>NC_133156.1:189325850-189969350 GCF_040802235.1 Manis javanica
CTTTCACTTACATTGTACTTTTTAATTATATGCCTGAATTTGTCATTGGACTGCAAGTCCTTTTGAAGATAAAGGCTGAATTGTATTCATTTTTGCTACTTTCCACATCCTAATGCAGCAGCACTAGCAGCATTGACCAAAAAGGTGGGAATAGCCATGCTCTGAGGCAGTGAGCTAAACCAACAGAAGCAGACTTGAACCTTCAGACCCCAGAAGAAGGGAAAGCAGGACTGTAGGCTGTTGATTAATGTGGTTTGCTTGGGGAATAAAGTCAAAGAGGAGATGAATCTCATGGAGATTCTGCCCTCAGCAAGCCAGGAGGACAAGAAGACGAAGCCATCACCATTGCTTTGCTTCATGCCTTCATCCTATCCATGTTCACCATGACAGGACTGGAGCCTTCTCTGCCTGTCAGTTTTCAGTTCTGGGCTGACTCTGGACTTGTGTTCCTCAGTGGCTGGGAATGTTATGACTCTTCAGATCTATTTGGGAAGAGGGGGAGGAGGAAGAAGATGATGAGATATAGCTGTGTCCCTAGAGGAGGAGACCCCTCTCAAACAAGAGGCTGGTGACCCAAAAGCAGACAAGTTTTGCTAAGGACAAAAATGTGGAAAACAAAAGAAGGAGTGAGACCCAGTCTTAGAGACAAGAGCCCTTTGAGAAAGGCCAAGCCCATACTCGGACCTAAAAAGCTGGGACCCAAGAAATGAGGCAGGAATGGCCTGGCTATAGTGCCTCAGAAAGGATGTGTAAGTGTGCCTTCCTCTGGGTGTGCTACAGACCTGTGGTGCCCTCCCACCCAGGACCCCTCCATCTGAGTCTGAATGTGATCGAGGTGTTGGGAAGGTAGTACAAGAGCCCCTCACTCCCACCTACCTGGGTTCAAAAGGACCTGGAGAGAAGAGCCCTGACCTCAGAACTACAATAAAGTTTGCTTTGTCAGGAATTTTTTTTTTAAGTATCCAGCACTTAGCACAGTAAATTATACCTTATATTATTTCAGCAAAATATTTGTTAAATAAGATTTTTAAAATACTTTCTCTTACTTCATCAGGTAGTTACTTCTCACTTCTTGCTGTACCACTGGAATTTTTGTCTTACTTTCGTTTCTTTTGCCTAACAGTATTTCTGCAAAAATTCTAACAGTATTTCTGCAAAACTGTACTAGTATTACTATGGGTACAGGTCCCCTTTTGGGGTGAGGGAAATGTCTTGAATCCAATTATAGGTAATGGTTGCTCAACATAGTGAATGTGCTAAATGCAACTTATTGTACATTTTTAAAAAGTTAATGTTTAATTTATGTTATGTGAATTTTAATTCAATTAAAAAATGGCATTACTTGACTTGGTAAATAGTCTCCTTCTTGTCTTTTAAAATGCTGTTAATATTTTTCTTTCATGGACTTGGCTATTTCACCTTTCTCCCACATGCCACTGAGGCCATCAACATTTGGTCACAATTTATTTGTTAGCCATAATTCCTACTAGTAAGTCATTCTCTTTTTGCCCTCTTAATGATACTCTCCTATTAGCCTATTCTTTTTCTTCCCTTTTCTCAGTAGCTTTTCTCATTCCTGAATCAATTCCATAAAGAATTTTACCTTCCCACAATGGTCACCTGTCTTCTAGAGACTTTATAAAGAAGGCAGTACTTCTAAAATTCAGTCATTATGGGATTACTTGTTCCTGATACAGATCTGAGCATTCCTCTTTAGTTTTTGTTAGGGAAAGGTAGCAAATAAACATCCAGAAACAGAAGGGAGCAAATTTTCCTCCTATGGGTTTTGGAGTCAGCAGCCTCAGTTCAGATCCTGGTTCTGTAATGTACTAGCTGTATGACCTTGGGTCATTTATTTGGGGGAATCAATTTCCTCATGTGAAAACTGGAGATAACAATAGTACCTACCTTCTGAGGGCCTTGTGAAGATTGAATGAGATAACGCATAAAATTGTTCCTTGGGGATACACACATGCAATTGTAGGCACCCATTCGTTTTCTAGTTCTCCCCTAGCATCAGAAACTATTCAGCCTTTTAAACTACAAACACTAAGCTACAATTGCTTCTTAAGCTCCCTGCTTGGGTGAATGGTTCTTTCTCCCATCCCCTCTATGCATAAACAAATGCCAGTCAAGGAAGCACCCAGGTGGAAAGTAAGCATAGACTATATTTGATGAGCTTCAGTATTATAAGAAAATAACACAGGATAGATATCAAAGAAAGAAAAGAAAAAGCAACTTCTCTGTGACAAAATACATAATTCCTGTTTGTGATCTTTGTTTTTGGATAGCACTTATTTTTTTCCATTGCACAAAATAAGGCACCTAAATATTGTGCAGAAATTTGTTATAAATGCTGTATCCCTTTAATATAAGGAAAGGGGAATAGAAAGCCTTGAACTGTAAATAAAATTTAATTCACATGTTAAGTAAAAAAATAGAAATTTGAGTTGTATAATATTTCTGATTTCTTTTTAGCATTAAAGTAAAATTGTCTGATGTGTTATCAAAAAACAGCAAAGTTCAGGGAAGGAGATCTGGATTGAGGGTCAGGAGACTCAAGTCCTGGCCCTGCCACTAACTGAGTGACCTTGGACAGGCCACTTCTCCTAGCTGAATCTATTTATTCACCTGGAAAATGCAACCACTGAATTCTATCCTCCACCTTGTTTTCTTCAAGAACTGCTTTTCACAGAACAACTCCACTTCACAGAACAATTTTTAAAATATCTTGTTTTGGGTAATATACTATGAAATGGTTTTAGGTTAAAAAAATTAGATCAGAATTTTAATAAAAATATGTTAAGACAATTTAATAAAGCTACTAATATATAACCGGGATACTATATATCTCCTATTGTAACAACATTGGGCTAGAAAACACTGAGTCATACTATCTCTATGTCGATATTTTATTTAGAGTATATTTTTTCATGGAAAAAAAATTCGTGATATATGGCACTATAATTGTTTGGTTGGTTGAGTTTTACTTTGACTTTAATATTGTAAGGAATCTTGTGAGTTTAGATAATATGGAATGGACTCTTTGGGGTATAACTAAGTCTTGTTCAAAAGCCATACAAAGTATATCATTGTATGTTCTTAGAAAATATGAAGGACTTTTTGTAGAAATATATGTATGTAATTCTTGGTGCTAATAGAAATTGGATGTTCTAAATAGAAATTGGATGAACAGTTAGATGGAGAATAAGTTTATTCTAACTTCTAAAGTATTTTCAGTTTGTGTTCATGAGATTACATATTGAAAATTTCCTTGATGGCTGCTGAAATTCAGAGATAAACTGTCCTGAGTGGCATGAGTGAGGTGCTGATGGAAGGATGCCAACTCTGAAGTCAGAAAGCAAACATTCAAGCCTGATACCTATTTACTGGTAGAGAATGAATCACTTACCCTTGAGCCTCAGTTTCCTTATCTGTAAAATGAGGGTTACTATGTAGTCTACTTCTGAGGGTGGTTGTAGACTTAAATGAAATTAAGTATCAGGCATTACTTTGACAAATGTAACACATGAATGTTTGCTATTGTGGAGCATTTGTCAGGGCCTGAACCCTGCACTTGACTGATCCTGAGAGTGAGCCCCTCCTTAAATGTTGAGCCAGGCTCCTCATTCCTCATGGAGTCCAGGCCCTGGTGTTTGGCCAAGCAAAGTCCCTCTGAATAGCAGCCATACAGTTCCAGCTGTGGGTCTGGTTTCTGAAAGACTTTTTTATTGTTGTTACATACACTTAAAGTAGGTTAGAAACAGCTTCCCCTTCTTCCCCAAAGTTAAAATGCTGCTGCTTGGATAAAACAATCCTCTAACTTTTTTTTTTTAATTTTTTTGTTTTCCTTTCTTTCTGTTCCTTTATTATGCTACTTATATATCTGGGCTTGGTTAGATGTTGCAAGATACATTCATTTTCTCTTCAGATACTCTTCTGGAGATAGTATTTCCATTATAATGGTCGCTAAATAATTCCGTGTCTGCATTATTGTTTTCTGGACTTTGCAGTATTGGGTGGGGGAGAGTCTTTAAACTTCAGCTTCTTCAAATTACTTGCTTTCAAGGTAGAAGCAATTTACTTGTCAAGTAAAAAGATTTTGCAAGGTTATCATTAAAAATTCCAAAAGTGAATGGATATGAAAGCAGTTCTTCTAGGCTCAGAGCCAGACTCCTAGAAACAAAAATGTACTGCCCTTCTGCACAAACAGATTTTTCAAGAGCTGTTCACATACCCAAATGTGTCTGGCTGAGGTGGACTTTTCTGGGTAACCGTTCAGTGACAAAAACTTTCTTTCATTTGGTTCTTCAAACAAGAGAGGCTAGTGTTATTGATTAGTATTAGAGCTTTCTAAAATTGCTCACTAGTAGAGTTTTAAAATTTGCTGCCTGCTTTTCCATTGGAGTTCCTTCATACTTCTGTTAAAAGAGTTGACTCACTCCTAAATTTTGCCCCATAATGCCCTATACTAGTTTATTGAATCTTTGCAGATACCCATATATCGTGAATTAAATTTTGAAGCCAAATCTGTCAGAGGAGTTTTGGTTTTTAAAAAAAACATATGAAAATATAGTCAGGATTAATAATTCATAAAATCTATTGAGGCAGGACTACTGGCAAATAGAGGGATTGCCCCAGGAAATGTAACCTATAGTGGAGGTATTAAAGAAGTTCTTTCACAGGGTGCATTGTTTGCCTTTTACTAGTTAAGAAGAAGGAAAAGAAGAAGAAAAAAGACCATTTTTAAGAGTCTAATGGCAAGTTTAATGGAAAGTTAGAACAGTACTTTCAGCCGTTTTTTTTCTATTGTGAAAGGTAAATAAATTTATGAGTAAGAATTTCAGTTGTAGCAGTGAACAACTACATGAAACTAAGGGCATCATTAAGGTATTTTCATTACTCAGCTGTCTGAATTTGGGGGTTTATAAATAATCTCTCATAGAACTTTCTCAAACTGGGCAGAATATAAATCATGTGTAGATGTATAAGATGTTAAAGCTAAAGGAATTTCAAATTGAAACATAGGTAGAAAATCTGCTAAAATGGTACACAAATTTATCAGAGGTTTAAAATGGATACTGTTGAGGTTATGAGAGATTTTTTTTCTCCTTTTTTTATGTTTGTGAACTTTACCAATTTTCTTGCTGACCACATTGCTTTTATAACCACTCCCCCCCACACCCCCCAAAAAAAGAATATGGGAAAAACAGGAATGTTTTCATGTAAGGATTTGTAATCCTGGTTGCCTCAGCTTTGTTAGAGGTATGCTGGGATCTGTGTGAGTCAAACCAGCATTGGGTGGGGCCAGAGGGGAGGAACTGGCCTGCAGGATGGCTCACCAGCAGCTCAAGTTGAAAGGGAGTATGATAAACTTGGGTACAGTCCAAACTAGCAATAGTATGCATTCACTCATCCATAATTCAATAGCTGTTTATGGGAACTACATGCACAGTACTGTGTGAGGGTCTGAGTGGCCAATGATGAACTCCAGCAAGGAGCTTCTGTTCTAGGAGAGTTCTTCAATTAGCATTACGATAAAGCTCACAAAGAAATAACAAGATTCTAAGAAAGTTTATAATAGCAGAACCTGACCAGGTCAAGGGGTAGGGTGATCAAGAAAGGTGGCTGTGAGGAAGTGATAAGTAGTTTCATTCTGAAGAGTGAGCAGGAAGTTAGCGAAGTATGAGAAGTGGGGAAAAGGAAGCATTCAGGTAGAGGGAGGGTTTGTGGAAAGGCACAGAAATATGAAAAAGCACATCAAAGTCAAGAAACTGACAAGCCATCATGGCTGGAGCCAGAAGAAGCAGGGAGTTACTTGTTGTGAGATATATATATATATTTGTTAATTTAGAATTTTAAAAGAACATTTTGGCTACTCTGTGGAGTCTGGACTCGAAGGGGTAAGAAAGGACACAGGGAGCCTGGTAGGAGGCTGTTACTGTGGTCCAGGTGAAAGAGAATTGTGGCCAGGGTGACAGTTGTGGCAGCAGGCTTAGGGCATAATAGACAAATTCCAGAGATAATACAGGAGGCTGGCTTTAAAAACTGGGTAGATGGTGGTATTATTTACCAAACTAGAGGACATAGAGAGAGAGATTAAGAGGGAAGGACATTAGTTCTACTTGGGCCATAGTGGATTTTAGGGTTCCAAAAGACACCCTGGAAATGTCCAATAGATAGTGTGATATAAAAATCTGTGAATCACTGGAGATGTTTCTGTAAACTGGGTGGAATATGGCAGCAGGAGCTTCAAGCAGTAATCATTGTCAAGCAGGTGAAATCATTTTAATTTCAGAGCGGTCCATCCAATTAGTTGTTATGTGGGTCTACTGGGAAGTCCCTAGACCCTTAGAAAGAGAGTTGTGGATCAAAGCACATTTACCTATATGTTACTTTATGTACTCCCGTTGGGAAGGTGTATTTTCATAGGTTGTGAGTGAGGTAACTGAGGCCAAGAGGAGTTAAATGATCTGCTCAAGGCCATCCAGCTAATAAGTAGTGAAGTGGGGCATATCAATCTGGGTCTCAACCAGAAACAGGTGACAAACTTGAAAGATGGTAATTCAAGGAGGGATTGTTAATTTGTTTTACCAAGAATAATCAAATACAGACACAGAGTGGGGACCAGGAGGAATAGTGCAGTAAACTGGGGCTGAGAACAGCTGAATTGTTACCACCAGTAGGATCAAAGTACTGTTGCCGGGCAGCTGCGTCTGGGGAAGTCTCTCCCTGAGCACTGGGAGAAGCACTAGGAGAAGCCTCAACCTGGACGGGGAGGGTTCTTGACTCTGGATGGGAAAGAATTCTCGAACAGGTTGGATGAGCATAGGTAAGGAAGGAATTCATTAAAGCAAGAGCAGTGGGGAATGGTAGCTGCCCTCCAGGCAGCTACAAACAGGGAGAGAACCTGGACGAGGCCTCAGCAGACGATGCCGGGGTTCTTGTTCACGGAGTCAAGAATGAACTTTACAAACCCTCAAGGTAGACAAGCAAGAAAAAGGCTTTTTATTGATAGAAGCAAAAGTACAGAACTCCCAGGCATATCCTGGGAGGGGTAAGGCTGCCGTTTATGGGCTCAGGTCCAGGGGTTTTATGCCTGTTGCTTCGACTAGGGAGAGAAGCTGTTTGTTTTCTATAGGTTCCTGTCAGAATGCCAGCTATATTTTAGCCAATCACACTAAAGGTCATTTCTTAATACCATGGTTAAGTTACAGTGACCTAATAGCCAGTAAAAATGGTTCTTTAGGGGAGCAGGAAGTTAGCCAAGTATGTGGTTCAATGAGAGGGAGGTTCAATGAGAACCTTCTTATACATTGTTGCATTGTATCACCTGCAAGTCTCCTTTTTTTCACATTGCCAAGGTCCTTAATAAGCAGCCTATTTGTCCTTCCCAGGGCCCTCAGCCCCTGTCCTTCCCTGTCTCAGTACCAAGAGGAGAGGGTAGCTCTCAGAACATTCAAGGAGAAAGTCATGTGTAAAGAAGCTGCCTTGAAAAGAGCAGGTGGCCTTCAATGGAGGGATACAACTGCCTACAACTGCACTCAACACTATCTCCCTCGTGTGTCTCCTTTCAGGGCTCCCATTGGCTAAACCCAATAGGAAGCCAGAAAGCAGAACACTGGGAGGAAGAGGGTAGAGGGTGGAGAGTGTGACTAAGAGGGAGCAAATAGAAAAGGACAGTGTAGGGAAAATGGACATTCCATGGCCAGGATTCTCACCTGATCCTAATCTCACCCATTATATACGTGAGATGATGTAATACTTAGCCTACTATGCAAGCACAAATTGTATACCTGTTGGCAATAAGCCATTACTGTTGGTGTTGCTATAAAAGAGCCCTCCAGTGCTAAGAGCAGGGCCTAGAGAAAAGAACAAGAGAACAAGGAGAGGAAAGCCTGCGGCAGAGGCTGAGCTGGGGACAGAGACGGAAGTAGATGAGATCCTAGCACCTGACCTACCACAGGGAGAGCAGAGCTTGGTATGAGCACCTTTTCACCCCCAAACATTCTGTTGTCATTTTCCCATCCCATTGAATCCAGAGTGAACAGACCCAGGGCTGATATGCTCAGGTGAGACAGGCAGGCACATTGGGACTTCCATCTGGTCTTCCTGATGCCAAAACCCATTGTGGATAGAATGAGAGTCCCAGTGGCCAGGATTCTCACCGGGCCCTGGTTGACTAGCTCACTGCACACCTGTGGGCAATACATGGCTGTTGACTCTAAAGAAAGAGCTCCACCCAGTACCCTGGGCGTGACACGGTGGTAGGGCTGTAAGGCTGCAGGAAAGCAGAGTAGAGGCTGGAGTGGTGGCAGCACCGAGGACAGAGGCCCAAAGGACGGCTGTGTGGGACAACTGTGCAGAGAGGCCTAAAGGACAGCTGTGTGGGACGGCTGTGTGGACAG
The DNA here is from genome assembly GCF_040802235.1 of Manis javanica. Classification (NCBI taxonomy): domain Eukaryota; kingdom Metazoa; phylum Chordata; class Mammalia; order Pholidota; family Manidae; genus Manis; species Manis javanica. The sequence goes on from NC_133156.1 coordinate 189,334,259, forward strand.
AGAGGCCCAGAGGACGGCTGTGCGGACAGAGGGGCCCAGAGGCAAGGGGAGAGACTAGCTTGCTGCATGCAGACTCGCTTTGAATGAACATGATTTTAGTGACTGAACTGCCACCTGGCCCACCTGCTTAGTGCAAAGCTAACTTAATACAGTCAGGATGCCTCCCCTTATGTCAATCTCCTGACATAGGCAGACAGGGAACATTCATTGTCATTTTACAGATTTTTGCAAATGAATAAATCAAAGAATTAATTAGCAGCCAATTCTCCTTGACTTAAATATCTGAATCAGTGTTTGAATTATAAAAGCAGTCATCATCAATGCAGATTCTCTCTTATGTAAAGAAGCCTGTTAAAGAGCTGTTGTTGGCTTCAGGGCTTCCTGTTCATATGTTCCTATTATCACTTGAAATGTCAGATAAAATATTACTTTGCTATTGACATTTCAGGCTCTCAGCTAATCACTATCTCTGTCAGATATGGCAGCCTGCTCAGAGAACTCTTAACTGTTTTGGACTGAGGAATTCAGCTTAAAGATATATAAGGTAATTTAGATGTCTTCATCTAAATTCATTTCAGTGAGTTGTGTTAATATTTGGTTTCTTGTTCTGATTTTTTTAATTTGTCCTGTGTATTGTTTCTGTTTAACTGCTCTATAATTGACTGCCATCCCTAGCAGGAATTCTCAACAGTACAGTCTCAGAATTGTTGTTTATGTTCAAGAGCTCAACTTTAATTTTTTCAGAAATCACCTCAACTTAGGGGTCAATGGAAAGAGACACATTGGAATTATAATATTGTTTTTTCTATGTAGGAAAAAATTAATGAAGGAGGGTAAATGGAAATTTGGCATAGCATAGGGTAAAACATGGCAGCTATTTCATTTTGGTCAAAATCCTACATGCTACAAAATTAGCTTGGGAGTAATCTGCCTTGAGAATGGACTAAAAAATAATTGAGGATAACATATCTCAATTCTATTCAGCATTTTTAAAATGAGCTTTTTTATTTTTTAAGTAATGATACAAATAGTGTTAAAGATGCAGAATACAAAAAAAAGTAAATTACCTTCCCATCTGTGGATAAAATGAGAGTTTCTGTGGCCAGGATTCTACCGGGCCCTGGTTGACTAGCTCACTGCACAGTTGTGGGCAATAGATGCCTGTTGACTCTATAAAAAGAGCTCTGCCCAGTGCTCTGCGTGCGACATGGTGGCAGGGCTGCAAGGCTGCAGGAGAGCAGAGCAGAGGCTGGAGTGGTGGCAGCGTGGAGGACAGAGGCCCAGAGAACAGCTGTGCAGACAGAGGGGCCCAGAGGCAGAGAATGGCTTGCTGCCTGCAGACTCGCTCTGAGTGAACAGGATTTTAGTGACTGAACTTCTGTAGGATCTGAAAAATCAAAAGTTAGCATAAGTGCATAAGTACAGCCATCTTAAAGGGTTAAACACCACCCTCTAGCCTAGGAGAAGGAAAATTATTAGAATCTTGAAAAAAAAAAAAACAAATTAGTCAGCCAGTGTTAAATGTAGTGACCTTCAGTTAGCTAACCTCAAATCAGTTAATCATGAACACCAGGTGGTGGGCAGCTGCGGCCTTCAGACTGCTAACCTTGGTCGGATAGTCATGCATACCAAGCTTATCTTGCTAAAACACTGTGTAAGAAAATACTGTCTTTTTGAAAATGCTATGCTATAAAAACCTCTGGCTTAGACTATTCGGGGTCCTCGTTGAGACCCGCTGCGACGGGCTAACTTGGACCCCTGCTAGCTGGTTCCTGAATAAATTCCTCTTGCTTATTGCATCAAGAGACGTCTTTCGTGAGTGATTTGGGGCGGCGTCCTCCTCTGGGAAAATCCAACACTTCCACCTAGAAATAAAATTGGGTATAACCCTTTCACCCCAAGAATGTTTTGCTGTCATTTTCTTTGGTCACACTGAATCCATAGCAAAGTTGCCCAGGGCTGAAACCCATTGGCAAGACACCATCCCACAGGCAATCACTATTAGTAGTGTTTTGAGTACCTATTTTCTGTGTATATATACTAGATATTCTTATGCAAATATTAGTGTAATATAAATAATGCTTTGCACCTTGTTCTTTCACTTAGAAAATGTATCTTGAAGGTCATTTTATATCAGCACACACAAATCTATCTTTTAAGGCTGATTTCTAATTGAATTACTTTGTGTTTTATGTAGTATCAATTCTTTAGCATCTGATCTTGTGACTGAGTATGGTAAACTTTGATAAATATCCCATTGCGAATATGCTCAGAAGGAATATACTACTATCTTTTGGGAGCAGGTTCTGTTCTCTCCATCTACCTCCACCCCCAATGTATCTCTCTCTTTTCAAGAAGCTTATAATTTCCTAAGTTATATAAGACATATATGAAACAATTTAAAAAATACAAGACAATAATATTCAAGTGTCAAAATATGTGATGTTTTCTACAGGTGTAGAAAGAAAGGTGAACTCCTAGGCCGTTGGGACAGCTGTGGCTGATGACTGTTCTGTTGCTCTCAGTTCATTTGGAGGGAAAGAGGAAGAGGAGGAAGATGATTATATGTGTGTTAAATAACACCCAGCCTGCTGTATACATCCACACGTGAAAGAATATTTTATTAAGTATTATATGTTATAACCAGTCCTCTTTAGGGAACTTTAGAGAACACATAAATGTGCAACTTTAAAAAACATGATTCAGTTACTTTTACCTTTCTTTAATACATATTCAGTTAATTGCTAGACCCTTCTCACCTGTTGGGAATGTTATGACTAGGAGCCATGCACACTGTTCACATAATTTAATTATTTAGAAAACTAAAAAGCAAGATGATGACTTCAGTTTTAAACAACTCAGCCTGATATTTTCCTCTTTTTTCAGGAATTTTGTATACAGTCCTAACGAAGTTAGAGCAAAAGCAGTCATATTTGGTTCCATCGAACTATATAATAGACACTGTGGAAAAAGTTTCATGTGTCCTTATAATGCTGGCGATGGCAGTGAAATCCCCACCCCTGGCCTCTTGCCTGGCCTAATCTGCATCCTCCCAGTTGTTGACTCTGGGAGAGTGAACTTCCCTTCAGTTTGGCAGCGGTGGACAGTAGTGATCTGAGTGAACTGGTCTGATTTGAGAGACTGTAGATTCAGGGTGGGGATGGGGAAGCTACTGCATCACGTTGAATCTGGAACTCAACCAGCTGGAAGTAACCACAATTTTCCCTGAACTCATAATTTATCTCTACCCCTTTGGTGGCTTTTTTAAAGATGAATAACCTGAATTATAACATTTGTCCTCTCTAGCCTACATAAATTTCTTGAGAGAAGAAGCCATGCCTGATTCATTTTTGAATCCCTCAAAAACTTTAGCAAAGTACTAGAGTGGCACAAAGAAGCTGTTTAATAAATATGTGGCTGGCTGTGTAAAGGCCAGGTAAGTAGGTGTACATGAAATGACCCTGTCAAACCTGTACAACATTACCCCATCTCTTCAGCCTAGTCTCTTTCTATCCATGTTGCATATTTCTTTTCTGCTTCTCATTGTAATAATAACATTGTTATAAGTGGGACAGAAAGGTTAACTAACCCACTAGAGAACACACAGCTCATAAGACAGAAAGCCAGGGTTTGAACCCAGGCAGTTTGATCCTAGATTTAATGCTCTAAACTATTTTTGTATAGTATCAGACACACGTGCTCAAAAAAACATCTATCTTGCTGTTAGTCTTTTGCCCCATCTTTTGTGAGGGAATTCTGTACAGATTCACTGCTAAATTACTCTAGAATAATGCGGTTCTTATTCTGCTTTCTGGCAGTCAACTCAGTAGTCTTTTACAGAGTGTGAGCCCCATCACCAAGGGAGAAATAACCAGTCATAGGTACAGTCACAACCCATTAGCTGAAATTATAATGGGCACCTAAAGGGGTCCCCACAGGAAAGTGTGAAGAATAACTGTTTAATTTTATCACCTTCGGTTGCTTTTGAGAAAATGGGGAACTGATGTGTTATTTTCCTGGATATGGTTTTGTCTGAATTTTTTTAAAATCTTACAAGAATACCACACCATGTTCCTGAGTTCACCTCTAACAACAATACTTTCAGAAGAAAATGCTAGCAAAATAGAGAAGAGGTGGCAATCATCTAAAATACAAATTATGCAGGTAGAATTTCTTTGACTTTGGAATGTAATCAGAAATTCTACCCACTTGTTGCCAGGTGTTTCGGCCTGACTGATGATACCTTGTGGCTTCACTGAGTAGCAGAACAAAACAGGCCATAGATACTCTACTTAATGACCGAGAATTGAAAATGTATTTGTGTTATAGAAACATATATGTTTAATTCTAATAACACTAATACTTTTAATCTGTGATTCTTAAATAAAGCATGTTTAGTTATATGCTAAATATTTTTATTTTCTTTAAATGGGGCTTTGAGTGTTTTTTAAGTAATTCAACAAGTATTGAGTGCCTACTATGTGCCAGGCATTGTTCTTCATGATTACGATACATTAGTGAACAAAACAAAGATCCCAGCCTGCAGGAATTTTATATTCCAGCTTTAGAGCAACTAAGCAATGGTTTTGATGTTGGAACTCACATTGTAAATTCACCAATTGAGGGCTGAGTGTTTGATATACAGGAGTAACTCAGAAATTTTTAGTACAGTTCCAAGTGGCCAGGTGACTTTTTATTCTTAAGAGTTTACTTCAGGAATACATGCAACAGGTAAAAAAAAAAAAAAGCAACAGTTCCAGTATAGAATGGCCCTATCTTGGGACAATATAAACCTAATCTTAGAAGGTTCTGTCATTGCCTCAGACACCATCCAGAACTAAGAACTGTGGCTCTAAATATTTGTACTCCTGAGAACACTTTTTAATTTTATACTCCATGTTTTGAAAATGTAGTGTTTCAAACAAATTCCACTTATTAAGTAATAAGATTTTTTCCTCCTGTATATACCATTTCTGTTACTTCTTTGGGTACCAGAAAATCCATAGCAACCAAGAGTCCAGGAGGTTATGTAAAGTCACAGATTGAGTGCAGGCATATTCCTGCTCAGTATCTTGAGCCACCCCAGGAACAATTGGGCTGTTAAAGCATGTGTGTGTGTGTGTGTGTGTGTGTGTGTGTGTGAGGGATAGATTGTGGGGTTTGAAGTTATGTGGAACTTTCCAGATACCCTTTCATGAGAAGCACAGTATAACTTGTGTGTTAGTTTCTTAGGGCTGCCATAACAAATGACCACAAACGTGGTGACTGAAAACAACAGAAATTTATTCTTTCACAGTTCTGCAGGCTGGAAATCTGAAATCAAGGAGTAGGCAGGACTGTGCTCCCTCCAGTGGCTTTGGGGGAGAATCCTTGCTTCTTCCAGCTTCCAGTGGCTCCATGCATTCTTTGGCTTGTTCACATGACTCCAGTCTCTGCCTCTATCTTCACATTGCCTTCTCCTCCTCTTCATCTGTGCTTTGTTTTCTGCTGTCTCTTAGAAAGACACTTGGCATTGGATTTAGGGCCTACCCAGCTAATCTAGGATGTTCCTATGTCAATATCCTTAACTTAATTACATCTGCAAAGATCCTTTTTCCAATAAGATCATTATCACAGTTCTAGGGGCTATTGCATGAACCTATCTTTTATTCGGCTCTCATTCAACCCACCACATTGGGTAGGACAAAAAAGCCATCAAGGCTACAAATCAATGTAATAGGTGTAGGTTTTTGAATTGTCCCTGATTCTCCAGTAATCTATAATTTGCTCTTGTCTGAGATAATCTGTCTACTGCCTCAACTTTCAGTTGAATGTTGCCACTGAATTTACGCTCTCCTCTTGGCTCTGAGATCTGGTTCCTCATCTGAGCTCTCATCTTGGCTTATCCCCTTATGTGAACTCTTGGCACCTGCTATGTGAATGACTTCAGGTGACTGCATCCCCCTTCCATGCTCAACATGGGTTTCTCACCAGTAGCCCAGTCTTATTACCAACAGGACATGCCCACAGTGTTCAGTCAGCCAAGTCCTTGTTGCATTAATGACTCAGTGACCTCCCAATGGTCCTCCAAATGGCCTGTGTGGAGGTAGAAACTGCCTCCTCAGAGTTGTGCTTATAAAAATTTATAGCCCCAGGACTAATATGGAGCTATACATCCCCATGGTGATGGAAAGCAGGTGTTTGCCAGAGCCTCCATATTCCAAGGCTTCCTTTTATCCTTAATTTCTTTTCACCAAAAAGGACTGATTCTGAGTGCTTAGGATTTATATTATTCTATAAGAAAATTGGATTTCAGATATGCTTTGAAATAAACCTGTCTTGTTTCTTATCCAGATTCTGCATTTTATTTTTCTTGTTTATCTTTTGCTTTCCTGGTGATGATGTTTTTTTTTTCTCACTTCAAAATGAACCAAATAGAATTCTCCACTTGAAAATAAGTTTCATTTTACTTTATTCCCTGTTTTTTTCTAAGTGTCTCAGATCTAGCTGAGAATTTTGTTAGCAGCTCCAGTGTAGAATGCATGAATTCTCCTTAAAGGTGATAAGTGAAAAGTATAAGATCAAGTGTAGCCTCTGGCCTGAAGCTCTTACCTAGAATCCTGAAAACTGAGTGTATCATGTCATTTTGATTGATCTACATCAATCCCTCCACCTTCCCGCCTGGATACCTTTCCCCCCACTAGAGGTATCCAGAGTCTTCATATGTCTATCACCACCATAACCTCCATGCCATGAAGATACATAAAAACAATAAATGCAAGTATTTTGAAAATTATTTGTGATTAAAATATTTCAGTTTTCAGTTTTGTTTTGCATTATTGCTTTATAATGCAGTAAATCTTTATAAGACATCTCATAATTAAAGTGTTGAGATGCCAATTTGATCAAAACATCAAATTACTATCAGAATGAGATTATAAGATATTTTTTGCAGTGATAATGTGAGTATTGACACAATTATATTTATTGTATCAACTGAGCCTCCACATTTAGACAACATACCTAGTTCAGTAAATAGAGCCCTAGATCGGCAAGAAAGTACAGTTGACCCTTCAACAAAGGGGTTTGGGGCACTGACCCCTGTACAGACCCCATGTATAAGTTTGACTCACCAAAACATAACTACTAATAGCCTACTGTTCCCTAGAAGTCTTACCAGTAACATAAATAGTTGATTAACACATATCCTGTATATGTATTGCATATTCTATTATTATAATAAAGTACACTAGAGAAAAGAAAGTAGTAAGAAAATCATGAGAAAAAATGCATTTCCAGTACTGTATTTTTTGATTCCATGAGATTATGTTGCCTGTTTATAAAATAAAACATCTGTCAGTACCTATTGTTTTATAAGATATAAGACACTGTAGATGTCATAAGTATTACTAACACTAGACATCAAAAATGAAAAGTTAATGTGAAAAAGAAATTCATATTTATTTACCAGCATAATGATACATGCATTGATAATGAAGAAGCAACAATATGATTGCTTTATGGCAGCCTAGTATAGTTGATACAATTGCTTCTTCATGGTAGCTCAGCCTATACACTAGTGAGTGAACAGTTACACAATTTTTATAGCATACAGTATTACAGTCATATTCATAATACAGTATTGGAAACATTGTTACATTTTTTTAAAAGGCGCTTGGCTGTGATGATAAGCTAATACACAATTTCTCCAACTACAAGAGAGGTGTACTATACAGGAATACAACTCTTTGAAAGCAAGTTGTAAAACAGTAAGAAAACTAACACATTATTAATTTTATACTAAATATTACTCACCTTATGCCTATGTAAGTACAGGCTATCCACTTGGGTACAAGTCTTGCACACAGTGTTCTTTCTACATGATGAATATTTAGGCAGCACTGATGATGATGACACAAAAATGTCTCTTACAGATTTTGCCATAGCTATTAGATTTTCCCATGAAGACAGTCACACACATAACTCAACAGAAAAGTTTATTAACTGTATGGCATGATGATTATTTACTATTCATTAAGTGGTAGTGGATCATCATAAAAGTCTTCATCCTCATCATCTTCATGCTGAGTGGGCTGAAGAGGAAGAAGAAGAGGAAGGAGTGGTCTTCCTGTCTCAGGGGTGGCAGAGGCAGAAGAGGTGAAGGAGGTAGAAGGGAAGGCACACTTGATGTAACTTTACAGAAATACATCGTAACTTCTGACTTTTTTACTTTTTCATTTCTCTAAAAATGTTCCTATAAGGTACTAATCCTTCCACTGTTTCCTTTAGTTTCAGTGCCTGTATCAAAGAATGGTCTACATTGCAAAAGAAATCAAAAGCAGTCTTGAAAAATCAGCACTCTTCTGCCAGATTGCCTAGCGTCAGTTCTGTTGCTGACACTGTTTCTTCTATGTCGTCTTTCTTATCACCTGGTGGTGGTTCAAAAGTACTCAGCTCGATCAAGTTGTCTTCTGTTAATTCCTCTGGTGTGGTGTCTGTTAGCTCTTGAACTTTCCAAGATTCATATCTTGAAAACTTTGCCTACCACCTTTTTTTTTTACCATATCCACAATCTCTTTTATGATTTCCTTGATTAGCTCTCTCATAAGTCCTATGAAGTCATGCCCAACATCTGAACACAGTTTTTTCAGCAGGAATTTATTGTTTTAGGCTTGATGGCTTTCACAGCTTTTTCTATAACGATGGCATTTTCAATGGTGTGATCCTTACAGGCTTTCATGATGTTCTATTAGGGTTCTCTTCTGTAGTGTTGACAATCCTTTCCATAGAGTACCATGTAAAGAAGCCTTGAAGATCCTTATGACCCCCTGATCTGTCAGAAACATTGTGTTTGGGGGCCAGTAGATCACTTCAAAGCCTTTGGTGTTAAACTCATGGGGTTCTGGGTGTCCAGGGGCATTGTCCTGTATCAAAAGAACTCTAAAAGGCAGTCCTTTACCATAAGGTACTTCCTGACTTCAGGGACAAAGCATTGATGGAACCAGTACAGAATAATTTTCCCATCATCCAGGCTTTCTTGTTTTACAACCAAAAAAATGTCAGCTGGTGTTTATCTTCTCCCTTCAAGGCTTGCGTGTTGCGTTTTAGCAGCTTTATCGATGAGGAGTCCTGATCATAAACTTGACTGCATTAGCACAAAACAAAGTTAGCCTATCCCTTCCTGCCTTAAATCCTTGTGCTCACTCTTCTTCTTTAATAATCAATATCTTTTGTGGCATTTTTCCCCAGAATAGGGTACTTTCAACTGCATTAAAACCCTATTCAGACAGATATCCTACTCAATGGTTTTCTTACTGATGTGGGAACTTGTCTACTGCCTCTTGGTTGGTAGAAGCTGCTTCTCCTGTTATCTTGACATTTTTAAGCCAAACTTCTTTCTAAAATTACCAAACCATCCTTTGCAGTCATTAATTTCTCCAGCTTTATACCCTTCTTCTTCCTTTGCTGTAAGTTGTTATGTAATGACTTTGCTTTTTCTCGAATCATATTACAGTCTATATGCCTTTCTTATAGCAATTCTGCACCTACATAAAAGCTATATTTTCAATACAAGAAACAAAAGCATTTTACAAAAAGTGCAAGGTTTTCATGCCTGTTGGTGTAGCTGCCACAGTGGCTTCACAAATTTCCTTTTCTTCTCTTGATAATGATCTATACAATGGATTCATTTATTTTGAAATGGTGGGTAACCACAGCTGCAGACCTCAACCGATGGTCCATATCAAGCAATTCAGCTTTTCCTTGTAACGCCATGACCTTTCCCTACTTGTTGGAAACACTTCCAGCATTACTAGTGGCACTTCATATGTGTCCTGTGGCATTATTCAGGTTTTACAGTATTGCACTGAACATGATGACAGATACATGAGAACCACCAGTGTTCACTTTTGACTCTGGTATGCAATTTAATGGAGAGACAGACTGCTCATGAGGAGATGAGTAGTGTCACACAGCATTTTAAGCAGATCCTCCCCACAGTTGAGCTCACTGCAATAGCAACAGGAGGTAGCTATGAAATTATTATAGTACAGTATGTACTATAGTTAATTTTATGCAGGTATATAATTTAATACTGCATCTTTACACTTGTTTACATTTCTCTCAGCTGGAAATGATACCACATATGGCCTATAAGTGTTTTTTTGTGTAAATTTTGGTATTTTTAACTTTTATAATAGATTTGTGTATATTTTTTGGTAGTAAATAATAAAATAATATCAACATGTATTTTATGCATTCGTGACATGCTTTTCCATTTTTTATGTTTCCAGGCTGTATGGTTCTTCTTCATTTTTTTTCCAATTGTCACAGACCTCCAAACAAGTTTTCCTACATATTTATTGAAAAAACCCACATGTAAGTGGAACTGTGTAGGTCAAACCTGTATTGTTCAAAGGCCAACTGTACAAGTAAATTCTAACTTCAGTTCTATTACCGATTTCCTGTGTGTGATAAGTAACACATTTGTTGTTTCTCTGCCTTTGGCCTTATAAAATAAAAAAGTAGAAAGTGAGACATGGCCATGTGAGTCCTTATTTAATCTGAAGGGTCAGTTCTTGGCTTCAGAGCTAGTTGTTATTTTCTAATCAGGTATTCAGGGAGCTTCTCCTCCTTGCTCCCTGGCCTCCCCTTGGCCCCACACTACAGATCCCTAATCTCCTAAACAAGGGCTTTTTTGTGGACCATAGAATAATCGTAACTCTCCTTGGAGCCAAGTGTGTGAACAACTGAAATGTATTCTGTTATTTTTGCATATTTATTCAGATAGATTTTATGTTTCTTTTCTAAAGCTAGGGTGCCCAATCACAGAGATGATTTCAGAGGATAATAAAGAGTTTCAAAATGGTGGTAAGAATGCCACAGATGATCATGTTAAGAACTAAGATTCTTTTATCCAGAAAATGGGAAACTTCCCTGCAGTGGGGATGAGTTTATTGCAGTTGCTTTCAACCATTTGAAAGATTATGCTATAGCAGATGACTTTTTTCCTTATTCCCACTAAGACTAGCACGACATGAAAGTGATCATGCAGGAATTGCCTTAGATACAGGGAGAGGAGGTCTATTAATATACCAGACAGAGATATTCTCTAATGAAAGAAAAAAAGGTTGGATCCATTATAGTTATCCCAGAATGGAAGAAGCTCATCATTTTTTTCAATACTTCTCAGTCTTTTAAATACTTCCTGAAGAAACTTTGTAGCTTCTCTTAGTATCTTATTTCAGCCTCTCTTAATTTTTGCAGCAAGAACATATTAATGCTGAACAGAAGCTCTTCTGTGCATTTAAGCTTATTTCCTTGTTCCTCTGGGAAGGTAGGACAGATGATTGCCACCCCATATGAGAGCTCTCAAATATCAAATTCCTATATCACAGTCTTTTTTTTCCCCTTCCCTTCACTGCGTCTGTTTCCCAAAGCCTTAATTATTGTTGTTGCCCTTCTGATTTTATGATGAATGGCAATTTTGACACCCCCAACCCTGAGAGGTAGAGAAATCTTGGCTTTACTTTTGCACTAAGAATTTAAATACAGTGGAATAGGTCTTTTTTTTTGTAGATCAACAATTTAAAGATTTCTTTTCATAAAAACCAGTGTATCAATCTTCTATTGAAAACACATTTTTGTAAAGCATGAAAAAATTTAGTCCTAAGCTCTGTAGCTGTCAGAGAACTGAATAGCTCTTCTATTTTGAAACAGCTGCCAACAAATATGAGGACTGGGTATTGTTTCTCCCCTTGGTGAACTGTCAGGTTTCTCTTTATGCACTGGCATGTTACAGGTAACTGAAATAGCTTCTCATTGTCTGGCACAAGCAGTTGTTTCTCTACTTATAGGTTTATAGTCCTTTTGCCTAGGACTGAAGGATACTCTGAATAGCAAATTATTTAATGCAGAGAACTGAATAAAGTGTGTTTTCTATTTATTTAGAATTGTTTTTATAAAGGTGAAACACACAACATAACATAACAAAACTAGCCGTTTTAAAGTAAACAATTCAGTGACATTTAGTACTTTCACAATATTGTGCAACCATCATCTATATCAAGTTTCAAAATATTTTTATTTTCCCATAAAGAAATCCCATAACTAACTACTCCCAGGTTCTGGCAACCATTACTCTGCTTTCTCTGTATATAAATGTGCCTATTCTGGATGTTTCATATAAATAGGCTTGTGCAATATGTGGCCTTTTATATCTGGCTTCTTTCACTTAACACAATGTAACAACTACATTGTACCATGTATCAGTACTTCATTCCTGTTTTATGACTGAATAAAGGTCTTATTTCCTCATCCATTGATGGGTTGTTCCCACTTTTTGGCTATGGTGAATAGTACTGCTGTGAAGATTCATGCATAAGTATTTGTTTGAGTACTTGTTTTCGGTTCTTTTGAAAATATATCTAGGAATGGAATTCCTGGGTCATATAGTAATTCTACGTTTAACCTTTTGAGGAAATATCAGACTGCTTTCCTAAGTTATTTCCGATAGAGAAAACCCACAGCACTAATGAAGTGAACTCATCTTTGCAGGGAGAGCACAGTCCTCTGAACCTCTGAGGAGAATTCTCTGAAGAATCAAAGCGCACTTAGTCATCAGAAGAGAAGATGTTTTAGCTGACTGACCTCTGCTTCTGAATAGACAAAACCAAAATATATTCTCAGCAACAATAATAAGCACAATCTTCATAAAATACCAGAGGAAGATATCGCAAATCAGCCCCAAACTCCAGGTAACTTTTTGCCACTTTGTTTCTTTGAGATGCTTCAGTCAGTGCAGGTCTATTGCCCTTTGGCTATGTTGCTGCTATAATTAACCTGAAGCCCAATTAAGACAAATGCTTTAAAAGAACAGCCAGTTCTGATGAGGCTTATTCTGAGAAAAATCTGAAAAACAGTCTAGAGTTGCCAGAGGTCAAGTTTGTGCACCTTTTCTTCCTGTCAGCATACAGATCCACAGTTTGGATGTTTGACTAATTTTTGCAAATTAACTACCATTTAATTATCACAGAGGAAGGCATCTGCCTGTTTCCCACCAAACTGTTACTCTATTGTAGGCAAATCGGTATGAAGACTAATGTAATTTGCCTATTGTACAGACTGGCCCTTTAAAAGTCCATTCCTGTGTTGTTTTCTGAATGTCCCCATGCTTTCTTTTGTGACATTGATATTGAAGATATAGTAGGCCACTGAATGACATACAGCTCACACCCACCCTGCAGTGCCAATAAAAGGCAGTGTTAGGATGTCTGACCTCATGACGTAGGAAACAGTTTATCAGCCCTACACCCCAGGCTTGATCAAGCTGTGCTGGTCCTGGTGTACAATGGAATTACAACCAACCAGAGAGAAGATGGAATAAATTAGAAACAAAGCCCTACACTTACTGGGAGATTTTGTTCAAGTCAGTATAGTTGAGAATGATACGCATTCAGAAAAGGAGCTTACCCATTGTGAATTTTGCCATGTTGTAATTCAGAGTTCCTTCTCAGAATTACAAAGGTATTACAGTCTGAGTAGCATGGTTGCCAGAGAATGAATCTTCAGAGAGCCCTGGGTAGCCTGAGTCACAGGAACTGCTCCTTGGCTGTGAATCCACTGTGTCTATAATAGTTTAGCCCTGATCCCTGACGTTATGCTGCCTGAGTCACATGCTGGTAGAGATTACTTCAAATTTAAGTAGAAAGGTCAAAAGAGGACAGGGAGGCAGGGCAGCTTGAACATATTAGGGAGAACAGACTATGTGGGGTCTCCTTCCCTCAGGCAGAAAACGACTTCTCCTTGGAGAGAACTCACACATTCCTGATAAGAGAAAAATGAGTATGCCTGTGGAAAACAAAATGCCCCTGAAGTAGAATTTTTTAACTCAGACACTTTAGGCTTCAACCATATTCAGGAGGATTTGGGTCACAGAAGAATTTATGTTAAAACTAAAGTTCCGATCTCTCCTTATCTCAGATTATCATCTTGAGATACTAAGCTAGTTGGGCCCCAAAAATCTGATTACCATCTTCCAAAAAAGAAGAAATCATTGTTTGTAGGAGAGCTGATGATCATTTCTTAGTCATTTATCTTTCTTGAGCTGTTAAAAATTCTTGATACATTAAGCTACCCTTGATAGTTTTTGAAATCTTGAGAAATGCATCTGATCCAAGTTAATAACTCTCATCAGTATTTTTAAATGATGCCTGGGTGCACTACTTAAATAAGCTGAGTCCAGGCTCCTCATTATATTAGAGATCATCAGGTGATGTCCTTTCAGCTGACAAACAGGGCTCTTCCTTCTTGCCAGAGCAGAGGGCAAGTTCTTGGTAAACGTGCAAGGCTCATATGACTAATGAGAGTTAGTTTGGCCCCTAATGAGACTCTAAGTCCCATTAAACCAAAATAGGAATCAGAGCATCATATCAACCTGTGGAAGCTTCAAGAACTATTCCTGTCTCCAGTGTAAGGAAAATGAATTTCAGGACCTCAATGAAAACAAGAATCCATAAATGTTGCCATAGCCATCTAATCCTGCATTTTGACTTCAGCAGAAGTACCAGGGGAGTTTTGTGAAAGGGAAGTCCGGTTCCTTCAGTATCAGTCTCAAAAGGTCAGGGATGTATTTCAACTTCTATCAGTAAACTACTATCAATTCCCTAGACATAGAGTTTACCTGACCCTTTAAAAGCTATTTGTGTAACCCATATATTCCCAGCTTCCCAGTATGACTGCAAAGGAAAGTACCTTCCAAAGCTATGACAGCATTCTCTCCTACCGGCCCATTAGCTGGAAATTCACCTCTATCAAAGTGCTCTCAACTGTATTTGGAACTGTATTTGTACTACCCTATATACAAAACTCTAAAATAGAGCTTTCCCACACATTCCTTCTGGCCTTCTCAACTCACTGCTTTGACCTTCAGGGAAGTTCTGCCCTCATGGGCTCAGTCCTTCCTGCTGATGTCCACTGTTGCCCCCATTTCAGCTTCAGGGAAGATAAACTTTTTTCCTTTGTTCCAAGAGAACATCCTGATAATGGCTCCCACTTTCTGGTGGAGCTAGAATGCAGGTAATGTTGCTTTTCCAGGTGAAGGGCTCATTACCCCAGGGCTCAAATGCCAGTTGTTTCCCTCTCTGAGCTGGTATTGTTTCTGCTGCCATTCCTGACAAAAACAAAAAGCAGCTTGATGTTGTTCCTATCCTGGGGCTCACTCATGACCAGCATGAGTTTGCTCAGTGCCTCTCCATGCATACCTCAAGATCCAAGACCAAATGGATCTCAAATCCAGAGACAGGCAGAAGTCCCTCTTACCACAGTCCATAGTTTCCATTAATTTCCTGCATGGGAATTATCTACTTTACAGGATGACTGATTGTGGGAACATCCATTCTCTTAAAGAAAAACCTACTTCCACCCAACCATTGAGCCCAACAGATTCCCTCTGACCCGCTGTAATACAACCTTAAAGTGGTATATAACATTGGCCTAGTCTTTTTTTACTATCTCAGGTACAGGGATCTCTAGGTCCATTAATATGTCCAGATGGGTCTGGAAATAAATAGCATACTTCATGTAGGTAATTGGGGGAAGTTAATAAAGGTACTATTTAAAAATAATAGGCAAGTATGATAGAAATCAGCAAAGGATAATGCAGTATCTGGGGGTTAGAAAAAGGAGAAGTTATTGCTGTCCATAAGTCTAAAGTGAGAAAAGGGGGATGTGTTTCCCAGGACCTAGAAAGAAAATGGAAAGAGCTTACAAATGCAGTAGACTTCAGCAGATAGGCTAAGCCAACCCTGAACACCCGGGATACAAGGAGCTAGGGAGAAAATACCCCAACCTCTCTCTTCCCTCTTCCAAACTCCTGCCACAGTGCTCTCACCACCATCCTACTCGCCAAACCCAAGAGGGCAGGTCCAAATAGGTCAGCCTCCCAGGGCCAGAGCAGGGAAGACATGGGTAAAAATTAGATCTGAGGAGGTAAAAGTATCTGGCAAAACTACCTATTGTGAAACTGAACAGCTTTAATTTGTTTTCTCTCAGTTTATTTCTTCAAAGTTTCAAGAAATGTTCTAACCTAAGCATAAGAATTCTATCAGTGATTCACCTGATCTTTGCCTCTGGATTTTAAAAGCCTTAATCATATACCCTCTAAGTCACTGTTTCCCCAAATTTAAAACACCTAATCACTGGCACACATGGTGTGGGTGGGGATCATGGGGAAGACAGTGTAGCACAGAGAAGGCAAACAGTGACTCTGTGGCATCTTACTACACTGATGTACAGTGACTGCAATGGGGCATGGAGAGGAACTCGATAATCTGGATGAATGTATAACCAAATTGTTTTTCATATTCACCTTCGTAAGAGTGTGTATCATTAATATCTAATTTAAAAAAAGTAAATAAATAAAACACCCAATCTCTTTTATTTGTTCATACTCAGCAGCAGCCCTTTCTCTTCAAACACTTTATTGTATTTTTCTGCTCCTTCTGAATATTCCTCATGACTTCCTTAAGGTGCAGCAACTAAAACTGCATACTCTATTCTAGAATATGCATCCTAAGATAAGAATAGGAAATATACATATTCAATCATGAGAACTTTAAGAACAAGAAAGTGAGAATAAAATTTAGGGAAATAAAAATTACACCAGTACTGAAAATTAAAACAACTTAGAGGTAGTTAGGAATTGTTAGGAATTAGCACACCATGGACCATAAACTGAAATTCACAGCAGGCCTTGAGGTAGAAGTTTCAGTAAGTTTTAATATATCTTTGATGGCTTGAAGTTGATCCTATTTGGGGGATAGTATTTTGCATAGCATAATTAAATAGCACTCATGAGTAGATACAAAGTGTGCCTGAATCTAGCCCCTAAATAAAATTCCAAGTGTGATAATATCACGAAAGCCTGAAAGGGATGGGTGAGGATGAGGGTGGAGGAGAAAAAAGGCAGCTAAATCTTCCATTCTGTTTGAAAATGACTACCTATTAATTTTTTATGTCAATATAAAAACATGGTCTTAAATATATAAGGGCAACCATTAGCAATATAAAGATAGGAATTAGACTTTTAAAACACTAGGTAGGGGGCAAAAGGAAAAGCAAACACTACTATCTCATCAAAAATCAGAAAAGGAAAAATATGCCACAAGGAAACATAATAAGTTGACAACATAAAATATGATGGACGTACCATGTTCTTCCTTATTATCCATCTGAAATTTATCTTTGACTCCTCTCTCACTCACCATGTCTGTGTGGTTGACTCATTTGATTTTTTTCTTGCAAATATCTCTTGTGTCTGACCACTATCACCCCTCTAGTTCCCTCAGGCCTGTACTGATGCAATAGCTAGCTCTAGCACAACATATCCTACCTTGGCCGCACTGCAGCAATTAAAGCACACTTCATTAAGTATAATATCACACCCCTGCTCAAAAGCCTTATGGGATTCTCCATTCCTTTCCGTCTACCCTTCTTATCTGATTTTCAAGACTTTCTTTAATATGACTCCAGCTAACTGTGTTTCATCAATCTGAATACACATTAAAAAAATTTTTTTAACATCTCTAAAGTCAAAGTGAATCTTGTTATCTATGGCAATCCTGGCATTTTAGATTCAATAAAATATGGTTCTTCTCTTAGTTCTTGGCTTGATACAGGACACCTCTATTCTAGAAAACAGGACTTCTCACTTTGTTGTGCTATGACTCATTCTTTCATACCTCCAGACTTTTGTTCAGACATTTCCTTCTGTCTGGGTACCTTTCTCCCTGCTTTCTTGCATATGTGGGCCCATCTTTAAGGCCCAGCTCAAAGGCCATCTCCAAAGAACACTTTGTTCACTACATAAGCTAGAAACAACCTTATCTTTGAATCTTCTCAGTTCCTTCTTTTTAACTCTAGCAACTCTGATCACATAGTTCCTTTTAGTTTAAATAATTGTGTACATATTTGCTCTGTACACAGAACTCCTAGAGTCCTCCAAATTGCTTGAGAAGGCAGCCAAAATTGTGACATTCTGTTAAAGAATGTAAGTTTATTTCACTAATGCAATCCAGGACATTTTGAACAGTTTAAAAAATCTGTGATGTGTTGCCATGCATAAACTCAGTAAGAGCCCTGTTTTGAATTGCCCTCCAAAGGTAGTACATCGTCAGTGAGTCAGAGAGGACTAAGACTCTGGATAAGCAAGAGATACTGGAAGTGCCCTGCTGAGAGGGGTTGCTGCTAGGAGTGGCTGCTGTACGTATCAGTAGGACTCACTGGCGGACTCTGGTCCTGGCAGTAGCCATTGGAAAGGCCAAGTTCTGAAAACCAAGGTTTAAAATTGCCAGTACTCTCCACTAGCCTCACTTGAGTCATTGTGATATCTTGGGAGGGAGGAGCTTGCTGGGAGACTCTTGGTTTCTCAGTTGGTTTTTCAAATTACTCTTGGGAAATCCAGACTGGACCGAAGTCTAAGAATTCTGGGTCACCTCAACAGGCACGTACAAGGAGACTCTGTCAGAGGGAAAAAAAGGATTACATGTGTCATCGTGTTGGCAGAGCCATCTCAATCACAGCTGATTTGGACTTTCCCAAGTTAGGTGCAAACATCTTTGCTAGAATACATTCACAGGGCTTTCTCCCAGCAAACTATCTTCTATGACTAGAAGACGAAAATCTTCTCAAATGCCCTCTTGCCATTGCCATGACATTCTATGGCTAAATTTAAAATAACTTTGGAATTTTCCTTCTCAGTTCTGCTTCCAAAGGCTAATGCCTTTTTCTTTGAGGGCCACCCTATTAACCAGCTTTCCATGGGTAACCTTTCTAGCCTCTCTCTACCAACTAAGGCAGTAGATTCAAGAAGCCTGGATTTGAGGTCCCTGCTGGCTTCAACTTTCTAACAGCTGTTTGGTGCTTTCCTCCCATGCACTGGGTTTATGCACTAATGAGTTTGAAGCTCACTTTTCTCTGAAGCAAAATGATCAGCATGATGTGATCCAGACATGTCTCTGACAGCTTTCTCGTGTGAAGAAGCCCTTGCATAAAGGTCACAATTGTTGAGCTGATTTTGCCAAAAGAAACTGCTTCATCTTAAGAATTTTTTCCTCATTAAAAAAGCCATATGTATTTATTATAGAAAACATAGGTGATAAAGAAAATATAAAGAAGGAAATAAGAATCATTTAAAATCTGACCTGTCATTGTTAACACTATGGCATGTATCCTTATAAGACTTTTTCTTTGTATGTATAGTCATATGATTGTTTAAATGTTTGATATGGGATTGGAATCACACATTTCAGATCAGTAGGGCTTTTTTTTTTTTTAGCTTGCTTTGCTCCCTTAATGATAAATGATTAACATTTTCCTTTGTCATTATGTAACAGTTAAAGTGCAGGGTCTAGAACTAGTCTATCTGGATTTGAATCCTAGCTCTGCCACTTATCATGGGATCTTTGGTCCTGTTCTTTCTCATCTGTAAAATAAGGATAATAATGATTCCTACTTCACAGAGTTGTTGTGAATATCTGAGTGAACCAACATTTGCCAAGTACTTAAAACAATGCCTGGCAGGTAGTACAGGCTTTATAGGACTAGCTGCAGATATTATGTCTACTACTACATTTTCTCCTACAACATCATTTTGAAGACTGAATAAGATTGCATTGGTTGGGATGTAGCATACATGTTTTATCAAGGTCTCATTGTTGGAGACTTAATGTTTTACAGTATTACAAATAATAACTGCAGACAGACATGCTTCTTCCATTGTATTTGTAATGGAACAGACTGTGTAAGGAAGGAATACACACGGGGAATTAAAATACTATGTTCCTTCTTGGTTTTAGGCAGAAAGGACGTTGATACTTTACTTTTGCCTGGAAGGTTGCTGCTCAGAAACTAATCAGACTTTATGGCACAACCCTGTCAACTATCTGATGGTTCTTCCTAGACTGAATCACCAGTAATCCTATCCTCAGATTCCAACAGGAGAAGGATCCTTGGCTAGCTTTGTCATATACTTCTAGTCCTTTGCACAACAGCTGTCATAGAATGACTCAGTCCTGTGGGCTCAGCTCCATGGAAGCCTTGGGAGATGTTCAGAGAACTTAGCGAGTCCCTGGAGCCTCCATCTTTTCCAGGCTGGTGCCCATGAAGGTCCTATTACAAATCCTTCCTTTCTCTCTTAGATCTCACTTCCTGTGGCTCTCATCCCCACACTACAGTAGTCCCCACTTAATCCATAGGAGGTATGTTCCAAGACTGCCCCCCAGTGAATGCTTGAAACTGCAGGTAGTACTGGACCCTATATATACTGTTTTTTCCTATATATACAGCCTGTGATAAAGTTTAATTTGTAAATTAAGCACAGCAACAAATGAACAATAATAATAAAATAATTAAATATAACAATATACTGTAATAAAAGTTATATGAATGTGGTCTCTCTCTCTCTCTCAAAATACTTTATTGTACTGTATTTACCCTTCTTGTGATGATGTGAAATGATGAAATGTTTACATGATGAAATGAAGGGATGTGAATCACGTAGGTTTTGTGATGTAATGTCAGACTACTATGAACCTTCTGATTATATGTCAGGAGGATCATCTACTTCTAGACCATGATTAATCTTGGGTAACTAAAAGTGCAAAAAGCAAAACCACAGATGGGGGGGACCACTGTACTGGGGAGAAAGGGAAGGGGCCTTCTTCGGGTCCTGACCACCTGACTTTAGTTATGAGAATGGTTATGATGCATTCTGGTAGAATGGGAACAGTATCCTCTGTACAGGTTGAGGGAATTAGAGATTTAGAGGTATTACATGACATGTGGAACAATCTATGTCATGTAATACCTCTAAATCTATAAAGGCATATCTATAACATATGCAACAAAGCTATGCCAGTGCAGATGAACACTCCCAGTGGGCAGCCTTGCTGGGAGGACACTGACTTACAAGACCACTTTTATGAAGCTGTGCATGGGTAATGTGTCAGATGCCGAATTCTTACTCATCTGTGGGTTAAATGTGTCACCAACCAAACAACCTGCTTGGTCCTTAGCCTCTTCTAGTCAAAAATTCATACTCTAACATATCCTGGGAGACACAATTTTTGGATTTCTGCCTTTATTATCTCCTAGATTCCCTGGAAGGTATTATCTTCTAGGTTCCCTAGAATGTTCTGCCCACCTGCTACCTCCATGGGTTTCTGGATAAGTACACTGTGTACAGAATTCACTTAATACATAGAGGTAGGAAAGCTCTCCCCCAGCCTTAATCATGGGCATTTACCCTGGAGTCAGGGGTCTGTATTTCTGCAGTCCAACTAGATTAAATAGAAACACTGGTGTTCAGATAAAAAATAAACGGTCTTTTAGTATAAGGATGTACAATATTTGGGACTTGCTTGTACTAAAAAAGTGTTCATTGCTAATTTGAAATTCAAATAATATCTATCATCCTGTACTTTATCTGGAAACCCTAATCTTAAATCTTCTAAATATGTCTCATCTTTGATTTAATGAGAAAGGAAAAAAAGAATATATATTGAATGATATACATAAAGAATATATAGTCTTAGATGAAAATACAAAAATTTGCAAAAAAATTGTAGGAGACATAAATGAGAAAATAAGTGTTCTAGTTTTTCTTCATTCTTCTCTCATATGTCTTTTCTGTTGTTTTTGAATTGGTGAAGTTTTTGTTAAATCCACAGAAGTAAAAACCATATTGTGAGGGACTGCAGGATGGGGCTGCCAAAGAGTGAGAGCCAGGCCATCAGAGGAGGAGGGTAGGAGGGTCTCTTTTGGTTTTGATTTCTCATCCCCACATTCATATCAATGAAAAGAGGAGAAATGAGATAAGCAAAAGAAGTAAGGTAGTGGCCAAAAATCATTTATACTTTCATTCATTGAGTTTTAATCTGTAACTCTTTTCGGGGGGGGGGTTGGTGTTTCTGAAAAATTTACTGTGTTGTTTTGTCTGTGTTGTTGTTTCTTATTTTTGACTGAACTGTTTCCTCTTTCTCAGAACATTGTAACCTTTGCCCAGATGGAAGTTGAACTCTCCTCAGTATAATCAGTGTTTTTCCTGCCTTCTCTTATCTTTTGATTTCACAGGCTAAACTTGAAAAAGCTATTTATTATTGATCTCAGGTCACTGTTCCCTTTTCTCTCTCCAACAACATTAATATATACTAGGTATATTTCAACTATGGTTCTTACCCAATTGGTAGATTTGAGCTAAGTTTTCAGAATTTCATCTTACTTCTTTTTCTATACTTCCCATTCTAATAGGTGAAGAAATTTTGGTACAAATTATTTACTACAACAAAGCTATGTCAGTAAATGGAAACAAGTCCCAAGCATTTTTTCCTTTGAGACATTTTTCAGTGCATAGAAATGGGTGGTCATAAAGTTAAATTATTTCCTTCTTTCCCAAAGGCTTCCAGGTCATGATTTCATAACACCAAGAGTTATCCATTCTATTTAGAGTAAAATTCTCAAGTCAAAAATGGTTTTAATGTCCTTTCTTTAAACAATAATTACATTTGCTAAAACATGTGGGGAGAGGATGAAGGGAAAAAGAAGGAAGTTGCATCCACATCAAAGAAAAATCATAGAGTGTCTCGGCAACCCATATTTGGAATAATTGCTTTAAAGGTTAGCTGCCTAATAATTTCAAAAGTTAGTGGATTTCCTGCAATGTTGTCAACTGTTATTTCTGATTGAATCATTACATTAATCATTGATCCAGTCATTTCTAAATGACTCCAGGCAACACTTTTCACTATTTTTCATACAAATGATTGAATTGACTGGTTATCTTGTTTTCATAAAGTCTAAAATTCTTTAAAATCATATATGTCATGTGTGTGCGTGTGTGCATGCCTATCCATTGCTCCTGTGTTAAGTTTTACTGTTACCAATTACTTTAGCTGAGAGAGAGGGAGAGGAAGAGGGGGCAGAATGAAAAAGGCCTAATGTGTACAAAACAGGATTTAAAAGTATGCAAAGGCAAATTAGTATGAAGGCATCATAAATGAGGCAAAAAAAGCAATAATTTTTATGAAACAGTATTAGCATAGATGCATAAATCAAGTAGCTCTAGATTTTTCAGGGCATTTTGTTAGCATTATTGAAAAATCAGTTAACCAATAAATGACTTAAACAACTGCAGAATTTTTAACAACGTCTAATAGTTTCCCTGTTAATGAATGCAACAGTGACATTTGACAGCTATATAAAGTTCCAAGAGTGTGCTGGGTTGTTACCAGTTACTTGCCTTGGTAGTTCCTAACATTCCTGTAACATTCAAAGGTCTCCAAAGTCTGTCTCCACCTACTTGTCCAACCTTACCTTCCACAACCCCCTCACCTGCCTTGGTTATTCCTGATCAGGTCTTTTTATTGACTCCTGTACCCTTGGGATAAGTGTCTCTGTACCCCTGGGACTTCCAGGATGCTATCTTCCTCACTTCCTCCTTGCCCACCCAAATCCTCCCCCACTGTCCACGGCCAGTTCAAAACCCACAACCTTCCTTAAATTATATTCTGCTTACTGTAGTCTACAGCCATCTTTTCTTTAGCCTGGCTATATTATTAAATTCCTGTCAGGACCACTAGTGTGGTATATTATTACATACTAGCTTCTACCATCTTCTACAATATTTTCTTAAAATTATTTAATATTTATGGATATATGAACATACTTTTATAAACTATAAAGCATCATACCAATGTAAATATGTTATTGTCTTCATTAACTAGTTTATAACCTCCCTGAAATGGGGATTGTGCATACATTTTTGTATGATATCTGGGAGAGCAGTGATACCTAACAGAGCAGTATTTTCTGATGAATTAATGCATGGAAGATCACTGGAATTGAAGCTAATTCACCAGAGTTTGCATTTGCCCCTTCTTATCCACCTGAATTTGACCTACTTATTTAATCTCCATTCCTCAGTTGTCTTATCTGTGGAATGGGGATAATAATGATATCTACTTCATAGAATTGCTTTGAGAATTGTCAATTTATTCATGTAAAGTGCCTAAAACAGCTTGCTTAATACACAGCAAGTCCTCAATAAATATTAGCTATTTAAATGAATGAATAATACAATGGATTACAATTTAAATTGAGAGAAAATAATAGCTGCTTTTTGTTATTCCTGGAACTATGATTATAAAATAACATGTAGTAATTAAGAATGTTAAAGAATATTAGTATATCTCTTTAAGATGATATAAGTCATGCATGTATTCCTGGAGAGGTTTTTCAGAATGAAGTTTATATTCTGTATTATTTACTTTGTATTTTTTAAATAAAAAATCACATACAGCTTATATAAAGAGATTTTAGTATACTCATTTCAGACATCACATTGCTTTTAGATCTGAATAAATATCGCTTATTATTCCCGATCATAGTTTACATTGTTTAGAAGATGATACTTAAAAGTGGCAATTAATTCCAGCTGTTTTGCTCTTGATATGTGTTTAACTACTTTTGTACATATAGGTGAATTTTGAAGTAGAAATTGACAATAGCAACTTTGTGATGAACTTCTTGAAAAATATTTGTTGATAAAATTTTAACAAAACATTTAGCTTGCCTAGGTTAATTTAGCAAGTTAAATATTTTCTTTTGTACTGCTCAAATTTGTTGTGATTATAAAACAATCCCCACCACCACACACACACAGTGTAAAAATGACTTCCAGAACTAGTGATTACATATACGTAACCCTGAATCATTTCAAGTGATTTTTATTGCTTTGTGGAGCCATCTGCTGGTGTATTATTTATATACATACATAAAAACGTTTTTAATGGATATCACTGAATGGATAAAGTCGGACTCTTAACAAGATTAATACTCCCCATAAGGTATAGCTAAGAATTTGTAACCTATAAAAATATCCGTCCAGGTACAAATAATGAGAGCAGTTTGGCAATAGTGTAATGGGAAAAATAATCACGTAGAAAATTATTGGGTTCTATGTTTTTGAGAATTGTTTCATCATTCATTCAAGAAGTTTTGTAATCTTCCTGCTAATAGGATAGAAAAAAATACATATATATATAATTATGTAAACTGTTGTATATAATTTTGTAGTATATATTTAATAATATATAATTTTTACATATTTATATAGATCAGTAACTTTCTATTTATTAAAATGATAAAACTGAAACTTGATTTTCTTTTGTATGGCAACTCTTTTTATCACTTTTAATTAACATTTCTCTTTCAGTAACACTATGAACTCATAGTCTTTTGCAGTTTTAATTTATTCCAATTAACCATTATTATTGTTATTACCACTTCTTTTTTGGATGCTTAAATGTTCCAACCTGTTTGTGGGAAGCTCCCTTTCTTGCAACAACCTGATATTTCAGACTGAACATAATTTTCCCTGCCTTCAGTTTACGTAGTCAACGAAGAATCCTGGTTCATTTTAATGGAGAATAGTATTAGAGACTAAATTCTGAATGCTAAGGGTGCCCACGTGAGATTTGGTTGTGGACAAAATGCTACTGTTGAATGTCACTGTTGCTCATGACAGAGCTGTGTAAATACATTTTTTTAAAGGTTATGCATGCACATTAACTTTTTTCCTCAGTTTGATTTACAAAATTATGTTTCTACAATTTACTTTTTTGTAATACAATATCTTTTTCTGTGCTCCCGTGACATCCCCTCACATGATTTAATTTGCCATCTTTGGTAGATACTTAACATTAGTTCTGATCCTTTGCCTTCAATAGCTCTGCAATGGGATCATTACAGGTCAATTTACACATATCCTTAGAACGATCTGCTTGACATTTCTTTGTGTATTGTCAAAATGCAGAGCACCAAAGTTGTTCCTGAGAGGGAGTTATTGGGATGATATGAAAACAGCACAAAGCCAGGAGTTAAATTGGAGTTAAATCTCCAATTCTACATAATTCACTTGACCTCACTGTGTCTCAGTTTCCTTATTTGTAAAATTATAACAATTAACCTTTGCAGCTGAGTTTAACAGTTTTAAATATGCTTTTATAATAATTTCCTCTCCAACCTAACTCCGCAGGGAAGTACTTTGAGCAGAGTAGAACAGGCTGTACAAATGGACGGGAAAGACGGCCTAACTCTGGACGATCCTTTGTTCATGGATCCACTCAGCCAAAGCTGTCTGATTCCTACCCACACCCCTATTCTTGACCTCTTTAAAAACTCATTCTGGGGTTTCCACTACCATCTGAATGTGAAGGTGACAGGTACACACAGTAATATGATAGTGCTTACATCTGTCATAGGTCTTTAAAAGTCTGTGCTGGTCACCTTATAATGATGTTTTATGACTTGGTCTTGCTTCTGTGTAGGATGGTGTGCTAATAACATCAAGTTGACCCCTTGACAAGGAAGGTTAAATAGAACCTGGTGATTTCTGGAGGTGTTTACTTTGACACTGAACAACCGAGTGAGTGACTTTGAATAAGCCAAGAAGTAACAGAGAATAGTGCAAATTTGTTGGGTTAGGCCTTATTTTTTTTTAATGCTCTTTTATCTTATTGCAAGCACAATAAAGTCATATTTTTCTCAGATATAACATTGAAAGAATCCAAGGACCAAAAGTAGTGTCTTTGATGTGAAAGCCAGTGCTACGTGGACTCTCTACTTTAGCTGGGTTGCTATAGTTTTCATTGCTTCATGCATGAACAGCTCGTGTGGGTGTTCTCACACCTTTTCACCATACTGGCATCTAGTGAGTGTCTACAATATGTTTTAACCCCGGTTCTTACTGTTTCATACTGTGGTCTCACATTTCGAATTCATGTTCTCTAAGATCAGAGATTTCCCTGGCTCATTATTTTTTATTGGTTATTCTCACCCAAAACTTGTCTGTGATAAGTTTCACATCATTTCACTTTTCTTGCCTTACCTGATTTTTCTTTTCCTTCTTTGGTATTCTCTGTTGCTTTGAGTCTCTATCTTATTGTTCCTCTACTATTTTGTCAGCATCTCCTCCACAGTTCTTCAGAATCTTACAGATTAGTTAACCATGTTCACAGTTTTTTTAAAAAAGCTTTTAACCCATCAACAAACAAATACTAAAATATGTAAAAATCACCAACTAAGTAAATAAAAACAAAGGTTTTTTAGAAAAAATGCAGTTTTTATTAGCAATTTATGGGCTGTATTAAGTTGAAAATAGGTGTTACAGAATTTTCTAAACTTAATTTTAAGAATATGAAGTAAACCAATGCTTTGAGATATATGTAATTCCTCTAAAGACTAATTATTAATTTGTTATAGTTTATAAATTAACAGCCACAGTGATCCCTCCATGCTTGTGCATTCATCAGTAGGAATGAACCCAGGAAACCTTATATGAGCCTTAGTATTTTTTCCATCTATAAAATAAGAATATTAATTATGCTTGCCACATTAGTTTGTTGTAACAAGGCAATGCATATAAAACACTCAGCACTGTGCTCAGTTATTGTGCTTAGTTACTATTATTTGGTAACATATTTTTACTTCTGTTTGGAATAAACATTGAAGAGAGAAAAAAATCCTCTTCTGACTACCACAAACCCTTTCTTATAACTGTTGCTGAAAAGGGCTGACCTTGTGACAGACATGCTGGTGATGCTGAAGGAAGCAGGAGAATACAGACTTTCCAGAGAGCTCTTCCTTCTGGTGAGCTTATTCTCATCGCTCTTTGACCTGTACAGTCAAAAATGTGGTTGAGGAAAGAGAAAACAGCAACTATTGACCTGGAAGCAGAAACTGAGGCATGAAGACGGAGCCTGCAGGACACAGGGGTTCATTATGGTGGATGATCTGTGGTGGAAAGCTTGTACAAATGGGTATGCTACTTTCCGAGTTTCTGCCTAGAAGGGGGGAGGAGGAGAGATACCAAAGTGCCTGAGGGACCTAAAGTTTTGTTCAGGTCTTCTTGCTTGTCTTTTTGATACTCGCCATTCTAACAATGTGAGTTCTAACAGGTGTGATGGTTTACTGTGGTTTTGATTTGCATATCTTTGATGATTAGTGATGTTGAGAACATTTTCATGTACTTTTTGGTCATTTTTATGTTTTGTTTGAAAAAATGTGTAGTCAAGTTCTCTGCCCAATTTTTATTCTGATTATTTGGGGGTGTTTTTGTTACTGATTAGTATGAGTGCCTTATATATTATGGATATTAACTTCTTAACAGATACATGGCTTGTAAATATTTTCTCCCATTCCATAGGTTGCCTTTTTATTATGTTTCTTTTGGGAGCATATATGTGTTTCTCTTGGATGTTGGGAGCATATATATTTATGATCATTATATCTTCTTGATGTAGTGACTACTTTATCATATATATGATAATCTTATATCTTGTTCAGAAGCTTTTTTGTTTGAGGTAGTCCTACTTGTTGATTTTTGCTTTTGCTGCTTGTACTTTTAGTATCAAATAATCATTGCCAAGACCAATGTCAAGGGATTTTTTTCCCCCTGTGCTTTCTTATGTTTAAGACTTTAATCCATTTCCATTTTGGGTTAATTTTTGTGAGTGGTATAAGACAGAGACCCACTTTTATTATTTTGCATGTAGATATCCAGTTTTCCCAGCAATATTTATTAAAGAGACAGTCTTTTCTCCATTGAGTATTCTTGGATCCCTTGTTAATATTAGTTGACCATATGTACCTGAATTTATTTCTAGGTTTTCAATTCTGTCTCATTAGTCTATTTGTCTGTTTATGTGCCAGTACCATACTGTTTTGATTACACTAGCTTTGCAGTGGAGTTTGAAAGCAGGATGCATGATGCCTCTAGCTTTGACTTTTGGTGTCTTTTGTGGTTCCACACAAAGCACAGGTTTGGATGCTTTTTCTTTGCCTTGCCTAATTGCTCCATCTAGGACGTCCAGTACTATACTGAATAGGAAGAGTGAGAGTGGAATCCTTGCCTTGTTCCTGATCTTAG
Organism: Manis javanica; assembly: GCF_040802235.1. Lineage (NCBI taxonomy): Eukaryota > Metazoa > Chordata > Mammalia > Pholidota > Manidae > Manis > Manis javanica. The sequence continues at coordinate 189,363,219 of NC_133156.1, forward strand.
GGGATACACTTTCAATTTCTCTTCCTAAACTGTAATATTAGCTCTTGGTTTATCACTTTTTATCATTAAAAAGATGTTGTATTTTGTCAAATACTTTTTCTACATAAGATGTTCATGTGATTTTTGTTGTTCGTTTTATTGATGTATTACATTTATTGATTTGCTTATGTTGAAACATCCTTGTATCCCAGAGATAAATTACACTTAGTCATGGTATACAATCCTTTTACTGTGTTCTTGAATTCAGTTTGCTAACATTTTTTTGAAATGTTTGCATCTATATTAATCAGGAATATTGGTCTATAGTTTTCATACCATTGTAGTCAGGGGAAATAGTTGGTATGATTTTTATTATTATTATTATATTTCAGGTCCTTGGATGTTGGGAGCATATATATTTATGATCATTATATCTTCTTGATGTAGTGACTACTTTATCATATATATGATAATCTTATATCTTGTTATCGTTTTTGGCTTGAAGTCTATTTTGTCTGATATAAGTATAACTACTTCTGCCTGCTTTTCATTTCCATTTGCTTGAAATATCATATCCCATGCTTTCACTTTGAACCTGTGTGTATGTTTAGAACTGAAAGTAGTCTCCCGGAGGCAGCATATAGTTGAATCTTATTTTTATTATCCATTCATCCACTCTGTGCCTTTTGATTGGTGAATTCAATCCATTTACATTTAAAGTGATTACTGATTTGCAAGGATTTACTATTGCCATTTTATCTTTTGCCTTCTGGTTATTTTGTCTATTGTTTCTTTTTCCCTCTGTTTCTGTCTACCTTTGTAAGTTGATGGTTTTCCATGGTGATTTGCACACTCTCCCATCCCCCTCCTTTTTATGTTTTGTGTCTGTTATTTAGATTTTTACCTACTGATTACCATAAGGTTTACATAAAACATCTCATAGATAATATAGTCCTACCATAAGCTTTACATAAAACATCTCATAGATAAAATAGTCCTTTCAACTTATCTTCATTCAACTTCAACTATAGAGGTTCCATCCTTTTACTTTTCCCCTTTTATATTTTTAATGTCACAAATTATGTCATTTTATGCTGTGATTTCATTATGAAGCAGTAGCTACAGTTCTTGCTTTTTTATTACAGTAAAGTTCATATAAACTTTGTTGGTTTCAGATGTACAACGTAGTTACTGGATAATTGTATACATCACTAGATACTTGCTACAATAGATGTAGTTACCACATTATCATACCCAAGGTGCTATAATATTATTCGTTAAATTCTCTAAGTTGTACTTTTATTCCTATGTCTAACTTATTTTACAATTTGCAGTTTGTGCCTCCTTATCCCCTTCACTTATTTCACCTATCTCCCCACCCGCTTCCCTATGGTAACCAAAGTCTGTTGTTTATATTTGTGGGTCTATTTCTTTTTTTTTTTTTTTTTTTTTTGAGAGGCCATCTCTTATATTTATTGATCAAATGGTTGTTAACAACAATAAAATTCAGTATAGGGGGGTCAGTGCTCAATGTACAATCATTAATCCATCTCAAGTCTAATTCTCGTCAGTCTCCAATCTTCTGAAGCATAACGAACAAGTTCTTACATGGTGAACGAATTCTTACATAGTGAATAAATTCTTCCATGGTGAACAGTACAAGGGCATTCATCACAGAAACTTTCGGTTTTGATCACGCATTATGACCTATAAACAATCAGGTCAAATATGAATATTCGTTTGATTTTTGTATTTGATTTATATGTTGATCCCACATTTCTCCCTTTATTATTATTATTATTTTTATTTTTAATAAAATGCTGAAGTGGTAGGTAGATGCAAGATAAAGGTAGAAAACATAGTTTAGTGCTGTAAGAGGGCAAATGTAGATGATCAGGTGTGTGCCTATGGACTAAGTATTAATCCAGGCTAGACAAGGGCAGCAAAACATCCACGGATGCAGAAGATTTCTCTCGAAGCAGGGGGGGTGAGGTTCTGAGCCTCACCTCTGTTGATCCCCATATTCTCACCTGATGGCCCCCCTGCGACTGTGCCTGTCTTAGGTTGTTCCTCCCTTGAGGAATCTTACCCGTCTCTGGCTAACCAGTCATCTTCCGGGGCCATACAGGGAAATGTAAAGTTGGTAAGTGAGAGAGAAGCCATATTGTTTGAAAAGGTTGGCTTTTTACTTCTTTGCAAATTTATGCCCTGTGGCTTCTATGCCTAGCACTTGTCTCAAGGTATCTTTACCACCTGGAGGAATTATGATACTCGGTAAATTCGATATGAGGCACGAATTCTATTTAAGGGTTGTAATTAGGAAGGAAGAAGAAAAGCTATACATGTAGCATATGGAAGGAAACATGGGAGGATTGATTATTTCTTTGACATATCTTCTTGTAGAGTACCTTAAGTATGTATAGATTTTAAACTACTAACTAATTTGCACACACATATTAACATAATAGGAATACGGTGACATAAACAAAGCAAATCTATAGTTACCATCCATCTCCAGTGAAGCCAAGAAAACCATTTAGGCACCCTAGGCATTTGTGAAAATTTGTCTATGATATGATGGATATTGTCCAACTGTACTTGAACAGTCTGAGAGAAATTAGACAAATTAAAGCAGCCCATTTCTGGGATCTGTTCACATCCCATATGTTCTTTTAACCGTAGATAGTCTATAGTCATAAGATTTTGGAGTGCTACACCTTGCACCCCTCCCAACTCCTAGTTAAGTTCCAACAGTATAGATCCGGTCAAATTCGTTGTCTCACTGTATGCACATGCCAGCCTAGACATCTCCCTCCTCATTCCTATGGCAAGTCCAGGAGACAGTGGGCTGGATGCAGCCACAACCCAGCATCGTCCGGAATCCCTGTGGAGGCTTTTTGATGATCATCCCCTGGCACAAGTCCTCCAGAGAGTGCTGATGCCGGAAGCTCCTCCTCATATCGTATCTTAGTTCATTTTCTGGATATCCAAGCTAGGCCTTGATCTTCTGCATAGAAACAAACAGACCCTTTGCCCACACTTTGACATGCCCTCTATACCACTGTGCAGAACTCACTGGAGGTCAGCACACAGTAACTGCTTTTTTTTTTTTTTTATTAAGAGAAAGGAATATTATCAGAAAAGAGTACCTCCATAGCTGATCATCTGACACCCTTTAAGTGATCAACATTAAGGATATTTAAAGCATGCGTTGATCTTTGATTTACCAATAGTTTTATCCTATCAAGGAGTAATCCCTCTTTTCTTTCTTTCTTTCTTTCTTTCTTTCTTTTTTTTTTTAAATTTTTAATCTATACTTACATGAAGAATACTATGTTTACTATGCTCTCCCCTATATCAGGTCCCCCCTAACAACCACATTACGGTTACTGTCCATCAGCTTAGCAAAATGTTGTAGAGTCACTACTTGTCCTCTCTGTGTTGTGCAGCCCACCCTCCCCTTTCTCCCTCCCCCCATGCATGCTAATCTTAATACCCCCCTTCTTCTTCCCCCCCCTTATCCCTCCCTGCCCACCCATCCTCCCCACTTCCTTTCCCTTTGGTACCTGTTAGTCCATTTTTGGGTTCTGTAATTCCGCTGCTGTTTTGTTCCTTCAGTTTTTCCTTTGTTCCTATACTCCTCAGATGAGTGAAATCATTTGGTATTTCTCTTTCTCTGCTTGGCTTATTTCACTGAGCATAATACTCTCCAGCTCCATCCATGTTGCTGCAAATGGTTGGATTTTTCCGCTTCTTATGGCTGAGTAGTATTCCATTGTGTTTATGTACCACATCTTCTTTATCCATTCATCTACCAATGGACATTTAGGTTGCTTCCAATTCTTGGCTATTGTAAATAGTGCTGCAATAAACATAGGGGTGCATCTGTCTTTCTCAAACTTGATTGCTGCGTTCTTAGGGTAAATTCCTAGGAGTGGAATTCCTGGGTCAAATGGTAGGTCTGTTTTGAGCATTTTGATGAACCTCCATACTGCTTTCCACAATGGTTGAACTAATTTACATTCCCACCAGCAGTGTAGGAGGGTTCCCCTTTCTCCACAGTCTCGCCAACATTTGTTGTTGTTTGTCTTTTGGATGGTAGCTATCCTTACTGGTGTGAGGTGATACCTCATTGTGGTTTTAATTTGCATTTCTCTGATAATTAGCGATGTGGAGCATCTTTTCATGTGTCTGTTGGCCATCTGTATTTCTCTTTTAGAGAACTGTCTGTTCAGTTCCTCTGCCCATTTTTTAATTGGGTTATTTGTTTTTTGTTTGTTGAGGCATGTGAGCTCTTTATATATTCTGGACGTCAAGCCTTTATCGGATGTGTCATTTTCAAATATATTCTCCCATACTGTAGGGTTCCTTTTTGTTCTATTGATGGTGTCTTTCGCTGTACAGAAGCTTTTCAGCTTAATGTAGTCCCACTTGCTCATTTTTGCTGTTGTTTTCCTTGCCTGGGGAGATATGTTCAAGAAGAGGTCACTCATGTTTATGTCTAAGAGGTTTTTGCCTATGTTTTTTTCCAAGAGTTTAATGGTTTCATGACTTACATTCAGGTCTTTGATCCATTTTGAGTTTACCTTTGTATATGGGGTTAGACAATGGTCCAGTTTCATTCTCCTACATGTAGCTCTCCAGTTTTGCCAGCACCATCTGTTGAAGAGACTGTCATTTTGCCATTGTATGTCCATGGCTCCTTTATCAAATATTAATTGACCATATATGTTTGGGTTAATTTCTGGATTCTCTAGTCTGTTCCACTGGTCTGTGGCTCTGTTCTTGTGCCAGTACCAAATTGTCTTGATTACTATGGCTTTGTAGTAGAGCTTGAAGTTGGGGAGTGAGATCCCCCCTACTTTATTCTTCTTTTTCAGGATTGCTTTGGCTATTCGGGGTCTTTGGTGTTTCCATATGAATTTTTGAATTATTTGTTCCAATTCATTGAAGAATGTTGCTGGTAATTTGAGAGGGATTGCATCAAATCTGTATATTGCTTTGGGCAGGATGGCTATTTTGACAATATTAATTCTTCCTAGCCATGAGCATGGGATGAGTTTCCATTTATTAGTGTCCCCTTTAATTTCTCTTAAGAGTGACTTGTAGTTTTCAGAGTATAAGTCTTTCACTTCTTTGGTTAGGTTTATTCCTAGGTATTTTATTCTTTTTGATGCAATGGTGAATGGAATTGTTTTCCTGATTTCTCTTTCTATTGATTCATTGTTAGTGTATAGGAAAGCTACAGATTTCTGTGTGTTAATTTTGTATCCTGCAACTTTGCTGTATTCCGATATCAGTTCTAGTAGTTTTGGAGTGGAGTCTTTAGGATTTTTTATGTACAGTATCATATCATCTGCAAATAGTGACAGTTTAACTTCTTCTTTACCAATCTGGATTCCTTGTATTTCTTTGTTTTGTCTGATTGCCGTGGCTAGGACCTCCAGTACTATGTTAAATAACAGTGGGGAGAGTGGGCATCCCTGTATGGTTCCCGATCTCAGAGGAAATGCTTTCAGCTTCTCGCTGTTCAGTATAATGCTGGCTGTGGGTTTATCATATATGGCCTTTATTATGTTGAGGTACTTGCCTTCTATTCCCATTTTGCTGAGAGTTTTTATCATGAATGGATGTTGAATTTTGTCAAATGCTTTTTCAGCATCTATGGAGATGACCATGTGGTTTTTGTCCTTCTTTTTGTTGATGTGGTGGATGATGTTGATGGATTTTCGAATGTTGTACCATCCTTGCATCCCTGGGATGAATCCCACTTGGTCATGGTGTATGATCCTTTTGATATACTGTTGAATTCTGTTTGCTAATATTTTATTGAGTATTTTTGCATCTACATTCATCAGGGATATTGGTCTGTAATTTTTTTTGGTGAGGTCTTTGCCTGGTTTTGGTATTAGGGTGATGTTGGGTTCATAGAATGAGTTTGGGAGTATTCCCTCTTCTTCTATTTTTTGGAACACTTTAAGGAGAATGGGTATTATGTCTCCTCTGTGTGTCTGATAAAATTCCGAGGTAAATCCGTCCGGCCCCGGGGTTTTGTTCTTGGGTAGTTTTTTGATTACCGTTTCAATTTCTTTGCTCGTAATTGGTTTGTTTAACTTTTGTGTTTCTTCCTTGGTCAGTCTTGGGAGGTTGTATTTTTCTAGGAAGTTGTCCATTTCTTCTAGGTTTTCCAGCTTGTTGGCATATAGGTTTTCATAGTAGTCTTTAATAATTCTTTGTATTTCTGTGGAGTCTGTCGTGATTTTTCCATTCTCATTTCTGATTATGTTGATTTGTCTTGATTCTCTTTTTCTCTTAATAAGTTTGGCTAGAGGCTTATCTATTTTGTTTATTTTCTCAAAGAACCAGCTCTTGGTTTCGTTGATTTTTGTTACTGTTTTATTCTTCTCAGTTTGTTTATTTCTTCTCTGATCTTTATTATGTCCCTCCTTCTGCTGACTTTAGGCCTCATTTGTTCTTCTTTTTCCAGTTTTGATAATTGTGATGTTAGACTATTCATTTGGGATTGTTCTTCCTTCTTCAAGTGTGCCTGGATTGCTATATACTTTCCTCTTAAGACTGCTTTCGCTGCGTCCCACAGAAGTTGGGGCTTAGTGTTGTTGTTGTCACTTGTTTCTATATATTCCTTGATCTCTATTTTAAGTTGTTCGTTGGTCCATTGATTATTTAGGAGCATGTTGTTAAGCCTCCATGTGTTTGTGAGGCTTTTTGTTTTCCTTGTAGAATTTATTTCTACTTTTATACCTTTGTGGTCTGAAAAATTGGTTGGTAGAATTTCAATATTTTGGAGTTTACTGAGGATCTTTTTGTGAGCTAGTATGTGGTCTATTCTGGAGAATGTTCCATGTGCACTTGAGAAGAATGTATATCCTGTTGCTTTTGGATGTAGAGTTCTATAGATGTCTATTAGGTCCATCTGTTCTAGGGTGTTGTTCAGTGCCTCTGTGTCCTTACTTATTTTCTGCCCGGTGGATGTATCCTTCGGGGTGAGTGGTGTGTTGAAGTCTCCTAAAATGAATGCATTGCAGTCTATTTCCCTCTTTAGTTCTGTTAGTATTTGCTTCACATATGCTGGTGCTCCTGTATTGGGTGCATATATATTTAGAATGGTTATATCCTCTTGTTGGACTGAGCCCTTTATCATTATGTAGTGTCCTTCTTTATCTCTTGTTACTTTCTTTGTTTTGAATTCTATTTTGTCTGATATTAGTACTGCAACCCCTGCTTTCTTCTCATTGTTGTTTGCCTGAAGTATGTTTTTCCATCCCTTGACTTTTAGTCTATGCTTATCTTTGGGTTTAAGGTGAGTTTCTTGTAAGCAGCATATAGATGGATCTTGCTTTTTTTTTTTTTTTTTTTTTTTTTTTTTTTAGGGCATCTCTCATATTTATTGATCAAATGGTTGTTAACAACAATAAAATTCAGTATAGGGGGGTCAATGCTCAATGTACAATCATTAATCCATCTCAAGCCTAATTCTCGTCAGTCTCCAATCTTCTGAAGCATAACGAACAAGTTCTTACATGGTGAACGAATTCTTACAGAGTGAATAAATTCTTACATGGTGAACAGTACAAGGGCAGTCATCACAGAAACTTTCGGTTTTGATCATGCAATATGACCTATAAACCATCAGGTCAAATATGAATATTCATTTGATTTTTGTACTTGATTTATATGTTGATCCCACATTTCTCCTATTATTATTATTATTTTTATTTTTAATAAAATGCTGAAGTGGTAGGTAGATGCAAGATAAAGGTAGAAAACATAGTTTAGTGCTGTAAGAAGGCAAATGTAGATGATCAGATGATCAGGTGTGTGCCTATGGACTAAGTATTAATCCAGGCTAGACAAGGGCAGCAAGACATCCACGGATGCAGAAGATTTCTCTCAAAGCAGGGGGGGTGAGGTTCTGAGCCTCACCTCTGTTGATCCCCAAATTCTCACCTGATGGCCCCCCTGCGACTGTGCCTGTCTTAGGTTGTTCCTCCCTTGAGGAATCTTACCCGTCTCTGGCTAACCAGTCATCTTCCGGGGCCATACAGGGAAATGTAAAGTTGGTAAGTGAGAGAGAAGCCATATTGTTTGCAAAGGTTAGCTTTTTACTTCTTTGCAGATTTATGCCCTGTGGCTTCTATGCCCAGCACTTGTCTCGAGGTATCTTTACCACCTGGAGGAATTATGATACTCGGTAAATTCGATATGAGGCACGAATTCTATTTAAAGTTTGTAATTAGGAAGGAAGAAGAAAAGCTATAGATGTAGCATATGAAGGAAACTTGGGAGGATTGATTATTTCTTTGACATATCTTCTTGTATAGTACCTTAAGTATGTATAGGTTTTAAACTACTAACTAATTTGCACACACATATTGACATAATAGGAATACGGTGACATAAACAAAGCAAATCTATAATTACCAGCCATCTCCACTGAAGCCAAGAAAACCATTTAGGCTCCCTAGGCATTTGTGAAAATTTATCTATGATATGATGGATATTTTCCAACTGTACTTGAACCATCAGACAAATTAAAGCAGCCCATTTCTGGGATCTGTTCACATCCCATATGTTCTTTTAACCATAGATAGTCTATAGTCATGAGATTTTGGGGTGCTACAACTTGCACCCCTCCCAACTCCTGGTTGAGTTCCAACAGTACAGATCCAGTCAAATTCGTTGTCTCACTGTATGCACATGCCAGCCTAGACATCTCCCTCCTCCTTCTTATGGCAAGTCCAGGAGATGGTGGGCTGGATGCAGCCACAACCGCAGCATCGTCCGGATCCCTGTGGAGGCTTTTTGATGATCATCCCCCGGCACGAGTCCTCCAGAGAGTGCTGATGCCGGAAGCTCCTCCTCATATCGTATCTTAGTTCATTTTCTGGGTATCCAAGCTAGGCCTTGATCTTCTGCGTAGAAACAAACAGACCCTTTGCCCACACTTTGACATGCCCTCTATACCACTGTGCAGAACTCATTGGAGGTCAGCACACAGTAACTGCTTTTTTTTTTTTTTTTTTAATTAAGAGAAAGGAATATTATCAGAAAAGAGTACCTCCATAGCTGATCATCTGACACCCTTTAAGTGATCAACATTAAGGATATTTAAAGCATGCGTTGATCTTTGATTTACCAATAGTTTTATCCTGTTAAGGAGTAATCCCCCTTTTCTTTCTTTCTTTCTTTTTTTTTTTTTAAATTTTTAATCTACACTTACCTGAAGAATACTATGTTTACTATGCTCTCCCCTATATCAGGTCCCCCCTAACAACCACATTACGGTTACTGTCCATCAGCTTAGCAAAATGTTGTAGAGTCACTACTTGTCCTCTCTGTGTTGTGCAGCCCACCCTCCCCTTTCTCCCTCCCCCCCATGCATGCTAATCTTAATACCCGCCTTCTTCTTCCCCCCCCTTATCCCTCCCTGCCCACCCTTCCTCCCCAGTTCCTTTCCCTTTGGTACCTGTTAGTCCATTTTTGGGTTCTGTAATTCTGCTGCTGTTTTGTTCCTTCAGTTTTTCCTTTGTTCCTATACTCCTCAGATGAGTGAAATCATTTGGTATTTCTCTTTCTCCGCTTGGCTTATTTCACTGAGCATAATACTCTCCAGCTCCATCCATGTTGCTGCAAATGGTTGGATCTTTCCACTTCTTATGGCTGAGTAGTATTCCATTGTGTATATGTACCACATCTTCTTTATCCATTCATCTACAGATGGACATTTAGGTTGCTTCCAATTCTTGGCTATTGTAAATAGTGCTGCGATAAACATAGGAGTGCATCTGTCTTTCTCAAACTTGATTGCTGCGTTCTTAGGGTAAATTCCTAGGAGTGGAATTCCTGGGTCAAATGGTAGGTCTGTTTTGAGCATTTTGATGCACCTCCATACTGCTTTCCACAATGGTTGAACTAATTTACATTCCCACCAGCAGTGTAGGAGGGTTCCCCTTTCTCCACAGCCTCGCCAACATTTGTTGTTGTTTGTCTTTTGGATGGCAGCGATCCTTACTGGTGTGAGGTGATACCTCATTGTAGTTTTAATTTGCATTTCTCTGATAATTAGCGATGTGGGGCATCTTTTCATGTGTCTCTTGGCCATCTGTATTTCTTTTTTGGAGAACTGTCTGTTCAGTTCCTCTGCCCATTTTTTAATTGGGTTATTTGTTTTTTGTTTGTTGAGGCGTGTGAGCTCTTTATATATTCTGGACGTCAAGCCTTTATCAGATCTGTCATTTTCAAATATATTCTCCCATACTGTAGGGTTCCTTTTTGTTCTATTGATGGTGTCTTTCGCTGTACAGAAGCTTTTCAGCTTAATGTAGTCCCACTTGCTCATTTTTGCTGTTGTTTTCCTTGCCCGGGGAGATATGTTCAAGAAGAGATCACTCATGTTTATGTCTAAGAGGTTTTTGCCTATGTTTTTTTCCAAGAGTTTAATGGTTTCGTGACTTACATTCAGGTCTTTGATCCATTTTGAGTTTACCTTTGTATATGGGGTTAGACAATGGTCCAGTTTCATTCTCCTACATGTAGCTGTCCAGTTTTGCCAGCACCATCTGTTGAAGAGACTGTCATTTTGCCATTGTATGTCCATGGCTCCTTTATCAAATATTAATTGACCATATATGTTTGGGTTAATTTCTGGGGTCTCTAATCTGTTCCACTGGTCTGTGGCTCTGTTCTTGTGCCAGTACCAAATTGTCTTGATTACTATGGCTTTGTAGTAGAGCTTGAAGTTGGGGAGTGAGATCCCCCCTACTTTATTCTTCTTTTTCAGGATTGCTTTGGCTATTCGGGGTCTTTGGTGTTTCCATATGAATTTTTGAATTATTTGTTCCAATTCATTGAAGAATGTTGCTGGTAATTTGAGAGGGATTGCATCAAATTTGTATATTGCTTTCGGCAGGATGGCCATTTTGACGATATTAATTCTTCCTAGCCATGAGCATGGGATGAGTTTCCATTTATTAGTGTCCCCTTTAATTTCTCTTAAGAGTGACTTGTAGTTTTCAGAGTATAAGTCTTTCACTTCCTTGGTTAGGTTTATTCCTAGGTATTTTATTCTTTTTGATGCAATGGTGAATGGAATTGTTTTCCTGATTTCTCTTTCTATTGATTCGTTGTTAGTGTATAGGAAAGCTACAGATTTCTGTGTGTTGATTTTGTATCCTGCAACTTTGCTGTATTCCGATATCAGTTCTAGTAGTTTTGGAGTGGAGTCTTTAGGGTTTTTTATGTACAGTATCATATCATCTGCAAATAGTGACAGTTTAACTTCTTCTTTACCAATCTGGATTCCTTGTATTTCTTTGTTTTGTCTGATTGCCGTGGCTAGGACCTCCAGTACTATGTTAAATAACAGTGGGGAGAGTGGGCATCCCTGTCTGGTTCCCGATCTCAGTGGAAATACTTTCAGCTTCTCGCTGTTCAGTATAATGCTGGCTGTGGGTTTATCATATATGGCCTTTATTATGTTGAGGTACTTGCCCTCTATTCCCATTTTGCTGAGAGTTTTTATCATGAATGGATGTTGAATTTTGTCAAATGCTTTTTCAGCATCTATGGAGATGATCATGTGGTTTTTGTCTTTCTTTTTGTTGATGTGGTGGATGATGTTGATGGATTTTCGAATGTTGTACCATCCTTGCATCCCTGGGATGAACCCCACTTGGTCATGGTGTATGATCCTTTTGATATACTGTTGAATTCTGTTTGCTAATATTTTATTGAGTATTTTTGCATCTACGTTCATCAGGGATATTGGTCTGTAATTTTCTTTTTTGGTGGGGTCTTTGCCTGGTTTTGGTATTAGGGTGATGTTGGCTTCATAGAATGAGTTTGGGAGTATTCCCTCTTCTTCTATTTTGTGGAACACTTTAAGGAGAATGGGTATTATGTCTTCTCTGTGTGTCTGATAAAATTCCGAGGTAAATCCGTCCGGCCCCGGGGTTTTGTTCTTGGGTAGTTTTTTGATTACTGTTTCAATTTCTTTGCTTGTAATTGGTTTGTTTAACTTTTGTGTTTCTTCCTTGGTCAGTCTTGGGAGGTTGTATTTTTCTAGGAAGTTGTCCATTTCTTCTAGGTTTTCCAGCTTGTTGGCATATAGGTTTTCATAGTAGTCTTTAATAATTCTTTGTATTTCTGTGGAGTCTGTCGTGATTTTTCCATTCTCATTTCTGATTATGTTGATTTGTGTTGACTCTCTTTTTCTCTTAATAAGTTGGGCTAGAGGCTTATCTATTTTGTTTATTTTCTCAAAGAACCAGCTCTTGGTTTCGTTGATTTTTGCTATTGTTTTATTCTTCTCAATTTTGTTTATTTCTTCTCTGATCTTTATTATGTCCCTCCTTCTGCTGACTTTAGGCCTCATTTGTTCTTCTTTTTCCAGTTTTAATAATTGTGATGTTAGACTATTCATTTGGGATTGTTCTTCCTTCTTCAAGTGTGCCTGGATTGCTATATACTTTCCTCTTAAGACTGCTTTCGCTGCATCCCACAGAAGTTGGGGCTTAGTGTTGTTGTTGTCATTTGTTTCTATATATTCCTTGATCTCTATTTTGATTTGTTCATTGATCCATTGATTATTTAGTAGCATGTTGTTAAGCCTCCATGTGTTTGTGAGCCTTTTTGTTTTCTTTGTAGAATTTATTTCTACTTTCATACCTTTGTGGTCTGAAAAATTGGTTGGTAGAATTTCAATATTGTGGAATTTACTGAGGCTCTTTTTGTGAGCTAGTATGTGGTCTATTCTGGAGAATGTTCCATGTGCACTTGAGAAGAATGTATATCCTGTTGCTTTTGGATGTAAAGTCCTATAGATGTCTATTAGGTCCATCTGGTCTAGTGTGTTGTTCAGTGCCTGTGTGTCTTTACTTATTTTCTGCCCGGTGGATCTATCCTTTGGGGTGAGTGGTGTGTTGAAGTCTCCTACAATGAATGCATTGCAGTCTATTTCCCTCTTTAGTTCTGTTAGTATTTGCTTCACATATGCTGGTGCTCCTGTATTGGGTGCATATATATTTAGAATGGTTATATCCTCTTGTTGGACTAAGCCCTTTATCATTATGTAGTGGCCTTCTTTATCTCTTGTTACTTTCTTTGTTTTGAAGTCTATTTTGACTGATATTAGTACTGCAACCCCTGCTTTCTTCTCACTGTTGTTTGCCTGAAAAATGTTTTTCCATCCCTTGACTTTTAGTCTATGCTTATCTTTGGGTTTAAGGTGAGTTTCTTGTAAGCAGCATATAGATGGGTCTTGCTTTTTTATCCATTCTATTACTCTATGTCTTTTGATTGGTGCATTAAGTCCATTTACATTTAGGGTGACTATTGAAAGATATTTACTTATTGCCATTGCAGGCTTTAGATTCGTGGTTACCAAAGGTTCAAGGTTAGCTTCTTTAGTATCTTACTGCCTAACTTAGCTCGCTTATTGAGCTGTTATATACACTGTCTGGAGATTCTTTTCTTCTCTCCCTTCTTATTCCTCCTCCTCCCTTCTTCATATGTTGTGTGTTTTGTTCTGTGCTCTTTTTAGGGGTGCTCCCATCTAGAGCAGTCCCTGTAGGATGCCCTGTAGAGGTGGTTTGTGGGAAGCAAATTCCCTCAGCTTTTGCTTGTCTGGGAATTGTTTGATCCCACCATCATATTTAAATGATAGTCGTGCTGGATACAGTATCCTTGGTTCAAGGCCCTTCTGTTTCATTGCATTAAGTATATCATGCCATTCTCTTCTGGCCTGTAGGGTTTCTGTTGAGAAGTCTGATGTTAGCCTGATTGGTTTTCCTTTATAGGTGACCTTTTTCTCTCTAGCTGCCTTTAAAACTCTTTCCTTGTCCTTGATCCTTGCCATTTTAATTATTATGTGTCTTGGTGTTGTCCTCCTTGGATCCTTTCTGTTGGGGGTTCTGTATAATTCCATGGTCTGTTCGATTATTTCCTCCCCCAGTTTGGGGAAGTTTTCAGCAATTATTTCTTCAAAGACACTTTCTATCCCTTTTCCTCTTTCTTCCTCTTCTGGTATCCCTATAATACGAATGTTTTTCCTTTTGTATTGGTCACATATTTCTCTTAGTGTTGTTTCATTCCTGGAGATCCTTTTATCTCTCTCTATGTCAGCTTCTATACGTTCCTGTTCTCTGGCTTCTATTCCTTCAATGGCCTCTTGCATCTTATCCATTCTGCTTATAAATCCTTCCAGGGATTGTTTCACTTCTGTGATCTCTTTCCTGACATCTGTGATCTCCTTCCGGACTTCATCCCACTGCTCTTGCATTTTTCTCTGCATCTCATCCCACTGCTCTTGCATTTTTCTCTGCATCTCATCCCATTGCTCTTGCATTTTTTTCTGCATCTCTGTCAGCATGTTCATGATTTTTATTTTGAATTCTTTTTCAGGAGGACTAGTTAGGTCTGTCTCCTTCTCAGGTGTTGTCTCTGTGATCTTTGTCTGCCTGTAGTTTTGCCTTTTCATGGTGATAGAGATAGTCTGCAGAGCTGGTACAAGTGACCGCTGGAAGAGCTTCCCTTCTTGTTGGTTTGTAGCCTTTTCCTGGGAGAATAGCGACCTCTAGTGGCTTGTGCTGGGCAGCTGTGCGCAGACAGGGCTTCTGCTTCCTGCCCAGTTGCTTTGGGGTTTATCTCCACTGTTGCTGTGGGCTTGGCCTGGCTGGGGCTGTTCCTCCAAAATGGTGGAGCCCCGTTAGAGGGGGAGCAGCCAGGAGACTATTTATCTCCGTAAGGGGCCTCTGTGCTCCCTGCTGCCCAGGGGGTTAGAGTGCCCAGAGATCCCCAGATTCCCTGCTTCTGGTCTAAGTGACCTGTCCTGCCCCTTTAAGATTTCCAAAAAGCACTCTCCAAACCAAAACAACAACAGCAACAATGAGAGAGGGAACAGAAAGGAAAAAAAAAAGAAAAAACACGCGATTTTTTTTTTTTTTTCCTCAGGTGCCGGTCCCAGGCACCCACGCACTGGTCCTGCTGCCCTGTCTCCCTAGCACCAGGGTCCCTGTCCTTTCAAGGCTTCCAAAAAGCACCCACCCACCGGTCCCGCAGGGAAGGAACGCTCAATATTCTTGGTCCTCAGGCACTGGTCCCACGCACCCGCTCACCAGTCCCGCCGCCCTGCCTCCCTAGCACCGGGGTCCCTGTCCCTTCAAGGCTTCCAAAAAGCACTTGGCAAAAAGAGAGAAAAAAAAAAGGGGAAAAACGCGCGATTTCTTCCGTCCTCAGGTGCTGGTCTCAGGCACCCACCCACCGGTCCCACAGGGAAAAATGCGGGATATTCTTTGTCCTCAGGTGCCGGTCCCAGGCACCCGCTCACCAGTCCCGCCGCCCTGCCTCCCTAGCACCGGGGTCCCTGTCCCTTTTAGGCTTCCAAAAAGCACTCGCAGAAAAGAGAAAAAAAAAAGGGGAAAAACGCGCGATTTCCTCTGTCCTCAAGTGCCGGTCTCAGGCACCCGCCCACCGGTCCCGCAGGGAAAAACGGGGGATATTCTTTGTCCTCAGGCGCCGGTCCCAGCCACCCGCTCACCAGTCCCGCCACCGTGCCTCCCTAGCACTGGGGTCCCCGTCCCTTCAAGGCTTCCAAAAAGCGCTTGCCAAAAAGAGAAAAAAAAAAAGGGGAAAAACGCGCGACCTCCTCCGTCCTCAGGCACCGGTCTCAGGCACCCGCCCCCAGGTCTCGCAGGGAGAAACGCGGGATATTCTTTGTCCTCCGGCGCCGTTCCCAGGCACCTCCTCACCGGTCCCGCCACCCTGCCTCCCCAGCAACGGGGGCCCGTCCCTCTAAGGCTTCCAAAAAGCGCTCGCCAAAAAAAAAACTGCTCCGGTTTCTCTCCACCCGCCGGGAGCCGGGGGGAGGGGCGCTCGGGTCCCGCCGGGCTGGGGCTTGTATCTTACCCCCTTCACAAGGCGCTGGGTTCTTGCAGGTGTGGATGTGGTCTGGATGTTGTCCTGTGTCCTGTGGTCTCTATTTTAGGAAGATTTTTCTTTGTTATATTTTCATAGCTCTATGTGTTTTTGGGAGGAGATTTCCACTGCTCTACTCACGCCGCCATCTTGGCTCCTCCTCTCGGATCTTGCTTTTTTATCCATTCTATTACTTTGTGTCTTTTGATTGGTGCATTAAGTCCATTTACATTTAGGGTGACTATTGAGAGATATGTACTTATTGCCATTGCAGGCTTTAGATTCGTGGTTACCAAAGGTTCAAGGTTAGCTTCTTTAGTATCTTACTGCCTAACTCAGCTCGCTTATTGAGCTGTTATATACACTGTCTGGAGATTCTTTTCTTCTCTCCCTTCTTATTCCTCCTCCTCCCTTCTTCATATGTTGTTTGTTTTGTTCTGTGCTCTTTTTAGGGGTGCTCCCATCTAGAGCAGTCCCTGTAGATGCCCTGTAAAGGTGGTTTGTGGGAAGCAAATTCCCTCAGCTTTTGCTTGTCTGGGAATTGTTTAATCCCGCCATCATATTTAAATGATAGTCGTGCTGGATACAGTATCCTTGGTTCAAGGCCCTTCTGTTTCATTGCATTAAGTATATCGTGCCATTCTCTTCTGGCCTGTAGGGTTTCTGTCGAGAAGTCTGATGTTAGCCTGATGGGTTTTCCTTTATAGGTGACCTTTTTCTCTCTAGCTGCCTTTAAAACTCTTTCCTTGTCCTTGATCCTTGCCATTTTAATTACTATGTGTCTTGGTGTTGTTCTCCTTGGATCCTTTCTGTTGGGGGTTCTGTGTAATTCCATGGTCTGTTCAATTATTTCCTCCCCCAGTTTGGGGAAGTTTTCAGCAATTATTTCTTCAAAGAGATTTTCTATCCCTTTTCCTCTTTCTTCTTCTTCTGGTATCCCTATAATACGACTATTATTCCTTTTGGCTTGGTCACATAGTTCTCTTAGTGTTGTTTCATTCCTGTAGATCCTTTTATCTCTCTCTATGTCAGCTTCTATACGTTCCTGTTCTCTGGCTTCTATTCCTTCAATGGCCTCTTGCATCTTATCCATTCTGCTTATAAACCCTTCCAGGGATTGTTTCACTTCTGTGATCTCCTTCCTGACATCTGTGATCTCCCTCCGGACTTCATCCCATTGCTCTTGCATTTTTCTCTGCATCTCATCCCATTGCTCTTGCATTTTTCTCTGCATCTCTGTCAGCATGTTCATGATTTTTATTTTGAATTCTTTTTCAGGAGGACTGGTTAGGTCTGTCTCCTTCTCAGGTGTTGTCTCTGTGATCTTTGTCTGCCTGTAGTTTTGTCTTTTCATGGTGATAGAGATAGTGTGCAGAGCTGGTACAAGTTACCTCTGGAAGAGCTTCCCTTCTTGTTGGTTTGAGGCCTTCCTCACCTGGGAGAATAGCGACCTCTAGTGGCTTGTGCTGGGCAGCTGTGTGCAGACAGGGCTTCTGCTTCCTACCCGGTTGCTATGGGGTTTATCTCCGCTGTTGCTGTGGGCGTTGCCTGGCTGGGGCTGCTCCTCCAAAATGGTGGAGCCCCGTTGGAGGGGGAGTGGCTGGGAGGCTATTTATCTCCGTAAGGGGCCTCTGTGCTCCCTGCTGCCCAGGGGGTTAGAGTGCCCAGAGATCCCCAGATTCCCTGCCTCTGGTCTAAGTGACCTGTCCTTCCCCTTTAAGACTTCCAAAAAGCACTCTCCAAACCAAAACAACAACAGCAACAATGAGAGAGGGAACAGAAAAAAAAAAAAAGAAAAAGGGAAAAACGCTTGATTTTCTTTTTTGTCCTCAGGCCCCGGTCCCAGACACCCGCTCACTGGTCCTGCTGCCCTGCCTCCCTAGCACCAGGGTCCCTGTCCCTTCAAGGCTTCCAAAAAGCACCCACCCACTGGTCCCGCAGGGAAAAACGCGCGATATTCTTTGTCCTCAGGCGCCGGTCCCAGGCACCCACTCACCAGTCTCCCCGCCCTTCCTCCCTAGCACCAGGGTCCCTGTCCCTTTAAGGCTTCCAAAAAGCACTCGCCAAAAAGAGAAAAAAGAAGGGGAAAAACACGCGATTTCCTCCGTCCTCAGGTGCCGGTCTCAGGCACCCGCCCACCGGTCCCGCAGGGAAAAACGCGGGATATTCTTTGTCCTCAGGCGCTGGTTCCAGGCACCCTCTCACCAGTCCCACCGCCCTGCCTCCCTAGCACCGGGGTCCCTGTCCCTTTAAGGCTTCCAAAAAGCACTCTCCAAAAAGAGGGAAAAAAAGGGGAAAAACGCGTGGTTTCCTCCGTCCTCAAGTGCCGGTCTCAGGCACCTGCCCACCGGTCCCGCAGGGAAAAACGCGGGATATTCTTTGTCCTCAGGCGCCGGTCCCAGGCACCCGCTCACCAGTCCCGCCGCCCTGCCTCCCTAGCACCGGGGTCCCTGTTCCTTTAAGGCTTCCAAAAAGCACTCGCCAAAAAGAGAAAAAAAAAGGGGAAGAACCCGCGATTTCCTCCGTCCTCAGGTGCCAGTCCCAGGTACCCGCTCACCGGTCCCGCCACCCTGCCTCCCTAGCAACGGGGTCCCTGTCCCTTTAAGGCTTCCAAAAAGCACTCGCCAAAAAAAAAAAAAAAAAAAACCACTCCGGTTTCTTTCCACCCGCCAGGAGCTGGGGGGAGGGGCCCTCGGGTCCTGCCAGGCCGGGGCTTGTATCTTACCCCCTTCACAAGGCACTGGGTTCTTGCAGGTGTGGATGTGGTCTGGATGTTGTCCTGTGTCCTGTGGTCTCTATTTTAGGAAGGTTTTTCTTTGTTATATTTTCATAGCTCTGTGTGTTTTTAGGAGGAGATTTCCACTGCTCTACTCACGCCGCCATCTTGGCTCCGCCTCTCTATTTCTTTTTTGTTTGCTTTTTAGATTTCACATATAAGTGAAATCATATGGTATTTGTCTTTCTCTCCCTGGTTTACTTCACTTAGCATGATACCTTCTAGGACCATCCATGTTGTCACAAATGGCAAGATTTCCTTATTTTTTATGCTGTGTAATATTCCGCTGCATATACATACCACATCTTCTTTATCAATTCATCTGCAGATGGGCATTTGAGTTGATGCTGTATCTTTGCTCTTGTAAATAATGCTGCAATGAACATAGCTGTTCACCTTTTTGAACTAGTGATTTTTTCCTTGGGTAAATTCCCAGAGGTGGGATTACTGGATTATATGATATTTCTATTTTTAGTGTTTTGAGGAACCTCCATATTGTTTTCCATAGTGGTTGGACCAATTTACATTCCTTCCAACAGGAGGAGAGTTGCCTTTGTTTCCACATCCTTGCCAACACTTGTTGTTTCTTGTCTTTTGGATAGTGGCCATTCTAAGTGGTGTGAGGTGATACTTCATTGTGGCTTTGATTTGCATTTCCATAGCGATTAGTGAGTTTGAGCATCTTTTCATGTGTTTGTTGGCCACGTGTATCTCTTCTTTAGAAAAATGTTCAAGTTCCCTGCCCATTTTTTAATTGGATTATTTTTTTGGTGCTGAGTTGTATGAGTTTGTTACATATTTTTCATATTAGCCCTTTGTTAGCTATATCATTTGCAAATATGTTCTCCCATAAAATAGATTACTTTTTTGTTCTGTTGTGGGTTTTCTTTGCTGTGCAAAAGCTTTTTAGTTTGGTATAGTTCTACTTGTTTATTTTTGCTTCTGTTTCCCTTGCCCAGGGAGACATATCCACAAAGAAATTTCTCATGCTGATATTCTTGTTTCCTTCTAAAAGTTTTATGGTTTCCTGTCTTGCATTTAGGTATTTAATCCATTAATTTACTTTTGTGTATAGTTAAAGATGGTAATCTAGTTTCATTCTTTTAAATGTAACTGTCCAGTTTTCCCAACACCAGTCACTGAAGAGGCATGTCTTTTCCCCACTGTATATTCATGGCTTCTTTGTCATATATTAATTGACCATATATTATGGATTTTTTTCTGGGCTCTCTGTTTGATTGATCTATGGGTCTGTTCTCTACCAGTGCCATACTGTTTTAATCCCTGTAGCTTTATAGTATAGCTTGAAATCAGGAAGTGTAAATATCCCCAACTTTGTTGTTTTTTTCCAAGATTGTTTTGCTTTTCAGAGACTTTCATGATTCCATATACATTTTAGGATTCTTTGCTCTAGTTCATTGAAAAATTCCATTGGTATTTTGATAGGGATTGCATTGAATCTAAATTGCTTTGGTGAGGATGGCCATTTTGACAATATCAATTATTCCTATCCATGAACATGGGACAGATTTCCATTTATTTGTGTCTTATTTAATTTATCTCATGAATGTCTTATACTTTTCAGAGTACAAGTCTTTCATCTCCTTGGTTAGGTTTATTCCTAGGTATTTTATTCTTTTTGATGCAATTGTAAAGGAGTTGTTTCCCTGATTTTTCTTTCTTCTAATTTGCTCTTAATATATAGGAATGCAACAGATTTCTGTGTATTAACTTTGTATCCTGAAACTTGGCTGAATCAAATTATTCTAACAGTTTTCTGGTGGAGACTTTAGGGCTATCTATATATAGTATCATTTTATTTGCTAATGGTGACAGTTTTACTTCTTCCTTACCAGTTTGGATGCCTTCTATCTCTTTACCTAGTCTGATTGCCATGGCTGGGACTTCCTTTTTTTTTTTTTTTTGGATCCAATAATTTATTTCTATTCAGTGACAGCAATGGGAGTAAATAGACAAGGTCTTTTTTTAAATTATTAAAATAGAAAAGATGAAAAACAGAAGCAACAAATGAAGACCACACTGCTCATGATACATCAACCACGTGGTCAGAAACCCCATTTCTAAAGCACAGCAGCTGCTGGTATCATGGGGCTTTATCACGTTCGTTCGACAGAGGAAAGGCAGATGACTGGGTGAAGACCAGCCAGCCAGCCCCTGGCAGGATATTATAGAAGCTCCAGTCCTTAACTGGAGACTCCTCTTGTTACTTCCTTGGGAGCAGAAGATGGAGGGGAGAAGTACTTTGTTGAATAAAAGTGGTGAGTGGACATCCTTGTCTTGTTCCCGATATTATAGCAAAAGCTTTCAGCTTTTTGCCATTGAATATGATGTTTGGTTTGTTGTATATGGCCTTTATTATGTTGAGGTATGTTCCTTCAATACCCATTTTGTTGAGAGTTTTTATCATGAATGGATGTTGAATTTTGTCAAATGCTTTTTCAGCATCTATTGAGGTGATCATATGGTTTTTCTCCTTCATTTTATTAATGTGGTATATCACATCGATTGACTTACAAGTATTGTACCATTCTTGCATCCCTGGAATAAATCTCACTGGCCATGATGGATGATCCTCTTGATGTATTTTTGAATTTGGTTTACTAATATTTTGAGGATTTTTGTATCTATCTTCATCAGAGAAATTGGTTTATAGTTTTCTTTTTTTGCAGTGTCTTTGTCTTGTTTTGGTATTAGAGTAATACCAGCCTTATGGAATGAGATTTGAAGTATTCCCTCTTCCTCTGTTTTTTGGAATACTTTAAGGAGGATAGGTATTGGCTCATCATTAAGTGTTTGGTAAAATTCATCTGTGAGGCCATCTTGTTCTGGATTTTGTTTGTTGGGACATTTTTGATTATTAGTTTAATTTCATTACTGGTAATTCAGATTTTCTGTTTCTTCCTGGGTCAGTCTTGGAAGCTTGTACTTTTCTAGGAATTATTCATTTTTTCTAGGTTGTCCAACTTCTTGGCATGTAATTTTTTGTAGATCTCTCTTCTAATTCTTTGAATTTCTGTGATGTTGGTTATAACTTCTTTTTCACTTCTTATTTTGTTTGTGTCTTCTTTTTTTCTTAATATGCCCATCTAGGGTTTGTCTATTTTGTTTATCTTCTTGAAGAACCAGCCTTTGGCTTCACTTTTTTTCTTGTTTTCTTAGTCTCTCTTTTATTTGTTTCCACTCTGATCTTTATTATGTCCCTCCTTCTACTAATTTTGGGCTTTGTTTGTTCTTTTTCTAGTTCCTTTAGTTGTAGGATTAAATTGAGTTTGTTCTTGTTTCTTGAAGTAAGCCTGTGTTACTATAAACATTCTTCTTAGCTATTATGTCTTCAAATAAATTTTCTACACCTTTCTCTCTTTTCTGGAAACCCTATAATGGGGATGTTATGGCATTTGATGTTGTCTCTGAACTCTCTTAGCCTATCTTCATTTCTTCTAAGTCTTTCTTCCTTCTGCTGTTCAGCTTGAGTGCTTTCCATTTCTCTGTCTTCCAAGTCACTGATCCATTCTTCTGAATCCTCTAGTCTGCTGTTTATTCCCTCCAGGGTATTTTTTTATTCCATCTATTGAATTCTTCATTTCTGATTAGTTCTTTTTTAGACATGAGGTCCATCTTGAGTTCTACTATTGTTTTCTCAAGTCATTTTATAACCATTACTTTAAACTCCTTATCAGGTAGATTGGTTAACTTTGTTTCATTTAACTTTTTTGTTTTTTCTTTCTTGTTCTGTCATTTGGAGCATATTCCTCTGTCTCCTCATTTTGTACAATTTTCTGTGCTCGATTCTATGAATTAGTTGAAAAGACTTGCTCTCAGACTTGAAGCACTGATCTTTTGTAAGAGAATCTCCTGTGTAGACTGCATGTGCCTCATGGTTTTGGCAAGTTGGAGGCCAAGTGAACGTGAGACTAGGTTTCTAGTTCTGGGATTCCCAGGATGTGGTCCTGGGGTATGGCCTTGGGGTCCTTTGGGGGAGCTCCTGGGTGGAGACCTGTGGGTTCTGTGCTGGTTGGAGGAGGGTGGTGGGCCAGTGGAGGGTCAGGGGTACAGACACTTCTGAAAACTCCTCTTAGTGCCTGCTAAATCCTCTGTGCCTCCTCACCCAAATGACCATGCATGCTTTGGGCTGCTTGGGACCACTTTGGGAATTTCCCTGCATTGGGTGCCTACCAGGTCCTGTTGGTGGTGTGGAGTCAGGCTTTGTGCAGTTTTCCACTCAACCCCTTAGTGCTTTGGACTACTCCCGAGTATTCCCACAGGTACCCATGGACCCCACTGGCAGCTGGGATCAAGCACTGTGTGTGTGTGTGTGTGTGTGTGTGTGTGTGTGTGTGTGTGTGCACCCTTCTAGCCTCCTGGAATTTCTGAGTCAGTGCCTTCTGGTCCTGCTGGTGGCAGTAATGAGGCATGGGTGCATGTTTTTTCTGGTTGCTCTGGGGAACTCCTGTGTCAGTTCTTGTGGATCTGCTGGGGGTTGGCCTCTGATACCTAGCTCACATGTCTCCCAGCACTATGCACCTTGGGCTATTACACAGAATTCTCGAGTTGGTGCCCCACATGTTCCCCTGGAGATGGGCTTGGGTTCCATGTGAGTTTCCTGGAGGCCCCTGTGTACTCCCAGTCACCCTGAGGAATACCCCAGTTGGAGCCCTCTGGGTCTCAGCCATGATCCAGGGTCAGGCCTGTCACATGTGCTCCACACTTGCTCTGAGAAGCCACCTCAGTGGCATCACATGCAGACTCATGTACCCTCCCTGTGAGCTGGGGAACTTCCCATTCCTGCTGATGGTGGCTGGGCCTGTGCTGGATCACACCCAGACCCTGCTCTCAGCTACACCAAGATACGCATAAGGAGCAGAAACAATGGGGTTGGTCAACTCCTCCAATCCTGAATTACCTCCAATAGTTTCCTTGCCAAGCAGTGGATGTTTAGTTCTAAAACTTAGGTGCTTTCAACTTTAGTCTTAGTTGCATTTTAAACCACATGGCTTTTTTCCTGTTCCTCAGGGCAGGGAATCCATGGCTCTTCCAGCGAGATCTCTCCCCTACCCCTTTGCCAGTGGCTGCACTGGAGGTAGGATTCCCATGGTTCCTGTGTATCTGCCTCTCCTTATGTTTTGAACTTTTTAAATTTTTGATTTAAAAAATAAAAAATTGTACAGTCTTCTAACTACCGACCTGTTGAACTGTTAGAGCACTCATTGTACAGAAGTGTTCACTTTGGTCTTTGTTCTTCTTCAGGGTGAGATTCTCCGTATGTAGGTGTAGATTCTGCATCTAGGAGAGGTGATTCAGGCTCTCTCTACTTTGCCATCCTCCCAGGCAGCTACAGTTTTTTAGCAGTTCTTTTCAATGCTCTTTTCCTTTAACCTTATGCTGTAGTTAAGAGTTTAATATACTATTCTTAAAAAGTTACTATATTCTAATTCTGACTATTTATCACCTTAATCAGAGTTTTATGTACTTGCATCTTTTTGTTTCAGCTTAAAGATATCCTTTCAACATTTCTTGTAAGGCAGGACTAAGTGGTGATGAGCTCCTTCAGTTTTTGTTTGTCTGGGAAAAGCCTTTATATCTCCTTCATATCTGAATAGAAACTTTGCTGGATAGAGTATTTTTGGTTGGCAGTTTCTATCTTTCAGTATTGTGAACATGTTATTCTTCTATCTCCTGGCCTGTAGAGCTTCTGCCAAGAAATCTGCAGATAGTCTAATGGGGATAACTTTGTAGGTTACTATCTTTTTCCCCAGACTGCCTTTAAAATTCTTTCTTTATCATTGGCTTTTGACAGTTTAAATATAATGTGTCTCATAAAAGGTCTTTTTGTGTTGAGGTAATAAAGTGTTTTATTAGCCTTGTGGTCTTGTATATCCAGTTCCTTCCCCAGGTCTGGGAATTTTTCAGCTATTATTTCTTTAAATACATCGTCTGCTTCCTTCTACCTCTCTTCTCTTACTGGGATACCCACTATTCTTGTTAGTTTTTCTAATGGAGTCAGTTTTTGTAGAGTTTCTTTGCTTTTTGAAAAATCTTAGTTCTCTTTTACACCTGAATCATTTCTATATTTCTGTTCTCAAGCTTGCTAATTCTCTCTTCCATATGGTCTGCTCTATTTCCAATGCATTCCAATGCATTCTTCATCTTATTCATTGAGCCCCCCAGCTCCAGAATTTCTCTTTGGTTCTTTTTTAGAATTTCATTCTCCTCTGTTCATTAATTTTATTCCTGAGCTCTTCATATTGACTTTCTGAGTTTTCTTATAGCTCATTGAATTTCTTCACAACATTTTAAATTATTTATCAGTTATGTCACAATATTCCATCCATGTCTTTGAATTTGGTTGCTGGAAAATTGTCATTTTCTTTTTCTGATACTGCATTACTGTGATTTTTCATGGTATTTGATGATAAGTGCCTTTGAGGTAGTGAACACTTTATTTAGGCAAGGCTTTGTTTACTTTGATTCTAACAGTTCAACAGGTTGGTAGTTAGAAGACTTCTTTTTGTTTTCCAGAAGGTGGCTCTGTAGCACAAGTTTTTGGTTTCTCTTATTAGCCCTGACTCACTTCTAAAGTTGGGAGCACACATTAAAAACAAAAACAAAAAGAAAAACAGATGGTGGCAGAGTGAGGGAGGTGTGTACTTAGCTTTGGGTATGCCCACAGCTTGGTAGGGGGAGTCTCAAGTGTTCATGGGTGGTTCTCTTGCCTCCCAGGGCAGACTGAAAGAGACACTTACCTTTAGTTTTCTTTATCTGCCTCCCCTTTCCCCTCACCCCTCCTCACTGCAGTCTCTCTTTAAAGAATGCAGTTGTTCCTTCCAGCTGCAGCATGTGGTGCTGGGCAGACCCTAACTCACAGCCTTCACCTTCCTCTCCTCTGCCAGAAAGGTACTGGCTTGCTGGCAGACTGGCCACTGCCTTCTCTGCCGTCACTGCTGCAGGCTCCATGGCCATTTCACTCACTCCACTGCCTCCTGCACAGTCCAGGCCACCTCCTTTTGGGTGCATAGATGGATGGATGGATCTCTTGGGTGTCCCGTGTGCTTTTTGTTGTTGTTGTTACAGATGTCCAATTAGTTGTAAATCAAAGGGGAGAAAAATGAGGAAAAACTCAAACTGCATGATGCTGACACACTTTCTCTCTCTGAGCATCTTTAGAAAAATTATTTTGAAATTTTTGTTAGGCAATTCATGTATCTCTATTTCTTTGGGGTCAGTTACTAGAAGTTTACTATGTTCCTTTGGTGGTGTATGATTTCTTGATTCTTTGTGATCTAGTAGTCTGGTGTAGATGTCTGTATATTTACAGTCACTTCTTTCAGACTTTATGGACTGAATTCAGTTAAGAAAGACCTTCAGCTGCAGATAGAGACACGGTGGAGCATGCCATGATTCTGGATCCAGTGATGCAGGGCACCAGATGCAGGAGCATCTGGCAACTCCATGTCCAGGGAGACTTTATGATTCTTTGGCTGAGGCTGCTGGGGTCCACAGCACTAACAACTCTACTGTCCTTGGCTAGTGCTGTGGGGAGTCTGCAGTGGCAGCAAAGTCTGTTGGGACTCACACTAGCAGCTCCAGGTCCAGCTGGGACCCACACTGGCAGCTTCTGCAGCTGTACGAGTGCAAGACACCAGCCTAGATACCCCATAGCTGTGCCCCACTGTTATATGCATATGCAGAGCTAGCTCCGCTAGCTGTGCACCTGCACACTGCCAACCTGACCACCTCTCAACAACCGGCACTGATAAGTGCACAACTGTGCAAGATCTTGCAGGCACAGAAATGCACAAAAACTCTTTCTTTTGTCACTGGTCTGTACCATAGGGATCATATGCATCTTGCTCCTCCAGCTGTGCACCTGCACGTGCCCAGCCTGACTCCCTACACCAGCCTGCACTGCTGTATTCCCATGGTAAGACCCAGCAGCCACAGTAGTGCATGTCAATAGCCAGAGCCCTCACAGCTGTGAATGTGCCCACAGTTGGCCCAGGCCCTTTCTGCTAGCCCTGGCCCCCAACATTATGTGTGTGTCTGTAATAGCCCCTGCCACTATATAGGCACCTACATTTGGCTCCTGCAGTTGAGTGGGTGTGTACCACTGATGCTAGCCCCTACTGCTGCCTGCCCTGGTCATACAGCTGCAGAGGCTGCCAGTGTGGGTCCCAGGCTTGGGCAAGGGTAGAGGGTGAGAAGGAAGCTGGCAGTAACTCAGATAGTCTCTGCAAACATTTGTGGGGTGAAAAATGGAAAGTCTGGAGGGAGTCTGTGAAGGCTTTGGTTTCTTCAGTGGTGAAAGCTGCTAGAGTCCTCTGCTGAGCAGGTCAGTAGGAATTACAGTTGCTTCTGATACATGGCTGATACTGGTAGCTCCTCATTATCTTCCTTGTTCCTAGCCATCTCTATACAGCTCACTTTGCTGGTCTCTGGGTGGGCTAAAACTGAAGTGGGTCCTTCATGTGATGCCCCAAAATGCTGGGGAAGTTGATTGCTCACTCTGCTCTCCCTCTCCTGGCAAAGGGAACTCTTTCTGTTTTGTTTTTTTTTTAGAAGTTATAAAACACAGTTTATTGTCAACTTAACTGAAACAGAACAAACAGTAGGCTAATTACAGTACTGTTTAAGTATCATTGTGTTAGTTGAAATGTTTCATATCAATTCAGAACCTTAAATTAAATTCTAACCTTAACCACTGCCCTATTTAGTAAAATTAAGCACATCATGTTTGTCTCTTTCCTTTTGCTGGAACAGGCTGTTGTCCCTTATATTGTGTCTAAATTGTGGAGAAAACTCAATTTTATCAAAATTTACCTTAAATTTTATCAAATCAAATTTTATTAGGACGGTACCTTCTCAGATCTTCTGTGTTCTCATCTTTCTGTTCAGGGTTTCCCATTCTGTGGACTTACATTTTCTGTCTGAAAAGTGTATTTGGTCTTAGAATCTGCAAGCGAGTGGTAGGGAAGGGGAGAACTTAACAAATACGAGGTGTTGATGGCTGATGATTAAATCTGTAATATCTGCCCTTTCCAAAGAAAATTATGTGAGAATTTAAGATAACCATCATAAAGTTTGGGGAGCTAGGAGCCAAGGATTCTTCAAAACATAATATGTTGGTGGCCACCTCCTCAATACATGCTGAAAGCTAGCTCTAAATACATTTTACTTAGTGGTTATATTAAAATGCTGCAAAGAAGGCTGCTTGTAAATGATCTCATACATTTCTGTTTGTTTAATGTTATTTTTTTATTATTAATATACACTCACATGAGCAACATTGTAGTTACTAGATTCCCCCCGTTATCAAGTCCCCACCACATACCCCATTACAGTCACTGTCCATCAGCAGAGTAAGATGCTATAGAGTCACTACTTGTCTTCTCTGTGTTATACTGCCTTCCCCACGGGCTGCCCCCCTACATTATGTGTGTTAATCATAATACCCCTTAATCCTCTTATCCCTCCCTTCCCACCCACCCTCCCCAGTCGCTTTCCCTTTGGTAACTGTTAGTCCATTCCTGGGTTCTGTGAGCCTGCTGTTGTTTTGTTCGTTCAGTTTTTGCTTTGTTGTTATACTCATAATGAGTGAAATCATTTGGTACTTGTCCTTCTCTTCCTGGTTTATGTCACTGAGGATAATACTCTCTAGCTCCATCCATGTTGTTGCGAATGGTAGGATTTGTTTTCTTCTTATGGCTGAATAATATTCCATTGTGTATATATACCACACCTTCTTTATCCATTCATCTACTGATGGACACTTAGGTTGCTTCCATATCTTGGCTATTGTAAATAGTGCTGCAATAAACATAGGGATGCAGATGTCTTTTTGAATCTGGGGTCCTGTGTTCTTAGGGTAAATTCGTAGGAGTGGAATTCCTGAGTCAAATGGTATTTTTATTTTTAGTAAAGGTAACTCTTTCTTGCTGGCAAGTTCCTCCTGGTGCTAAGCAATGCCAGCCTGGGGGATGGGATGATGTAGGCAAAATGGAACTATTTTCCTCCCTTTTTGTGTGCACTTATTCTCCTGTTGTTTATTCCCCTGAGTTGTTAAAGCTTCTTACATGGACTCCAGATCTCTCCCAGATCTGATTTTATTCATAAATACCTAATTGTTGATCTTTGTTGGGGACAGAGGCTGGGGTCTTGTATACCTTCATTTTGGTGATGTCATCAGGCTTTACTTTTTAAAATGGTTTTCAGTGGAGAAAATGTATTTTAATGAAGAAAATTTTATAGAGAGTAATAAACTAGTTGTGCAGAATACCTTGGAAGTAAAAAAAAATTATCCTTTCAAATTATGCTCTTCCTACCTCCCTGTCCCCAGAACATACCCTATTCAGAATGCTTGCTGCTTTCTGCAAAGTGCTACAGGAGAGATGAGATTGGCATAGAAGTAGAGAGTCTAGAAGAGCAGGTAGAAAAATCCACAGCTTTGCTGAGAGAAGTGTTTTCTGTCTGCTCCCCACACTCTAAGTAACCTATAAATCCCATTATTTATAAGCGTATAAAAGCCAGTTTCTGTAACTGAGGCAGAAACATATTTAAGGGCAAGCAAGGAACAGCTTTAGAAGGAGACCAGATAGGGCCCTAGGCCTTTCTCATGCATTTTCCCTTTAAAGTTCTCTACCTGAGAGAGGAGAGAGCCTACCACCAGGAAAAGATCTAATTAAAGGTGGTGTCTCCCCACAGGAACCTATTGATTCAAACTGCTCTAAGGCAGTGGCCATGAAGCTTAGGGCTGAGGGGAAGAACAGAGCACACAGGACTACAGGTTAAAAAAATTTTCAGCCTTAAATACTATTATCAAAATAAAACTTTGACTCTGGTTATTCACACATGAGATTGTCAAGAAGCCCCCTAAAGAGGATCATGGAAGCTTCAAAGAAATGCCAGGCCTGGCTGGCCAATAGCCAATGACTGACTAGTCAGTCCCATAGAGAATCCTTGGACTACTGAAACAATGTAAAACAGGAAGTGGGCTACAAAATCTATACAGGACTTCAGTGCTCTCCCAATGCCCAAACAAGATATTGTCATGGGAGATAAAGGCAAGATTCTCCCAGAGGACAGAACCAGGACTGATGGACTGACAGTTCAACCACAGAACTACTGTCAGTGTAGAGTCCTCACCAATTCTGCCAAACTGGATTGTGCATGTGCAATGGACCACTGACAACTCCAGGTTTCATTTTCAACTGTAGTCATCCTGCTTATTCCCTACACATCGTAAATGGAGAATGGTGAAGGCAGATTAACTCTATGGCTCCATGAGGAGCCACATATGAACCTGATAGGGGTAAAAACAACTCAAGCTTAATGGCAAGAACTGGATGAAATCTTGGTGAAGGAATGACCCCTCCAAATGAAACATATATTTGATGAAAAGTTAAGTAGGGGTATTGGGAACCTAAAGAGGTGGACTGTAGCAGATTATATAGATCAGAATCAACTGCAGAAAATAGAAACTACCTATTTTAAGCAGATATATTTAATACATTGAAGTAGAAACTAAAAAAAATATAAATGGAGATGAAGGATTAAGTTCCAGGCTAGGTCTTCATAAGTAATTCCCAGAACTAGCCACTTGTGGAGATGTCACTTCTGCCACCAGCAGGAGACCCATCATTGGAACTGTTGGCTTCAGAAGAACTTACCAGGGTTCTGGTATCTGCTGCCATTGCCACTCTACTGCTAGCTCCAGAGCTCTGCAGAATTTCTGAGGTGTGCGTACTCTACAACAGGTCCAACTCTACCTGTGAAACTAGGGACTTGCCACTAAAATGCCAGCACAGAATAAGCCAGTGTTTTGCTGCATAACTGCTTGCTAGCAGAAAGGATCAGAAGAAACAGCAGAATAGCTTTCACCTTCACTCACTTCCACCTCCCAAGTCTTGCATATGGCATCTGATTAGCAAAAGGTAAATCATATAGGAGCCTCATTGGGAAAAGTTTTTAGCTTTCTACTCTCTACAGTTAAAAAAAAGGTATGCCAAAGAAGGGTGGTGTGAATATGTAAATAGCCAGTTGATCTTATCCACCATGCAGATACTATAGGTTAGCTTACTTCACGTTAATTCCCAGCCCCCTTCTCTTTTTCCTTCCTCTGTTATAGAGCTGGAAAGATAAATACTCTATCAATTCCCAGTCTCTCTTGCAACAGTGAGGGGAAGGTACCCTTGTAAAACAGTTTTGGCCACTAAGATGTAAGCAGAAATTTTCTAAGTGGATTTGAAAAAGTATTGCTTTCCCCCTACAGGGGAACAAAGCAGCTATGGAAGCCTTTTGCCCTTCCCTTTTCTTCCTTCCTAAAATGAGAATGTTCTGCCTGGAGGTACAGCTATCTGTTTACCACAAGACTGAAAGCTAATAAACTAAGAATGATGAATCAGAAAGAGAAAAAGCCTGAGTTCTTGATTACATTAAGCAGCTGCAAATGCATGGATTGTCTACCTTAACTTTCTTGTTATAGGGGAAAAATAAAGCCCTATATGTTTAAGCTGTAATTGGGTTTTCAAATGCTCGCAGCCAAACCTTTCTAAGTGATGTATACTTTCCTGTCATAGAATAGTTATGAAAAAGGAATGATATGCTTTATGTAAAAAGTATATACTCTACTCTTTAAAGTGTTAAATGTTATGTAAGGAAATATGTTGAAACATCTACCAAGACATATATTCAACAAAGTGTATACAGTCAATATTCATGTAGATTTAACCACATATTACCCTTTTGATTTTCAGTCCTTCTTGCGTACCATATTTCCATCTGGGATTATTTTCCTTCTAATAGAGAGGACACTTTTGTATTTACTTTAGTGACAATTCTCTTAACTTTAGTAGTCTGAAAATTCCCCTTATTTTATTTCATATTTGAAGGATATCTTCATGGAGTATACAATTCTAGGTTGGCAGTAATTTTCTTTTAGCATTTTTAAGATATTACTGCATTTACTCTGACTTTCATTTTTCTGTTGAGAATCCAGCTGTAGGTTTAATCTTACCCAGTTTAATCTTATTGATGTTCCTTTATGTCTTTTATTTTCTGGCTGCATAATTTTGACTTTTTCTTTGTCTTTAATTTTTAGTGTGTATGTATACACATACACACACTACATTTTCTCTATCCATTGATGGACATCAAGTATAGTTATTTTTAAATCCTTGGCTGGTACCTTGAAGATCTGGATTTTCTGTGGATGTTTCTCTTACTTGTTTTTATTCTTACTTTTAGACCAACTCTTGTCTTCTTGATGGACATTAAGTTTGAAAAACTATAGAGATAATTTGTGACCTTGGATGATATTATCTTCTTCCACAGATGATTTGCTTTTACTCCGGAGTAAACTAGACTAATAACAGATAACCCTAATCAAGTACTGATATTACTAGAACTGGTTTCAGTCCCTGTAAGGAAGCAGTTTTCAACCCTAGATGCATATTAGAATCTCACTGGAAGTTTTAAAATTATGCATCTGCCTAGACTCTACTCCAGAGATCTCATTCAGTTGGTCTGGAGTGAATTGCTTATTTTGGTAATTTTTTATACTTTTATATTTAAATAAGTATACATTCACAGGAGGTTGCAAAGAAATGTCCTGGATACTCCCTTGTACCCCCTTCCCAAAGCTCTCCCACCAAATATCAACATCTCACACAACTATGTGAATCCAAGAAATTGACATTGGCACAACTCATAGAATTATTTGGATTTTGCCATTTATGCATGCCCTCATGCATGTATGTAAGTGTTTGTGCAGTTTTTTCATACCTGGATTCTTCATAACTACCACCACAGTCTAGATGTTCGATGGAATCATTACTCCCTGTGATATCCTTTATAGCCACACCCAACACCTCTGTCCCTAACCCCTGGCAATCACTAATCTGTTCTCCATTCCTGTGAGTATCATTTCATGATTGTTATATAAATAGAGGCATACAATATGTATTTTTTAAGATTGACTGCTTTTACTCAGCATAATTTCATAGGTATCTTTTCAATTATAGGCCATGGATGTCTTTTTATCTCCCTATGTAATTATAATGTGCAACCAAGATTGAGAAAGGTTTTCTTATAATTGCATACTATCTTTAAATAGAAAAATACCAAACTTTAAGGAAGAATCATTGCTTATACTGAAAACCAAATAGAAAAGAATACACTCTAATATATATGTAATAACCATATTCTGTGTCCCATCCCCTCAAAAAGGTGGGAGGGGGGAGCAAGAGATTGAATAGCAGTTGAACAATAAGGAGAGGAGATTTTGGAGGAGACCAAATAAATTATACAGTTTTTAAGACCATCACCGCAGCCTCCTGCATTGTGAGCATGCCACCCACCTAGAGTTAAAGCCCAATTAGAAAGAAAGCTCTGTCAGAATCCCAGGCAAAGAGACTGTAACACTCTTAGAGAGGCCCCAAATTGAATGAATTCAGCCAGGATTTTGAGAAACTCACTGCCTGGGTGGTAGATGAACCATGCTAAGGCAGTGTGCAGACAGATGGTAACTGGTGGGGTCTCATACTCCAGGGTGGTTCTGAAAGACACTGGAAGCTCCTGGGCTCCCAGTGGAGGTAAGAAAGTGATGAGATAGCCAGAGGACAGAAAGAAGCTTGGGGTTCAAAAGGACTCCCAGGACTAGGGCAAACAAGGACCCACTGTGTTCTCATGTTGACAAAGGCTGGCACAATAACAGGTACTCCTGTCCTAAACCAGGATGTAGTGTAAACTCTCAGGGTAAATTAGATCACACACGCCTGGCAAGAAATTGGGTAACCTCAGATCTTAGAGTTGATCAACTATTTTCTACATTTTAAGCCAACTGATTGTGTAGAAACAACCCAAATGTCCATCAACTGATGAATGGATAAATAAAATGTGGTATATAGAGTCGAATCTCATTATTAGAGGTAATTATGTTCTATAACGTCACCACAAATCTGCTGAATCAGTGAATATTGAACTATTGTTTCTGGAGGAAATGCAGGGTTAAGTTCCTACAAGCTTCTGGTCACATTTTCATCAGCTGTTCAATATGTAACCTTGTCTTTTGTGAATTTCTGTTCAAGGGCACTTTAATATATATTATTCATTCATTAACATTGAATTCATGGCCAATAGCAATATAACTTATTCCTGAATGAAACTTACCTCACATACATAGTTTTTCCCTAAGGCACATCACAGCCTTATTTTACTGAAGAACACCAGACAGCACTACAGCACTATCTTCAGGGACCATTTTAGACAGTAAAATCACCAAAAAACGGACAAAAAAAAAAGAACAATAACAACCCAAAACTGGAGCTAAACAGTCTGTGAAAAGGACACTTAGTATGAGAGCTGAAACAAGAAATCAGAGTGTCACATATCTCAGTTGGGAACATGACTCAAAATTTTTACCACTGTGCATGTACATATCATTGAATGACCACAAAAACATTGTGAGTATTGATTCTAGGATTATAAATAAGTTTTAGCAAGTAGGCAAATATGCAAATATTGAATTCAACAAATGTTGAAGATTAACGGAACGTACAATAGAATACTCAACCATAAAAGGAATGAAGTACATGCAACAATATGGGTGAACCCTGAAAACATTTTGTTATGTGAAAGAAGCCAGACACACTAGGCCATATATTATGTGATTCCATCTATATAAGATATCCACACTAAGCAAATCCGTAGAGATAGAAAGCAGATTAGTGGTTGCCTGGGGCTGGGGAGGAGGTAGGAAATGTACGTTCTTAATGGGTACAGGATTTCCTTCTGTGGTAATGAAAAGTTCTAGAACATGATAGTGGTGATGGTTGCACAATGGTGTGAATGTACTAAGTATCACTGAGGTGCACAGTTTAAAGTGGAAAATTTTGTGTTATATATATTTTACCACAATAAAAAAATTAGGAAATCTTAGAATGTCAAGGGAACAAAATAAGCCTTCTTGTTTAGAAGGCTATATGTTTAGTAGTCCTCTTTAAACAAGAGAAAATACTGTGGTTTGCATTTTTCCTATGCCAAATATTCCTATGCCAGCATCCCCAAATACATATTCATGGTGTTCACAGATATATATTCATTGTGTTCAATTCATTGTGCTCTAATTTATATAAAAATTATAAGCTCATGAAAATAATGCTTCTCAAATAAAAAATGAGGATATAGTCTTAGACTGAACTCATTTTTTTCTTTATGGATCCAAGATAAGCTGTACAAATATTAAGCTTTTTCATAAATGATAAAGTCCAGAATCTTCAGGAATGGCTGGACAAACAAGGCTCTCCACATGTCACTCCAAACAGGCTTCTTCTCTTGGATGGGGCAATTCAATTTCAAGGCCTCTGGGGAGAAATGGATAGCAAGTACTCCATGTCTTGCTTAGTTAGACCCTTATAATATAGAGATCAAATAAATTGATGCTAAAGTTGGCTCCTTTCTAATGGGATTTGAGGAGTAAAACCAAGCCTTTGCCTGTAAAAATGGATATCCCCACAGAGGTGGACTGAGAGACGACCCACGGACAAGCCAGACTGTTCCATTTGAACATGAAAATGATTTGTCCAGCCACGGAAGCTTCTACATCACACCCAGAGCATGGTGAAGATTGTCTCACTGAATAACATTGATTTAGGGCATTTCATTGTGGATCATGTGCTCATCATCCTAGTGAGAGGTAGGATTTCGTGTTTCTGCAAGTGCTTGGAGGTTATGTTAGTTTGGGAAGCAGGTGCCAAGTTGGGATTAAATATGCCAAGATTTTATTAGGAGGGACCATCTGTGAAAGAAAATGAGGAGAGAGCCTGACAAGACTGAGAGAGCCATGAGTTCATGGAGCAGGTCTGACTGCAGGAGAGAGAGAGGAGTGGAAGCGTCCTAAACTGCTGTAGCATAAGAAAGATTCAGCAAGATTGTTGGAGAGCCCTCAAGCCAAAGGACTCATCAGAAGATTCCTGAGGATCCCAGAAGTGGGCCTGCCTGATCCCTGCTGCACTCTGTCACTGACTGGGAGCAGCCTGTGGGACAGAAGGCTTCTGGAGGTAATTGACTGCAGGGCACAGAAGCTGGTTCCTCCATCAGTTACACTCCTGGGGGTTGGAGGTCTGGCAGGCATATTCTCACGGTAGTTACAGGGATGGGAGAGAACTACGTCAGCAGAAGGAAGACGAGCCTATCAGAAAGTTTCTGAATTGCCTTTGGAAGTGCATAAGCTAACTACTCCTTGAAAAGTGGGGGGAGGGGGAGTGGAGGATTCCACCAAACCTACAAGCAATTAACTATTACTGTTAAACTGTTAGCAAAACATTTCAGTATTCCATCTACTGAGACAGAAGTTGCTAGATTATTTGTCCAGGCTTTTCCAGTCACTTTGTTTGCAGCCCATCCCCAACACCTCTGCGAGCCCTGTCCTGCCTTAGATGACAAGACCATTGTCCTGCCCTAGAGGACATGTCCATTTACCCCATGGTAAATACATCAGTGTATAAATGTCAATGACCAAATTCTGAGATTCAACAATGTCAGTGAGAGACCACCAAAAACCAGAAGAGAGGTTTGCTCAGGAGCCCACACATTTTCTTAACAGCCTTATTGAGGTATAACTGACATATAATAAGCTACACTATTTAAAGTGTACAGTCTGTTAAGTTTTAATGGATGTATATACCCTGAAGTCATGACTATAATCAAGATAGGGGTCTACCATGTTCATAAATATTTATGGATGTTTCCAGGAGATGGTTTCTTTTTGAGTCAAGTATCTCATCAAATGAAATCAACTTCCTGAAATTTTTTTAACAAAAGGCATTTGCACTGTAACTATGTAAGCCCCTTTTCTATGCATTTGTTGGTTCTATCACTGAGAAATTTGAGAAGATTCCAATGTTGATTTTCTTGAGTCTCCAGCAGAGAATGTCTGTGGAAAGCGTAGACCTATTTATGTGAGGTAGGATTCATGGTAAGGTTTCCAACATGCTCAGCATGGGCTCTCACAATGTTAAGCAGATGAAAGTGGTTCAATAGAAACAGAAGGAAGTGAAAAATGCCCAGTGCCGAGTGACTTGGCTGTAGCAGAGACTTCAAATGGCCCCAGCAGCCAGGTGGCGACACTCTTGGAGAATCAGTCATTAGCACACAGAATTAAACTGTTTCCAGCCTGAAGGCGGGAGTACAAAATTCAGTCCTGCAGGTTCATGGAAGAAATGAATTCACTCAAACAGTAGGGAGGTTTGAAAAGGAATAAAGCATTTCTTTCAAACTGGAGTTTTAAATGTACATAGGAAACCAATTCCATGTTCTCAGCCACACATTTTTGCTTTCTTAGATTCTCTGTTTCTGAAATATAGCAACCTGCCCTAGCAAAGAGAAATGAAAACACAGCAGGTGCTGAAATCAGCCTTTTAAATCCTAACTCCTTCCTGCTGTACAGCTTAAAAACTCCATTTGAATTTGCAGTTATTTGAGCTTTTGCATTTTTGAAAAGAATCTCCAGGCAGAGGAAAGAAAGGCATATCATTTTCAAGGAACAAGTGTATGAAGTGTTCTATTACTCATTTGAATAGCATTAACATTCAGGAGGGATATATTGAAAGGTCCTTAGGATCAAAAGTATGCCTTCATTTTGAAACATGGAAGCTTCAGTGTAAATATTGTACCCTGAATTTCTTAGAGTGACAATCACTATGGCAACACCACCACATGTTACACAGATGTATGTCCAAAACCAGCTGTTGAATTTAAATCACAATTTCTAAAGATTTGGCTTGACACATAGGAAATACCACCACCAAACCATGAAACTTCTGTTTATACCACTGGAAATCGGGTAAAGGCTATACATGTGTTGCCTCCTTATATGGAGAGGGTTGTACCCTTCCTATCACATCAAACTTATATGGAGAATTGTCTATGTATATTCTTCTTCTAAGTCCCTTTCTCATGTCAACTTCTTTATAATCTATGTCTACCAATATCATGCAACTAAAATTGTTCTTGTCAAATCTCAAAAACTTCTAGTTGTTAAATCTTAATTTATTTGCAGCTTTCATCCACCTTAACCTTTCTGCAGCATTTATATGGTTGACCACTGTTTTGAGTTGAAATGTGTCTCTCCCACCAATTTATGTAGTGAAGTTTTAACCCCCAATATCTCAGCATGTGATCCTTATTCAGAAGTAGGGTCATTGCAGATGTAATTAGTTAAGATGAGGTCATACTGGAGGGTGGACCAATAATTCAATATGACTGGCATTGTTAAAAAGGGAGAAATTTAGGGAGAGACATACAAAGAGGGAAGACTGTAAGAAGAGACACAGGGAGAATACCAGGTCAAGGCAGAGATCAGGGCGATGCATCTACAAGCCAAGGAATGACAAGGTTGCCAGCAAAGTGCTAGAAGCTAGGAAAGAAGCATGGAACAGGTCCTTCCCTTACAACCTTCAGAAGGAACAACCCTGTGGACATCATGACCTTAGACATCTGACCTCCAGAAGTGTGAGACAATAAATTTCTCTTGTTTAAGCTACCCGATTTGTGACACTGTGTTACAGGAGCCCTAGAAAACTAATTCCTTGAAACTCTCTTATCCCAGAGCTTCTGATAGAGAGAGCACTCTCCTGAGGTCCCTCCAAGTTCTCTGATCTTTTATTTCTTCTCAATCTATTTCACTTCCTCTATCTACTTAAATGTCTCTGTTTTCTAGAATTCCATCTTTGATCTCTCCATGGAGTGGTAATATAATGTGGAAGGAGGAGCTTAAGTTCTGGAGTCAGCCCTCCTTGCTGGGTGACCTTGGGCAATGTGCTTGATCACTCTGCTGATTCAGTTTCCCCATCTGCAAACCAATAGTTCCTACCTGAGAGAGTTGTTCTAAGGACTAAATTATTTCATATATAGAAAGTGCTGATCATGTAAGTACTCATTAGACATTTACTCTAATTATTCTCTTCCCTCCTTATTTTTACATATTCTCTTTCATAATCTCAGCTTCTATTCTTGTAGTGGGCACTTATTACTCCTTTTGGCCACACTGAACATTTAACCTTCTTCCCATCTTAAGAAGCCTGGCATCCTGCTATGGAGATCATATTGATAGCTATATTTCCAGCATCTCTTGCAGCTATTTTATAGGCATTTAAATTTTATCCACACAAGAATGAGCTGGGAGTCAGTGAGAGAAGAAGGAGCCTCTCAGGGAACCCTTCTGGGAGAGGTGGATGGTGATGCCCAATGCCATGTGTTGGTATTGTTAGCATACCAGCTGCAGAGGCAGGACACAGTTCTGCAATGTGATTCAGAAATTGTTTCTTGTCATATGGTCTCTATGTTTGGTTGTCTTTTCTTTCTGGAGATTCTGTGAGCTACCTATTATCTTTAAAAACTTATTTTCCTGCTTAAACTAACAAGGGTTGGTTTCTGTTGTTTGTAACCAAGAACCTTGATAGATACAACTTTGTTTTCAATGACCACTTAAATACTGATGATTCCCAGATCTAGATCTTCAGTCTCTACTTCTCACTTGGAATTCCATCTGTACCTCTCTGTTTGTCGATTTTAAACATAACCTTGAGACAAACATGTGCATAACCAGAGGTAATGATTTAATCTCCTCAAATCTCCTGAAACCATATTTTCTCAGTTTAATGGGATTACCAGATGCTCAAATGCCCCTCAGTACAGCTTGTGTTAAGTGGACTGGGTGTTGACATAGGGGACAAATGCCCTACCAAATTCCTGAACTAGGAAAAAAATTGTTTTTATTGAAAACGTGGGAAAAACAAATGCACGAAATCAACATCAATTATCAAATTAAAACATTTCAGTTCTAGCATGAAAGTCACAAATTTTTAAAAATCAAAATATAAGGCAAAAACCCATCATCGTAACATCCAATTAATCTATAACCTCCCTCCAAATGTTTTGGTCACACACACCCAACTTAGAAATCTGAGTCACTCCAGACTCCAACTAAGTCTTATAAATCCTACCTATAAAATCTTAAAACTTAGCAGTTCTCAAAATTCCAGTGTTCTTTCTACATTTCTATTGCTATGGCTTAATCATCTCTCACCTGTAAGTTGCAATTGCCACCTTATGGGAGATTCCATTCCTGCTTCCTCCCTACCCACTCAGTCTGGGCCAGGCTGGGAACTGACCTGCACCATCATTCACCATTGTCTATGTATATTCCTCCCATCATACATTGTCTATGTATATTCCCCCCATGTCCTCTCCTAAGTCCCTTTCCCATGTCAACTTCTTTATAATCTATGTCTACCAATATCATGCAACTAAAATTGCATATACTCTTGCTTTCCCCTCCAGGGATCTATATCTAGTCCTAGAATAGGGAAGGAGTACATTGTGTTATTTGTTTTATAAGATTGTGTAGTTACCAAATATTTGTTCAAGTCTGAACCAGAGCTCTTGAAGAACATGGCATCTTTGTTCTCTAATTCCCCTATAATAAAATCTCTCTCAAATAATAGTGATCCCATGTGTAGCTGCCAAGTTTGGGAGAGGAAAGGGGACAGGGCACAGGGAGCCTATCATTTAATAGTTAAAAATATTATCTCACTACATATAAGATGCTCTCTAGAGTCCCTCATCTGCAGAAATTACTGTGATAGGCAGGTTTCTAAGGTGAGTCCAGTGATCCCTGCCTCCAGGTACTCAGGCCCTTGTGTAATCCCCTTACCTTGTGTGTGGGCTGAATTTAGT
This sequence comes from Manis javanica, assembly GCF_040802235.1. Lineage (NCBI taxonomy): Eukaryota > Metazoa > Chordata > Mammalia > Pholidota > Manidae > Manis > Manis javanica. Next base: position 189,403,654 of record NC_133156.1, read on the forward strand.
GACTCACTTCTAATGCTTGTAATGAACAGAATACAGCAGAAGTGATGGATATCATATCCATGATTATATTACAGAAGACGGAGTTCTGTCTTGCCTTTCTATCTTTTTACCTGCTGCCACATTAGGAGATTCTCTAGGGTAAAGCCCATATGGCAAGGAGCCAACTGCTTGTATAGAACTGAAGCCTCAGCTGAACGGTCTGTGAGAAAGTGAATCCTGCCAATAACCAGTTGAATGGGCTTGGAACTAAATCCTCCCTAGTTAACTCTTCAAATGAAGTGACATCCTCACCTGATGCTTTAACTGCAGACTTGAAGAGACCCAAGCAGAAGACTCAGCTAAGCTGTGCCCTAGAACACAAAAGGCTGAGCCATAGAACCTGTGAGATATTAACTGTATATTGTTTTAAGCCACTAAGTTTATAGATTTGTTACATATATGTACTCAAATGAATATATAACTACAAATGATGATAAGGGCTATGAAATAAAAGAATGGAATGAGAGGTTATAACTGGTTTCCTAATTTAAATCTGGATTAAATGGAATTTATTGTATCAAATGCATGTAGTTAAACGGTCCTTTTTATTGATGTTGAAGAAAACATTTGCAATAATAATTTACAACTGAATATATTCTTATGTGAAGAGTTATCACTAAGCTCAACTACTAAACTTTAAAAAAATAGTACTGTGTTACTAAGATATTATCCAGACCTTGACAAAGGCTGATAAAGAGCAGTAGGAATGTGGTCTCCAGCGTCTGTAGGCTCTAATCACTTCTGTCCTCCATCTCATTTTCTCTCTTCTCTTTTTTTTTTAATACTACCTTCCCGCTACCCTTCCCCCTGTACATCTTACTCTTGGGCACTCATATTCCTATGATCTTCTTTTTGTGTGTTCAGAGTTGCATCTTTGCACAAATTATTAAAATGGTTGTATTTTTAAAAATAAAGGTATTTTCACCATTTTCAGAATTAAAGAGAAAGTGGATCCAACTAGACCATGAGGAAGGGAGTTGGTCCTACAGTGTGACCTCAGACCAGGACTAAGGATGGTAGTGACCATTAGGGGACACTGTGGATGCTGATGGGCCTGTAGTCAGTAGTATCTAGTATATTAAATTCTTGTGGCTGCTGTAGCAAATTATCACAAACAGGTTGACTTAAAATAACAGCAATTTATTCTTTCACAGTCTGTAGGCTGAAAATCCAAAATCAAAGCATCCTCCTTCCCAAGGCTCTAGGGCTCTAGGGGACAATCTGTACCTTGCCTCTTCCAGCTTCTGGTAGCTGCAGGCATTCCTTGGCTTGTGGCCTTAACACTCTGACCCCTTTCTCCATGGTCACACTGCCTTCTCCTTTTCCATGTGTCTGTGTCTGCTGTGTTTTTCAGTCTTATTTCCCTTTTTCTCATAAGAATATGTATGATTACATCTGGGGCCCCTCTAGATAATCCAGGATAAGCTTTTCCTCTCAAAATCCTTAACTTAAAATTAAATCTCTAAAGACTCTTTTTCCAAATAAGGTAACACTTACAGGTTCCAGGGATTAGGACATGTCTTTTTGGAGACCATCATACAGCCCACTATTATCTAGTTTTAATTTTTTTTCTCATGAACATTGTAATTTCTTTCTGTTGTCCTGAACTTTTGAGTCAATTGTGCCTAGACCAACTCTTGGTTTAGCAGAGACTCAGCCACTTGAGATGAAGTTGTTGGCAGCAGTCCAGCTGAATGTTAAAGCTGGTGAGAGGAGGCCTAAAAAGAGGGAAGCCATGGGCAGGAGCAGGCTGGCTGGCTGAGATGACCAAGAAAACACATTCAGACTTGTGAAATGTCATCATTTCCCAGGATTTCCAGAAATACATCAGAGAACCCAGTAAACCACAGGACTTCCCACCATTACACAGGATGGGGGATGCAAATTATTGATTTTTGGGTATTTAAAGGAAGTATGGATGATCCCTCCATCCCTCTTTGGGAACTACTACGTTACCTGTATTCATTTCCATTGTGTCTTGATTTTGTAATAAACAGGGATATTATTTTTAATTTAGGGTTTTTTCTTTATTAAAATACTCAGTTCAATCAAAACACTCACTTCTATTTTGAATGGTTTCCTTTTTTGTATTCTCTGTTGTTCCATCCTATGAAGTCACTTTTATTAGAGGATCTAAGTGACCTTTCTGCATAGTTAGTACATAGGGCTGATTACCCCATCACAGAATTGAGCAGAGAAGTACATGGCTACAAAACAGCTGACACATCCCAGAAAGGATTTTCTTAAACCACCATTCTGTTCTTTTCAAAAATTCGTTTTGACATTGGACAGCAATTATCCAGGGCAGAGATCATCTCAATCTTGGACACTCTCCTTGCATGATTGGAGGTCAACACTATTCAAGCCATTTAAAACACACACAGCGATTTAAAAAAAAAAAAAACAAGTCAGAATCAGAGTGATATGTGAAGTCATTGCTCTATTCACAGCAATAAAGATGTTGAACATTACTCAGGCCCATAGAGAACAATGAGTCTATTTATATTACTTATGATAGTTCTAATGTTCTTGTCTACTAACTCCAACATCTGTCATTTCTGGGTCTGTTTCTATCAACCAAATTTTCTCTGGATTATGGGCGATATTTTCCTGTGTGATTGAATGTTTAGTAATTTTTATTGGATATTTGACTTCAATTTCACTTTACTGAGTGCTGGATATTTTTTTATTCCTGTAAAGAGTGCTTGACTTTGTTCTGGCAGGAATCTTTATTTGCAGTTTATCTTGACCTTATCCAGAGTTTCTTTGAAAGTTTTCTTAGCACATGTCTAGAAAAGCCTTACAATAGGTCAAGTTTAGCTCCACTACTTAGGTTTGACCTCTCTGGGGTCTCTCCTAATGCCACACACATTCAGCATGTTCTTTCCACTCTGGTTGGTAGAAACCCGATTCAGTCTCAATTCTATGTGAGCTTTGGGACTATTTGGCTTGCAGTTTCCCAGTAGCTGGTTGTTCCTAATTCTTTGCCCAAATGCAGGGAGTTTCACCCTGTATATGTTCAGATTGATAGTCAACCAAAGTCTCAAAAGGACCTCGCTGCAGATTTCTGGATCTGTTTCTGGGTACAACTCCCTCCTCTCCACTATTTATGATCTCTGACTCCTCAACTCAGCAAGACAACCAGGCTTTTTTGGACTCCCCTTTTCGAGCCACTGCCTAGAAATTACTTGTAGAAGGAAAGTCAGGGTAATTGTAGAGTTCATCTTGTTTTATTCCCTTCTCTTGGACATAATAGTGCTATAGTGCCTATTATCCAGAGTCGGAAAACAGTTGTTTCATTTTTTGTCAAAGTGTCTAGTTTTTTTTAATGGAGGATGAGAAAGAGTGCCGATCTGTAGGCCCTTTAAAGGGCCGAAGTCTTAGATTCAAACTCCCTTCTAAGGGATTATAGCTACCTGCACACCCTACATTTTGACTGAGACCAAATGGTACTAGAATCTACAGCCTGAATTGGACTTGAGTTCTCATAAACAGGGACTATAAGCGGTTTAGCTTGTAGTAAATTTGGCAAAGTTAATCTTAAGATCAACTGCCTTGCAATTCTTAGTCCTTTTCTCCTCAGGTTCATGCAGTCTCTGTCCTTTCTATCAAACTCTTTTTCTCAGAAGGTCTAAAATACTAGTAGTGATTAAAGCCATAACTGAAGGAAATGAAGCTCCATTGCTGATAAATTCCAGTAGATGGTAGAGACATTGACTCAGGCAGGAGAACCATTTTGTGGGATCCTTTCACATAGTTGCCTATTTGTAGACCTAGAGACAGTCCTGATGTCAACCAAATTAATTCCTTATTTCTTTCATCAAATAAAAATACACCTTTGCTTAATTTGAGAGCTGCTTTCGCTGAGGACTTTACTGCTTCTCAGTAAAGGTCAAGTGCTTGAATTTCACAATTTGTGAATTGCACACACACACATGTCACCTACCTTCACCCAGATGGTGTGCCATCCAAGTTGCTGGATGCCATGTACAAAGCTCCAAAGTTGAGTGTGTGTGTGTGTGTGTGTGTGTGTGTGAGAGAGAGAGAGAGAGAGAGAGAGAGAGAGAGTGTGTGTGTGTGTGTGTGTGTGTGTGTGTGTGTGTGTGTGTGTCAGAGGAACTCTATTGGGCTAATGTTTCATCCTTGCCAGAAATTCACAGACAGAAGCAACTCTGCAAATATCATACCAGGGTCCATGTGTAAAACCATCAGGCCCCTTTGCACATTTCAGTATTGCATTATCTGAATAAATGGTCTCTCAGAATTGTAGCATTTAACTCACAGATTGAGCCAGATTGTGGGTTCCAATAATCTCTTTCTCTGTATGGAGCTAAGGCTTAACTTAGGCAGTATTTTCCATGAAGAAAGTTACTATATCTTCCTCAACACATGGCTAGATAATAAGCTTGTGAAAAGTAGCCTGATGTAAGCCATGTTGTCAATGAAATCTTATCCATTCTTCAAGGCTACATTCAAATACCACTTCCTACAGGAATTTATGGTGGTTAGTTTTACATGTCAACTTGGTTAGGCTCTAGTTTCAAGTAAGTAATCAAATACTAATCTAGGTGTTGCTGTGGAGGTATTTTGTATATGTATTAACATCTACAATTAATTGACTCTAAGTATAGTTAATGTAGATAGGCCTCATCCAATCAGTCAAAGGTCTTAGGAATAAAAACTGAGGTGTAATGTAGAAGAAATTGTGCCTCAAGCATGCAGCATTATCTTTTGCCTGAATTGTCAGCCTGCCAGACCACCTTATGGACTTTAGATTTGCCAGCCCCTGCATCACATAAGCCAGTTCCTTAAAAGAAGTCTTTGAATACATATATTAATAAATATATATTATATGTGTATACTGTATATATAATAGGTTCTCTTTATCTGGAGAACACTGACTGAAACAGAAGCCTTCTATGACATCCCTAGTCCAGAGTGATTTCTCCTTCTTCTAAATTAACTCTCATCATATGCTACCTTTATTTTTGTGATCTCTTATCTTCTATCCCCAAATATATTAATGTGTTTATAACATATCCAGGATAAACTAAGTGCGATAATTAAAAGACTGGAGAGTACAGTTGCTAAAAAAAAAAATAATTTTGGTCTCTCTCAACATTCAGGAGAGTGAACAATCCAGGCTGACAGAGTGGCTCTGCTCCACGTGGCCAGAAGGCAACACAGGATCCATATTGTTCTCTCAACTTCCATGAGTTGTCCTTGATGATTTTCCTGAGTTTATCTCTTGGTATTTGAGGGAAATTTCCAAAGCCCTATAATTTTAAGTCCACTGGGCTACTGCCAGGTCCCTACATTCCATCTTTCAGCCCACTTGGCAAGATATTTAAGAATTACTCATGTTGCTTCACTTCCTTACCAACAGTACTACAATTATAATAATTTGTCTTTCTACCATAGAATTTGCCAACCCAACTTCATTGCACTTCTTAGTGTCTGAAAACTAAGGGAAGGAACCTGTTCCTTTCTCTTACCTTCTAACACTGACTCTGGCAGCTGGTCAATTGCTAAGAAAACTGTCTAATGGTTACCATGGGAGAATTCCAGGAAACCTTCTGACTGGCTAAGACTTGGCACAAGTAAAAGCATCAGTTCAGAATCCTTCTTATTTTCACTTCACTTTGTCCTGTTTTTACTTACAGCCACCACTTATACTGAAACCCTTTTCCCTGCATTCCAGTTATCTCCCCAAAAGCCAAGTAAGATAAAGATACAAGTCATTTAAGACAAGGAAAGTAGCTATGGCAAACTCCAGTACTAAATTCACTGGGAATGGTAAATCCTGAAAGGGTGATGGTGGAAACCACCTCTTCAGAATGCTTTCCAGTGGGAGAAAGCCATACCCTAAGATAGAGAAGTGTTCAGAGCTTGGCCTCTGCACAAGCAGAATAAGCATCACTGGAAAATTTGTTAAAAGTGCAAACTCTGGGGCCCCAGCACAGGCTTACTGAATCATAAACTTGCAATGGGGCCCAGCTGAAGATTAATGAGGGCAGGGTGAGAGGTGAGACAGAGGCTTCCTCCTAAAACCACATATAATATGAAAATATAATTAATACAACTAATCCTGAAAGAGCAACAGGAAAGAGGACTGTGCCAGACTGCATACACCTGGAGAAAAGAGCAGACCTCACGGAACAGGGTAACGTACCAAAGCTGTGGCCTGGTGGGACCCAAGCCCTTCCCCCACCCCAGCTCACCGGCTGGAGGAAGAGAAACAGAACGGGGAGGGAGTGGAGGCCTGGTACTGCTGTATACCTAACTCCGGAGATCTGCTCTGGGAGCACAAACCTACATTTCATGGTGCTTTCATGATACTCTCATGATTAGGGGATTGGAAAGCTAAGATGGGCAGAATTCCTGGAGAGACTGAGATGATTCCAGCCACGTGGGGAAAGCAGGGATCCATATCCAGCTGCTCTGGGGCAAAAGAAAGGCGGGCAGTCTGAGAGACTTCCTAACAAGGAAGCTCTTAGCAAGAGGGCTGCTAAAAGGGCAAGGATTGCACAGAGCTTACTGCTCAGGAGAAAGGACAGGTAGACAAAATTGTCTGGGTGCACTCTGCCCAGCAGGTTGGGAGCTTTCACGATTTCCAGGCTCTCCAGATCCCTGGCTGGCTACACAGCTCCAAGGACTCCCTCCATGATATGCAGCCTACTGTACCTTTCTCCTGGCTAGCCCCACCTGGCTCGCAAACCGGCAAACCCTAACCTGGCATTAGGCCAGCCAGAGGGAAGATCTGTCTGCAGCAACTACAAACGCAAAGCTTAGAGGCTTATACCTGTGTGCTTGGCCCACTGGGTCAGGCAGGGGAGACAGGCATAGCAGCCGGGAAGCAGGGAACAGCTCTTTCCTTCCCCCAGGCACCAATACCAATTCCCTGCAATCCCCAACATTGCTTCAGGGGCTGAACAGCTCCAGAGAGTAGAGCTTCTGGATACCAGAGGGCACCATATACAAATATAAAATGCCAAAGGAACCTGGTTCAAAGTAAAATTAATATAAGTCCTGAGAAAGATGACATGGACCTCATGACTCTTCCTGAAAGGGAGTTCAAAATAAAAATCACTAACATGCTCATGGAGGTACAGAAAGATATTCAAGAACTCAGGAATGAATTCCAGTTGGAGATCCATTCATTGAAGATCACAGTGGAGGATATTAAAAGCAGATTAGATATGGTGGAGGACACAATAAATGAAATAGAAACTAGAGAAGAGGAATACAAAGAAGTTGAGTCACAGAGAGAAAAAAGGATCTGTAAGAATGAAAGAATATTGAGAGAACTGTGTGACCAAACCAAACGGAACAATATTTGCATTATAGGGGTACTAGAAGAAGAAGAGAGAGAAACAGGGATAGAAAGTGCTTTGAAGAAATAATTGCTGAAAACTTCCCCAAACTAGGTGAGGAAATAGTCTCTCAGACCATGGAAGCCCATAGATATCCCAACACAAGGGACCCAAGGAAGACAACACCAAGACATATAGTAATTAAAATGGCAAAGATCAAGGATAAGGACAGACTACAAAAAGCAGCCAGAGACAGAAATAAGATCACATACAAAGGAAAGCCCATCAGGCTATCATCAGACTTCTCAGCAGAAACCTTACAGGCCAGAAGGGAGTGGCATAATGTATTTCATGCAATGAAGCAGAAGGGCCTCAAACCAAGATTACTTTATCCGGCAAGATTATCATTTAAATTTGAAGCAGGGATTAAACAATTTCCAGATAAACAAAAGCTGAGAGAATTTACCTCCCTCAAACCATCTCTACAGTCTATTTTGTAGGGACTGCTATAGATGGAAGTGTTCCTAAGGTTTAGTAGCTGTCACCAGAGGTAATAAAATCACAGTAAAGAAAGTAGAACAGCTAATTAATAAGCAAATGCATAATTAAATTAACTATCCCCAAAGTCAATCAAGGGATAGACAAAGAGTAAAGAATATGATACCTAATATATAAAGAATGGAGGAAGAAGAAAAAGGAGGAGAAAAAAAGAACCTTTAGATTGTGTTTGTAATAGCATATTAAGTGAGTTAACTTAGACTCTTAGACAGTAAGGAAGTTAACCTTGAACCTTTGGTAAACACGAATCTAAAGTCTGCGATGGCAATAAGTACATACCTATTGATAATAACCCTAAATGTAAATGGACTGAATGCACCAATCAAAAGACACAGAGTCACTGAATGGATTAAAAACAAGACCCATCTATGTGCTGCCTACAAGAGACTCACTTTAAACCCAAAGACATATACACACTAAAACTGAAGGGATGGAAAAAGATATTTCACACAACTAATAGAGAGAAAAAAAGCAGAAGTTGCAGTACTTGTATCAGACAAAATAGACTTAAAAACAAAGAAAGTCACAAGAGACAAAGAAGAACATTACATAATGATAAAGGGGTCAATCCAACAAGAAGATATAACCATTATAAATATCTATGCTCCCAACACAGGAGCACCTACATATGTGAAACAAATACTAACTGAATTAAAAGGGGAAATAGAATGCAATGCATTCATTCTGGGAAACTTCAACACTCCACTCAATCTGAAGGAAAGATTAACCAGACAGAAAATAAGAAAGGGTACAGAGGCACTGAACAACACATTTGAACAGATGGGCCTAACAGGCATCTACAGAACTCTACACCCAAAAGCAGCAGAATACACATTCTTCTGAAGTGCACATGGAACATTTTCAAGAACAGATCATATACTAGGCCACAAAGAGAGCCTCAGTAAATTCAAAAATATTGAAATTGTATCAACCAGTTTCTCAGACCACAAAGGTGTGAAACTAGAAATAAATTACACAAAGAAAATGAAAAATCCCACAAAAACATGGAAGCTTAACAGTGTGCTCCCACATAGCCAATGGATCAATTACCAAATAAAAACAGAGATCAAGCAATAATTGGGGAAAAATGACAACAAAAATTCAACACTGCAAAATCTGTGGGACACAGCCAAGGCCATGCTAAGAGGAAAGTATATTGCAATAAAGGCCTACCTCAGGAAAGAAGAACAATACCATATGAACAGTCTAAACTCACAATTAATGAAACTAGAAAAAGAAGAACAAATGAGGCTCAAAGTCAGTAGAAGGAGGGACATAATAAAGATTAGAGCAGAAATAAATAAAATTGAAAAGAATCAAACAGTAGAAAGAATCAATGAAAGCAAGAGCCAAGTAGTTCTAAAATTCATATGGAACCACAAAAGACCTCAAATAGCCAAAGCAATTCTGAGAAGGAAGTATAAAGCTGGGGGATTATGCTCACCAACTTCAAGCTCTACTACAAAGCTATAGTAATCAAGACAATTTGGTACTGGCACAAGAACAGACCCATAGACCAATGGAACAGACTAGAGAGCCCAGATATAAGCCCAATCATATATGGTCAATTAATATATGATAAAGGAGCCATGGACATACAATGGGAAAACTGGTGTTGGCAAAACTGGACAACTACATGCAAGAGAACGAAACTGGATTATTGTTTAACCCCATACACAAAAGTAAACTTGAAATGGATTAAAGACTTGAATGTAAGTCATGAAACTATAAAACTCTTAGAAGACAACATAGGCAAACATCTCCTGAATATAAGCATGAGCAACTTCTTCCTGAACGCAACTCCTTGAGCAAGGGAAACAAAAGAAAAAATGAACTCATGGGACTACATCAAACTAAAAAGTTTCTGTATGGCAAAGGACACCATCAATATAATAAAAAGGCATCCTACTGTATGGAAGAATATATTTGTAAATGACATATCCATCAAGATGTTAACATCCAAAATATATAAAGAACGTACATGCCTCAACACCTAAAAAGCAAATAACCCGATTAAGAAATGGGCAGAGGATATGAAGAGACAGTTCTCCAAAGAAGAAATTCAGATGGCCAACAGACACATGAAAAGATGCTCCACATCACTAATCATCAGAGAAATGCAAATTAAGCCACAGTGAGATATCACCTCACACCAGTAAGGATGGCCAGCATTGAAAAGACTAAGAACAACAAATGCTGGCGAAGATGTGAAGAAAGAGGAACCCTGCTACACTGCTGGTGGGAATGTAAGCTAATTCAACCATTGTGGAAAGCAGTATGGAGGTTCCTCAAAAAACTAAAAAAAGAAATACCATTTGACCCAGGAATCCCACTCCTTGGAATTTACCCAAAGAATACAACTTCTCAGATTCAAAAAGACATTTGCACCCCAATGTTTATCGCAGCACTTTTTACAATAGCCAAGATATGGAAGCAACCTAAGTGTCATCAGTAGATGAATGGGTAAAGAACAGGTGGTACATATACACAATGGAATACTATTCAGCCACAAGAAAGAAACAAATCCTACCATTTGCAACAACATGGACGGAGCTAGAGGATATTATGCTCAATGAAATAAGCCAGGCAGAGAAAGACAAGTGCAAAAATGATTTCCCTCATTTGTGGAGTATAACAACGAAGCAAAACTGAAGGAACAAAACAGCAGCAGACTCACAGACTCCAAGAAGGGACTAGCAGTTACCAAAAGAGAGGGAGGGTGGGGAAGGAGGGAGAATTGAGGGGTATTATGTTTAGCACACATGGTGTGGGAGGTCACGGGGAAGACAGTGTAGCACAGAGAAGACACATAGTGGATCTGTGGCATCTTGCTGCACTGATGGACAGTGACTGCATTGGGGTATGGACGGGGACTTGATAATATGGGTAAATGTAGTAACCACATGATTTTTTCATATGACGCCTTCATAAGAGTGTATATCAATAATATCTTAATAAAAAAATTTTACAAATAAAGAAATGGGCCCAGCAGTCTGTGTTTTAACAAACCCTTCAGGTGATTGAGTCAAGCAAAAGTTTGGGAATTATGGTACTAAAAAATATGGGGAAACTTCATCCCCATTCCACCATGAGCAAAGTTCTTAGAGGTAACCATTAAACTGGATAGCCCAATACCTCATTTGAGACCTATGGAAGAAGCCACAGCCCTTACTGGTATCTTGGTTCTACATTATCAATGTCTCTGATGTCTCTCTGGATAACACATAATAGTTTTTGTCTTTCACTCCCCTTACTTCTCTTTTCTAAGCCCTGCACAGCCCCTTTTCCTCAGACAAGGTTTGGACCTCTCTGCACAAACCTTCTGTATCTTATGCCTTATTTGGTTTGTTTCTTTGGTTTCTCAATCAACCTCTCTCCTGTCTCTGTTTCCCTTTGGCTCCAAGCTCTATGTCTGTTGGTCAGCTCTGCTCCCCTCTAGACTCTACGCTTTATGGGAAAGGGAGTCAGAATGCCAGATTCACTTTTTTTGCAGTGTCTTAATTGGTCAGGTTATAGATGTGGCCCAAGAATGAAAATTTCTTCTTTCTTAAGTAAATTTTTTGTTTTGAGCTCATTATAGATTTACTTGCAGTTATAAAAAATAGCAGAGAGCCTGTACTTTGCCCAGTTTATTCCAGTGTTAACATTTTGCAAACTGTAGTACAAGATTACAACCATAATATTGATATTTATACAATCAAGATACAGAACTTTTTCATCACCACAAGGAACCCTGATGGTGCCCTTTTAAAACCACATCTACTTCCCTCCCACATTCACCCACCACTTATCCCCTAGAAGACACTAATCTGTTCTCCATGTCTATAATTTTGTCATTCCAAGTATGTTATATAAATGGAATCATACAGTATGTGACCTTTTGGGATTGTTTTTTTTCACTCAACATAATTCTTTGGAGAATTATCCAGGTTGTTGTATGTATCAATAATTTATTTTTATTGCTGAGTAGTATTACATAACATAGATGTACACAATATGTTTGACTATTCACCTGGTAAAGGACATCTAGGTTTTTACCAATTTGGAGCTATTATGAATAAAGCAACTACAAATACTAAGCATGCAGGTTTCCATGTGAACATTAAGTCTTGATATATCTGGTATAGGTGCCCAGGAGTGTAATTGCTGGATCGTATGGCAATTGTGTATGGTAATTGCATATTTTTCAAGAAACTGCCATACTTTTTCCATAATGGCCATGTCATTTTACATTCCCACCAGCAATGTATAAGTGATCTAGTTTCTCTACAGTCTTGCCAGGATTTGACATTGTCCCTACTTTTTAATTAAGTCATTTTGATAGGTAACAGTAATAACTTATCATGTTTTTAATTTGTACTTCCCTAATGGCTAACGATGTTGAACATCATTTTATGTGCTTACTAGACATCTGTATATATCTTCTTTGGTTAAATGTCTTTTCTTGTCTTTTGCCCATTTTCCAGATGGATTGTTGGTTTCTAGCTATTGAGTTTTAAGAATTTTTAAATATATTCTAGATAGTAGTCCTTTGTTGGATATGCTATTTGCCAATATTTTCCCTAGTTGGTGGTTTGTCTTTTCATCCTCTTTACAGGGTCTTTCACAGAGCAAAACTTTTCAATTATGGTGAAGTCCAATTTCTTAATTTTACTTTTATGGATCATGTTTTTGAGGTCAAGTCTAAGGATACTTTTCCTAGCTCTAGATCCTGAAGATTTTCTCCTAATGTTTATTCTTAAAAGTTTTGTAGTTTTATGTTTGTATATATAAGTCTGTGATCCATTATGAGTTAATTTTGGTACAAGGGATGAAGTTTAGTTTTGAGTTCATTTTGTGTCTATGAATATATAACAGCTTCAGCACCATTTGTTAAAAAGGCAATCTTTCCTCCATTGAATTTCTTTTGAAACTTTGTAAAAAATTAGTTGGGCATATTTGTGTGGCTTTATTTCTGGCTTTTCTAACCTGTTCCATCTATATATGTATTTATCCCTTGCCAATACTCCTTCATCTTGATTGCTATAGCTATATAAGACTTGAAATCAAGTGGAATGGTTTTTCCTACTGTATTCTTGTTAGTTATTCAAGGTCTTTTGCCTTTCTATGTAAATCTTAGAATCATCTTGTCTGTATCTACAGAAAGTTTTACTGGGATTTTGATAGGAACTGTGTTAAACCTGTTTACCAATTTGGGGAAAATTGAGATTTTTACTGTTTTACATCTTCCAATTCATGACACAGTATGTCTATACATTTATTTAGATCTTTGATTTCTTCATTCAGCACTGTGTAGTTTTCAGTATAGAAGTCCTGCACGCTTTGTTAAATATACACCTAAGTTAAATTTACACTTAAAGCACTTCCTTCTTTTTGTATCATTAATCTACAATTACATGAGGAACATTATGTTTATTAGACTCCTCCCATCACCAAGTCCCCCCCACATACCCCATTACAGTCACTGTCCATCAGTGTAGTAAGATGCTATGGAATCACTACTTGTCTTCTCTATGTTGTACAATCCTCCCTGTGCACCCTCCCCCACACACATTATTTCTGCTAATAGTAAGGCCCCCCCTTTTTTTCCCTTTATCCCTCCCTTCCCACCCATCCTCCCCAGTTCCTTTCCCTTTGGTAACTATTAGTCCATTCATGGGTTCTGTAAGTCTGCTGCTGTTTTGTTCCTTTAGTTTTTTTCTTTGTTCTTATATTCCACAGATGAGTGAAATCATTTCATACTTGTCTTTTTCTGCCTGGCTTATTTCACTGAGCATAATACCCTCTAGCTCCATCCATGTTGTTGCAAATGGTAGGATTTGTTTTCTTCTTATGGCTGAATAATATTCCATTGTGTATACGTACACCTCTTCTTTTTCCATTCATCTACTGATGGACACCTAGGTTGCCTCCATTTCTTGGCTATTATAAGTAGTGCTGCGATAAACATAAGGATGCATATGTCTTTTTCAAACTGGGCTGCTGCATTCTTAGGGTAAATTCCTAGGAGTGGAATTTCAGGGTCAAATGGTATTTCTATTTTGAGTTTTTTTGAGGAACCTCCATACTGCTTTCCACAGTGGCTGAACTAATTTACATTCTCACCAGCAGTGTAGGAGGGTTCTCCTTTCTCCACAACCTTGCCAACATTTGTTGTTGTTTGTCTTTCTGATGGTGGCTATCCTTACTGGTGTGAGGTAATATCTCATTGTGGTTTTAATTTGCATTTCTCTAATGATTAGCAATGTGGAGCATCTTTTCATGTATCTTTTGGCCATCTGAATTCTTCTTTAGATAACTGTCTGTTCAGCAACTCTGCCCATTTTTTAACTGGATTATTTGATTTCTGTTTGTTGAGGTGCATGAGCTCTTTATATATTTTGGATGTCAACCCTTTATCGGATCTTTCATTTATGAATATATTCTCCCATATTGTAGGATACCTTTTTGTTCTATTGGTGGTGTCCTTTGCTGTTCAGAAGCTTTTCAGCTTGTTCATTTTTGCTTTTGTTTCCTTTGCCCAGGGAGATATGTTCATGAAGAAGTTGCTCATGTTTCTGTCCAAGAGATTTTTGCCTATGTTTTTTTCTAAGAGTTTATGGTTTCATGACTTACATTCAAGCACCTCCTTTTTTTTAATAGCTTGTAAATGGTATTGCATTTTTAATTTTGGTGTCTATGTGTTTATTCCTAGTATGCATAAATACAACTAATTTTTATATGATTATCTTATATATCTGCATTCATAAGAGATGCTGGTTTGTCGTTTTCTTTATTTTTTTCTCTGTCTGTTTTTGTCCAGTTTTGTTGTCAGAGTAATACTGGCTTCATAAAGTGAATTGAGAAGTATTCTCTCCTCTTCTATATTCTGGAAGGGATTGTGTAGAATTGGGCATATTTCTTTTAAACACTTGTTAGAATTTTCTGGCAAAGTGGGCTTGGAGATTTCTATTTTGGAAGTTTTAAATTATAAGTTCAATTTCCTTAATAGCAAAAAGGTGACTCAAATAATCAATTTAATATTGGATGAGTTGTGGTAGTTTGTATTTTTGGTTCATTTCACTGAAGTTGTCAAGTTTCTGAATATGGAGCTGTTCTTAGTAATCACATTATTCTTTTAGTGTTGACATAGTCAATAGTGATATCACTGTTTTTTTTTACTTGTATTAGTAACTTGTGTCTTTTCTCTTAGTCATGCTAGAGGTTTATCAAGTTTATTGATTTTTTCACAGAACCACTTCTTTGTTTCATGGATTTTCTCCATTTTTCTATTTTCAATTTCATTGATTTATGCTCTTATTTTTATTATTTTCTTCTTTCTGCATTTTTCCCCTTTTTCTAGGTTCTTGAGGTGGGAGTTGATAATTCATTGAGATTCTTCTTCTTCTATAATGTATGTACTTAGTGCCATAAATTTTCATCTCAGCACTGCTTCAGCTGTATCCAAAACTTTTCATATGTTGTATTTTCATTTGTTGTTGTTTCCAAATGTTTGGAGATTTTCTGTTACCTTTCAATTATTGATTTCTAATTTGATTCCATCAAGGTCAGGAAACATATTCTGTATGATTTAAATTTTTCTAAATTTTTTTATCTTTGGTCTATTGCTAAGAAGATGGTCTATCTTGAAGATATTCAGAGACACTTGGAAAAATGTGTTTTCTGCCATTTTTGTGTACAGTGTTCTATATATGTCAATTAGATTCTGTTGTTTGATGTTATTGACTTTTCTATATCCTGCTAATTTTTTCTTTAGTTGTTCTATCCATTGTTGAGAAATTACAGTTGAAGTTGAACTCTCCAACTGTAATTGTGTTTGCCTATATCTCTTTTCAAACTTATCAGTTTTTGCTCCACATATTTGCAGCTCTGCTGTTTGGTGCATACATATTTAAATTTGTTACATCTTCTTGGTGAAATTATCCTTTTATCATTATTAATGCCCATCTCTGTTCCTGGTGATTTTCTTTGTTCTGAAGTCTACTTTATCTGGTATTAATATAGGCATTCTTGCTTTTTTTAAGTTAACATTTGCATGGTATATCTTTTTCTATTTTTTTAAACTTTCAGTCTGTCTCTATCATTACATTTGAAGTGAGTTTCTTAAAGACAATATATAGTTGGGTAATGTTTTTAATCCTGCCAATCTCTGTCTTTTAATTGGTGTTTCTAGACCATACTAGACCATATTAATTATTAATATATTACAGCCTAAAACCTGCCATTTTTGTTTGTTTGTTTGTTCTCTCTAGTTTTTATGTTTTCTTTTTCCTGACTTTCTGTGGGTTACTTGAATTTTTTTTTCAGAAACTCATTTTAATTTATAGATTTTTAGTGTATCTCTTTGTTATAGTTTTTTAGTGGTTGCTATATGTATTACATTATATATATATCACTTAGGCTGAGACTTTCTAGTTTTTCATTTGTTTTAAGCATGCTTGTAATTGCTCATTGAAGTGTTTTTATAATGGCTGTCTTAAAATCCTTGTGAGATAATCCTAACATTTCTGTCTTTTCAGTATCGGCATCTATTGATTGCCTTTTTTCAATCTATTTGAGGTCTTTCTGGCTTATGATATATATGGGTGGTATTCAGTTGAAACCTGGACATTTTGAGTATTATGTTATAAGGTCTTTAATCTTATTCTGGATCTTACTTAAATCTTTTGTAATAGCTGAATTCTTCTGATATCACTCTGGCAGAGGAAAGGGGTGGATACTGCCTCATTTTGCCAGCTGAGGGTAGGTGTCTAGGTCTCTTCCTCAGTCTGTACTGACGCCCACCTGGGATTGTAGGGGAGACACCTTGAAACTGCTGGGTGAGGATGGGAGTTACAGCTCCCCACTAAGCCTTCCCTGTCTGGGAGGGGTAGGATTGACTCATTGCTTCCCATGTGGCCTCCACTGACACCAAGAGGAGACTGGCTTTGTTATTGTCAAGGTAAGTTCTGATCTCTAACTTTTCTCTGATACCATGATAACATGGAGTTAGAGGAGAAGTGCTTTATTACTGATTGGCGGGGTGGAAGTCCAGACTCCCTATATAGTGTGCAGTGATATTTGGACATGGCCTCAAGCTGCTCATCCCAGTAGGGATAAAAGTCCTGGATTACTACTCAGCCTTTGCTTATATCACTGCAGTGGTATGGTCAGGATGTCTTTTTTTAGCATAGCCTGAGTGAAATTCTAGGCTCTGTACTTGGCATTTGCTGGTGTGGTTGGTAGTGGGGCCATAGTTACTTTCTGTGGTGTTTGGCTGGAATACAGCCATTTTTTATTGCCTGGAAGATTTTTCTCTTGCTAGGCTGCACCTTCCCTGCTCCTTTAACATGTAGGAGGAGCTTTTCTTTGTCTGAACCTGTTGACATTCCCAGGTTGTTTACTTCTGGGGTATATAAGGCAAAAAGAAAACCCAAAGAATCATCACCTTGTTGTTTTGAGGTCCCAAGGCCCTACCTGTCTACCTTCTTTCAACTTTTCAGAGCCTTCTTATGTTTATTTTACGTATAATGTCCAGCATTTTAAGTTATACCTAGAGGGAGAAATAGAGAAAATGACATCTACTCTATTTTTCTGGAAGTGGAAGTCCTGAGGGTGATTTTGAAGCTCATAGCTGAGTCCATTGGACTAGGTAACAGTGAGGCCATTCTAGCTCTGAGTTGCAGGGGTCTGTATTTTGGTCCTGGACTTGGACTCTTTAGGAGAGACTTTGCTGATCATTAGGTGTTCTCTAAATTACTGAATTAAGCACTAAACCAATTGTCATAGGATATGCCATTTTCCCAAATTGCTATGATTTTCTATTAAAAGGTGGAAAGCTGTTGCAAATGACATTGTTATCAATCTCCTTAGGCCAAAAACAGGGTGTTAAATTGGGAGTTGGTCCTCTGTATGGAAAAAACGAGTTCCCTTAAACCAGATGAAGCCTAAACTTAAAGTTGTGAATTCCCTAAGAGAATGGTGACTTAGCCAAAAAACTTTTTTAAGTCTTTGATTGAAATCTCTCCCTATTTCAACATCCTCAGTTGACATTTATAACTTTTAAATAGATCATAAAAGATGAACTCTGTTTCTGTTTAGAAAGTCCTAAATAGTACTGCCAGAAGCTCTGTTTATTATTAAAATTCTGAATTTGTATATATATGTAGGGAAGGAAAATTCTCCTCTACCATCTTAGGTTCTTTGGCTGGAGCTGTGAAATAAACTGGTTAACAGGAGAAGAAGCATTCAAATTGATTTGATGTTGCAAGTTTTATATGGACCTGGTGACTTCATAGAGAGAAGAGAAAACCCCCAAGGAAAGAGCTAGGTTTGGAGGCTTTTATACGATACAGACAAAAGAACATAAATATAAAGAGAAGTGGCAAGACAAAGGAATGAAACATTGAACTTTTGGGGTGGCAAACTCTAGGAAAGCAAATATATGGGGGAAACAGAAGGTAGATAAGGGCTAGTTAGTAAGGTTTGTTTGTGAAGACTCTTTTTAGTGCCATCTCATCTTTTGTGATAAGGTTGATCCTTTAATGGTATGAGAAATTGTTATGAGAAGTGAGTGGGAAACAATCACAAGGGGAATTTATGCTATTTTTTCAGGTACATAGGAGGACAGCAGAGAACTCATCCTGGGTCCACATTTTCTTAGCTGCCATAGCACACAATAGTCCTTATGCCAGGAGGCACATTGTACAGTAACATATTCTGATGTCCTTCATTTATTATTACCCTCATTCACTGAGTAAATATAATTAACAATATGATATTCATTTGGAGAGTTAAAACTGGGAAAAATAGCATTTTTCTACTAAAAGAAAGAAATTCAGTACCTTTTGTCAATATAAAATAGAAACATAATAGGTACCATCATCTCATTTAATTTACTTTTTTTATTAAGGCATCATTGATATACAATCTAATGAAGGTTTCACATGAGCAACATTGTGGTTACTAAACTCACCCGTACTTCAAATACCTCACCCCCACCCCATTGCAGCCACTGGCCATCAGCATAGTAAGATGTTACAGAGTCACTACTTGCCTTCTCTGTGCTATACTGCCTTCCCAGTGACTCACCTACATTGTATGTGCTAATCATAATGCCCCTTAATCCCCTTCTCCCTCCTTCCCCAACACCCTTCATCTCCCTGTACCCTTTGGTAGCTGCTAGTCCATTCTTGGAGTCTGTGAGTCTGCTGCTGTTTTGTTCCTTCAGTTTTGCTTTGTTGTTATACTCCACAAATGAGGGAAATCATTTTTGCACTTGTCTTTCTCCACCTGTCTTATTTCACTGGGCATAATACCCTCTAGTTCCAACCATGTTGTTGTAAATGGTAAGATTTGTTTTCTTCTTATGGCTGAGTAATATTCCATTGTGTATATGTACCACCTCTTCTTCATCCATTCATCTATTCATCTACTGATGGACACTTAGGTTGCTTCCCTATCCTGGCTATTGTAAATAGTGCTGTGATAAACATAGGGGTACATATGTCTTTTTGAATCAGGGATCTTGTTTTCTTTGGGTAAATTCCTAGGAGTGGAATTATTGGGTCAAATAGTATTCCTACTTTTAGTTTCTTAGGGAACTCCATACTGCTTTCCACAATGGTTGAACTAATTTACATTCCCACCAACAGTGTAGCAGGGTTCCCTTTCTTCACATCCTCACCAGCATTTGTTGCTCCTTGTTTTTTCGATATTGGCCACCCTAACTGGTGTGAGGTGACATCTCACTGTTAGGTCCACCTGTTCTAATGTGTTGTTCAGTGCCTCTGTCTCCTTACTATTTTCTGTCTGGTTGATCTGTCCTTTGAAGTGAGTGGTGTGTTGAAGTCTCCTAAAATGAATGCATTGCATTCTATTTTCCCCTTTAATTCTGTTAGTATTTGTTTCCCATATGTAGGTGCTCCTGTGTTGGGTGTATAGATATTTATAATGGTTATATCCTCTTGTTGGACTGATCCCTTTATTATTATGTAATGTCCTTGTCTCTTGTTACTTTCTTTGTTTGGAGTATGTTTTGTCTGATACAAATACTGCAGCTCCTAATTTTTTCTCCCTGTTAGTTGCATGAAATACCTTTTTTCCATCCCTTCACTTTTAGTCTGTGTAAGTTAAGTCTTTGGATTTGAAGTGAGTCTCTTGTAGGCAGCATATAGATATGTCCCACTGGGTCATGACTTTGCTACTTTACCCTTTTCTATGAGGTCTTCTCTTTTCCCCAGATGTAGACCATCTGTTGCAGTCTTCTTTTGGGTCTTTCAGGATTAGTTGTATTTGCTGTATTTTCATGTTACTTGTGGTTTTGGGAGGAGGTTTCTGTCTCACTTCTCACACTTCCATCTTTTTCCTCTCATATCCTATTTTATCAGCAAGTAGCTTATATATAAACTGTATAACATTACAGGTAACTGGTATGATTTTCATTATTTTTAAAATACAAAAAAGTTTCTCTGTCTCTCTAGTCTAGTCATTGATTAGAATGTAAAAACTGTCAGTTAAGTGCTCCTTGAAGATCATGACTGTTACGACTGTAGCTTGTGGCAATCTTGAGGAAGTTAAGAATAAGTGAGCTTTGTGTTTTGAAGTAGGTTGTCTGTTAGGAATCCTATTCTTGGAAAACAGATAAAAATTCAGTATTTGAGACTAAAGTTTTAGAAAACAAAATGGGCTAATCAAGATCAAAGCAGGAAGAATATACTTTTATGGAAATACCAAATGTTTCATTTAACTCATTCCTGGACTTTTCATGTCAGCCAGTTGCATGGTGCTTACTTTTAAATCAACAATAATTATTAAATGTCCATTAGGTATCCAAAGCATGGTACAAAGCTGTTAGAGAATATAAAATGTAGGTCCTGCCCTCCTAGTGAAATAGGAGATAGATCCATGGATAAGTAAATAAGAATAGCAGTGTAGGTTCAAAGGAGGTAATATGAACCAGCTCAGCTATGATTAGTGGCCAAAGGAGTTAATTATACTAAAAATCTTTATGGGAGTTTTGAGGAGGAAGAAGCACTTTGGATTGGAGTTTTATAGAAACACTGATAATCAAGTCTTGAAAAGTAGGAGGAATGTGGAGGTGAAGGAGAATGGGCATTTCAAGCCTTGAAATTCCTTTTGTTAGTCTTTTTAAAGGAAGCTTCTGGGTAATTTTCATGGATGATCTGAATTGCCCATGACTTGGCATACTAGTATCAGCTTAAAACTCTTCTCTGCTCTTCGTTCTTTTCTATTGTTTCCTAAATGGTCAGCAGACTGACATGTCTATGAAGATGGGCAATGGTCGGCAAATGAAAGAGGATCAGAAAATAAAATCCTCCTGGGAAACTTGACAGTGATTGTGTTTAATTTTACATCTTCACGTGGATCAGTATTGAAATAGACCCTCCTCACAACATACAATTTACAGCCAATTTAAACCAAATGATTATCCCTCTTCTATCAAGAGTATCACATTTTAAAAAGGGCTGTGGTGCCTACGTGTTGAGAAGTGAACCAAGGGCATGCAGATTTGTGTCAACTAGAGTCCAACCAAGGGTATTGAAAGAGAAATTGCTCCAGCATGCCTAGTGATCAGCATCTAAGGGATGAATATTGGAGATAATCATTTATCATTTGACAATTTCAGTAAAAAGAGTCAGGAAAAAAATAGGCCTGACACCTGGGCAATTAAATTCTTAATAATAAGTTAGTGGTTACATTCAGCTGTACTGAATGTGTTGAAGGAATACAATAAAGTCCATTTCTACCTAAGTTACAGATTGTAGCTCCCTTTAAGCTATTAAGTTCAAAGATACAGTTTCCCCCCAGGAAATAAAGCATCCTCCTCGCCTTCCCAGTTCTCCACTCCATGCTGACTGAGTTTTCATTCTAAGCACTTGCTTGAGTATTTTGGAGAATCTTCTTCTCAACAGGATGTTGGTATCTGAGAAAAGAAAATTGTTCCTATTTCCAACTCAAAGGTGGCTGTATTTACATAATCTCCTCTTTCATTTAAATCTTTCTTAATCCTCAAGGATTTAGTAGTTGAAATGCAAAATACATTTTTTTTTTAATAAATGAAAGGAACCCTAAGAGAAAACAAACAGCACAGAGGAAGAATTTTAACAAATTACTTTTTATTTTTGTGTTTTCTGCCTAAAAGTGTTGCAAGTTTGAGATTTGCTTGTATTTTCCCAATAAAGGGCTGAAATAAAAATTTGTATGTATATACATAGGAAATGAAGGAATGAGGTCATAATTTAATCTGAAAATATAATAGTTTATATCTTACTTTTGACCCATCTCCAAATTCAAGATAATTATGTAAAATTTTATTTTTGAGTTTGATAGTTGAGAGGCAGCTGGTCTACATGATCACTCCAACAAATACATTAAATCATGGTTAATTATTAGTCCCTAGGTTGCAAGAGCATGGCGAATGTAGATTTTTCCCCCTAGAGTAATGTGCAAGAATTTATTCTCTGTCATGAATGGATTAGTTGAGATTTCTTAAAAATTTCTTCCCCAGCAATGTGCTAATTGCCAGAGCTCAGTTCTGCCTTAGAAGACCTGCCGGTAGGTTTGCATTCATTTCTAAACTTAATTGTTTTTCCATTTAATTGAACCCTATTCTTACTTTAGCTATTTTGGAGAAAGGCATTTTGTTTTTTGCAAACAAAAATACTTAAACCTTAAAGATCCTTGTCATTAGATCAATTCCTTAAAAAAAAATAAATGCAAAGTGATTTTTACTAGATAACAAGTTTCTTCCAGTTCTAAAATTCTTCTGTGGACTGTAATTTTATTTAGTCATTTTCACATTTGCACTATTATCCTTATTTGCATATACTTTTTCTTTATAACAATTTTTTATTCTATGCATGGTAATCTGTGTTTAAGTAATTCTACCATGTTTGCATTGTAATCTTAGAGGAAGGTAGTGAAGTAATATGGCCCTTTTCCATTCAAAGTAAGCAAAACTGTCCACTAGTCAACATTATTGGCAACACCACCACCAAAGCCACTAGAATCTTAAAATTATCTTTTCTTTGATATTTCTTATTACAAGGTATAAAGGATATATAAAGGATTCAAATTTGTACATTAGACTTTTTCTTTTTAGAAAAAAAACCCCCAAAACAACTAGCCTGTATAATTTTCCACTAATCTGGTACCTTAGCAATGGGGTCAAAGGATTTCCTTGTATTACTAAGCACAGTGTAAGTAGTGGAGAAAAATAATTTATCTTTTACATACTGAGTGTCAAGCATTATCTAATTTAATTCTACCACAAACCTGTGTGGTAGGTATCATTAACCTTATGAAAATTCAGATAGCTAATAGTGTCAATATAGCCCACAATAAGGTACCAGCCATCAATTAGGTGACACTAATGGGAAAATACTTTAAAGCCTACACAGTCCTGCTGAGTCAGTAACCCTTTTAAGTTCTATCAGAACCAATTGATATTCAGAAATCAAAACATGGATATGTTCTGGTTTTGTTAACCCTATTTAAAGCCATAAGATCATAAAGATCATGGGTTCTTGTTCTCATATCAAAGGGACAAATAGGAATGTTTTTCTGTTGCTTTTGTTTTTCATAGAAAATTCTTAAGCTATTTACAAAAAAGTGTCTTCCAATAGACTTTGTCTCTCATCAACATTCCTTGAGAAATATTGTGGCTGGTTTGATGAAGGTCTTGTTTAAAAAAGAGCAGGGAGAGGGGAAGGTTAGAGAAAATAAGATGTATTAAATATATATGTAACTATAGGATCCAGAAAACTGCCTCTTTTAAAACTAATCAGATTCAACAGCATTATTAAAAAATCCACTAAGAATTTATCACACATAATATACTTGCACATGTGTGAAACAACCTACTTAACAAAGTCCAGCAGTGCTGGCTACATAAAATTGGTATAGCCATTCAATGGAATATTACACAGCTGTTCAAATGAATGAGGCAGCCCTATAGGTACCAGTATAACTCTAAGATACATTATTGAGGGGAAAATGCAAAGGACAGAACAGTGCATTTAGTCTAATTCATGTACAAAAATGGGAATGATTATAAGCACACACCCACATAATTCATATATATACTTGGGTTATGCACTGAATACTTCTGTACTAGAGACAGAAACAAAAACAGGTATTAAAGTAGTAGTTAAAAGAGTAAATTTTTCATCATATAGCTCTTCACCTTTTTAAGCTTTTAAAATAAATCTGTTTTTTTTTTTTTCTTCCTGGAAGGATAAAAATAATCTTTTTTTGGAAAAAGATCAATCCTTGGGCAGAGAACGGGGCTTTTGGTTTTCTTAATGCCATTTTACTGATTTTCTAACATACTATGTATTTTATGCAAAATATTTCACTGGTAGTAGGATTATAGGTATTTTTCTCTCCTTTATGCTTCCTTGTAATTAAAAAAAAAAACCCTATGCATACATATGTATCTTTTTAAAGCTGCTTCTCACCATATCTTTTCTGTTGTTTAGGAAAATTCCCAGGGTATCTGCAGAGGTCAATTCTCTCCTGTTTATTTTGCTCAGATTGTATCTTTTCTAAGTTTTTGAATCTAACTTTACTGGTTTAAAATGTTATGTTTTTTGTCCATGTGTCATTTCCTCAAGTTCTAGCAAAATGCTTATTAAAGTTCTGAGCTGATCACAAATTATCACACTTCTTAACAGCAAAATTTTCTGGGCTTGGACTCTGTTCTTTGAGAGTAGGTTAATAAAATCCTTTGTTCTCCTAGGTAAGGTAACAAGGTGAAGAGCATAAAGAGATAATCATTTTCACAATGTGAATATGCAAAAACAAAGAAAGGCATACATGGTTGGTAAGAAATTACATGTTTCTAGAAATAATCTACCAGATTTTTCCAAAATGATTGATTTCACTTTATGTGATCCCTGATTTTATGAGGTTAATTTACAGAATCAATAGGCCAGTCTACACAAAGGGATTATAAAAGAGGTGAACATGTTTATACTCCCAGTTGTACCTCCTATGAATTTTATATACTTTATCATATTTTTTAAAATTCTACATGAAGTTACTTTGTCTTCATCCTTCCAATTATTTGCTCTTTAAAGATATGTTTGACTCATGTTTTCTTTTCTTGCTTGTATCTTAAGTGGAGGTAAGGTAATGACAGAGGCAGGCAACAGGAATAAGATTGTATCGTTTCATCCTTTTCAGCCTCTGGTCTACCTCTAGTACCCTTTTATTGGCAGATTTTTAATAAGAAGTTGGTAAACAAATATTGTTGTGGAATCCCAGTCCCAGTGTCACAAGCAGAGAGAGTATGTTTGTAAACGAGAGAGAATTTAGTAAGTGGTACAGTCATAATTCCTTATATAAAATTTTAAGAATTCATATGAAATTGTTTTTATGCAGTTCACAAAGCCCTTTCACTCACTTGCTTTTTTCTTTTCTACATATGAAATATGAGATGATATAGGTAATTTTAAGTAACAAACCCAACCAAGTATGTTAACACGCATGGAGAGCATTATATTAGGCTGATTTCTGACACTGAATGTCTAGTATATACAATGAGTACAAGGATGAAATGATAGAAATTTCCTGTCCTCATGGATTTTGGAAATAGAGACAAGTTTTTTTGAACACTGTGTTTCTAATAATATTAGACTAAAGACATTCCCACTAGCATAATTTCTGTGGTATTTACCAGTTGTGAAATGTAAATTTTTCCTTATCTGCTATACAGGAATACCTCAAGGGAAAACATTACCTTTTTCTTCTATCATGAAAATAATTGTAATTTCATCCGATGTTATGAAACTGTTTTAACAGAGCATTATCTGCAACCTATTTAACAGGCAATATTGAAATCAAATTGTCCACAAAGCATGAACTAACCTTTAAGATTTAAAAAAATGTGTCTAACTGCTTAATGTGGATAATATTTAAAAATATATTCTGGAATAGACTGATTATCACAAGATGGATTTTCTTATTCTATTTACATAAAAGAGAATTGTGTTTATCTTGTAATATTTTCCATCCTTACTGCCTTTCTCTGGTTTAAAAAAAAATCACAACCCCTTAGGCAAGCTTGGGAACATGCAAAGTTGTTTTCTGAATAGAAACAAAATATTAGCTAGAAATTAGGGTCTGAGTCATCTTCATTTGAATATATATTTTATTTCGAATGCAGCACTTAACAGGCATGACGACAAACTGTCACAAATTTGTACCAAGAAGCACACAATCTTTAAAATGTGTTGTTTTTCACAAGTAATTTCACAATTTAAGTATAGCATTATTATTAGCTGGTACTAGAGTTAAAGACGACATTTAGATTCTTCAGCTTTAGAGCATTTAGTAACATCAAAACGATTGTCTAGTCAGGCAGAAGAAAGAAATTCAAAAGCAGTTTCTTTTTCTTCTGCCAATTCCTTTGCAGTGAGATCCATCTTCTCACGTGAGAAATCATTAATAGGGAGACCTTCAACAATCTTCCAGGTCTTATTCTGTTTGAAAATAATTACAAATAAGAGATTTATAATTAAATTAGACTTCATCTTCCAGCAAGCAACAACTTAGTTTTAAACTTAAATTTAGAGGAGTAACTGTGTTAAAGCCTGATTCTAAAGAAGCAAATCAAAATCCCGATCTTAATAACAGATAATTCTGATAAATTTCCACTTGAATTTAAAACTCAATGAATCTAGAAAAAAAATGTTTAAATGAGGTTTTAATTAGCAAACATAAAAAACTAATGGTGTGGTTATAGTAAAGAGCAACAAGGCTAAGAACCATTGCTTCATTTAAAAGTAAGATGTTATCTGTAGGTATCCAATATTAGAAGCATAACAAAATGTGTCCAGTGGGAAGAATTGAATCTTGCTTTCCAGATAAATTTCAATATTTCAGTGATCTTTGTGCTTCACATGATTTTAAAGCTGAGAAAAATGCCCATTAAAAGAACAACTTTCTAGAATAAGTTATATCATTATTAATAAAAACATACAACTACTTTCCCAGTAGGGGACAGAGGGAAATAACCCCAAATTACATTACCTTGATTGTAACAGGGAATGAGTAGAGCAGATCATCGGGAATACCATAGGAGTTGCCATCAGAGATAATGCCCATGGACACAAATTCTCCCTGAAAGTAACAATCAATGGTTTACATCCTCATGGTGCTTAGGGATCAGTTTGTATAACCAACAGACACACCAACTGACAAGATTAAACCAGGGGACACTTTGTTGCTATGTTCCTAACCACTCTTCCAGTCACATGTGAAGTAAGCCAGAGAAACAATCCTCATTTTATGAATGAGGAAGCTATAGCTCAACACAGGTTTTAAGAAGAGAAAAAAGCCACCACCACGTGTGGTAGGTGCTTTCTATATATCATCTCATTTAACCTTCACAACCCTGTGGGTAAATGCCATGTGAAAGATGACAAAACAGTTTAGGAAGTTACGTACCTCTACCAAGGTTACTTGCATAGTAGGCAACTTGAGCTGGGATGTAAACCTGACCTACATGACTGCTAGGGCAATCTTCTTTTTACATGATAGCATCAGAGAACAAAAATAAAAGAGTGGCCTGTGCAAACTGCTGAGTCCTCACCTCTGGGGTTCCAAACCAGATGTCTCTGACATGGTCACAGATGGCTTTTGCAGCAGACATCGCACTGGATAGTTTTCGAGCTTTGATGACAGCAGCACCACGCTGCTGCACAGTCTGGGTGGGGCCAGGCAAAGACAGCAGGGTTATTTGATCAGGAGAGCAGAATTGCCATCAATTCCAAGCTGATCTTGGGGTGAAAGGCTGCCACTATAGCTTAATGTGTCCCCTCCAAATCATGCAACTACCCAATGTCGACCATACCAACCTATTTCAATTATCAGGACCTGTCTTTTTGAAAAAAGAAAACACACAAAACTATATAAAACTCCACAAAGTTTACCATACTTCATACAAAGAAAGGATTCTCTGTATAAACATACCCAGATGTACTATTAGTATTTTCCCACTTCAACAAGTAATTAATCTTGACTGCCATACAACACACTTGATCAGAATGGATCTTGACTGGCTTAGTATGACTCCAAAGAAAGTATGTATTTATCAGAGCAACCAAGAAAGGCCTGTTCTCCTTGAGACCCTCCTACCCCCAACCTCCTGACTGGAGAGACACTCAGACCAGTAATGTCGTGTGTCTCAAGAGTTCTGTATGAATGGCTGTTAAGAGAGAGAGTCCAGATTTTTCTTACTGTGATGAATTCTCCCTTGAGCCAGCTGTCATCTTTCAGAGCTTCATAAACACCAACTTCCTTTCCTTGGAGTTTCACCTTGGCATGGTTGACATCTGGATATTGAGTTGAGGAATGGTTTCCCCAGATAATGACATTCTTTACATCATTAGAAGTCACACCAACTTTAAGAGCAATCTTGTTAAACAGAAAACAAATATATTAGACAAATGCTTTTCATTTCAAATTATGACCTGTTTGACCAAAGACCTTAAGATAAAAAGCCTCTGAAACTTCAAGAGAACATAAGAGTTACAATGACTTGTTTAAAAAAAAAAATTTATTGCTTGGTAATTTCCTACAACAGCTTAATGCAAATGTAAATGACTGTGAACCTGAACTACTATAGGGTAGAACATTGTTTAAGAGAGCAACCTACAGTTTGTGATTAACTTATTAATATAGCAGACTTATCAAATATAAAACACCAAGCAAGAGGCTAATATTGCTCAAATACCGAAATGTGACCTTTGTTTTGTTGTTAATACGTAGAGATGTCTCCTCAGCACTTCTGAGCAATCAGTTATTTAGGGGCTTTATCCATATTTAGCTGAAATTTTTATTATATACCATATATATATATACATCAACTAATCTTCAAATAAAAATAAATACGAAATTTTGGAATTGAAGGGACTCAGATCACCAAAGTCTGACTGACCTCTTTGGATAGATTAGGAAACCAAAGGAAAGAGTTTAAATTTAACACACATGTAATACTAAAATGTTAACAGATGGAACAATCTCTAGCTGTAGGTTCAGAAAACACTCTAGGATTCTGCATACTTTGAAGTCACATGAACATCAATTACATGATGTAGTACAATAGCCACAGAAAGTTAGAAAATTATGTTTTTTGTAAGATTTAAAGAAAACAAAATCAGCTTGCTTACTTTGTTAGACCAATTTATGTGCAGAAAAAAAATTACAGCTAGTTGTATGTATAATTTGTTCCAAATTGGAGAGTAGAACTGATAAGGAGCCTTAAAGGAATGTTTTGGAAAAAATTTTAGAAAAATTAAAAAAAATCTGTTAAAGTTTAATTTTAATTGTTAGAGTAACACTGTGGGTGATTTTTCTTTCCTTTATGTTACAGTAAGAATGGGAGAAAAAAATAGTTGTGTCAGACTACAGCTTTTGCATACTTTAGTAAAAGCAGTGCCACATCATAGTTCTATTTGATCATTCACCATATAATAAAGGGAATACACTCTGATATTTAAAGAAATTTGGAAAGCAGGGATAGTAACAGCCCCAAACGGGAAACAACTCAAAAGTTCTTCAAGAATGGTGAAACAAACCTGCTACATCCATACAAGAAATGAAATAAACTTAATAGGTAGAAAAACAATAAAAAGGACAAACTACTGAGCCATACAACAACTTGGATAGATATTAAAGGCGTTAACTGAGTGGAAAAAAAGCCAACTGAAAAAGGTGACTTACTGCATGCTTCTATTTTTATAACATTCTCAAAGTGACAAAATGAGAGATGGAAACAGATCAATGGTTGTTAGAGTTTAGGAAAAGAGAGGGAGGATGTAATATATAAGAGCTTAAAAATATTGTTTTTTGTAGGTGATGGAATGAATAGCTCTGTATCTTGATTATTGTGGTCATAGTAATCTATATGCGATCAAGTATCACAGAATCATAAAGATAAACAAAAAAAGTATGAATATAAAAACTATAGCAGTTTGAGTAAGTATAGTTAACAGTGTGTGGGTAGTTTAGGTGACTTCCTGTTTTTTTTGATAATGCTCTACTATTTGGTAAGTGGGTGATGGGTACCCATGATTCTCTGCATTATATTTGCAACTTCTTCTGAGTCTGTAACTATTCTAAAATAAAAAGTAAAAACAAAACAACCAAACAAGGATAAAGATAAAAAAGGCCATTATCTAAAATGTTTTGTAGTGACTTGATTCATCTGTACATTAATTTACTGTCAAGAAGCAAATTGTTTCCTTTCACCGACTCTTAAAATAACTTGACACTAATTTCTTAAAGCTTAAAATAGATGATTTTATAATATTAACTTAAAATTCTGTTTTTGACAGTTAAAAATCGCTTCTGATCTAACCCCTGCTTAACTATTCTGCATAACTATTAACTACCACACCAGTCATAACAAATAAGTTGGATGGTTCGTTTCTGGGGTACCCAGCTATTGACCTGCTTAGTAGCTGCTGTTAGAGTGGTATACTGTACAACAAGTACCATTTTTTAATGTGCCATGGCCTAAAAGGGCTCAGGAAGAATTACCTTTACTTACATTTAGCTGGCAACATATTGAAAAAGGACAGTTTACTTGGGGAAAGAAACTCAATATATCTGTTATCAAGAACTGAGAACCCATAACTGCTTAACGTCAGCTTCAACTGCTCCCAGGTACAGTGAAGACAAACTGCTTCTGGGCTTCACCTCCCAACAGGAAGCTCCCCTTACTTCTTCTGTCCTGTTGTCCACTTCCTCCTTTTGATCTTGAGCTCCTTCACTCTGTCTAGACTGCAGATGCCAGTACTGTGCACCCAATGGACAAATTTCTGCATACCATTCATGCGAGAGCCAGTCTAAATTCACATGGGTCCAGAAGAGCTTGCTCCTTTAGAAACTTTCATGTCTGTCATATAGATCTGTTCAATAGTTTTCAACTAATTCTCTAGCCCTAGTAATTTTCTTCCCTCTGATACCAGCTAACTGGTTTTACTGCCAAATTACCTTGTCAGCAGACACATATGCAGCTCTGCTTTGCAAAAATACAGGTGACAAACAGTTACTAGATAGCTGAGTGTTCTGAATTCCAAAACAAATTATCTAAGACTAGTAACCATTCACTAGTAAACCCACCCATTAATGTTTGGGTTTGTTATTTTTCTCACTAGATTAATAATTTCTACAGGAGGGACAACTGCTTCTTCAAGTTTCCTAAAAGCTTTCATTCAGACTTTTGTCCCTGCAAGGAAAACTTTCAGTTTTCCACCAAGGCCTCAGGCAAAAGAGCAAAGGCAGAAGTTTGTTGGTGTCAGTTATATTACCTCTTTCTCCCTGTTGCAACTGAGTAAGTAACCATCTGGCAATCCGAAGTTCACAAATGCAACACCTATGATATTTTTTTCTATATAATGTGTTCTGTCGTATACACATCTCCTGACTCTATAGTCATTCAAATAAACTCCCATTCCTTCCTAAACACCAGACCCTGGCTAAACAATATGGAAAAAGACATAGCCCACAGCCTAAAGCCTCTTTGGAAATATTTGTAATTTAAGAATGTTATCCAATGGCCTTCTAATTAACTGAAATATTCAGGGACATATTTCTGAGGGGTAGCTCTTGATTATATCCTCCTAATAATAAAAATTAGCAATAATCGTAGCCAATCTTTATTGATTTTTACGAGACATGCACCATGATAATGGTTTAACACAGATCTTACCTCATTTAATCAATGTAACTACCCTTGGAGGTAGATATTATCCCATTTTATAGCTTGAATACATTTTCTCACAATCACAAGTGACCTAAATCTACTTACTAGACTTAGGTCACTTGATCTTATTATGCAAGAAACTACGAGTCTGGAGTCAGGTAAATCTGGGAAGTTCCATCACTTACTAGTTATATAACTTTGAGCAGGTTCCCTGACCTTTCTGGGCTGCAGGTTTCTTATCTATAAAACAGGGATAGTAACTAGTAACTCATTCAGTTACTACAAGGCTTAAATAGTAAGTTACATGTAAAGAAAGCATTCAGCTTAGAGTAGAAGTTAACAAATAAAAACTCTGGGCATCCAAAGCAGAAAGATTATTAACTCTCAGTTTAAAGCAATAGTTCTCAATTTAAACCTCACACTACCTTTTGGTAAAAACAGTTGTCTTAAAACTAAACAAAATTGTCTTCTCTAAAAGAAAAGGACTAAACTCATAGACCTATCTAGCAGTGATGACCTGTAGATGAGGAGGGATGGTCAGAAAAATGCTAGGGAAAAGGAAAGATTATGTCCAAGAACTAGAACTTTGCCATGGCTTCTAAAGGAATGAGGATCATCCAGACCTAAAAAAGTTTAGGGACAGGCTTAAGGACACAATCGGTAACCCGATTAACAAATGGGCAGAGGATATGAAGAGACAGTTCTCCAAAGAAGAAATTCAGATGGCCAACAGACACATGAAAAGATGCTCAGGGAAATGCAAATTAAAACCACAATGAGCTATCACCTCACATCAGTAAGGATGGCCAGCATCGAAAAGATTAAGAACAACAAATGCTGGTAAGGATGCGAAGAAAGAGGAACCCTGCTACATTGCTGGTGGGAATGTGAGCTAGTTCAACCATTGTGAAGAGCAATATGGAGGTTCCTCAAAAAACTAAAAATAGAAATACCATTTGCCCCAGGAATCCCACTCCTTGGAATTTACCCAAAGAATACAACTTCTCAGATTCAAAGACATATGCACCCCTATGTTTATCGCAGCACTTTTTACAATTGCCAAGATGTGGAAGCAACCTAAGTGTCCATCAGTAGATGAATGGATAAAGAAAAGGTGGTACATATACACAATGGAATACTATTCATCCATTAGAAAGAAAACAAATCCTACCATTTGCAACAACATGGATGGAGCTGGAGGGTATTATGCTCAGTGAAATAAGTCAGGTGGAGAAAGACAAATGCCAAATGATTTCCCTCATTTGTGGAGTATAACAACGAAGCAAAACTGAAGGAACAAAACAGCAGCAGACTCAGAGACTCTAGGAATGAACTAGTGGTTACCAAAGGGGAGGGGTGTGAGAGGGCAGGTGGGGAGGGAGGGAGAAGGGGACTGAGGGGTATTATGTTTAGTACACATGGTGTGGGGGATCACGGGGAGAACAGTGTAGCACAGAGAAGGCACATAGAGGATCTGTGGCATCTTACTACACTGATGGACAGTGTGACTGCATTGGGGTATGGGTGGGGACTTGATAATATGCATAAATGTAGTAACCACATTGTTTTTTCATGTGAAACCTTCATAAGAATGTGTATTAATTATACCTTAAAAAACAATTAAAAAAAAAAAAGCCACATAACGAAACCACTAATGAAACCCTGTAATCTACTTCACATTTAAGTGGAAAAATAGCCAAAAGGAGCAACTTCAACTTCAAAGAGGAGAAAGTGCACTGTGAAGATTGTTCGCCTTTGCTGCATTTGGGATAGATATGGTTATTTGGTAACATTGTTTAAGAACTACTGGATCTTAATGCAATCATGTATAAGAATATAACTTATACTATGTGAAAAAAAAAAAACACAGGACTTATTACTAGGAATCACAAAGACCAATCATTACTTTTTTTAAGATTGTATTTTATAAGGAAACACTTAAATGTATGCAGCTGTTTTCTTATGTTGAAAAGACTTTGAAAGTTTAAAACAGCATAGCAAATAATCTATACTAAAAGTTTTTTGTCTGCACTGACAGTACTGTATATACGAAATGCCTTAATTATTAAGCCAATGTGTATTATACCAGTATCTGTTTAAAAAAATTTAAAACCAACCATGCTTCTGGCATGATAAAATCATGGAATTAAATCATTGATTTCCATTCATGTAGAAGGTTGTTATAACTTACTCCACAGCATTTTTAGAACTTGAGATTATTTTTAGTATCTCTGATTTTTTTTCCAGAGTTGTCATGTCATGTCATGTATGTGTGTGTTATTCCTATATAAAAGAAAAAGGTGAACATGTAAAAAAAAAAGGCTTAGGGAACTAGCACAGATGACTAGTTATTGTTAATACCCTGGTCACTGACTCCTTGGCTTATTAATCTAAGGGTAAGGAAACTTGACAATTAAAATTCAGCTGCTAAACAGTGAAAGTAGGAATTTTGTGAAAACATGTAGATTAACTAAAAAGATATAAAAATGAAAATGAAAATGAAATTAAATATAAAATTAAAAATTAAAAAATCTGTATTTGATTGCTTAGCTATAAGGAAAAAGGAAACAGAACCACACAAAACAGAAAGCTCAAGTCTTTTATAATCTACATAGCTGACAAAAATCAACTAAATTATGTGCAATCATGTGACTTATCTAACCTAGTGTCTCATTTTAACCCCTGTAGTAAGAGGACATTAGTAACCACATTTTATTATAGTTAGCAAATGAAATATATAGTTGAGAAAATTAAGTACAAAGTTCAGATTCTTTAAAAGACTTGATTTAAAGACTCCCTAATAAACTGGAAAAGCTTCCTACTAAACAAAAACAACAATAAAGCACAAACTAAGATTCACCTGCTTTAAAAGTGAGAGAGAAAGATTTTCAACTTGAACATTGGTAGGATTTTAAAAGGGATTTTAGTTACCTGAGCTTTAGCTCGGTTATGGTCCAAACGAGTCAAGCAACTAAAGTTCTCCTTTGGGATAGACGGTGCAGACTTGGAGGCAGTCAGGCAGTTGGTATTGGCTGGGTTTCCCACCACAATAACCTAGAACGTATGAGGCACAGCACAGTTACAGACCATATGCTTGGTTAACTGGCTGTCAGAATATGACCGACAACTGTGAAAAGTGTGACCTTTGTATCAACTTTGTGTGAGCTAAACATGTAGTTATCATTATAGTTTTGAGTAGGAAACTATAATAGAAATTCTCCTTGCTAAAAACTTCCCCCATATTAAAAACACTGAAAACACTTCTTTAATAAAGCCACCATTATACATAAAAGTCACTCTCCAGGTGGCAGTGTCCAAGACCCAAGACACAGGTCTTTCTGCTTTATTCTGTGTTAAAACAGAGAGAGAACATTTAGCCACTTGCCACAAAAAAACAAGTAGCCTAAGGCTCAATCTCAGAATTCATTCATTCATAAAATTTTCCTTCTTATAAAAGTAGTCCAAGAAATTCTACTTGAGCAGTTTGTTTTAGGACAATGATTTTGCTTTATGAATTAAAATCATTTCTCAATCTTGCCTCATCATAAGAATTAACTGGGATATTTGCTAAAATACAGATTTCCAGGTCCCACCCACTCCACACCTACTGAATCACTCTTTAGAGGGAAGCACTTCAGTATATTTTTTTTTTACTAGGGAGGTATGGGATGCTCTGAATCATAATACAGTATAGGAAAATGTATAAATGGACTTAAGAAAATCTTTAATAAAATGATAATTTAAAAACTTACTGTGAAATAATATTAAACTTACAGAAAAGCTGCAAGCATATTACAAACAATTACTCTCACATTCCATTTACCCAGATGCTCTAATCGGTTCCACCTCTCTCCCTGTCTCCACAGACACAGACACACAGACACACACACACACACACCCTTCCCTCGGTGTTTTGTTCTGGCGCATTTAAAAGCATGCTGCAAACATGATACTCCAATTCCCCTAAGTACTCCAGCATCCGTGTTTATTTCCCCCAACAGGATACTTTCAGCCAGGGGGTGACGGGCCATTACTGTATAAGCAGTACTACAACGCTAAGCACACAAGATTTTAGCAGTCCAAACCACCTTTTTTATTTTACTATTTTAAATTGAGACCTGTGGATTTCTACTTATTTCTATTATTTTCTCCTGTTAATTACTATAGTTAGTGCTAATAATTACTGTATCTAAAATGAAGTCCATAGAAAGCAAAAATCCACATGGCTTTGAAATATCACAATAGAACATTATAATTAGCAATTTAAAAAAATCTTGTTAAATTTTCTTTTACCTTTCTTGAAGTTCAGGATAGGGATTTATTAAAATCAGTAAAACACCAGCAAGCCTTTATGTTGTGATGACTAAGTTCTGTCTAATTAACTAATACTTACTTGGCAAAAAGGAGGCTTTAATATAATACTGAGATAAATTTAGAAATTAAAATAGCTTGGACACACTATGACAAAAAGGAAGTCATACTGATTCAACTCCTCAGAAGACAAAGACTATGAATTTTTCTGGGTTGAGAAAATCTGAACATTTCCAAAGCCACCATCTATTGCTGAGAACAGCTCACAAACACACACAAATCCAAATGATTGAACAAATATTCCCACCTAGCTAACAGGCACCAGGAAGTTTTGTGCCTTCTCTATAGGTTCATGAACTAATATTAAGCATGTCACAGGAAGAGGCAAAATATTTAAGTGCCTCTGAATATAGATTTGTATAGTATAAGGAAAAAAACCATAAAGGGAAATCAAGCAAAACTGTATTCACAGACCATTTTACAGAACTGGAATAAAACAAAGGCAAATAAAGCTAAATGCCCAAGTTTCAAATGCTGATAATGAAAACCACCACAGAATATTGTATTGGTCACCTTAACTGACTTCTTGGCGTATTTCTCCAAGGCTGAACCCTGGCATTTGAAGATTTTTACATTTGCTTTGAGCAAATCTTTCCTCTCCATGCCTTCTCTTCTTGGCATGGAGCCCACAAGAATGGCCACATCCAGGTCTTTGAAGGCAATCTCTTCCTTATCTGTTGCGATGACATCTGTGAACATGGCAATAA
This sequence comes from Manis javanica, assembly GCF_040802235.1. Classification (NCBI taxonomy): domain Eukaryota; kingdom Metazoa; phylum Chordata; class Mammalia; order Pholidota; family Manidae; genus Manis; species Manis javanica. Next base: position 189,440,358 of record NC_133156.1, read on the forward strand.
ATATGCAGAGCTACTTAAAACACCAAAGTGTGAGGTTTTCTTTTTCATACTGAATCTACTCAGTAACTCTTATACTTTGTAGCAAATGTTTATCCTTTTACATATCATGTTGATAAAAGTTTTTAAGAAAAAAAAAAAAAAGACTGTATGTATTAATTCAACCGTAACAATCAGCAGAAATGTCAATACATTTATTTTGCATTTCCTATTTCAATGTCTCAATTTCAAAAATTCATTAAGTTTTATCTTTTATAATCAGGTATGATAGAAGGTATAATATGATACTTTTCAAGGCAACATTTGTTATTCACACTAATCACCACAAACAACACAAAAGGAAACTAGTTCACCTAATCTTTAAATTACAATTACTTGAAGGTATATGGTATCAATCACAAATTAAAATGTTTACTGAGGAGTTCTGTGCCAGGAACAATGCTAAGAGATTTATTTTATCAAGCTTAATATTTTACAGATGAAAACAATGAGGTTTAAAAAGACTAGTTGTGGCTGTAGTCTTTAAAAAGACTGTGGCAACTGTCTTTAAAAATACTAGTTGAGGTTTAAAAAGTAGTGTGGCTGTAATTCCAGCCCAACTCCAGTCCAGAGTTCAATCCCTATGCTAGTGATAGTCCAAAAAAAACACACCACTTGCTTTCTGATTAAAGAACATATGTTGTTGCATTCCTTCGTTCAGTGTTAAAAAGGCCTTGACCAGTGCTACAGCCTTAATGTTTGGGTCCCCACAAAATTCTTATATTAAAACCTAATCCTTAATGTGATGATATTAGGAGTTGGGGCCTTTGGGAGGTAATTGGAAATGAGGGTGGAATCCTCATGAATGGGATTAGCATCCTCATAAGAGGCCTCATAAAGCTCCCTCTCCCCCTTTGCCATATGAGGACACAATTAAGACAGCCGTCCACCAGGAATTGGGGTCTCACCAAATTCCAATCTGCTGGCTCTTTGATCTCTGACTTCCCAGCCTCCAGAACTCCAAAATTTGTTTATAAACCACTCAGTCTATGGTTTTTTTTTGGTATAGCAGCTCAAATGACTAAGACAATGGGGATTCAGCATGATCATTGGTACATTTTTAGACCAGTGAAATTGTGTGTTAGACTGCTGTTAAGTCCCCAAATAGGTATACACAGGAAACTAGCTGGACAAAAAAACCCCAGTACTACTTCTTCCCAGCCACACACTCTTATTTAATGGGCCTTTCCTTGCCTGTTGTATTCACAGCTGACCACTGACCACAGATAAACTGACAATAATCTGGGCCCATTAGAGAGAGTAGAGGGTATTCAGCAGAGAAAGGATAAAAATGGGAAGTTAGTTTGGAAATAGTAGGTGAGGAAAGGGTGCAAGCAGAATACCTTGGGCAGGGTAATGTTCTCTCCTACATAATCATGCAACCAAATGATTCAGAAGGCAGACTACCCCTTCTAGTAAATGTTTATTGAACAGGTATATGTATTCTAGGTATGCCTTTTCATGGGTGTGTAATGTTTTGCTTGTGCAACAGTAGTATCAATTACAGTATTTATAATTAACATACTATAGGAGAATATTAATTCTTACCAAAATAAAAAGATCACAGTGAAGGTATAGGGAAAGAAAAATACTCACATTAGTTTACAACTTGATCTAATATTTTAATGAACCTTTTAGTCAAATTTATAACAACTTCTTATATTTGTGTAACAGTTTAATGATTTTCACAAGCTCCTGGGAGAACTTTGGTAGTCTTTTTCAAACTATGCAGCATATGATTAGGGCAGTTTACACTATGTGTCAACCTGATGACTAGCAGATAGAAAGAACTATATATGAGGGACCAACCAAATTCCAGCCTTAAGGCAGCATATGGCTCTAGAAGATGTCACTTACAGTTGAAAGAGTTCTCCATTACAGGACATTACCATTACTAGTTAAATAGACTTTAATAACAATGCAATGTAGACAATCCCAGGTATATAATCCTTGTGCATTATTATACTTAATTAGTAAAATAAATTACATATAGGCAGATTGGAAAAAAAGTAGTCTTTTACCTTATACTGATTCTTATTTATTTAATTCTTTATATAAATCTTTATAAAGTAGTTGTAGTTCAAAAAACAAAAAAACTTTAATGAAATAATTTCTAATTGAGAGGCTAGTAAACATTTATTTTTTAAAAGATATGAAATACTGTAAAATCCCTTTCTTTTCCATTCTCCAACTCACCTTTTAGGAGGGGAAGGGCACAGTCTTGCAGTTCCATTAGGACACCATCCAGGACACCCATCATGGGAGTGATATCCAACAGCACCAGAATTATAGGCTGCCAAATAATAGGATAGCATCTGCCAGTATTAGGTCATGTCACTTAGTCACAAAAAAGTCCTTTCGCAAAGTTTTTGCTTATTTGATGTGTAGATGTATAATTCCTATTAATTAGTCATATTAGGAAGTCAAGTATCTAACACCATGCCACTTTCAGAAAAAGGGATGCTCTAAGACCAGCATTGGTGTGCTAATAGATACAGGAAGAGGAATCACTGTTACTGAATTTTAAAGGAGTACCTGGAAGAGATATCAAATTGAAGTGACAAGCCACAGCGTATTCTTCTTATTACATAGTTGTATATCTGATTTTAGTTCATGGAAAGCTAACTCCATGAAAGAAGAACTTGATATCCATGGGTGAAGAGAATGGATAAATGAATATTTACAAAAAGGATTTTAGTGAACATTAATCAGATGTGCTAGAATAGGAGGTGCCTCTTCAAATTGGGAAGCAGATTTGTCTATTTTGGGTCTAAAAAACATCTATGAGCATGAAGTGCTGATTCAGCAACCCTCTCTTCTACAAGATTCTCCCCAACAGCTGTCATTAGTGAGCACCTTCCACTGACTGATACCTGCTGGCTGCACCAAGTCAACAGAGTACAGAATGTAGAATAGCTCTGATTTGCAACAAGTTTTCAATGCCTGGAGAGTTGCATATAAATAAGCTGCCAGCTTCCATTTGTAGCAGTGTACCTAGTACAAAGGATTACCTATTCCATCACAATTTAAAAACTTCTTTGAAACATAATACAGAATTTTATTGACAATATTCTTACTTTATCTTATGATTTACTGACATTTGCACCTACCTGGTCTTTACCAAAGACAGATCCATTTCCAATACTGTATAGCAGTGAATATGCAATCTGACCAGCTGCTCCAGTCACAAGGACTCTGATTGGTTCAGACTGGAATGAAAGAGACCCATTAACATCTTGTTAAAAAGGGCTTTTTTACCCTAGATACTCAGAATTTTCTCTGTAATAAAAACAACCATATACTTTAAAAGTTAATGTAAAATTTAAGTCTCTTAACATCTGGCTTAGCAGAAGACTATCTTATCCCAGACTCGTCCCAGCAAATATACAATTAAGTAACTTCTGGAACATGTAGCCTTTGGCTGCGTATTTGTGTGGTGTTATTTAACTCTGTTACCTTGGATTTACTCAGAAAATCTTATCCACTTTTTTAGGGTATTTTACTACTGAAACAAGCCTAAAAATGTTGATGTGCTTTAGTTATATGGTCATATACTCTGATGGCCTCTATAGGACCTTACAAATCCTTTTCTGCAAAATCCCCACTCCCTCTGCTTAATAGAATCCTTCGCACCAGAAAAGGGGTAACTAGTTAAAATTTTTCATTCACTAAGTGAGAAAGTTTTAATAAAACTATTAATCAAGATTCAACTTAACTACTTGGAAGAGGAAAAATAAGCCTTTATTTTTCATTTAAGGAGGGACAATAAATATGAAAGTGATTAGTATCTGGATTATTATATTATTAACAACATGTAACAGCAACTTTCAGTGACAGCTGACAACCTAATTCCAAGGGAAAATTAATTTTAAAAGGGAGGAAGGGGAAGAAGTACAGAATATAGTAGTTGTAATAGAGGGAAGTCACTTTAAATATCTCAACAGACCCTGAAATATGAGCATATGGACAGAAATAACTAATATTTAAAGTGATATTGATCCTGAGTCATTAAAAAAATGTTAAATTAAGCAAACAGAATTAAAAAGATAAAAATATTTCTACTAAATAAAAATGTTGGAAACTTAATGCTTAAGTTTAGTTAGATGAAAAAGTTCAGTCAAGGTGAACTGTTCCTTTCCTTAACAGTGTGGTAAATGTACTTCCACTCTGTCACCTCTACTAGTGGGCTCACTGAATTGACTGGGGATAGAAGCATTTGATGTCTTTGTTTCAAACTCCCTCTTTGAGATGAGTCATCCCTCTAGGATGGAAGGAGGTATGACCTCACAGGGCCCTTCTACCTTCCAACCCTAGCCTCTGAAGACCAACTGCACTTGGTAATTTGGTACACATAGAAGACAAAGGGAAAAAAATCTCGGGAAAAAAGTGTCAACTGTTGTAGAGAAATGATGATCATCATAGCAGACTTTGTATGCATTTCTTCCTCAGAGATGTGACCAAGGTGAGAATAGAAAAAAAAAAGAGCAGACTTGTGGGGGAGGCATGTCTCTTCCTTATCTTCTTCACCTAGTTTGCCCCCAGACCTTCTTATCTCTAAATATATAAAGTATGATAATTCCCCAAATAAACCAATTTTAATATGATACATATTTATATTCCCAAATATCCTTGTTTATAAAGAACACTAAAAGTACTGTATAGGGTTAGTTTATATCATGGCCTTTACATGTTTTTGATTCTGTCATTTTTTCCTGTTCCCTTCCAGAATAGGTACAGGGAGTAGAGGAAGAAATTATTCCCCTTCCCTTTTTAGAATGCAAGCCCCTTATGGATTTACTTCTGTATCTCACTGCTTACAACAGTGCTTGGCACATAGTTGGAGCTAAAATATTTGATGAAGGAATAGTTGGGTCTTGTAAAATTCTACTAGAAACTTGGAAATGTAAAATAACTGTATGGAAGCAAACCTAACATGCTTTAAAAACTGTTATTCATATATACGTGCATTGAGAAGGTTGGAAATTTAGTGCCCAATAGTTTCAGCTATTGTCAGCAAAATTGTTTATGTCACTAGTTCTAATGATACCGTCTTATGAAGCAATCAATGAACAGTTACCTCACTTCATTCATTAAACAGAACACCACTGAACCTCTACAAATACCTGGTACTATTTTAGCTGAGAAAAATCTATTAGTGATTCATATGCAAGAAACAAGAGGATATAAACCGGGGCTCCAGGGAGGCAGGGTGTAGTGAAGAGAAGGCCTCTAGGGCTGGACTTTATGGGTTCAAATCCTGACATCACAACTTACTAGCTTTATGTTCTTGGGCAAGCTACTTAACCTCTCTATATTCAATTTCCCACAGAAAAATGGAAATAGGAGCTACCTAACAAACAAGGTAGTTGTAAAGACTGAGTTAACATACAAAGCATTAAGAATGTACGCACTAGAATTATAACAAGTATTATATATAATTATAGGTCAGTCCCTATAAAATTTTCCATTAAGCACTCTTTTAGCCTGTGGTTCTCTACTTAAAAGTCTGTTACTCTCTTCTAGACTGTGACCTTCTACCCCCATAGCACTCTGCCTTTGACTCAAATTTGCAGGCCCATATAGTGTTCAACAAATATTTGTTGAATAAATGAAAGCAGGGTTAAGAAAAACATGAACATATGCTCCTTAAACATAAAGCAAGCTGGGATAAGAAATAAGGGGGAAAGGGAATATTACTATTTGTAAAGCTTAATCTCCCAGTAAATCAGGTAGATGGTTAGAGTGGAATAATGTAGTCATTTTTTGGTGTTAATTTTAGTTACTAAAAAAATGTGTTCACATTATCAACTCCTTAGTGAAGGGGTTGTGGCCAACTAGTGACAGCTAATTCTACTTCAGCAGTTTCCTTTTTCTGTATCTTTGTGCAAAATTATTTTCACAGGTAGGTAATTCCATCTCGTTAAGAGTATTATGGAGCCTAGTTAGTGTCTGAAGGTTTGATGATGAAAGCGGTAAGAAAGTGCTCATTTGGTTCTTTCTGCTCTTTGCAACACTGCAGTTGAAAAGCAGGAGGGTGGGAGATTCACGCTGACTTTTCACAATGTTACAGCATGAAGACAGGTTACTATTCTTTGCTCAGCTATCTGGGCAGTCTGCCAAGAACCAAAGGAGAATGTCTTTGCTCTTGGCAGGGCGCTAATGACCTTCCTGCTGATGCAGGCTCTGTTTTGTGAATGTTCTGAAGTCCCCGTTGCAAAGCTTGAATTAAGTATTCCTTCTGTTTATTCTACAGAAAGACCCATGTATTCCTTTCTCACTTTCTGATTTATATTTTTGTGATTTTTGACATACAGTATCATTCAGATTCCTTCGTAGTTTTTTCTTGCTGTCACTCCCTATGTGCACAAGGAACTTCCTTCTTCAAAAAACTGCTTTGAAAAGCTTACAAAGACAGTTCTTTTCTAACTCAGTGACTGTTCACACTTTCCAGTGGCAAGGAGATACTGAGTCACGTGAGAATTTCCTGTCAGTTTCAGCAAACTCATGGGAGGCTCTTTCCTCATGGAAGTCTGTTATCTGGTACCTGAGTGGCCTTTCAGGGTGAGGCCTGGCTTTATCTGGTATGTAGCAAAACAATTTGAGTGGGAGGCTCAGGGTCTCTGTGGGACCTTGGAAAACAAAATCATTTGACTTTGCCAGGTTGCTTTTTTTAAGACTAGAAGAAATAATCTTCAGTTCTAGAATTCCAGTATTCCAAAGGTATAAAAGCTATCAGGTAATATAAATGCTGATAGTTTAGTTTGTATTTGCAGTTTGAGCTTGTATCTTTATCCAGAACTTCAGTTACTAAAAATACATTTTCAAAATGACTTAAGTATCTGCCATGTGACACAGTATGGTACAATGCAGAGTGTGAGACTCCCTGGGGGTAAACTGTTGTGTGACCTTGAGCAAATCACATTCTCTTTGGGTTTCAATAAACTCAATTTTAACACATGAAGGGGGAGATTTGTCAAGATGATCTTGAAAAGGCCCTACCCAGTTCTAAAACTATACAGTCTGAGGTACTTTGTTAAGTACCTCTGCTTGCTAAGATTATTAGGTAAGAAACCACCGAAACTATCATTTAAATGACTGCTTATGTTATCTAAGTAGAAATCTACTTTTAATAGTCAGGAGTTAGTAGCTGTCCCCACTGCCCCCTAAAGGTAGAGGCAGTAATCCCCTTCCCTTGAAAACATGTCTTTTAAGATTCTGGAAAATTTCCAATCCATTCAAATATTTCCCCACCATCTCCACCCATTTTAGTGATTTGAGATAACCGAGAAAAATAGTGTCCCTGTAGATACAAGTACTGAAGCAAGTTCTCTCTGTCTGATGTCAAATGTCACCTTCAAACAGTATGCAGATTATTCCTACGTCAGAGTTCCCTCACCCAATCCCCTTCTCCCTTTTAGCAGCCTCAAGATAAGGAGATGCAGTTATCCACATCTTCAATGACAAGATGGTTACACTGTGTAATATTTTTAAAAGTCATGGTTCTGTAATTTGTAACATAAGATCAGTAAATAATATCCGCTAGTTATTTGGCAAGTGATGCGGTCACTGACATTACAAAAGATTAATGACAGAGGACTCGTGAAATTAGACATGGCGGAAACGCGTTTTCCGAAAAGGTAGATAGTAATCTGCAACATCTGGTACGCATTACCTTCACGGTACAGGGCTTTCTGCTTCAAAGGGATTGCGATAAAAGCTCTTAAAAACACAGTGGGCTTAAGAGGAGAAATGGAGTTAGGGCCCAATACCCGTTTCCATATCAATCCTATCGTCCTTATCAGATCCCAGGGCTAGCTTTGGAAAAAATCCGCACCTTCATATTTGGTTCCCCACGCCATGCAGCAGGACTGAGATCGCGTCTCTCCAAGGACAGGGATTTCTCCAGAGTCCTTCTAAGGCACCCCCTTCCCCGAGGTGGAAATAAACTCCTTCAATTATGGGGCCACTGCGACAGTCCCTAGATGAGTCGGTTTCCAAAGGGCGCGAAGGACAGAGCCTTGCACAGCCGCCCTCCAGAAGTCCTTCAAGCTCCAAGAAATCCCACACAAGGGCGGGAAGGCCGGAGGTGAGCAGGATCCAGGGGCCCACACTCACCATGACTGGGAAATCCGCGTGCAATTTCAGCAACTGCAAAATGCGTCTCACGGAGTTAGGTCACCTCCACCGCAGGACCGACTCGGAAAGAAGGAGCAGTGTTAGAAAGAAAAGGCTCGGCTCCCTGCCGCTACGCCCTCTGGGAACTGTAGTTTACGCTGCTCAGATTCCGGCGCAATCTCCAATGCATTTCTTTCAAGTGTTGAACTACACTTCCCGAGGTCAGAGGGTCACCGCACGCTCTTCTTTCTGCGCTCTTCGATATGACAAAGTAGTCCCCGAAGGCGAGTCGCTGTGATTGGAGGACTGTGACGGGCGGTTGACTTGAGCTCAGGCGTTAAGGACCTGCCGGATGGCTTCCAGCAATTGGCGGAAGCCCAGACAGATGCTTTCTGCAAATCACTCACACGTGCGCAACCGAGACTTCGTCCCCAAGGGTAAACGTGGGAGGCAAAGAGACCTTCCGCTGCGTAAAGCGACTCGACCCGGAAACAAAATCTTTTTAAACCACTATTCAGGCTCCGGCGGGCGGGAGGAATTGACGTGTCGGGAAGACCGGGCGGCTTCGCAGGTTGCTAAGCAACGAGGCCGCGGAGCCCTTGCCAGTACGGGCCACCGGGCAGTACCTGAAAACCCAGCGACCACGACGCGCCCTGCCGGGTCTCTCTTCCCTCGCAGGGCACCCCGCCCCGGGCAGTGGCCGCTGACCAAGTGAGGCGGTGCAGGGACGCCCCGTCTGAGGTGGCCCGAGGCTGCGCATCTTCCCCACTCCGGAGGCAGGTGAGCCGGGGCCCGAGAGCGAGGGGTTTTCGTTTACCCTCAGTGTCGGAATGTCATGTGCGCGTCCCGAGTTGTCTTTCTCTTCCCTGGTGCTGATCTACTGGGCCGGTGCCGGCGAACTCGCGGGTCTGTCTCGGTGCAGTCAAGGCAACAGAGGTCTGAGGGGCTCCGTGTCCTGAAGTTCGCGCCCCCTCCCCGCTTTAAGGTGCAGCTCTTTTAAAGTTGAATAAATAATGAGCGCTTCTTTGTCGGAGGTGAGCCCCTCCCTTCAGAGTTTATAGTCCACGAATGTAACTCTTCTAAAACCTCCGTGAACGTTGACACTTGCCCATTCTCTCTTGGAAACTGGATGCTCTTTAAACCATCCTGACCTTTAAATTAGTCAAACCTGCATTTCTAAGGAACGCGTGTAAGCTGAGTGGGACACAGTGGTTGTTTCAGACAGACCCTCAAGTGGTAAAGCAATTTAAGAGGTTGTCGTTTAAAATTAATACTGCCCAAAACAATTGTTGTGCTCTTTGAAACCTTGTTTCATATGGATGTTAAAAGGACGGTGTGATGCTCTGGAATAGTATATATGTAATGAAAATAAATAAAATGTCTATATTAGACAACATTGGTACAACTTCTATTTTTTCTCTATCACTGGTAATTGAACGCCAAGTGGTATCTTTTTCTCTCTTCAGTTTGGAGCAAAAAAACGTACCACCTACTTTCCAACTTGATCTAGCAATAGCATTTATCATAGCTAAATGACTCTTTCCTCCTCGAATCACTTTATTCACTTGACTGCCAGTGCACTTTGCTGGCTTTCCTCTATGCCACTGGTTGCCTCTTCTTGGGATGCATTGCAAGTTCTTTTTATCTCTGATCTCTGAACTTTGGAATGCCTTTATTCTTCTATCTACACTTTAATCCCTGAGTGATCTAATTCATGAATTGAATGGTTACAAATGTCACTTCTATGTCAAACCCTCTCCCCTTCCCCTGAGATATTTGTGTCTAACCCTGAATTCTAGTCTACCTACTTTCTAGTATGTCTGCTTACTTTTCTTTTTATTTTCACTTGATTTTTCTAATCATGATTTACATTGCTTTACAGTGTTTTCTACCGGGTGATTGTATGTTGAAGTGAAACACCATACCGAAACACCATACTCTGTGATACAGATAACATGAACTGCAATTTCCTCAGTTCTAAGATGTTGATTGTGGATGAGATTATGAGATTTCAAAAGGTGGAGTAGTAAAGAGCTGGGGCTCAGTATGAGGAGTGGCTTAATAAACTAGCCAGGAGAATGTAAGGCAAGAGTTTTAGGATGTGGTACTTTGTTAGGCTCTGGGGATTTAGATATTATTATGAAACAATTGCTGTCTTTTTATATCCTCCAGTACAGCAGGGGACACAGGTAGGTAAATCTGCAGTAGTATAATGGTTTGATATAATAGGTTAGTAATAGGTAGAGAGTTAGTAGCCCTGGGCTGCCAGGGCTTCACAAAGGAGGTGCTGCTTGAATGAGGACAAATGGATGTTTCTGCCAGGCAGCTAGGGTAGGAGACAGAACCACATTTGCAATGTTGCAGGTAGGCTTTTGGGTTGGCGGTAAGACAACTTGCAAACATACAGGTTTTCAGTTACTGATTTTCTTGTAGACTACGTTGTCCAAGACTGTAGCCACTAGTCAACATGTACCTATTAAATTTAAATTAATTTAAATTAAATAATATTTAAAAATCCAGTTCGTTAGTCACAGTAGCTACATTTCTAGTGCCCAGTAGTCATGTGACAGGATTTCAAACATTTTCATTATCACGAAGTTCTATTGCACAGCTGCTAGAATTTAGTGGAAGCAAGGCATCACCCAGAGCAGGAACAGCTGCAGCATATCTCGGCAGGGATTGTGGGTGGGAGCAGGGCATTTCTTTTGCCCTGGCTGTCCTATGGAGTATATAGTTGTCTGTGATATTGTCTACATGGGAAGAGTCCTGTCAGAGGCAAGAAAGAAATCCACTTCATGTCTTAACCATTGCCTTTTTATTCTGGAAGAACTCACATTAACAGTCCTGGAATGTCTATTTAAAATGTTTACAAACATTGCAGTGTTCTGGATATTAAACCAGACTTAGCATCAGCAAGCCCGTATCCTCCGGAGTTGAGAAAGCAGTCATTGCCTAAATTTTACTGAACAACGTATGTCTGCTGCTCTCTTATTCTGGAATGCCTGTGTCTCTGCACACATTCTAAGTAGATGAAAAAGCGTGTGCCACATGTAGAGGCTTGAATTAGAATGGCTGGTTCAGAACCTACCAATAATGGGGTTTAAGAGAGAAAGGAGCCCAGTTGGGGTGTCAGTGTACTTCAGTGTGTGCATCAGGTATATATTCATATGTGCTTTTTATGAATTGTCTTAATATAAGTTTTGTTTGGATATATTTGCTCTCTATGACCTTATCTGTATTATGAGTTCTTCCTTTTAAATGTCCAGCTGGTTTTATAACTTAAAATATTTTCACTTTAGATTAAACAAACATTCTTTTTATAAATCAAACTTCACAATAATTGTCATTTCTGAGGAAGGAGAAAGATGAGAGAGATCACTGGAGAGGTGCTTTAAGTGTTGGTGGGTGGAGATATTGGGTATTCTATTATTATTTGCTCAACTAAACTCACCACCCAGTTTAACAAAGACTATTATCAATCCCTTTCCAGAGACAATGTGTTGACACACATACTCATATATATATTTACTTTTGTGTGTTTAGCTATATTTTGTGATTATAAAAGAAGTCACTAGTTATTAAGTAATTACTCAATGCTTCTCTTATCCCCTTCTAACTAGAGATAATGAAAATCTGTTTTATGTCACTACTAACAGCTCCACATGTAAAAAAAAAGTACTGCTATATAAGCACAAACATATCTACATTTTCTTGTAAATGTTTCCAAAGACAGATATAATAATGCTCATTGTTTAAAAAAATCAAGATGTATGAAAAGTCTCTGAAGTGGGTTGATTTATGGTTTATAAGAGGTGGGGAAGAGTGGAAAGTGCTAGGCCTTGGACGTATGGGCTGGAGCTGGGACAGAAGAGTAGCAAAAAAGAAAGCAATTGAGTGTGAAGAAGGCTTAAAGGGAAGGAAAAAAGTTCTCACCAAACAAATTCATTTGCATTATTCACGTTATACTTTAGCCAATCTACTTGCTGTGGCTGAAACATATTCTTCAGTTTTCTGTCTCCATATTTTATGGGTGCTTTTTTCTTAACTGGAAACTCATCCCGTTTCTGCCTGTTAAAATCCATTCCACCAGGCTCTTTTCAAGAGCCTGCTTCCCTCCTCCTGGAATAGTTTCAAACATACGGAACAGCTGAACAGTAAATATATTTTACAGTAATCTGAGTTCTGCCAAAACACAGAACTATACTGGTTATTTAAAAATTAAATATGAAGAACTGTTACCTAGAACAAGGAGGGCTGGTTAACTACTAAAAGGGGTATAGTCTAAGGGTCCCAGAAGTAGCAGGTACAAAAGAGCAGCCACTACTTCTAGACTGAGGAATAAAGACTGGAAGACGACCCTTCTTTCCAGAGGCTGTATGCAGACTTCTTCAAAAAGGGTACGTCTACCATGGCTAGTCTCAAGAAGCGCCCCCTGTCAGTGGGGACACTGGAGCCTGAGGCCACAGCTGGAACTTGTCTCCTCGTCAAGGCTGTTGGGCTCACACTGCAGGTTAATGAGGGAGGACCAGAATCTAGAAGGGAAATGTGAATCTGCTGCTATCATGTTACAGGGTCACTCAACCTCCCTCTCTACAGCTGGCAAAGGAGAAATGTTTGCAGGGTCTAGTCAGTGTCACAAAGCAAGGCAAAGAAAGGTAAATTTAGAGCTGAGAGATAATAAATTGATAACTGTCATACCCAAATATCCACCACCTTATTTTTACAATTGCTAAGCATTTTACTCTATCATGTGCCTCCACATCTATCCACATGAAGTCTTTTTTGACTCCTCAGCCTATCACTGTTTATTTAAAATTTTGAGTTTACAATTATTTGCAAAACTTACTATGGTGGAAAAAATCACTAACAATGGTTCCTTCTAGAGGTGGGAGTTGGGGTGGAAGATTGTCTGGAAATGGGCATGAGGGAACTTTTGGGTGACAGTACTGTTCATATCTTGATAGGAATTTGGGTTATAGAGATCTAAGCTTTGTAAATGATACTTGAGATTTGTGCATTTCATATTTATAAGCTTTATGTAAAAATCTAAAAATTCTTAAACTCGTTAATGATAGGTATGTTGAAGTATTTAGGGGTGAAACATACAATGCCAGCAACTTTCTTTGAAATGCATTAAAAATGTCAACTGGATCGATAGATGTAGAAAGGGATGTGTAGTCCATAAAAATGTAAATATAGATGAAGCAAATCAGTAATATGAGGAAATGATGGATAGTAAAATGTTAATTGTAGAATTTATGTGGTGTTATTATACATGTAACACTTTTCTGTGTTGATTATTAGACTGATAATTTCCGTGAGTTCAGAGACTTATACATCTGTCTGTGCTCATAGAACACAATATGACATCTTCCTCCCAATAGGTAGAAGTAAAAGCCTTTAAAATTGCCACTGTGGAAGTTGGAAGACTAATAATCTTGGCTTAGTGAACCTAATCAGTTTAAACTTTTCTGGCTAAGCAGAAATTTTGTAAATGGGAATTATGTTGGAAAATGATTGGAAGAAGGTGTGAAATACTGAGCGTATCAGAAATTTCACACATGTAATTCGACACTAATAAAAATTTATTATCAATTTTTGGTAAATAGCTTATTATTAATATTTTTACCAAACAATTTAGCTAGATTATCAGGCTTAACCTATAGGCAGAAGAAAGAGCAGTTTAGATTACAAAATATATACTTAGCAGCATTATCTTTTGTTACAATATGTTGTGTTTGTGTATCTAGTATGCTTAGTTTGCCTGGGGATATAGTAGACTCCATCTTAATGAAATTACTGAGAACAGTATATGGAAGCCCAGAACAATGGGCATATATTACTCTTACTGGTCTCATAGTCTTAACTGCAGGCCTAAGAATTTATGTTGCAAAATGCTCACTATAAAGATAGGAAGTTGCAAACTATCCCCAAAAGATGGGATTGACTGGGAAAGGATGGCTCTTCATAGAATTGCTTCTAAATCTAAGTCCTCTGTTCCTTCTTTATTGAACATTTTAGTGCCTTAGTTCCCAAATCTGGTTTTGTAATACCATTGCATATTTGGCTAAGTTTAATTTTAAAGAATTGCAGCACATACAAATTTAGCTATTTATATGTTCAATTTAATATATAGCCCCTGGAAATGAATCAAGTTTATAATGACTTACAGCTGGGGTTTGGCATATGCTGTCTTCCTTGGTCTGCCTAGTTCATATAAAAAAGACTTTAACTTAAGGGAGGTGTTATTTTTCTAGGTCCTCATAAATTTTAATCATATTGTTTTGCATTTTACAAAAAGTGTGTGTGTGTAGTGAATATGTATAGTGAACATATATAATATTACATATGTGTAATTTAGTCCTGAAGTAGAATGAATGTTATACTCATTGTACAGTTTAGGAAACTCAGTTTCAAACAAAGATTCTAACTTGTCCAAGGTCTTCTAGCTACATCTAGTAAACTAAGATCTTATATTTAAAAGAAAAAAACTACATATTCTCTCACACATTTTAAAATTAACATCTAAAATTTATCATGTTTATACAGTTGTAAAGATTGTAATTTCCAACTTTGAATTTATAAACAAAACTGTTAGATCATTCTTCAAAAACTGTTTAGTGGAATCTAAATTCTCTCTTACTAGCATCCATTTAAAATATAGGTATCTCTTCTTTTACAGTCAAAAGTTAAGGTGTCTATACATCCTTAATCTCAAAGTTCAAATACACTTTCCTGATATTTTATCTTACTTTAGTGTGTTGTAATACTGAAATATCTTTTTATGACCACACTATCATACTTTATCACAAAAATAAGAATATAAATTACAACTAACTTTTTGTTTTTTTACTCTGTCACTTATGGCTCTAAGTGTAATAAACTTTTTATCATTACAATTCTTAGTATACAATGTATCAAAACAAATGTTACAAATTTAGCTAATTGTTTTTTTTTAAAAAGTAAAATTTAATCATTATCACTGATTAATTTATGTATCTGTGGATGAGTATTACTTATAGTTTGACTGGCTTCAATTTCATTTATTCCTGTTTCCAGAATTACAGGTGTTAAGTGCATAGAAGCCTTCACATAAATAAGAAGATTGGGAGTTCTTTGAACTTCTTCCATGTCATTTGCAAGACAAAATCAGATGGTGGTCTATTATCAGAAATTGGCTTCAGTGATATATTAACTGGTAACTCATTTAGGCCATTCTTCAGTTTGGCTGAAAGCAAAGAATTGAAAACCACCTGACTTCACAAGGATTTATTACCCATTTAATCATTCAAAGCCTTACTAAAATTTGTCTTAAATTATACAGTTCCTCTTTGATTTTGAGTTATCTTGATTCATTCAGTATGCTCTGAAAGTGCTAAGAAAAATTGAAATATTATTTCAATATCTCCTTCACAAAGTAGTACTTTTAATTAAATGATTTTGTATTACCATATGTTTTAAGTTTGTTGTCAAAACTCTGAGGAGACTTACTTGCTCATTGAATTTTCAATTGTGGATAAAATGTTGCCATATAAACTAATTGGTGAAACCAATCAGTCAACTAAGATTGTCTTCCAGAAAAAGTATGACTTCATTTTTAAATTAAATCAATGCATTACTCATTTGAGGAATATTATAAAAAACCTTTGACAAATTATGGAACATTTCAAAGTGAGATTATTAAAACAGTAAGCCAAGATTAAAATAATATGGAAATAATAAAATATCAGTTTAAAATGACTTATTAAAATCATAATGCTATTATTGCTTATTTTGTAATGAACTGATATAAATTAGACCTGAAATGGTAAGTGATTCATGAAATGAGGAATATGATAAAAGGCATGGTAGCCCTTCACTAAATGGGTATCAAACTCAAAGGTTTTGAGCTGCAGAAAAGTTGCTAAGAATCATGTATACAATAAACACATTAATTTTGTTAGACTTATACCTCACAAAATTTCCTATGTATTTAATGAAGAAAGTGAGTTGACAAAAATGAGTTGGTTTCACAAGTAGCATATAATTTTGCATTTTGTTAATAGAAAGTAGAATGTAACATTTTCTAAGATCAAGATTGACTGTAATTGCAATAAAGATTTCATTATACAATTTGATAAAAAAAATGTGGGTTGCATTAAATTCCTTTCGAAAGATTGGGCATAGATTGCCTTGATGGCTCTAGTGGCATAACACACAGCACGCTCCCTCTGGCTCTTCCCCTTTCCTGCATCTCTTAGAATCAAAACAGATGGGCCTCCTTTTCTCACACAGAGGAGGTGTGCATTAGTCTCAAGACCTAGCTTCTCAGAGTCTTACCTTTCACCCTGAGCACTTGTTAAAATTCTCTCCCATGTTCCTATTAAATGAATTCTTCTACTAGTGTTAGAAAAAGTTTTCCATTGTTGTTATTCTTAAAATCTCATGATTTCTGTTCTTGATTTATGGTGGATTTTCGGATGAAGAGTTTTCATAACCAGGATTCTTGCTGCAGTCCTGTAGCAGGATAGGACATTCCCATACTCAGAGAAGGCCACAGACATGGATGCCCTCATTCCCCCTTTCAATCCAAGCACACACAATTGAAGTCACCTGTCTGGTAGTTCACTGGCCATGTTCTCTTTATAAATGTTCCCCTTGTAAATGAGATTAAGGAATGCATTATCACTGATTAGCTTATCCTTTTCCTTTCACAGGTAATATAATACATTGCAAGAGAGGATTTTTGGTCTGTTGGGCACATTTCCAATTATACTAATAATAAGTTTGTCGTCTTTGCCTTCTTAGAGAACCATTTCTGGTAATAACTGATGTCAAGTAGCACAATATGTCACTGCAGTTTCATTGTGAGTTTGAATCTCCAGGTGGCTTCTGAATTCCTGTTAACATTCATTTTTGTTAAGGCAACAAACAATAGGTATTTATCTGTTATGCTAGATTTGGAGATGTTCTTAGCATTTTTTCCCCTGCTTAGCATTATTTAGGTAATGTTTAATTCAAATTACAGAAAATATTTGATATACCATTTTAACAACATCCAACAGATATTAAAGGAGGGTTAAGTTTCAAATCCCTAAAATTGAATTTTGGAGCTTATAAGATTTTATACTTTTGCAGTATGAAATTACTTAACTTCATGTTAATTTTATCTATAGCATATATAATTGGTATGCACTTAGCTCAAAAATCATCCTTTTTAATGTTTTCCTTAGTGAAGTAAAATCAAACTGTAAAACTCTTTTATGTAACAATTTTGTTATATGATTCCCTTTCATTGAAACTAGCCAAGTAATAGAGAGTAATGTAAAGATGCTTTTGGTTTAAGTACCTGCACGTTGAGAAATATGTGCCTTATTTATATAGCGTCCATGTAGCTTGTAGTCATGTTAGATAATAGTGTGATTAAAAATAGGATCATTTGAAAAGCAAAATTGACTTGTGCAATAAGTCAGAGACCAAATGGTTTTATATATATATATATATATATTAATTTATTGTGGTAAAATACACATAAATTAACCAGTTTAAACATTTTTAAGTGTACAGTTCAATAGTATTAAATATCTTCATATTGTGTAATCATCATCACCCATGCCCATAACACTTTTTATCTTACAAGACTGACACTCTATACGTATTAAAGAATAACTCATTCACTCCTCCCTTCAGACCCTGGAAATCACCATTGTAATTTTCTTCTTTATGATTTTGACTACTCGTACCTCCTGTAAATTGAATACAATATTTGTCTTTTTGTAACTGGTTTATTTCACTCAGCATAATGTCCCAAGGTTCATCCATGTTATAGCAAACTGCAGAATATCCTTTTTTTTTTAAGTCTGACTATTCCATTGTATATGCCACATTTTGCTTATCCATTCTTCAGTTCATTGACACTTGGGTTACTTCCACATTTTAGCTATTGTGAACAATGCTACTGTGAACACGATTTCCAAATATCTCTTCAAGACCTTACTTTGAAATTTTTTAGGTATATACCAAGAAGTGGAATTGCTGGACCATAGGTAATACTATTTTTAATTTTTTGAGGGACCACTATACTGTTTTTCACAGCACCTATACCATTTTTCATTCCCACCAACATTGCACCAGGGTTCCAATTTCTCCACATCTTTGCCAACATTTAATCTTCTGTTTTTTTTTAATAGTAGCCATCCTAATGGGTGTGAGGTGGTATCTAATTGTAGTTTTGATTTGTGTTTCCCTGATGATTAGTGATTTGTCCATCTTTTCTTGTGCTTGTTGGCCATTTGTATATCTTTTTGGAGAAATGTCTGCTAAAGTCATTTGCCCAATTTTAAATTGAATTTTTTGTTATTGTTGTTGCTAAGTTTGAGAAGTTCTCTATGTTATGGACATCAGTGCCTTATCAGATATGTGAAATACTTTTTCTCACTGTGCGGGTTGCCTTGGTAGTCTATGCATACTGTTTTTTTTTTCCAGGAGTATTTTTCATAACTTTTTCAGATAATTAATATATTCATCTTTGATATTAAATTAAAATCACATAAGTGGTGGTTTCTCAAAGGTTATTTGTGAAATGGAGCCTGAAACAATATCACTGAATATTTTCTATTCTGTTACATTAAAACCATAGGCTTATCTTGTACATTGAATGGATTTGTACTAATACATTATTTTTTAAGTAATGCATTTTATCACTAAGGATAGTGTTTTTTGATGCACAAGATTTTAAAATTTTCATGAAGTCCAAATGATCTATTTTTTCTTTTGTTACCTGTGCCTTTGATGTCACATCAAAAAAAAAATCATTGCTAAATCCAATGTCATGAAGCTTTTCTCCTGTGTATTCTAAGTTTTATTGTTTTAGGTTTTGGATTTAGGTCTTTGAGTTAATTTTTATACATAGTTTTCATTCATTCTTTATGTGTAGATATCCAGTTCAACATCATTCTTTGCATGCAGATATCATGTT
Organism: Manis javanica; assembly: GCF_040802235.1. Lineage (NCBI taxonomy): Eukaryota > Metazoa > Chordata > Mammalia > Pholidota > Manidae > Manis > Manis javanica. The sequence goes on from NC_133156.1 coordinate 189,459,466, forward strand.
TTCCCAGCACCATTTGTTAAAAAGACTGTCCTTTTTTCATTGAATGGTCTTGGTGCCCTTGGCACAATCACTTGACCATTTAGGTGAGGGTTTATTTCTAGGCTTTCTCTTCTATTCCATTGGTCTGTATACTTGTCTTTGTGCTGGTACTGTACTGTTTAAATTGCTGGAGCTTTGTAGGAAATTGAAATTAAAATGTGAGTCATCTTGTGTTTTTTTTTCTTCCTTCAATTGTTTTGGCTATTTGAGTTCCCTAGAGATTCGTTATGAGTTTTAGGATAAGTTTTTCCATTTTTACAAAATATGTCATTGGAATTTTGATAGGATTGTATATAATCTATAGACTCTTTGGGTAACAGTGACATTTTAACTATATTAAGTCTTCTGACCCATCAATAGGAGATGTGTTTCAACTTACTTATGTTGTCTTTAATTTCTTTCAGTAGTGTTTTATAGTTTTCACTGAACAAGTCTTTTACCTCCTTGATTAAGCTAATTCTTAAGTATTTTATTCTTTTTGATGCTATTGTAAATGCAATTAATTTTGTAATTTCCTTTTCAGATTGTTTACTGTTGGTGTGTAGAAATGCAACTGGTTTTTGTCTGTTGATTTTGTATTCTGCTACCTGCTTAATTCATGTATCAGTTTGGCAGCTATTTTGTGGATGGAGTCTTTAGGACTTTCTGCATATAAGGTCCTTTTGTCTGCAAACAGACCATTTTACTTCTTCATTTTATTTCTTTTTCTTCCTTAATTGCTCTGGCTAGAACTAACAGTACTGTGTTGAATAGAAATGGTGAAAGTGGGAATCTTTGCATTATTTCCAATCTTGGAGGAACGGTTTCAGTCTTTTACCATTAGGATATTTGCAGTGGGTTTTTCATTTATGGCTTTTGTTATGTTGAGGTAGTTTTTATTTTTATTTTTTTGAGTGTTTTTATCATGAAAGGGTGTTGAATTCTGTCAAAAGCTTTTTCTGTATCAATAGAGATGGTCTTGTACTTTTTTCCTCTCATTTTGTTGATGTATCTATTAATTGATTTTCATATGTTGAACCATCCTTGCATAAATATCACTTGGTCATGGTATATAGTCCTTTTAATATGCTGCCCAATTCTGTTTGTTGGTATTTTGTTGAGGATTTTTGTATCACTGTTCATAAGAGGTATTGGTCTGTAGGTTTTTGGTGGTACCTTTGGCTTTGGTACCAGGGTTATACTGGCTTTAAAGTGTGAGTTAGAAGTGCTCTCTTCAACTTTTGGGAAAAATTTGAGAAGAATTTGTATTAGTTCTTTTGTAAATGTTTGATAGAATTCACCTGTCAAGTTCAGGACTTTTCTTTTTTGGGAGATTTTTATTACTGATTTAATCACCTTATTATAGGTTTGTTCAGATTTTCTGTTTTTCTGTGATTTGATCTTGGTAGTTTTAGTGTTTCTAGGAGTTTGTCCATTTCATCTAGGTTATCAAATTTTTGCATACAATTAAAGTTACTCTCTTATAACAATTTTTATTTCTGTAGAATTGGTAGTGTCCTCATTTTTATTTCTAATTTTAGTAATTTGAGTCTTCACCCTTTTTCATAGTCCAATTTTTGCTGATTTTGTCAATATTTTCACAAACCAACTTTTTGTTTCATTAATTTTCTCTATTCTCTATTTATTTATCTGTATTCTAACCTTTACTGTTATTTCCTTCTAGCTTTGAGTTTAGTTTGTTCTTCTTTTCCTGGTTCCTTCAGTTGTAAAGTTAGGTTGATTTGAAGTCTTTCTTGCTTTTTAATCTAAGCGTTTATAGCTGTAAATTTTCCCTTTAGCACTGCTTTTGCTGTGTCCTGTAAGTTTTGATATGTTTTGTTTTCATTTGTCTCTAAGTATTTTCTAATTTCTCTTATTATTTTGTTTGAAATATTGGTTGTTTAAAAGTGTTGTTTAATTTCTACAATTTTGTGAATTTTCTAGTAAGACTTTTGTTATTGATATCTAACTTCATTTTACTGTGGCCAGAGAATGTACTTTGTATAATATCTACCTTCTTAAAGCTACTGAGACTTAATTTATGGCATAATATGTGGCATATCCTACAAAATGTCCCATGTGCACTTGAGAAGAATGTGTATGCCATTGTTGTTGGGTAGAGTGTTCTATGCATGTCTGTTAGATCTAGTTGATTGTGTTAAGTTCTCTGTTTCCTTAGTTATCATCTATCTGGTTGTTTTATCCATTGTTGCAAGTAGGATACTGAAGTCTCTAACTATATTGTAGAACTCCCTTCACTTCTGACAGTTTTTGCTTCATGTACTTTGATGGTCTTTCATTAAGTACACAAATATTTATAATTGTTATATCTTCTTCTCTTATTGAAGCTTTTATTAATATATAATGTCCTTTGTCTTTTGTAACCTTTTTTTAAAATTTAAAGTGTTTTATGTGATATTAATAGAGCCACCCCTGCTCTCCTTTGGTTAGTATTTGCACAGAATATCTTTCCTTCCTTTCACTTTCAACCTATTTGTGTCCTCGGATCTCAAGTGGGTCTTTTGAAGACAGCATAAAGTTGAGTCATACGTTTTTAACCATTCTGTCTATCTTTTGATTGGAAAGTTTAATACATTTACATTTAAAGTAATTACTAATCAGGAGAGACTTAACTTTGGTCATTGTGCTATTTGTTTTTTTGTATGTCCTATAGCTTTTTTGCCCCTACTTGCATTTTCTGTTTTCATTTACATTTAGTGATTTTTTTATAGTGAAATGTTTAAATTCTTTGCTCATTTCCTTTGGTGTGTATTCTATTGTTAATTTCTTTGTGGTTACCATGGGGAATACATTTAACATCCTAAAGTTACAATACCCTAATTTGAATGTATTCCAGTTTAATTTCAATAACATACAAAAACTCTGCTCCTTTGCAGCTCTATTCCCAACTTTTTCAATTAATGTCACAGAATCTTTATACATTGTGTGCTCAAAAATATAAGCTAATAATTTTTGTAAGTGTATTAGTCTCCTAAATTATGTAGTAAACAAGATTTGGATTGACAAGCCTATATAATGGTAATACTAGCTTTTACACTAAGGTTTTTTTTCCTTTAAATGTATTAATCTCTTAAGTCATGTAAAAAACAAAAAGTACAGTTACAGATCATTGTTAGAACAATACTAGTTTCTTTAATTGTCCATGTATTTACCTTTATTGACATTTTAATTTTTCTGTATGGCTTCAAGCTACTGTTTAGTGTCCTTTCATTTTTTTTGCTTGCAGGACTACCTTGAACATAGCTTGTAGGGCAGGTCTAGTGGTCATGAATACCCTCAATTTCTGTTTGGGAATGTCTTAAGTTCTCCTTCACTTTTGAAGGACAATTTTGCCAGATAGGATTCTTCGTTGATAGTTTTTTCTTTAGCCCTTTGAATTTGTTTGTCCTTCAATATGAGAATAAATGAATGTGTTGACAATGAATGGACCATAACTACACACTCCAACATATATATTAAAAATATAATGTTGAATGAAAAAAGAATGTTGACAATGAATGGACCATGTAATATAATGTTGAATGAAAAATGAATGTGTTGACAATGAATGGACCATAACTACACACTCCAACATATATATTAAAAATATAATGTTGAATGAAAAAGAAAACTATATAATATATATAGCATAATCCTATTTTTACAAAATTTAAAAATATGTTAAGGATCCTATTATTCAGGGTTTCATACATATCTCCTTTGCTGGCTTATTAGTGATAACAGTTTTTTTATTAAGGAATCATTGATATACATTTTATGAAGGTTTAACATGAGTAACATTGTGGTTGCTACATTCACCCATATTATTGAGTCCCCCCCACACCAATTGCAGTCACTGTCCATCAGCATAGTAAGATGCTATAGAGTCACTACTTGTCTTCATACCAAAAAATATGATAAGCAGTTATTTTTAAGACTGATTTAGGGATTATAACATACATTCTTTTCTCAGGTTTATCTTCAAGTGATATTATATTACTTCACTAAGAGCATAAGAACTTTTAATAATTTACCTCCATTTCTCCCTTACTGACCATTGTGTTGTGGTTGGTTGTCATATATTTTACTTCTATATAAATTGTAAGGCCCATACTACATTGTCATTATTTTGTTTAAACAATTATTTTTTAAAGATATTTAAGTAGTGAGAAAAAATATCTAGTATTTACTCATGTAGTTACTGTTTTTAGTACTTTCGTTGTTTGAATCCATATTTTGAATATGGTGTGATTTTCTTTCTGCCTAAAGGACATCCTTTTAAAAATATTTATTAGAGTGTGGACTGGCTGGTGAAAAATTCTCTCAGCTTAGTAGTATGTCTGCAAAAATCTTGCTTTGCCTTTTATTTTGAAAGATATTTTCACTGGATATAAAATTCTAGTTTTTTCTTTCAATAAAGATGGTGGATCACTGTCTTTTCATTTGTCAAATATATCATTTGCTGTCATCTTCATCTTTTTTTTTGTACTTAAGTGTCTGTTTTCCTCTTATCATTGGTTTTGAGTAATTTGATTATAATATGCCTTGGTACAGTTTTTTTTTCATGTGTGTTATGCTTGGGTTCTTTGAGATTCTTGAATCTGTGGATATGTAGATTTCAATAAGTTGGGGAAATTTTGGTTGTTATGTCTTCAAATATTTTTTCTGTCTGTCCACCATTCTGCCATTGTTTTGACAGCTCAAATTATATGTATAATAGGCTGATTGAAGTAGTTCCATTGCTTCACTGATGCTCTATTCATTTTTAAATTCTTTCTAGGTTTCATTTTATAAAGTTTGCTGTCTTCAAGGCCACTATCCTTTTCTTTTGCAACATGTGATATTCTTTTAATTCTATCCATTGTATATTTCATCTCTAAAAGTTTGATTTGGGTCTTTTTCATATCATGTGTACTAAATTGTTTGAACATATGAAGTACATTATAATAATTGCTTAAATGTTCTAGTCTGTTATAATACTTTTGTCAGAGCAGGGTTGGTTTTGATTGATTTTTCTCCTTATAATGGATTGTGTTTTTATTTCTTTATATGCTTGGCAATTTTTTATTGAATGTCAGATGCTGTGAATATTACCTTTTGGGTGTTGGATATTTTTATGTTTTTATAAGTAATTTTGAACTTATTCTGGGATGTAGTTAAGTTACTTGAAAACAGTTTGATCCTTTCAGGACTTGCTTTTAAGATCTATTAGGTAGTACCTGAGTAGTGCTCAGAATTCCCCAATCCTGAAGCAAGACTTTTTGGGATGTTCTATACAATTACTGTGAATCACAAACTTTTTTCTGTCAGGCTGGCTGGTGGGAACAGGAACTGTTTCTTGCCCCATAGGAGTTCCAAGCACTGTTATCTCTAATCACTTCTGGTCTTCCCCTGGCCCCATGAAATGTCCAAACACACACACATACACATTGCATACATATATATTCATATACATATGAGTACTGTCAGTACTCAACTGAATTCTCAAGGGGAAAGCTCTGAAGAAATCTGGAGTTCTCGCTCTGTGTCTGTCTCCTTCCTAGGGAATTGGAAGGAGTCCAATCACCTTGTCTTCCCCTATCTTTTAGTACTGTCTTCCTCAACCCAGGTTATTTACTAGGCTCCTCCTGGTTTCTCTCATCCTTCTCTATTGTAACACAGCTTCATATGCCTACTAGTCTTGATTTTAGTTACTGCTTCCTTTTTGGTAAATAGAAGCTTCTCGCAAACTCAGCTTTATTTTTTGTCTTCATGTTTTTAAATAATTTCAAATTTACTGAATAATTATAAGAATAATACAAAGAACTTCTAAGACCTTTCATCTGGATTTACCAATTAACATCCCACCACATTTGCTTTATCACACATGTTCTCCTCTACTCTCACTCCAAATGTTATTTTTTTTTGAGAGGGCATCTCTCATATTTATTGATCAAATGGTTGTTAACAACAATAAAATTCTGTATAGGGGACTCAATGCACAGTCATTAATCAACCCCAAGCCTATATCTCAATAGTGTCCAATCTTCTGAAGCATAACAAACAAGTTCTTACATGGTGAACAAGGTCTTACATAGTGAATAAGTTCTTACATGGTGAACAGTGCAAGGGCTGTCATATCACAGAAACTTTTGGTTTTGATCACGCATCATGAACTATAAACAATCAAGTCAGATATGATTATTTGTTTGATTTTTATACATGATTTATATGTGAATCCCACATTTCTCCCTTATTATTATTATTATTATTATTATTTTTAATAAAATGCTGAAGTGGTAGGTAGATGCAAGATAAAGGTAGAAAACATAATTTAGTGCTGTAAGAGGGTAAATGTAGATGGTCAGGTGTGTGCCTTTAGACTAAGTATTAATCCAAGCTAGAAAAGGGCAACAAAACATCCATGGATGCAGAAGATTTCTCTCAAAACAGGGGGTGAGGTTCTAAGCCTCCCCTCTGTTGGTCCCCAAATTCTCTCCTGATGGCCCCCCTGCGACTGTGCCTGTCTTAGGTTGTTCCTCCCTTGAGGAATCTTACCCGTATCTGGCTAACCAGTCATCTTCCGGGGCCATACAGGGAAATGTAAAGTTGGTAAGTGAGAGAGAAGCCATATTGTTTGCAAAGGTTAGCTTTTTACTTCTTTGCAGATTTATGCCCTGTGGCTTCTATGCCCAGCATTTGTCTTGAGGTATCTTTACCACTTGGAAGAATTACTATACTCGGTAATTTTCAATATGAGGCACTAATTCTACTAAAGGGTTGTAATTAGGAAGGAAGAAGAAAAGCTATAGAAGTAGCAGATGGAAGAAAATATGGGAAGATTGATTATTTCTTTGACATATCTTCTTGTAGAGTAACATAAGCATGTATAGGTTTTAAACTACTAATTAAATTGCGCACATACATTAACATAATAGGAATACAGCTACATAACAAAAGCAGACCTACAATTACCAGCCATATCCAGTGAAACCAAGAAAACCAGTTAGGTACCCTAGGCATTTGTGAAAACTTATCAATGATATGATGGATATTGTCTAACTGAATTTGAGTAGTTTGAGAAAAATTACACAAATTAAAACAACACATTCCTGGGAACTGTTCACATCCCATATGTTCTTTTAACAGTAGATAGTCTATAGTCACACGATTTTGGAGCACTGCAACTTGCACTTCTCCTAATTCTTGGTTGAGTTCCAACAGTATAGATCCAGTCAAATTTGTTGTTTTACTGTATGCACAGGCCAGCTTAGATATCTCCTTCTTCATTCCAGTGGCAAGTCCAGGAACCGGTGGGATGACTGCAGCTACAACTGCAGCAGTGCCAGGATCTTTGTTGAAGTTTTTTGATGTTCATCTTCTGGAATGACTCTTCCAGAGGATGTTGATGTTGGAAGTTCTTCTTCATATTGTATCTTAATTCGTTTTCTGTGTAGCCAAATTAGGCTTTGATCCTCTGTATAAACCCAAACAAACCCTTTGCCCACACATTGATATGACCTTTATACCATTGTGAAGAACCTATTGGAGATCAGCACACAGGAACTGCTTTTTTTTTTTAAGAGAAAGGAATATTATCAGAAAAATGTACTTCCATAGCTGATCATCTGACACCCTTTGAAAGATCAAAATTAAGGATATGTAAAGCATGCATTAATCATTGATTTGCAGTTAGTTTTATCCTATCAGGGAGTAATACCCCTTTTCTTTCTCTCTTTTTTTTATCATTAATCTACAATTACATGAAGAATATTATGTTTACTAGGCTCTCCCCTATACCAAGTCCCCCCAACAAATCCCATTATAGTCACTGTCCATCAGCATAGCAAAATGTTGTAGAATCACTACTTGTCTTCTCTGTGTTGCACAGCCCTCCCCTTTCTCCCACCCCCCACATTATGCATGCTAATCATAATACCCCCTTTTTTCTACCCCCCCTTAGCTCTCCCTACCCACCCATCCTCCTCAGTCCCTTTCCCCTTGGTAGCTGTTAGTCTATTCTTGGGTTCTGTGATTCTGCTGCTGTTTTGTTCCTTCAGTTTTTCCTTTGTTCTTATATTCCACAGATGAGTGAAATCATTTGGTATTTCAGTTTCTCCACTTGGCTTATTTCACTGAGCATAATACTCTCTAGCTCCATCCATGTTGTTGCAAATGGTAGGATTTGTTTTCTCCTTATGGCTGAATAATGTTCCATTGTGTATATGTACCACATCTTCTTTATCCATTCATCTACTGATGAACACTTAGGTTGCTTCCAATTCTTGGCTATTGTAAATAGTGCTGCGATAAACATAGGGGTGCATCTGTCTTTTTCAAACTGGAGTGCTGCATTCTTGGTGTAAATTCCGAGGAGTGGAATTCCTGGGTCAAATGGTAAGTCTATTTTGAGCATTTTGAGGAACCTCCATATTGCTTTCCACAATGGTTGAACTAATTTACATTCCCACCAGCAGTGTAGGAGGGTTCCCCTTTCTCCACAACCTTGCCAACATTTGTTGTTGTTTGTCTTTTGGATGGTAGCCATCCGTACTGGTGTGAGGTGATACCTCATTGTGGTTTTAATTTGCATTTCTCTGATAATTAGCGATGTGGAGCATCTTTTCATGTGTCTGTTGGCCATCTGAATTTCTTTTTTGGAGAACTGTCTGTTCGGTTCCTCTGCCCATTTTTTAATTGGATTATTTGTTTTTTGTTTGTTGAGGTGGGTGAGCTCTTTATATATTTTGGATGTCAAACCTTTATCGGATCTGTCATTTACAAATATATTCTCCCATACTGTAGGGTACCTTTTTGTTCTATTGATGGTATCTTTTGCTGTACAGAAGCTTTTCAGCTTAATATAACCCCACTTGTTCATTTTTGCTTTTGTTTTCCTTGCCTGGGGAGATTCAAGAAGAGGTCACTCATGTTTATGTCTAAGAGATTTTTGCCTGTGTTTTTTTCTAAGAGTTTTTTGGTTTCATGACTTACATTCAGGTCTCTGATCCATTTTGAATTTACTTTTGTGTATGCAGTTAGACAGTGGTCCAGTTTCATTCTCTTACATGTAGCTGTCCAGTTTTGCCAGCACCATCTGTTGAATAGACTGTCATTTCCCCATTGTATGTCCATGGCTCCTTTATCAAATATTCATTGACCATATATGTTTGGGTTAATGTCTGGAGTCTCTAATCTGTTCCACTGGTCTGTGGCTCTGTTCTTGTGCCAGTACCAAATTGTCTTGATTACTATGGCTTTGTAGTAGAGCTTGAAGTTGGGGAGTGAGATCCCCCCCACTTTGTTCTTCCTTCTCAGGATTGCTTTGGCTATTTGGGGTCTTTGGTGTTTCCATATGAATTTTTGAACTATTTGTTCCAGTTCGTTGAAGAATGTTGCTGGTAATTTGATAGGGATTGCATCAAATCTGTATATTGCTTTGGGCAGGATGGCCATTTTGACGATATTAATTCTTCCTAGCCAAGAGCATGGGATGAGTTTCCATTTGTTAGTGTCCTCTTTAATTTCTCTTAAGAGTGTCTTGTAGTTTTCAGGGTATAGGTCTTTCACTTCTTTGGTTAGGTTTATTCCTAGGTATTTTATTCTTTTTGATGCAATTGTGATTGGAGTTGTTTTCCTGATTTCTTTTTCTATTGGTTCATTATTAGTGTATAGGAAAGCCACAGATTTCTGTGTGTTAATTTTGTATCCTGAAACTTGCTGTATTCCAATATCAGTTCTAGTAGGTTTGGAGTGGTGTCTTTAGGGTTTTTTATATACAATATCATGTCATCTGCAAATAGTGACAGTTTAACTTCCTCTTTACCAATCTGGATTCCTTGTATTTCTTTGTTTTGTCTAATTGCTGTGGCTAGGACCTCCAGGACTATGTTAAATAACAGTGGGGAGAGTGGGCATCCCTGTACTGTTCCCGATCTCAGAGGAAAAGCTTTCAGCTTCTCGCTGTTCAGTATGTTGGCTGTGGGTTTATCATATATGGCCTTTATTATGTTGAGGTACTTGCCTTCTATGCCCATTTTGTTGAGAGTTTTTAACATGAATGGATGTTGAATTTTGTCAAAAGCTTTTTCAGCATCTATGGAGATGATCATGTGGTTTTTGTCCTTCTTTTTGTTGATATGGTGGATGTGTTGATGGATTTTTGAATGTTGTACCATGCTTGCATCCCTGGGATGAATCCCACTTAGTCATGGTGTATGATCCTTTTGATATATTTTTGAATTCGGTTTGCTAATATTTTGTTGAGTATTTTAGCATCTACATTCATCAGGGATACTGGTCCGTAATTTTCTTTTTTGGTGGGGTCTTTGCCTGGTTTTGGTATTAGGGTGATGTTGGCTTTATAGAATGAGTTTGGGAGTTTTACCTCCTCTTCTATTTTTTGGAAAAGTTTAAGAAGAATAGGTATTATCTCTTCTCTAAATGTCTGATACAATTCCGAGGTAAATCTGTCTGGCCCGGGGGCTTTGTTCTTGGGTAGTTTTTTGATTACTGTTTCAATTTCTTTGCTCGTAATTGGTTTGTTTAACTTTTGTGTTCCTTCCTTGGTCAGTCTTGGAAGGTTGTATTTTTCTAGGAAGTTGTCCATTTCCTCTAGGTTTTGCAGCTTGTTAGCATATAGGTTTTCATAGTAGTCTTTAATAATTCTTTGTATTTCTGTGGAGTCTGTCGTGATTTTTCCATTCTCATTTCTGATTCTGTTGATGTGTTTTGATTCTCTTTTTCTCTTAATAAGTTTGGCTAGAGGCTTATCTATTTTGTTTATTTTCTCAAAGAACCAGCTCTTGGTTTCATTGGTTTTTTTCTATTGTTTTATTCTTCTCAATTTTGTTTATTTCTTCTCTAATCTTTATTATGTCCCTCCTTCTGCTGACTTTAGGCCTCATTTGTTCTTCTTTTTCCAGTTTCGATAATTGTGATGTTAGACTATTCATTTGGGATTGTTCTTCCTTCTTTAAGTGTGCCTGGATCGCTATATACTTTCCTCTTAAGACTGCTTTCACTGTGTCCCACAGAAGTTGGGCTTTGTGTTGTTGTTGTCATTTGTTTCCATATATTCCTTGATCTCTATTTTAATTTGTTCGTTGGTCCATTGATTATTTAGGAGCATGTTGTTAAGCTTCCATGTGTTTGTGAGCCTTTTTGTTTTCTTTGTAGAATTTATTTCTAGTTTTATACCTTTGTGGTCTGAAAAGTTGGTTGGTAGAATTTCAATCTTTTTGAATTTACTGAGGCTCTTTTTGTGGCCTAGTATGTGGTCTATTTTGGAGAATGTTCCACGTGCACTTGAGAAGAATGTGTATCCTGTTGCTTTTGGATGTAGAGTTCTATAGATGTCTATTAGGTCCATCTGTTCTAGTGTGTTGTTCAGTGCCTCTGTGTCCTTACTTATTTTCTGCCCAGTGGATCTATCCTTTGGGGTGAGTGGTGTGTTGAAGTCTCCTAAAATGAATGCATTGCATTCTATTTCCTCTTTTAGTTCTGTTAGTATTTGTTTCACATATGCTGGTGCTCCTCTGTTGGGTGCATATATATTTAGAATGGTTATATCCTCTTGTTGGACTGAGCCATTTATCATTATGTAATGTCCTTGGTTCAAGGTCCTTCTGTTTCATTGCATTAAATATATCATGCCGTTCTCTTCTGGCCTGTAAGGTTTCTGTTGAGAAGTCTGATGATTGCCTGATGGGTTTTCCTTTATAGGTGACCTTTTTCTCTCTATCTCCCTTTAAAACTCTTTCCTTGTTCTTGATCTTTGCCAGCTTAATTATTATGTGTCTTGGTGTTTTCCTCCTTGGGTCCTTTCTGTTGGGAGTTCTGTGTATTTCCGTGGTCTGTTCGATTATTTCCTCCCCCAGTTTGGGGAAGTTTTCAGCAATTATTTCTTCAAAGACACTTTCTATCCCTTTTTCTGTCTCTTCTTTTTCTGGTACCCCTGTAATATGGATATTGTTCTCTTTTGGATTGGTCACATAGTTCTCTTAATATTGTTTCATTCCTGGAGATCCTTTTATCTCTCTCTGTGTCAGCTTCTATGCGTTCCTTTTCTCTGGTTTCTATTCCGTCAATGGCCTCTTGCATCTTATCCATTCTGCTTATAAATCCTTCCAGAGTTTGTTTCACTTCTGTAATCTCCTTCCTGGCATCTGTAATCTCCCTCCAGACTTCATCCCTTAGCTCTTGTATATTTCTCTGCATCTCTGTCAGCATGTTTATGATTTTTATTTTGAATTCTTTTTCAGGAAGACTGGTTAGGTCTGTCTCCTTCTCTGGTGTTGACTCTGTGATCTTGGTCAGCCTGTAATTTTGCCATTTCATGGTGATAGAGATAGTTTGCAGAGCTGGCACGAGTGACGGCTGGAAGAACTTCCCTTCTTGTTGGTTTGTGGACTTCCTCTCCTGGGAGAACAGCGACCTCTAGTGGCTTGTGCTGGGCAGCTGCGCGCAGAAAGGGCTTGTGATTCCTGCCCAGCTGCTATGGAGTTTATCTCTGCTGTTGCAATGGGCGTGACCTGCCTCGTGCTGCTGCTCTGATATGGTGGAGCCGCATTGAAGGGGGAACAGCCAGGAGGCTATTTATCTCCATGAGGGGACTCCGTGTTCCCTGCTGCCCAGGGGTTTAGAGTGCCCAGAGATCCCCAGATTCCCTGCTGCTGGACTAAGTGTCCCAGGATGCTTCCGTCTGGCTGTGTGGTCCCTGTCCCTTTAAGGCTTCCAAAAAGCACTTGCTTTTCTTTGTCCTGGGTGCAACGTCTGCAGGGACCCGCTCACAGTTCTTACTGTCCTTTTTCCCTAGTTTCTAGCACCTCACACATGCACTGTGTCTGCGCTCTGGTACGGATGGCTGGTGCTGGGTATTTAGCAGTCCTGGGCTCCCTCTCCCTCCCCGCTGCAACTCCTCTCCTCCCGCCGGGAGCTGGGGTGTGGTGCGCTTGGGTCCCACTGGGCCGGGGTTTGTATCTTACCCCCTTTGCGAGGTGCTGGGTTCTCGCAGGTGTGGATGTGGTCTGGCTGTTGTCCTATGTCTTCTGGTCTCTCTTTTAGGAAGAGTTTTTTTTGTTGTATTTTCAAAAATATATGTGGTTTTGGGAGGAAATTTCCGCTGCTCTCCTCACGCCGCCATCTTGCCTCCACCCCCCCAAATGTTATTTTTTTTTTGAGTCATTTGAGAGTAAGTTGCAGGCATCATGCTTTTTATACCCCTGTATTCAGTGTATATTTTCAAAGAATGGGGACATTCTTATCCATAACAGTTACAAAATTCTGAAAATTTAATGTTGATATATGCTATTGTATAGGGACAGACTCAGTCTTCCTCCTGTCTCTTGACTACTCACACAGAACACTTCACTTCTGACACTTCTGGTCACCAAATATGTGGAGATTTTTCACACACCAAGGAGTTCTGCAACACCAGCTAGTTATCTTACAGTTTCACTCTAATTCTGACACTGTTTACCTGGAGATAGTGTCAGATCCCACAGGTTAAGGGCTCAGTCCCATAGGACTGCTGCCCCTCCATGCCAGTTTCAATAGGTATGTCCCCCAGGTTACCCATAATTTCTGTCTGACTCGGCTACAGATCAGATGTTCCCATGATCTTCTTCTTACATTCAGTTATTTGCTAGAACAGCTCACAGAACTCAGGGAAATACCTACTTATGTGTACCAGTTTATTATACAATGAAAGGTATGATAAAAGATGGACATCCAAGTAAAGAAATACATAGGGCAAGATCTGGGAGGGTCTGGAGTGCAGGAGCTCCTATTTTTGTGTAGTTGGGGTTCATCACCCTCTCAGTACATGGGTATATTCACCATCCTGGAAGGTATGAGCTCCATAGTACTGGGATTTTTACGGAGGTTTCATCATGTAGGCATGATCAATGATTAACCCCTTCTCCAGCCCTGTTCCCTTTCTAGAGCGTTGTGGGAATGGATGAAAATTCCTAGCTTCTAATCATGGCTTGTTCTTTCTGGTTACCAGCTGTGATCCAGGCTCCATCTAGGACCCCATCTAGAGTAGAACAAAAGACATTCCTGTCATATCCAGAAAATTCCAAGGGATTTAGGACCCCTTTTTCAGGAACCAGAATCAGAGATCAAATATTGACACAGTTGAAATGGGTAAATTCCTGGAAATGTATAATCTTCCATGATACAATCTTTGATGACTGAATCATGAGGAAATAGAAAATCTGAATAGACAGATTACCAGCAAGGAGATTGAATCAGTAATCAAAAATCTTAACCCAAAACTTTGGAAGAAGATCCTCTGAATTCTAAATTTAAGAACCATAATAAAAAAAATGAAACAAGACAGTTTTTCATTACAGCTAATCTCGCCTAAAATTTTTTTTCAGTTATCTACATTCTGAAGCTGAGTCTACTGACAGTCATAGTCCATGCTGAGAAAAATACTCTTGGGTTGATCATAAGAGTACATACAAGAAAACAATAAAAAGATAAAGTATTTTGTCTAAAAAACAAATGAACAAAAAAACACCTCCTGACAAACAGGTATAGGACCAGATGATTTCAATGGTGAATTATACCAAATAGTCAAATAAGATTTAATACCTATCCTTGCCATGCTTGTCCAAAAAACTGAAGAGGAGGGAATGCTTCCACACTCAGTCTACAAAGCCAGCACTACGTGGATATAAAAACCAGGCAAGGACACCACAAAAGAAGGAAATTATAGGCTAATATCCCTGATGAACATAGATGCAAACATCCTCAACAAAATAGTAAACTGAATTCAACAATCCATTAAAAAGGTAATACATCATGATCAAGTGGGATTTGTTCCAGGAACGTAAGGATTGTTCAACTTCTACAAATCAGTCCAATGTGATATACTATGTTAACAAAATGAACAATAGGAATCATATTATCTCAATAGATGCCAGAGAAAAAGGCATTTGACAAAATTCAACTTCTGTTTATATTAAAAAAAATCTCAACAAAGTGGGCACAGAAGGGAATATACCTGAACATAATAAAGGCCATATATAACAAACCCACAGCTAACATTAAATACAGTGTTTAAAAGCTAGAAGCTTTTCCTCTAAGATCAGGAACAAGGCAAGGATGCCCACTCTTGCCACTTTCATTCAACATAGTATTGGAACCCTTAGCCACAGCAATTAGGCAAGAAAGACAAAAGTCATCCAAAAGAAAGGAGGAAGTAAAACTGTCTCTATTATGGATGACATGACTTTATGTCTAGAAAACACTAAAGCCTCCACCAAAAGGCTGTTAGAAATAATTCAGAAAAGTTGGCAGGATACAAAATCAATATACAAAGATCTGTGCTGTTTTTATACACAGATGAACTGTCAGAGAAACAATAAAAAATCCCATTTACGATTGCATCAAAAAGAATAAATACCTAGGAATATATTTAACCAAGGAGGTGGAAGACCTATAATAAGTCAATAAAGAACTATAATAAGTCAATAAAAAAAAAGTTCTCTGAGCTCTGTAGTTTAGGAATTTTTATGGAGGTCTCATTATTTAGTCATGATTGATTAAATCATTGACCATTGTTGATTAACTCAATCTCCAGCACCTCTCTCTTCCTGTGGAGATCCTGGGATGGGGCTTAAAGTTCCAGTGCTGTAATTATGCCTTGGTTTTTTTGGCAATCAGCACCCTTCCTGAGGCTATCTAGGAGCACCTCAGCCAAGAGTCATCTCATTAATATACCAAAGGCATTCTGTTATTCAGGAAACTCCAAGGGTTTTAGAAACTCTTGTACCAGGAAGCACGGATGAGACCAAATATGTATTTCTTGTATCACAATATCGTTCTAATTATCTACCTAATCAGTATAGACTCATGAATTCCTGTTTTAACTCAGTGGTTTACGTAAGTACATTAAGGGCTTATTTTTCTTTAAGTAAATGATTATGACTTTTTTCTAATTTGGCATGACTTAAGAAATGAATGAGCTCAAATAAAAACAGAAGTTCTCTTATTTAGGACTCTTGGTTTTTTTTGTTTATTTTTTTAGAAACAGAGACCATCTCAGGTATTTTGTAATAGGAAGCTATACTGTAAGGATTCACATAAGAAAAAGACCAATCTCGGCCACTTGACAAGACCTCAGGAGAACCCAGGAAAAACCAAACTGAGATTCCAATCCCACTCTTCTTTTTCCCGAAAAGAAACAAATAGGACAGTTATGTGAGCTTCATGGAAAGTAGAACTGATAGGCTATAGACTCTCAGGAAGTATGGGTTCTTGGTTATCTAATTATCCATCTAGCTTTAGGAATTCACAGATCTACCAATAAGCTGACTCCTTTTAAAATTTTTCTGCTATTGTTCTGGCTGTTAACTATCTGGTGTATCCATAGTTTCTGAGAGACAGAGAGGGAAGGAGAGAAAGACAGAGAAGAGAAAGAGAGAGAAATTAAGAAAGAGAAAGAGTGAGTGTGTTAGATTGCCCTGGGAGGTCATCAGCATTGTTGTTTGGGTGGAGCTTCCCCCACCAGGCCCCTCATAGTTTGCTTACCAGTCTTCAGACTATGTCAGGTACCCATTCCTAGCCCACTCAGGTATATGTATGTCGTGGGGGGGGGCAGTTGGAGAGGAGTAATTTTTCAGAACACATATTATTCCTTTTTACAGAACATCCTGTGACTACTTCCCCTTGTAGTTGGGCTGGTGAGAAGGGAATTTGCCTAAGTGGTTACTGTTGATGTAGTTGTCAGTCTGTGTCTGTGTGCTGGTTTTTCATCCTGCCAGGACTGAGCCCTGCTCTGTCTGTACCAGGCAATGTAAGCTGAGTGATATATTTTCTGAGTTATTTTCAGAATATTACTATTGTGATATTTATTTCAATTTATTTTAAATAATGATAATGCTGAAATTGGTATGAAGCTGGGACAAGGATTTTCAATAATAGCTTGTATTATTCACCAAAAATATTCTCAAACCATATCTGTTAATTAAGTCTGCCTTATTAGTTTGGCCTTATTAGGAGGATAAAATAATTTATTTTCTTATAGTTTTCTGTTCTTACAGTATCATCATCATTTAGTATTTTCCTTAAAAAAGCTACTCAGTACTTCTGTGAATATCTGTGTAGACTGTTTGCAGTTAACATTTTCCAGAAGCCAAAACTAAGCTTTCCACAGTGTACAATTTGCCTTTGAAAATTTCTTGCATTGAACACTTTTTCATGTGTTATTTAATATGACTGAAATAATAACTAATTGTTTAAAGTTCAGTATGTCAGTTAATTCCATGTATAATTAAAAACTTTAAATACATTAACATTTTACAACATAGTCTGTGATTGGCATTAGGACTGTTTGTGTTTGCTGTTCAAATACTCAGTATAATATTTGGTATTTGGATAAAATATTTTCATATCAAGTATATTTGTTTAAAAATTTAGAGGGATATACTAGGGAGTTTGGAAAATTTGTATTTAACATAAAATTATTTGACTATTTCCAGATATTAAAAATACAGAATAGTTTTTAGGGACTCTCACAGGCTTATATGACAGATTTTGCAGTCTTGTACCCTTTAATAACGTTTCTTTTTCTGTCATACATAAAACATTTAATCTCTAGGTCATGCTTGAAATGGGATAAAGGGAAGGAGATGAGATACCCTCTTAATTCTTTCCCAGAGAACATAAAACTATCCCATTTCCTTTAAGTGGACTCTCTCAAATGATCAACTTTATTTCACAAGCGGAAACACATCTTTATTTTAAGGTACTACACTTTCCTTGTACATCATGTGAATTATTAAGTGTGTTGACATTTAAAAAGCTGTCTGACTGAACTATTTACAACAAGCCCAGGCCAGCCAGGACTACTTTGGGAAGGGCATATAGACTTACTAAAGTTAAAACTACTACAAGGCAAGATTATTCTAGAGACATGAAGTCTGGGTTTTGGCTTCAGGAAATATCACTTTGGAAATTACTCTTGAGGTAGGATTAAATACAAAAGTTTGAAATAGACATCTAAAATGAATTAAGTTACCATACTGAGTAAACTCATTGCCAAGGAATTTTAAAAGATCATTTTAGTCACTGTTACTTAAAATTACTTAAAGAATGTTTGAAAATGAATTGTGGAACTACCTTATAGGGAAGGCTTTAAAAGAACACAGTCTTTTCTGGCTGTGAAAATCTGATTTTGTTATTATAAGAAAGATTTTAATGAGTATATATTTACCCTATGTCTAATTGAAAAGATAAAACTACCTATGTGCTATAAAAAGAAAATAAGATCTTAATGCCAAATTTTTAATTGTGCTCCCTATTGTAATGAACAACTAAGTGAAGAGTTAAGATACAGGAGTCTAGGATTCATAGTTTTCTGGATTCTTATTCTAAGTGATGGAAATTATCATACTTTTAATATTAGCTGTTTCAGTTTTTTATACTGTCTATAGCATATATTTATAGTGTACAGTGTATATACTATATACTACATAGTATATATGCCTGTGTATTTATATAGTTTGTATATATGTATAGTGTGTGTGTGTGTGTGTGTGTATGTAGATAGATGTGCTCCCTGTAGTAGAGTACAATACATTTCTAAGCTATTTCTGTTATGTGATATAGGGAAATATATCAATGATCCTAAGTCTTTTTAGATATAGCAATAATCTAAGCAGCCCTTCTTTGCCATGTCTTTTAAGGTTGTATTATAGAATTATTGGTGGCAATTGTGTATGTTTATGTTTATCTTAGCCCTCTACTAAGCAGACTATTATTAAAGGGCAAATTTTAATAGACAATGTAATTATGACTTTTATACAAATATAAAAATGTGTTTATTTGATTCATTAATTAATGACATGATTTTTGCCAGTTTGAAGTACCACATATTTATAGTCAAATAAGGAATGCTAAAATGAATTTACAAGTGAATGAGAAACACGCAAAATTGATCAATATCCACTGAACAATAATGAGTACCAATTTGCATTTTTATAGACAGGAATCATTTGTATTATCAAGTTACTACAAGTTAACTTCTCTCTCTACAGATTTATAAAAAAAAGCCTAGTCAATGACAAATGGCCAGCCTAGCCAAGATACCCTTTAAATTTCAGTTTTTCACAAATTTTCCTTAATATTCAATACTGTCTCCATCTCTAGTCCTTTATATTAACTTGATTTTAGTGGTTGTAGAGAGCAATTGTTTCATGTCTCCCAATTATTTCAGTTCAGTCATGTAAATTCTGTGAGGGCAGGCACCCAAAATGCATGAATCCGAATTCTGGGTCTAAATGCAAAAGTTGAATGGTTAAAACCTGTGCCCTGGTACAGAAAGTAGAATAAAATAGGGTTTTTATAAATCAAATCTTATTTTTATAGTAATGGAGGAGCCATTTATTTCAAGGAATCCAGCAGTGAATACTTTTGAAAAGCAGGAATCTCCTCCTAGTGGAATTAATTCCTCCTTGTTTTTTTAATTTTATAAATGAGAGCTTTGTATATCAGATTTTAAGTTGGGCATAATTTTAACTCCAAAATAATTAGAAGCACTGAACTGTGATAGAAGCAAGCATGGCATGTTATTTTTACAAAATCCTCATATTGTATGATTTTGCTGATGTTTGTTTCCTTGCCAACCATTTATACTTTCCACTTTATAATTACTAATAATATTAGGACCAGCTTAGAGTTGCTTGCCCTTCTCATTTTGGGGCAGTACCAAATATGGTGAGGTATGCTCTACCTACCTACCCCTGACAGAATGTGAGCCAGTCAGTCTTGCCCATGACGTTGACTCTTAAGAGAGTGATAGATGTTGAATTAGATTAGATGACGCAGCTGTGGAGTATCTGACAGCTTGTTAGTTTGGAGGTGTAAAGTGGGGATGAGTGTTCACTGGGAGAGTTAATGCAATTGGTGTCTGCTGTCATTAAGCAAACAAAGAACAGAACTCTAGTAGAGTACCAAGTACCTGGTTATATTTCTAGGTATATGATCATTATCAAGTTTTATGTAGAACAAAGTGAAGTGTATATTATTGTATGTGGGCAAAATGGAAACTGCTGAAGTGTTTAGGTTGCTGATTGGGTACCTAATAGACCACATGAATCAATTTATGTAATAATAGCAATAACTATGAATATATCATTTTGAAGTATTATGACCCATCTTTTGTCTTATGGTCACATGTCCAAGAATATCCTTTGAATATTTAAAACTTTTCTGGCATCTTAAAATATGAGCTGCTTCTAGTAATAGTAGAGTAGCTCATATTGAACTAATCCTCCTGCAGAAAACCGTTATAAATTCTGGACAAAATACAAAACCCCCACAGCTCTCTGAAAGCACTGGAGAGTGGCCATAAGCAGGCAGAAACTGAAGATGAGTCAACACTTGGAAGGAGAGAATAACATTGTATAAATGAAAATGAGATTTTGTTGCCAGCAACCTGCACTACAAGAAATGCTAAAGGGAGTTCTTCAGGCTGAAGGGAAATGATACCAGATGGAACCTTGGATCTTCTGGAAGACTGAAGAGCATCAAATGTGGAAAGTATGTGGGTAAATATACTTATTTCTCTCAATTTCTTTAAAACACATATGACCGTTTAAGGCAAAAATTGTAACATTGTATTGTTAGGTTTAGAGCATATGTAAATGTAATACGTACAGTGATTGTAGCATAATGTTGAAGAAGAGGGATTGCAGTTTCCTGCATCTTACATGAAATGGTACAATATTAACTCTCAGTAGATTGTGAAAACCTAAGGATTTATGTTGTTATCCCCAGAGCAACCACTAAAATATAATGCAAAGAGGTATTGCTCAAATATAAGGTCAGCAGTTTTCAATATACATGCCCCTGAATCCAGATTTCAAAGAAGAGTACAAATTTACTCAAGTGTTTAGATTTCAAACATAAGATAATATTTAAATGGTAGAGTAGAAAATACTAGCAACCTGTTGAGTACTGAAATAATTCAGAAAACTTTGGTAAATAATAATTATAATAGCTTATATTTATTGAGTGCCATGTGTCAAACATTATGTTCTTTACATGTATTGTCATATTTATTCATTACAACAACCTTAATAGAGTAATTGCTGTCATTAATTCCATTTAACACTGGGGAAAGTAAGGCATGGTAGTGTTAAATAATTTACCTAAGGTTTTATAGATAGTTAAGTGGTAGAGACAAGATTTGAATAATTAAGTGGTAGAGACAAGATTTGAACCCAGGATGCCTGACTTTAGACATAATGCTCCCAACTACTATGTTATACTTCCTCAGAAAATGAAACCTGAATTAAAGCTTCCTGATCAGCATGTAGCAAAAAAGTATGGTATATGAGTAAAACTAAAACATATTTTGTTAAAAATATGAAACATGGGAAAACTTTAATTCCCATTTCTAGTGTTCTTAACATTGTTTTTTCATATGTATCTGCTTCACTTTCTCCTTTGTAAACTTGATAATAATCACCTACTTAGATGCGTCTCCCCTGTCAACCCATGGGACAGATAATTCCTATCCCAAATTCCCTATCCTTTGGCTTTATTTTATCCCTTAGCCCTTCCTTTATTCTCATAGCCCCTCATTCAATATATCTGACTGGAGAACAAGAGCATCTTATAGCCTGAGTTAGGAAAACCGAAGGATAAGTTGGTGAGATGAAGGCCATGGGGAAGTAACATTAGGCTACTGTTTGATGGGGAAGGACATACACATTTATTTAATGCCTTCTATGTATCAGGTTCATAAATATGCCCCACATTTTTGACATCTGCCATTTCTGTTTGGTGATACATGATATAGTTCTCAAACTTTTTCTTTTATTAAATAGCAAAGAACTTTTTTTCCAAGTTGAAAATTTCATTTTATTGCAATGTGTAAAACAAAAATGATACTTTTTTACACAGATGTTTTTGTAAGTTCACATCTGCAATGTTTCCATTAAGTGAATGAGCTTAATCATATTTTGCTAAAAGATAAATTTGAAATGAGAATTGTAGTCTGTGATTTTATTCTCAGCACCTAGTTATTTCTGTAATTTGTTTTAGTTGCTCAGTATTGAGAGAGGTGGTGAAAAATGGCCCTCTTAACAGAGGAGCAGGGAGTCCAGTCATTTAGCCACATCCTTAACCCTTTTCTTGGGTTATCTTGAGTAGTTATAACTATATGTAAACACTTGAACTTTAAGACGTGTGAGAGATTCTGAAGGGTTTTTTTGAACTGCTCATTACGGGTATTTCCTCTGTTGTAGTCAGGTAGCCCACTCTGAGGGACTGCAGACTGCACTGAAAATGTGCTTGCTCGCCACATCTACCAGGTTTTAGCAGTTTCCACAGAAGTTGAGAGTTTTGGGGATAGTAGTCATCAGATATACTATTAATTTTTTAAAAACTGCCTTTTGGCTTATGTATGTCAGTGATAGCGCCAAAGCATTTTGCCTAGACCACGTGAATTAGCAAATGTTTGTAATGAGGAAATTGGTTTCACGCCCCAGCACCAAAAATATAGAAGGAAAAAACAGATATTTGATTAGCAGGTAGACTAACATTTAAAATCTTTGAGCCCTCCCATTTGTTTTTTGTCATTGTATCCCTGGGCTTCCCCCAATCCAGCTGGATCTTTGCACAGGTGATGTAGTCTAGCTCTTCTTAGATATATGTCAGATATCTCATGACATATATGAGGCATAAAGGAAAAAAATAACAGAAGTGCTAGTGCAGTTTTAAGCTTTAATAACTTCAGAAGTATAAATGCTACAGGCTTAGAAAAAATCATCATAAAGTTTTATTTAAATTTATTTTATACTCACTTTTGTGATTTTTTGTGTAACAAAAGCTTAATTCTTCTGTTTCAGTCCTTTTGATCAAGGATGGCAAGCATTGAAGAAAAGGTTAACTGTATTCTTGGTTAGCTGAAATCAAGATCATGATGACAGTAAGAAGAAAATTCATTTCCTGTTTTAAGAAGAAGGCTCCCCATAGACATTTAATTAGCAACTGCATGAAAAAGTCAAAGACACTGGGCTTAGTGTATGACAAGCCTGGATCTGGGAGAAAGCACAGACTGACTGAAATTGAGGCAGCAGTGGCATGGAGTCCCAAAACCATGCACTGCACATCTGCTGAATCAGATATTCCAAAAACTGCAGGCTACAGAATTCTAACAGTAAAACTCCTGCATGGTCAAATACTACGAAGAGATTACCATACTCAGACTTCTGTCACCTAATAAAGTGAAAAATTGAAAATTCCAATTATATTCTTGACAAGTTGACATTTTCTTTCCACCCATGTGGCAGTATTTCTATCCCATGTTAGTTGCTGTGTTTGGTGTATAGAAAAGCCTTGGAAAGTTTGCAAACATGAGAATCCTAAGAAGTTAATGTTTGATATGCCATTAGGAATTCTTGCATTGTCAGCCCTTCCTTTTTATTGATGTTTAATTTACATACCAAAAAAATTCACCCTTTTAAAGCATGTGATTCAGTGGTTTTCAGTATACTTATAAAGTTTGCAGCCATCACCACTATCTATTGGGAACATTTTCATCACTCCAAAAAGAAATCCCACGTATGACGGCAGGCACTCCCCATGTCTCCCTGCTCTAGCCCCTGGCAAGTAATCTCTTTTGTGTCTCAGTGGATTTGTCCAGTCTTACATTTCATAAAATAGAATTATACAATATATGGCCTTTTGTGTCTTTTGACCCTTTTTGAAGAATCTATAATCAGTGATGAATCTTATTTAGCAGTGCTTTAGATTTTTTTCATTTGCACATTATAGTGATTATTCAATTAAATAATACATTTTCAACAAGACAAAATATCTGTTCTTATGCATTATGTATGTGGTTGTTCCTCTATTACATTTTCTCATATAAGTGGATCAATAGAGGAGGTCTTCTTGCTTACCCTCTCTGTCATCTGTTCTATCTCCATTAGATGTTTCTGTGAGGTCATGCCAGAATGTTTGTATATGTGTCAAAATCTTTTTTTTTTCTTCTGGGTGGCTTTTAAGACAGAATTATAAATGCAGTTATTTGAGTCACTGAATCATCAGTGGGCTATATGTGGGTATGGATATGTGATTTTGTGTATATATCTGCAAATATTTCCTAGCTCTGACTCCAGAGAGGGCCTGGAAGCAATGACAGCCTAGTAGCAGTGAGCATACTTGTGCCCAAATCTTGTTTTCTAAATGTCATTCTCAACTAAAAAAGAATCAAGGCTCCTTAGAGAAATGGTTTGTTCTAGAAAGCGTACTTTCATTGTTGAAAGTATGATAAAACTGTGTCAAAAACACACAGTAGTCAGCTTGAAGGAGCTCTACTGGTCAAATCAGTGACATTTTGAAAGTCAAAATAAATAATTTAAATATTTATTTTCATTGAATAAACTGAAATCCATGAGTACATGCTCATATAAAGAAATGAAAATAAATGGGGTTGAATGGAAGGCTCTACCTTACAGTAATAAATCTAGGTAAATATGGGAATTAGAAAATCCCATTTGGCAGCCCTCAAAGTAGTAATTTATTTAGGCAGGATTATCAATGGATACTAACTATTGAGTGAAGGTTTGATGAGAAGCAGGATTTTTGCATAGTTTAAAAATATCTCCTCCAAAAATGCTTACAAATTATTTTTTAATAAGTACAAAATAATAACTTTATTGAGGAAAATCATGGCAAGTACCATCTTAACCAAATGGTAGAATTTACCAACTCCAGTAATGGGACAAGTCAGCATTGTATGCCTCCTGATATAATGAACATAGAAGAGTATGAAATCACTTCTTTTGTATTCTTGCCAGAAATTTGTAAGCCACATTTAATCACAAGGAGACATCAGAAGAACCTGAAGAACATTCCATAAAGTAACCAGCCTTTATACTTTGGAAATTTCAAGGTCATGAAAGATAAGGAAAGACTGAGGAAGTGTTCCAAATTGAAGGAGACCAGAGAGACATGACAACAAAATGCAAAACATGATCCTGGATTGGATCCTGGACATTAAGAGAACAATTGGTGAAATTTGATTTGGTTTAATGATAAAATCATGTTGATATTGTTGATTTTGGTGATTGTACAGTAGTTATTTAGGACAGTGTCCTTGGTTTTAGGGAATATACACTGAAGTATTAAGGGGCAAGGGGACATGCTGTCTGCAACTTAATTTCAAGTGGTTCAGCAAAAGAAATGTGTATGAGAGAATTTACATTTAATGAAGTAAATATTAGCCATTGGGGAAGCTGCACCAAGGGTCTGTAGGAGTTCTTTGTTCTATTTTAGCAACTTTTCCATTAGTTTTAAGTTATTTAACAATATAGCTTTTAAAAAAATGTCCTTTTCTAAAGTTGAGTATCTCTGTGACCCAATTCAAATCGAATGCTTCATTTCCCAAGAAAAAAGTTTTTTTAATGATTAGATTGATGTAAAGGTGAGTTTGCATATTTATGCAGAATAGATGAATAGAAAATTACTCCTTGAATATAACAAGGTTGACATGGAGCTTTTGAGGTTTTTTAATCTTAAAAAAACAACAACCCTATACTCCAAAGTGCATAAATCATTTCTAAACAGATGTATTAAGGAAAAGTAGCATCCTAGAGGACAAAGCACTCCAGGCATTCATCCCCTGACCTAACTGAATGACAGAACTTGAAGCAACATCAAAGCTGCTAAAATAACTGGCTCTGACATGTACCAAGATGGGGGTAAATACTTCTCACAACTTTGAAATAAATCTTCAATCTTTAAAGAGACAAAAACAAAAATAGTATCATATTTCATAAATATAATTCACATTATTCATTTGTGATTTTTTTTGTTACCTGGGAAAAGCTGGTAAAGTTAAATCAAACTTGTTTTTTATATCTATTCTTCCCCACCCTTTTGCTCCCCGCCTCTCCTTGTGGTGGTGTGCAGGGGAACCAAAAGCTTTTAAAATACTCACTGCTTTCTCCAAGGGTCAGTGAACATCTGTTGGATGCTTTCCCTTCAATGCCATTAGGCTCACACAAGGTAAATTTCATTTCATGCCCCTTAGTTTGGCATTAATGGTCTTCTGTAGTTTAGTCGTAACCAATCTTTCTAACTTACTTTACTACCTTGTAGAAATCACCTTCAGACACACTTGTGCTTATTTTACTCTGAAAAAAATCTTTTGTTCTAATTACAGTTGACCCTCGAACAATGTGGATTTGAATGTCACAGGTCCACTTAT
Organism: Manis javanica; assembly: GCF_040802235.1. NCBI lineage: Eukaryota > Metazoa > Chordata > Mammalia > Pholidota > Manidae > Manis > Manis javanica. The sequence continues at coordinate 189,485,699 of NC_133156.1, forward strand.
ATGAGGATTTTTTCAATACATTGGAAACTCTTTTTGGAGGTTTACTATAATTTGAAAAAAGATTTTTTTCTATTTTATTGTAAAAATACACTACATATGTAGTACATATAGAGAATATGTGATAACTGACTATTTGTGCTATTGGTAAAGTTTCTGTCCAACAGTAGGCTGTCAGAAGTTAAGTTTTGGGGGAGTCAAAAATTATACATGGATTTTCAACTTTGCAGAGGGCTACCCCCCTTAAACCTTGCATTGTTAAAAGGTCAGCTGTATATGTGATTCTTTTACCTCTGTTCCTTTCTGAGTATTTGTTACTCATCCGACAAAGCATGTCATGGGTTCCATTTCTTCTGTGAAGCTGTTTCTAATCACTCTTGGTCCATTGGGATTTCTCTGTATTAAGAAATCTTATAGCTTGTTTGTTAAAGCTTTTCTTTGACATTTAATTATACATTTCCTATTAAATTTGCATTTTGTTTTACTTTTGTGTCCATACACTTTGTCTTCTTAACTAATTTGTAAGCTTCAAAAGAGGAAATACTATATTTATAACTCATAATCTTTCTTCTTTAGTTGAATCTTTTCTTCTTTAGTTGAAGTGCTTTTAATGTACTTAGGCACCTATTACCTAATGTGAATGTAAACCTATTAAAATGGACTTTTTATTTTTGCTTCCTGGAATTAGCTTAAAATGATTTTTAAAAATGAATTGTAATAGGTATTTTTTTTTCTTTTGAGAATAACTGAAAAAGCATAAGAGAGAACAAATAGAGAAAAGTTATCTTTTATAAAGGAAGTTGTGTCTTAACATTCTGTTAAATTTAAGAATGCCGAAATACAGATTAAATATGATACTAATGAAATAACTTTAACAATTTTCTTTGAGTAATATAGCACTTACCTTTTTAATAGAATGTAGAATATAAAATGTTCTAAAGAAAGCAAAAAAGTCATATTTTTAGGTAAATACTAGGATAAGAAAAGTTGAGAAAGAATATGTTGGGATAGGTTAAAAAAGAACAGCTAGAAATCTAGAAGATTATAAAAGGTATTAGTTACCCTTTTCAAAAGGGTGCCTATTATTTATACAAGTAATTCATCTGTGTGTTTTTGGATTTAGGGAACCAAAACATGACAGCATTTTGCTTTTAATGTATTTTGGGCCTTGCTTTAAAGTTATATGTTTTTGGCCAGGCACACTTCTAAAATAGCTAAACTTTTCAGTATGAGAAACTTCTTTTTTTCTCTTTTAACTATTAATTATTTTTGAAAAGTAATATGCATCTTTAACTCACTGTTTGGGAAAAGAAAATGCTTTGGCAACAACACACCTTACTGTTATGTTGCTTAGGTTCATTCACCCTTGCATGTCACTGTTCTTCATTTGTTTTAACTGCTGTATAGTTAAAAATAGTCTGAATATTGCATGGTTTATTCATTTATTCTATTGATGGACATTTGGGTTGTTTCCAGGTTTTTGGTATTCTGAAGACATGTACATTCTTATACAATTTTTTTTCTTGTACATGATTTGGGTAAGGCCTACTTATAAGTAGAAATGCTGAGCCATATGGTATATGAATATCCTGTGTTAGGAGATAATGCCCAACCCAACGTTTTCCAAAGTGTTAGTCCCTTCAAGTTTTCTCCCATTGACGCAATCCCAGGAATCTTTGAGAGCTTCCTTGTTTTTCTAGTGTGACAGGATCTTTGAGACTCGTCTTGTACATTTGCTATTCTGGGCCTGGAACCAGCCTTTTCTCCAAGGAGCTCGGTTTCTTTAGGAAAAGTATGTAGAGGCTACAATTTGGGTACATTTTTTTTTCTAGGCCTAAGAAGATAGGATAGAGATAGGAAATATGTGTTTTTGTTTTTTAGGAGAAAATATATCATGAGTTCATACTTTATTTCTGATTCAAATTCAGTGAAAGAGAGTTTTTACTTCTTTGATTTTATGTCTTTTCTCATGTGGAAAACTTTGGCTCTGAATGATATCAACATAATTATTTAAATTTATACAGATATGGTTTTAGAATAACAATTCCTAGAATATGACAATCAAAAACAGTAATTTCTTGGCACTTCTCCCCTCTCTTTTCCTTAGGATTTTCAATTAAAGATGAATAGCTGATTGCTGTGTTTTAAAGTCATTTAAAGTAATTCTTGGTGTGATTGACTTTCATTTTAGTTTTGGTTTTGGAGGATGGCTTTTTATTTTTCCTTTTTATTTAATTTTATAATTTTTTGAACCATTTCATTATTTCCAAATCATATCTGTAAAATGAGATAGACACATTTGGAAAAACCTAGTTTTCATTATTTTCTACTTCAGTTTGTTATCTCTTTCTCTCTAACTGTCTCTATGTAACCATTTTTACTACTTTTTTGTTTAGCCTTCCATTAAGAAAAATTAGTATGTGTGTGCCTCTTTCTTAGATACAAAAGCAGGAAAATACTCTGCTTTTTCCATTAATCACTCTATCCTGGAGGTTACACCATAGGTATTTATAAAGATACTTTCCATTCTTTTTTTTCCCCATTCTTTTTCATAGCTGCATAGGACTCCATTGTGTGAATGTTCCATGATTTATTCAACCAGTTCCCTATTGATGGACATTTGGGTTGTTTCTTTGCTGTTACAAATAGTGCTGCAGTGAATTGCATTCAGCATATGTCCTTTTGTATTTTTGACATTGTTGGAAGGAGGATTGCTGGATCCAAAGGTAAATGCATATTTCATACCATAGCCTTTAGGGTTTGACAAAGTCCCTTGGGTAAGTCTGAATCTCTCCCTACCTCCTCAATTGCGAATCACTTTATTATTAGAACTTCTTGTGGGAGGCACGGTTGCTCAGTTGCACCTTGGTAGGCATGAGGCAGACCACCACAGTGCTATTTCTGTATTTCACTGGATTGCTTGGGTTGGCTGGCTGAGCTTCAGATAGGTCTTTATTTGAACAGGCTTCTTCTGAAATGGCAGACAATTGGAGTAAGAAAGCATAGCCTTTAGAGCCAGGTATTTCTGAAATTTAAAGACCTCTCAGAGGAAAATGTGGAATGGCTAGCAGACGAGCATTTGAGGGTTCACAGGTGGCAGTCCTGCTCATGCTGGCAGGAGGGTTACTCCAATGAATCTGATTTCATTTTGTTATCCTGAAAAATGTGGTTCCATGGCTTAAACCTCCACATCCCATAGGGACTAGAATTCAAGTCATGGGGCAGTGTGAATTCTACCTGGCTGTTCTTACATAGGACTATTTTATTGTGTTACACTTTCACCTCCATTATATTAAGGGCACCCTTGATCTGACATCCCAGTATCCTCTCTTAAAGGAATGATATCTATTGGATTTATCCTTCCTATACTAAAATTTTTTTTAAGTTAGGAGTTTGTGTAGCAATTTGTATGTAGGGAAGAGAACCTGTCAGAGTACAGTAGCTGGAATATATTAGGTGTTCAAGAAATTTCAAATGAATAAATTGATTCAGCGAATGAATGAATTCATTTGAGAGTAGAAGGAAGGGAGTAGAGGAGAAGTTTTTCTTGTTTTGTCTTCCTTTTTTTCAATATGGGAGACAAACATAATTAAGTGTTTACAGATAGATGTAGAAATAAATGAAAGCTAGCCTAATTTTTTATGGAAATAGGAAAAGTTTTTTATTGTATATAAGGTAATGAATATTAGACTCTTGGTTTTTGAAATCTTAGAATAAATGCTCTTATTTCAGAGAAGAGATTTAGATCAATTTGAAAGAAAGTAGAATTCAGTGGTTAGTGATTGGATGTGAGTAGCAAGGGATAAAAAGTAAAGAACAGTATGTAAATTTCTGCCTTGAGGACATAAGTGAATGGTATTAACATTCACTAAAACTGGAACTATAAGATGGGCAGGCTTGCTTACTGAAAATGAGGACTTCAATTTTGGTCCTTGGTAAGTAATGTTGCATGCAGGGAATCTCAGAGTTGCAGTAGGTGGTGGGGTGACAGCATACCTCCTTGTGGGTATGTGCTCAAGACTTAACTTCATAAATGGAAATTTAAGCTGTGGAAGAAGGTAAGGTCACCCAGTGATAGTAGATAAAGTGAGAAGAGAAAATCAGGACAGAATTCTGAGGAGTACTAGGTATAAGTGGGAAAAGATGGTGCCTAAGGAAGAGTTGTCAGAGGGATAGGAAGTGAACTAATTTGGGGGGAGAAAGGGAAGAGAATCTTCCAAGAAAAGAGGATATAGTTTATAGTGTTATATAGTAGGAGAGACCTCAAGTAAGAAATATCCATTAGCTTTAGGAAAAATATCACTGCATAGGGGATAGAGAGAGAAGCTAGTATGGAGGAATTGAGAGTGAGTATGAAATGGAGGATGTGGCAAGAATCGATTTAAATGAAGAATGGTGGTATCTGGGAGTAGAGGAAGGCTTTCTCAAGATGGGAGACAGTTAAAGTGAATGCTGTTAGGAAGATAAGGTGAAGAGAGAACCTACACAGGAGGATATAAGAGAAGCCAGTAAAATCATGGCATAACCGAGTTTTACAGAAGACTAAGAGGGAGAAAAAGCATATGTAAATACATATGAGATGTTTAGAACAGTGGGGATTCAGAAGGTACTGCAGAAAGGTCTGGCATGGAGGGGAATGAGCAATGGGAGGTTGTGCAGGAAGGAGGAAGAACTTTGAGAGCAAATCTTTACTGTGTAATTAATAGCCATACTTCTGATCTTCTGGCCTAATAATTTGGAACTAAAAATCAGAACCTTGGAGAGAACTAGCCTCCACTATTGGGGTGCAGGGATTCCTTAATGTCTGTTTCTCTCATTCCTAACTAAGAAGAGTTTTAAAACATCCTTTATGCTAATGATCTGGTATTTGTCCAGTTTCCATCAAAGTGTAAAGTACTTTATTGGCTGGTGTTTTGTTTCTGAATTCACTAATTTCTGCTATTTTTGTTATTTTCTTCTAATGTGAATTTACTGTGAAGCTCTTTTAAAAAATGTTAACTTACACAAATAAAAATTGTACATATTTAAGTATACAACTTGATGATTTGTTGACATATATGTCATATATGTATGTATTGTGAAATGATTAACACAAACTCATTGTATCTGTCACCTTTCATGGATGCCATTCTTTTTGTGGTGAGAACAGTCGAGATTTACTCTCTCAGAAAATTTCAAGTATACATTATTAACTGTATAGTCACCATGCTGTACATTAGGTCTGCAGAACTTACTCATTTTATAACTGAAAGTTTGTATCCTTTGATCAGAATCTCCCCTTTCTCTCCATTCCTTCAGTCTCTAGTAACCAGAAACAATTCTTTCTGTTTATGAGTTTGACTTTTTTTATTTTTTAGATTCCACTTATAAGTAAGATCATGTGATATTTGTCTTTCTGTGTCTGGCTTATTTCACTTAGCATGGTGACCTCCAGGTTCATCCATGTTGTCACAAATGGCAAACTTTTCTTCTTTTTTAAGGCTTGAATAATATTCTTATGTGTGTGTGTGTGTACAACACTTAGGTTGTTTCCATGTCTTGGCTACTGTGAATAATATTAATTTTCAGCCCTTTTAATATTTAACATCTTTAAGTTTGATGCTTAACACAAATGGTATTTTCATCATTATTTAATTCAAAATACTTAATTGTTTTCTGTTGATTTTTTTCTTTCACTCATGGTTATTTAGAAGTGTGATTCTTGGTTTCTAAGATGGAGATTTATTTTAATTTTATTTTGGTTGATTTCTAACAACTAGAGAAAGTATTCTATATTATCTAAATCCCTTAATATTTGTGAAGATTTGTTTTAGCCTATCGAGTTGAAAAGAGTTTATATTCTTCAGCTTTAAAATGTTCTCTGAATGCGCATTGAGACAGGTTTGTTAATAGTGTTTTCTAATCTTCATCTATTCTGATATTTTTTTTTGATTTTTCAATCTGTAGTAAGTTCTTAGTTTTTGTTTTATGTATTTTGAGGTTGTATTATGGGATGCATACTCATTATAAATTACGTTTTTCATGATGAACTGAACCTCTCTTTATTAATTGATCCTTTTTATCTATAGAAATGCTTTTTACCTGAACATGGTTTTTTTGGCTTAATATTACAGGCATCTTTTGGTTAGTATTTTCATGATAAATTTTTTTTCTTCTTCTTACTTTGCTTTTTGTCTATCTTTATATTTGAGATGTATGTCTTTTAAATATCACGTTGGCTTTTTGTTTTTTTAAATCTAGTCTGACAATCTCTATCATTTATCCTGAGCACTTAATCCATTTACATTTGATGTAATCACTTATATTTTCAGGTTTTTACTTACCATCTTATTTTGTGATTTTTAATGGTTTTTCCCATTTTGTGTTCTTTCCCTCTCCTTTCTTGCCATCTTTTCTTTGATTGAGATTTTTAAAAGTAGACTTTATTTTGTACAGCAGTTTTAGGTTCATAGCAAAATTGAGAAGTACAAAAATTTCTCATATATCCACCCAATCCTCTGCAACACACATAGCCAGAGTTGTACATAGTTTACAACCGATGAATCTTCATTGACAACATCATCATCCAAAATCCAAAGTTTGCATGAGGGTTCACTCCTGGTGCTATATTTGCAATTAGTTTTGACAAGTATATAATGATACTTATCCATTATCATAGTGTCATGTTGAATAGTTTCACTGCCCTAAAATCCTCTGCGCTTTGCCTGTTTTTCCCTCCCTACCACTAATCCTGGCAACCACTGATCTTTTTTACTATCTCCATAGTTTTGCCTTTTCCATAGTGCCATGTAGGTGGAATCATACTGTATCTAGCCTTTTCAGATTGGTTTCTTTCATTTAGTGATATGCATCTAAAGTTCCTCCATGTCTTTTCATGGCTTGATAAGTCATTTTCTTTTTAGCACTGAATAATATTCCATTATCTGGATATACCACAGCTTATTCATGTACCTGCTATAGGACATGTTGGTTGCTTCTAGGTTTTGGCAATTACAAATAATGTGAATAATTATGGCTAATAAACATCCATGTATAGGTTTTTATGTGGATAGTTTTCATTTCATATGGGTAAAATATGAAGGAATGTGATTGCTGGATCATATTTTATTTTCTAAGATAAAACTATTTTCCAAAGTCGTTCAATTCCCACCAGCAATCAATGAGAGTTCTAGTTGCTTCACATCATTACTAACATTTGGTGGTGTGAGTGTTTTGGATTTTCACCATTCTAATAGGTGTGTAGTGATATTTCATTGTTGGTTTGGTATTTTTTAATTGTTTTCCCCTTCCACTAGTTTGGAAGTTATATATTCATTTCTGTTCTTTTAGTGGTTACCCTAAAAATTAAACTTATTGTACTTAACTTTAAGGCTAACTAGCATATCTATTTTCTTAGATAAAATAAGGACCTTAGAATTTTTAATTACTTTTGAGCTCCTGTTTATATATTATTGCTGATTTGTATTCCAATTCTATTTTTTTTTTTGCAATCTCAAAAGAAATTATTATAGGTGTAATGTAGGGTTTCAACATTTGTGTTTCTCACTTTTCTGCTTTTCTTTTTTGCAACTCAGGTCCCCATCTGGGATTACTTTCCTTCTGCCTAAAGTATTTTCATAGAATTGTCTTTACTCAAAGTTTGCTTTGAGTAAAGACTTACAGCTTTCGTTTGTCTGTCTGACCTGTCTTTATGTTGCCCTAATTCTTGAAAGGTATTATTACTAAATATAAATTCTAGGCTCACAGTTAGTTTCTTTTAGCACATGGTTTTTCTTGTGGCTGTTGAAGTCAGCTGTCAGCCTGTTGTTTCCTTGAAGTCAGTCTAACAGCTTTTAAAATCTTGGCTTTGTCTTTGACCTGCAGTTTCACTGTGATGTGTCTAGGCATGATTTTTTTTTTCTTTCTAGCTTTGGAATTGTTGAGCTTTTTGAATCTGTAGATTATTATTTTTCATTAATGTGGGAAATTTCTTAGAATTTCTTCATATTTTGCCTCTGCTTCAAGCTTTCCTTTTGTTCTTGAGCAACAGTCAGACATACCATAGAACTTCTCACTTACAAAGTTTCTTAAACTACTGTTAAATATTTTAAACTAACTCCCAAACTAGTTCTTTCATGTTTTCCAGCTCTGCAATCCATTAATTTTTTCTATTGAGTTTTTAATTCCAATTATTTACATTTTTTATTTCTCTCAAATCTTAAAAAAAATAGTTCACTCTTTTCTGACATATTTTCAACTTTGGATTTTTATTTCTTTAAATATAGGCATAGTTATTTTATAATCTGTGCCTAATAATTCTAATATAGTAACTCTTTAAATTTGTTTCTGCTTTCTATTGCTTTTACTAGTTCTTGCTAATGATGCCTGGTTTCATTATATAATTTTTTTAATTTGAAAAATTAATTTTTAGAAGTCTTTGGGGTCTGGAATGAAAGTGTGCATTCTTTTTTCCAAGGGAATTGTGTTTGCTTCTGCTATTGAAGTCACTTACCAGTCTGGGACTACTTTGGGCTAAATTCAAAACAGTGCTTTGAATACCCAGATTAAGAGAATTTGGACTGCAATTCTATGCAATGGTTGACTTCAAACTACAGTTTCCAAACCTTTGGCCCCTCTTCAGTGTCAAGGTAGCTTTCTTTGGAGTCCTCTAGGAGTAGAAGAGGTTGGGCAGGTTTTCTTCACTCTTATATTGAGAATACAGTGCTTAAGGATTCAAGCTTTATGGTGAGGGTTGCTGTCGACTAGATTTCCTACCGTTAGCAGATCTAGACTCTGCTCTGAGTTCATGTTCAAGGCTCTGAGTTATCTATTGCCACATAGCTTATGCATAAAATACATTTATTTTTAGTATTCTCCACTTTCATTTTGTTGTGCAGGAGGAATAGGAACAAATTTCATCCTCATCTCTTCTTTTTGCTTAGCTAATACAGGCTAAGCCTCTCACACACCTCCTCTTGCATCTTTCTGCTTTACTGGACATAGTATCGCACTACATTTTAGTAATGATGGTATCTTCGAGTTCTAGATTAGGCTTAAGATCCTGAGAGCCATGACTCTCAGAGTTCTAGGAGACCTCATTATCAGAGATGGCCTTTAGGATCATGGGATCTTTGGACCAGTATGGTGAAGGGAAAGTTTTTAGTTTTATTTTAGTCATAATGAGTTTTCAAAGAATAGCCACATTTCACTGTACTTTTGCATTTGAGCCCCTAATATTACCAAGGAGTCCTGTTTTCACAAGTAATAATAATCTCATGAGTGTCAGAAGCATCTAGAGATGCTGGAGGAGCAAACCTTTGCAAACTATTATCCTATTTTTGTCATAAATGTGTCATATTCTTGTGCACTTTCAGCCTCTAGGGATTAGAGGGTGTTCCATAAGCACTTGAATGTTACTACGTAGAGTCGAACTCTACTTGACATGGCACCAAGGATAGCCTTTGGATATGTTCAGCTATAGAAAAATAAATTATATAAATCATATCTGTCAACAAAGGGGAAGGTGAAATATGAAATGTGTAAAGACAAACAGGTAGATTATCACAGGGTGGAGGTAAGAGATAGGAAAATGCATGGTGATAGAGGCCTAGTGCTTGGAGAACAAAATGAAATAGACACTATCCAAAGAAGATTGTTCAAGTGGTGAACCTGCTACTTTTCAGTTTAGATTGGAACCTTCCATTTTCATGTTTCTTTCTCTCTCTCTGTCTTTCACACACACACACACTTTAACACTACTATTTTAAGCTACAGTTTATTTGGCTCTCTTCTCGCTGTCAACACTGGTATTGGAAAGTTGGAGAACTAGTATACTCACCAGCCAGAAGATTCTGTAATCTACAGCATGGCACACTGCTGCTGGAAAAGGAATAGGATTGTCCTTCCCAAGAGGGATCTAATGTCTTTGGTAGGACCTTAGAGTATCTTTCTGTCCCAACTAGGTTTTTCTTTCTTTCTCTCCAACTTCCCTTAGGAATGCTTGATTAACTATATAAAGTCAATGTTGATTATAGTAATTCATGCGAACAGCTTAGCCCTTACGCTTGATTACTATGTAGAACAGTAATGATGACTGACAATCATCACATACATTATTAAATAAATGTCATGTTAATATTGTAAATTTAATATAATTGTATTTTATCACTAGTGGTTGAGTGATTTACTCTATAACAACACTGTAACAAGAACATTTATTTTTTAAAATCTAATAATTATTACTGAGGAAATTATAGTAGTATGTCTTCCTTATACATAACTAAATAGTCTTTAAAATGTGATTCTGGGTGACGATCAGGAGCAAGAGCCTACTCTATTGCCCTCTGCAAGCCAAAGGAGTAGAGAGAAAAGGTTTGTCATTGCCTTTGACCATGAAGGTGCCACCCACCATTCTCATTTTTCTTTATTAATTTTAGCATTTACATACTCTACATTTCAAACTGTGATTCTTTTTGACATAATACTCAATAATTTGAGCATATTTGAAATATGTGTTTTCAGAGTTGAGAACCTACCCAGGGCACATTTAGAATATTTAGATCAAAATTAAAATTTTAAATTTTAGTGCATTTTAAACAAACTTATAAATCAAGATAAGTTAAAGTTTGGATAGTCGATGTAGTAAGGTGTCGTGGTAGTGGTGGTTGTGGTTTTTGTTTTGTTTTAAATACTGAGAAAGCTTTACTAAATTTGTAAGATTATTGCCTAGTAAACACTAGGTGGTGCAACTGTGCCAGGACCGTATAATGAAGTATGTGGACAGCTTTTTTGTTTTGTTTTGTTTTTAGAAGGCAGGAGGATGAAATTAATTCTGGTGTGAGAAAACTCTTTGGAAATGAGAATTCTCAAAATATTAAAATGAATAAATCTTGCCCTTTTATTGTTCTCAGATTCAAATGGGATGACCTGTTTTGTGATTTAGATCACAAAGGTCTCAAAGTATTTTTATATTGTTCATAGTGCATTTTAAACTCAACAAACTAATGAAAGAAAGGAAGAAAACCCACAGAGAAACCAGCGAAACCAAATTTGGTTTCCTATAAGAATTTATAAGTGAATTTCTCTGTGACTACAGTTAAACAGACTTACCCTCTACTATTTCAAATCATTCTAAAATGCTGTAGGACTTGAGCAATTATCTGTAATGTTATATTTCATCTTATCAAGTGATTTTTGGTCAGTTAAACCTTGAAAAATAGTTTTCCTCTTGGCATGTTTTGTCTTCTTTCATCTGTTAAAAATAAACTTGCATTCTGTAAATTCAGGTCATTAAATTATTAAATTGAAGATTTAGTTTGTTTCTGAAATGAAAAATAGTTATTGTTAAATTACATGTATATTAAAAAGAAGAAAAAAATTCTTTACACATAACTATTTAAAACCTTAAGTCTTAATACTGCAAGTTTTTTTCTTTTAAGGTCTTTTTCAGTTTGAAATACAGTTATTCAATTTGATAATTTTCTTTCTGAAAAATAAAAAAGTTATGTCTTCTAGCAAGTCAGTGAATAATGTTTCAGTTACATTTGTATTTAAATGCCTTTCAATATTTTGGAAGCACAAAAGGAAGCTATCTTACCAGGTTATTTAATTTTTTATTTTTTTACTGAAGTGTAGTTGATATACAATCTTATATTAGTTTAAAGTATACAACACAGTGGTTCAAAGGTTACCCATATTATTAAATCCTCACCCCAACTAGTGCAGTTGCTATGTCAACCTAAAAAGATGTTACAGAATCATTCGCTATATTCTCCATGCTGTATTACCATCCCTGTGACCAACTTATGACTGTGAATTTTTGTGTCCCTTTAATTCCCTCCTCCTCCCCACCTATCCAACCCAACCCCTCCTGTATGGTAACTACCAGTCACTTCTCAGTGTCTATGAGTCTATTGCTATTTTGTTCATTTTGTTATGTTTTGTTCTTAGATTCCACAAGTAAGTGAAATCGTATGGTATTTGTCTTTCTCTACCTATCTTATTTCACTGAACATAATACTCTCTAGGTCCAACCATGTTGTCACAAATGGCAGGAATTCCTTCTTTCTTATGGCTGAATAATATTCCATTGTGTGTATGTACTGCTTCTTTATCTGTTCATCTATCAGTGGACACTTTGGTTGCTTCCATATCTTGCCTATTGTAAATAATGAGTCATTAAACAAGGGTGCATATATCTTTTCAAATCATAGATTTGTTTTCTTCAGGTAAATTTGTAGAAATGGAATTACTGGGTCATACAGTATTTCTATTTTTAATTTTTTGAGGAACCACCATACTCTTTCCACTGTGGCTGTAACAGTTGACATTCCCACCAACAGTGTAGGAGGGTTCCCTTTTCTCCATATTTTCACCAACACTTGTTATTTCTTGTCTTCTGGATGGTGGCCAGTCTGACTGGTGAGAGGTAGTATCTTACTGTGGTTTTGATTTGCATTTCCCTCATGATTAGTGATGTGGAACATCTTTTCATGTGCCTGTTGGTCATCTGAATTTCTTCTTTGGAAAAATGCTGTTCAGTTCTTCCATCCATTTTTTAATTGGGTAATTTGCTTTTTTGGTGTTGAGTTGTATGAGTCTATCTTACCATTTAAAAACATTCACTATATAATCACAGAAAAATTAGAATCAACTTAGGTACTTCAGAGGGTTATCAGTAACTGACAGAATTGTACAAACTATATTTATATTTTTTATTATTTTTCCAACTGTGAATCATACATCTTTTATTAGACCAGAGTTAATACAAAATTGGTTTTAAGTTTCACTAATGTGGTAAAAGAAGATAGGGTTTTAAACTTTTTTTTATTAAGGTATCATTGATATACAATCTTATGAAGGTTTCACATGAGCAGCATTGTGTTTATTTACTACATTCACCTGTATTGTTAAGTCCCCCCACACTCAATTCCAGTCACTGTCCATCAGTGTAGTAAGGTGCTGTAGAGTCTCTACTTGTCTTCTCTGTGCTGTACTGCCTTCCCATGACCCACCTATTATGTGTGCTAAGCATACTGCCCTTTGATCCCTTTCTCCCTCCTTCCCACCTATCCTCCCCAACCCCTTCCTTTTGGTAACTGCTTGTCCCTTCTTGGAGTCTGTGAGTCTGCTGCTGTTTTGTTCCTTCAGTTTTGCTTAGTTGTTATAGTCCACAAATGAGTGAAATCATTTAGTACTAGTCTTTTTCCACCTGGCTTATTTGAGTGAGCATAATAACCCCTAGCTCCAACGATGTTGTTGTAAAAAGTAGGATTTGTTTTCTTCTTGTGGCTGAATAATATTCCATTGTGTATGTGTACCACATCTTCTTTATCCATTCATCTACTGATGGACACTTAGGTTGCTTCCATGTCTTGGCAATCGTAAATAGTGCTGCAATAAACATAGGGGTGCATATGTCCTTTTGAATCTGGGATCCTGCATTCTTAGGGTAAATTCCTAGGAGTAGAATTCCTGGGTAAAATGGTAATTCTATTTTTAGTTTTTTGAGAACCTTCCATATTGCTTTCCACAGTGGTTGAACTAATTTACATTCCCACCAACAGTATAGGAGGGTTCCCCTTTCATTGCATCCTTGGCAGCATTTGTTGTTCCTTGTCATTTGGATGTTGGCCATCCTAAGTGGTGTGAGGTGATATCTCGTGGTTTTAATTTTCATTTGCCTGATAATTAGCGATGTGGAGTATCTTTTCATGTGCCTGTGGCCATCTGAATTTCTTCTTCGGAGAAGTGTCTTTCATACCCACCTCTCATTTTTTAATCGGGTTATTTGCTTTTTGGTTGTTGAGGCCTATGAGCTCTTTATATATTTTGGATGCTAACCCCTTATTGGATATGTCATTTACGAATATATCCTCCCATACTGTCGGATGCCTTTTTGTTCTACTGATGGTATCCTTTGCTGTACAGAAGCTTTTTAGTTTGATGTAGTCCCATGTGTTCATTTTTGCTTTTGTTTCCCTTGCCCGAGGAGATGTGTTCAGGAAAAAGTTGCTCATATTTATATTCAAGAGATTTTTGCCTATGGACAATAATCCAGTTTCATTTTTTTTTACATGTAGGTGTCCAGTTTTGCTAACACCAGTTGTTGCAGAGGCTGTCATTTCCCCATTGTATATCTATGGCTCCTTTATCATATATTAATTGACTGTATATGCTTGGGTTTATATCTGGGCTCTCTGTACTGTTCTGCTGATCTATTGGACTGGTCTTATGCCAGCACCAAATTATCTTCATTACTATGGCTTTGTGGTAGAGCTTGAAGTTGTGGAGCATAATCTCCTCAGCTTTATTCTTCCTTCTCAGAATTGCTTTGGCTATTTGGGGTCTTCTGTGACTCCATACGAGTTTTAGAACTATTTTTTCTAGTTTGTTGAAGAATGCTATTGGTATTTTGATAGGGATTGCATTGAATTTATGGGTTGCTTTAGGCAGGATGGCCATTTTGACAATATTAATCCTCCTATCCATGAACATGGGATGTATTTCCATTTATTGGTGGCTTCTTTAATTTCTCTCATGAGTGTCATGTAGTTTTCAGGATATAGGTCTTTCACTTCCTTGGTTAGGTTTATTCCCAGGTATTCTTTCTGATGCAATGGTGAATGAAATTGTTTTCCTGATTTCTCTTTTGGCTGTGATTTCTGTGTACTAATTTTGTGTCCTGCAACTTTGCTAATTCAGTTATTAGTTCTAGTAGTTTTGGGGTGAATTCTTTAGGGTTTTTATGTACAACGTCATGTAATCTGCAAACAGTGACAGTTTAACTTCTTCCTTGCCAATCTGGATGCCTTTTATTTCTTTGTGTTGTCTGAATACTGTGGCTAGGACCTCCAGAACTATTTTGAATGACAGTGGGGAGAGCGGGCATCTTTGTCTTGTTCCAGATCTTAGAGGAAAAGTTTCAGCTTTTGCTGTTAAGTATGGTGTTGGCTGTGCTTTGTTGTATATGGCCTTTATTATGTTGAGGTACTTGCCCTCTATATCCATTTTTTGAAAGTTTTAATCATGAATGGATGTTGAATTTTGTCAAATGCTTTTTCAGCATCTATTAAGATGATCATGTGATTTTTGTCCTTTTTGTTGATGTGGTGGATGATGTTGATGGACTTCCTAATATTGTATTATTCTTTTATCCCTTGAATAAATCCCACTTTGTCATGTGGATGATATAGCAGATGTTTTTTAATTTGGTTTGCCAATATTTTGTTGAGTATTTTGCATCCATGTTCATCAGGGATATTGGTCTGTAATTTTCTTTTTTTGTGGTGTCTTTGTCTCATTTTGGTATTAGAGTGATGCTGGACTCAGAATGAATTTGAAAGTATTCCCCCTTCTTCTACTCTTTGGAAAACTTTAAGGTGAATAGGTATTAGGTCTTCTCTAAATGTTTGATTAAATTCGGCAGTGAAGCCGTCTAGTGTAGGCCTGTTGTTCTTAGGTAGTTTTTTAATTACCAAGTCAATTTCATGGCTGGTAATTTGTTCAGATTTTCTGTTTCTTCCTGGGTCTGTCTTGGAAGGTTGCCTTTTTTCTAGAAAGTTGTCCATTTCTTCTAGGTTACCCAATTTGCTGGCATATAATTTTTCTTGTATTCTCTAATACTTCTTTGTATTTCTGTGGTATACATAGTGATTTTTCCTTTCTCATTTCTGATTCTGTTTAAGTGGGTACATTCTCTTTTTCTCTTGATGAGTCTGACTAGGGGTTTATCTATTTTGTTTATTTTCTCAAAGAGCCAGCTTTTTGTTTCATTGATTTTTTTCTATCGTTTTATTCTTCTCAATTTTACTTATTTATGCTCTGATCTTTATTAAGTCCCTCCTTCTACTGACATTGGGTCTCATTTTTTTTTTTCTAGTTTCCTTAATTGTGAGTTTAGACTCTTCATTTGGGATTGTTCTTTCTTGAGGTAAGCCTTATTACAATATACTTTCCTCTTAGAACTTCCTTTGCTGCATTCAACAGCTCTTGGGTTGTTGAGTTGTTGTTTTCATATTTCTCCATATATTGCTTGATCTCTTTTTATTTGATCATTGATCCATTGATTATTCAGGAGCATTTTGTGACTCCTCCATACATTTGTGGGCTTTTTTATTTTCTTTCCATAATTTATTTCTAGTTTCATACCTTTGTTGTCTGAGATGCTGTTTGGTACAGTTTCAATCCTTCTGAATTTACTGAGGTTCTTTTCATGGCCTCATATGTGATCTATTCTGGAAGATGTTCCATGTTCATTTGAGATGAATGTGTATCCTGCTGCTTTGGGTGGAGTGTTCTGTAGATGTCTGTTAGGTCCACCTGTTCTAATGTGTTGTTCAGTCTCCTTTCTTATTACTGTCTGGTCGATCTGTGCTTTGGAGTGAGCGGTTTGTTGATGTCTCCTAAAATGAATGCATTTCCCTTTAATTCTGTTAGTATTTGTTTTACATATGTAGGTGCTCCCATGTTGGGTGCATATATTTGTAATGTTAATATGCTCTTGTTGGACTGACCCCTTAATCAGTATGTAATGTCCTTCTTTGTCTCTTGTTACTTTCTTTGTTTTGAAGTCTGTTTTGTCTGATGTAAGTAGTGCAACTCCTGCTTTTTTCTGTTATTTGCATGCAGTATCTTTTTCCATTCCTTCACTTTTAGTCTGTGTGTGTCTTTGGGTTTGCAGTGAGTCTCTTGTAGGCAGCATATAGATGGGTCTTGTGTTTTTAACCATTTTGTAACTCCATGTCTTTTGATTGATACATTCATTCCATTTACATTTAGTGTGATTATCTATCGATAATGTACTTATTGCCATTGCATGCTTTAGATTCATGGTTACCAAAGGCTCAAGGGCAGTTTCTTACCTATCTAACTGTTTAACTTAACTTGCTTATTACACTATTTTAAACACAATCTGAACTTTCTTTTTTTTCTTCCATTTTCTTTCTCCTCTACTCTCTATATATTAAATGTCATATTCTGTACTCTTTATGTATCCCTTGACTGACTTTGTGGGTAGTTGACTTAATTTTGCATTTGCTTAGTAATTAATTGGTCTACTACCTTTACTGTGGCTTTATTTTCTCTGGTGAGAGCTATTTAGCCTTAGGAGCACTTCCATCTGTAGCAGTCCCTTTAAAATACACTTTAGAGAAGGTTTGTTGGAGGTAAATTCTCTTGACTTTTGCCTATCTGGAAATTATTTAATTCCTGCTTCAAATTTATATGATAATCTTGCCAGGTAGAGTAGTCTTTGTTGGAGGCCTTTCTGTTTCATTGCCTTAACTATATCATGCCACTCCCTTCTGGCCTGTAAGGTTTATGCTGAGAAATCTGATGATAGCCTGATGGGTTTTCCTTCATAGGTGATCTTTTTTCTCTCTCCGGCTGCTTTCAATACTCTGTCCTTGTCCTTGATCTTTGCCATTTTAGTTATTATATGTCTTGGTGTTGTCTTCTTTGGGTCTCTTGTGTTGGGAGATCTGTGGATTTCCATTGCCTGAGAGAGTATTTCGTTCCCATGGTTGGGAACATTTTCAGCAATTGTTTCCTCAAAGAGAATTCCTATCCCTTTTTCTCTCTTCTTCTTCTGGTACCTCAATAATTTGAGTATTGTTTCATTTGGATTGGTGGAAGAGTTGTCTTATTATTCTTCGTTCCTAGAGATCCTTTTTTCTCTCTGTGCCTCAGCTTCTTTATATTCCTGTTCTCTAATTTCTGTTTCATTTAGCATATCCTCTTCCTCATCTAATCTGCTTTTAAATCCTTCCATTGTATGTTTCATTTTAGACACTGTCTTTTTCAAAGTTTCTATCTCTTTCTTGAAGTTCTTCCTGGGATCTTGACTTTTTTTCTTTAGCTCCATGAGCATGTTTATGATTTTTATTCTGAAACCTTTATCAGGTAGATTGGTGATTTCAGTTTCACTGAGCCCTCTTTCTGTTGTTTGAAAGATTGTGGTTTGTACAAGATTCTTTTGCCTTTTTATATTTCTAATGATTACTATGGAATAATAACTGTGTAGGCAGTATCCTCTAGTGCCCAGAAGCTCTTCTCTATGGAGCTTCCCAGCACCTGGAGTGAAGGTGGGGGTCTCAGGCACAAGGGGTCTGCACCTGCTGGGAGGAAAGAGCTCTTTCCTATTATTTGCAGTATATCCCTCCACTGCCAGGGTCAGTGGGCTGAGAGCACATGGAGGAGCATCTGTGCTATGCCCTTGTAGCTGTCAGGAGGGGCTTCCCTCTAGCTGCCCTGACATAATGGTGGGGGCAGCAGGTGAGCAGAGTGGTGCCTGCTGGTTGGAAAGAGTGGCAGGCTGCCTATTTCAGTGGGGAACCTTAGCTCTGCACTGCCAGCCAGGGGTATGGAGTGCCTGAAGCTCCTGATAGTTCCTGATCTGTTGGGCTGAGTGTGTCAGGATGATTTTGTCCACCTGTCCTTTTTCTGGAGCACCAAGTTCTTTGTAATCCTTTCTCCTTTAGCACCTATCTCACTGTTGGGATGTCTTTCATATTGCCCGCCTTTGTTTTGTCCTGGAGCAGCCGGTTGTGGGTACCTATTCTCCACAAATGGCTGAATCTCAGTCTTTCTGAGTATTCCACCTGTCTTTGCTTTCCAACCCCTCTAATCTCCAGAGCACCATGTAATGTGAGTTTGTGCTTCTGGGACACATCTACAGGGGTTGGTATTTAGCAGTTCTGGGCTTCTACTCTCTCCCTACTTTGTTTCTTTTCCTCCTGCCTGTGAGCTGATGTGGGGGATTGTGTCTCTGCTACTTTACCGTTTTCTGTGACATTTTTTCCAGATGTAGGCAGTCTGTAGTAGTCTTCAGGTTGCTCTTTCAGGATTAGTTGTATTTGTTGTATTTTTGTGTTATGTGTGGTTTTGGGAGGAGGTTTCTACCTCATTTCTCATGCCACCATCTTTTCCCACTGGTTTTAAATTATTTTAAAATGTATTTTACATGTACAATTATGCAAAAGTTACAGCATTTTTGGAAATTTAGATATATGTTTTATGAAATTCTTTCTTTCTAATGTTATAATACTTCTCTTCAAGAATACCACCTTTAGTATATTTATTTTGACTCTTTGATATTTTCTGAGGTAATTGTGTTCATTACTTTATAAATAATTTACATATTACACATTTGCTTCAGAATTTGTTCAAGCTTCTGTATAATGCATAATACTAGTTAAGTTATCAGCAGTGAGCAGAGTAGGATCAAAGAGAAGAGTCATTTTTCTGTTTTTGAAAGAGGGGGGATAAGTGTGTGCAAACTCAGAGATGTGTATGTACACACACACATACACACACACACATGCACACAGAGACAGTTTGGGATTACTGTAAATCCAAGCAGTTGGGCCATTGCTCATGGCTTATTTGATGATATGTATTTTAATTTTAAATTTATTTTTAATCCCCTTTGAAACTTTTGGAATGTAGCATGTAATTAATATTTTATCTAAAAAATAGAGTTTAGTATTTGAGTCATGCATGCCAGTTTTAGATAAATGTTACAGAAACAATTTGTATAATTGAAAAGTCACAATTTTTATAGTCGTTGACAACCTTTAAAAAATGACTGTGCCTGTCTTGCAGATACATCCATTATCACAATTGTCACTATTTAATGGCACCCATGTTAGCTACATTAGCCACAGGGCTGAATAGCCATGAAAATGGAAGTAACCTCTGACCTCAGAAATCATTCTTTTAAAAGATGATTGAAACATTGCTGATAGGAATTTTGAATTGCTCTTGCAGCTGCAGTGTTTGTTCTGTGAATACTTAATGTGGTTTAGAGCTATACTTTTTCTTCCAAATCTGTCAGTCAGAAGCATCATATTCACTTTAGGAAGCAAAAAAATGCTTCCTGCCCAGGTCTGTATTATTGAATGCAGTATTCAGGCTTCAAACAGTTTCATTTAGGTAATACATATAGTCCTAAGAATGGGAATCCTCACATTAGACATGCTCTGTTAAATATGTAGCTCATTCAGACCCCATCCAAGATATTGCTATGCTGACATTTTTTTTAGATAATCCTTTTAATGACTATAACTCAACTTCTTAGCTGTGTAGAAGACTGGTAGAGTGTGGAGATAGAGATATATGTGTGTGTGAGAAAGAGAGATGTGTTTACATATATATTATTAACATGAATATGTATATGTATATAATATAATTAAGGTTTTATAAAGAATTTGAATTTTGTATTACATATGTACATATAGATTTTTACCAGCATTCCTTAAATTTGCTGCATGAGGAGTTACACATAGAATACTCATCAGGGTAATGGTATTGATCAGGTAAATTCTTACATGCTGACGAAAAGTTTAGTCCAAAGAGATTTGAAAGTGATGTAAAACAAAATCACTTAGTCGTGGGGATGGTGGTTCAGCATGGAGAATGTAGTCAATGACTCTGTGGCATCTGTGGTGGTGGATGATGGTCACACTGGCGGCAGAGAGGATTTGGTAACGTGGGTGACTGTTGAACTACTGTGTTGTGCATTTGAAACCAGTATAAGACTGTCTATCAATGATACTTCCATAGAAAATAAATTTTAAAAAATACATTTGTCATCAGAGAATGGGAGGGAGGAAAAGGACAGAAACCCATCAGGTACTGCCTTAACCATTTGAGACAAAATCAAAATATTTGCTATGTATTTTAATATTTGTTCCTCTGTATTTCATAGCATGTAGTGATTTTTGAAATACACAATAAAGAATATTATGGTAAAAAGACATTTATGCAAGTAATCTGAGATGATTTTCTTTTCAATATTATACAATTAAGAATGTGAAATAAAAAACATGATTATAACTTTGTTACATTCGGTATTGAATTATAAATTCTGACAGTAAGAATTGTGTGCAGTTTTAAAAAAATCATAAAGTATTACTGAAATCCATTTGAGTTAATATGCTTATTAAATCAAATGGAGCAAATTAAAAACTGAAATGTATAATTTAATCACGTTTTAATTAGGAAAATATTAAGAAAATAGGTATAGTTCTAGCTTGCTACTGTCTGCGTTTCATATTTAACATAAGCAATCACATATAGACACACGATTATGGGCATATATCATATAAAACATACTCTCGCATAGTTTCTGGTCCACCAATAGCACTTCTTTATTTTTGAAAGGTTAGGGGTGCCTCTTGCAGGCACCAACTTCATTCTTTGAGTTACTGTAAAAAGGACCTTCCAAATCAACAAGCTGGTGTCTCTACTCTATTTACTTGAACATAATTTACTTGAAAATAATTATCTTCTCTGAAAGTTGACATTTTATATAATGAATTTTCTGAATTCCATATCTTCTTTTAATTCACTAGATTAATTTGTTTGTGTTAGCTGTTAACACTTCTGACTTTATCAGAGTTTAACCTGTTATGAAAGGAAAAGAAATATTTTGATGTTTTAGAAGGATGTTAACAGATGCCAAGTAAATATTCATGTCTTGTTTATGAAAATAATTAGTAAAATTAAACAGTATTTCTTAATATAGAAAACTTGTTTCTGTCTTAAATAGAATTGTGCAGACAACCTTTAAGCCATCTTTAACTAGTCATATAGAAAACAATTTCTGTGTAGTTTTTAAAAGTTAAGTTGTTTTTTAAATTTAATTGCTTTTCAAAATATTCATTACAAAGCTCCTGGAACATAATCTTTTAATAGAATACCTTGCTTCTCTTTAGAATACCCATAAAAATGATGAGTTATTAGACTGTTTAAGAAATAAGGAATATAAAGCATGTCCTGAATCTCTCAAGAAATGATGTATTAGCTATTATCTACCTATCTATCCATGAATAAACAACAATACTAAAATTGTTGGTTCAGATTCTCTGCCTATAGATAATAGTTCAACAACTAGAAAGAAATTACACTATTAACAAAATGAATTTGATAGCACTAGGAGTAAAGTTTTACCAGAATTTTTTTTAAAACATCATTTGTAGGGAAGATCTTATTCAGCATACTCAGTTTACTCTAACTACGTGTTGTGGAAGCTTTGGCAATGCAAAAGAATTAATTCTGTCTGCTTTCACCATGTAATATCTATACAATTTTTACTTCAAATGAAAGGAGGGAATTTAGGTGTCAAATTAGTCAGATTGTAATGACATAATATAGTTTTCTATATAGGTATAAATTGTGGTTTAGCTACTTAGAACATATGAATTCATTTTTAAAAGCTAATGATTTAATGACATATATTTGGGAAAAGTTTCACTTTTCATCAAATGCTATTTTTGCTAAAATCAGTTTCCTTTAAATATTTTAGCAACAGATGTTGAAACAATATCCTTTAACAGTTTATTAAAGTCTTAGGAGACCTGTATTCAAAAATTGCAAAGAGGAAAATTTGAGAAAAGTCTGAGAAATAGGTACCAGCCTATGAATTCTTATGACTAGCGCTATATTGTTTTGAAAATATCTGCACTAATCAGAGTTATTTTGCATCTCATTTCATGTGATATTTCAGAGCAAAATAAAAGTGACTGATATCCATGAATAGTTTACTTTTCTTACATGTTACTTCTTTAGAAGTGGTAGGATTTTGATTCTCAGAACCTTTAGACAGTGAAGTTCTATCAGGTTAGTTTCATCTTTTCTGCTAGCTTTATTACTTTAAAAAATGTAAGCCCTTATAAATGCTGAATTCTTGTTTGAAAATACATGTCAAAATAATATATGCTTTAAAAATATTTTCTTTGATACATGGATGAATGTGTTTAAAGGAGGTGTAGACACTACTGATTTTGATGGTTGATATTAAGTTATAAAGAAAATATACAGGGTAATGTATATTTAAAGCATATTTTTTTTAGTAATATATGCTAAGATTATTGGGGTATGGAAATCATCTTCATAGCTGAACAACATTGCTTGTATCAATTTCTCTCTCTGAATACCCAAAGCAACTTGTCAAAAGCAAGTTTTTTATTTTGAATTGTTTAAAATATTTTAAAATGATAAAAGCTCCAGGCTCAAGTAGATTGCAGCATGTAATTCTATAGGATAGTCACATTTCTCAGTGTTTCTTATTTTTCCATTCTAGCTTATTAATGAATCTGTATGTAGGGAGTCCATTTTTATTTTATTATCTTATTTGGGATTCTTTATATGTAATTTTATAATTTCATATGTTATTTTAAGTAATACTGCTAACTTATTAATATTTGGTCATATATAATTAGGGATTGGCTCTCTTATACTTATTTAAAGTCAGGGGTCTGGACTGTATGACTCTTGTTTCTGTCTTGGCATTTTGAGCTGTACTTTTATAATTCAGGTCATATTCTTTGAAATTAAACCTTATTTTGTTTTTAAGCCAAATTCTGTTTTTCTGAGCATAGTGTATGGTAATTGCAAATTTATCAAATTCAGGTTTTGCTGCTGGGGGACTTATGTTCTTGTTTAGCAGAGATAAAACATTCATTCATTCATTTGACAAGAAATATTTATAAATCATCAAATGCTTCTAGAGTAAGTCACCTATCATGGCTCAAGTTGCTTATAGTCTTGTGGAGGAGACAGACAACTACATAAGTAATAAGTATGTAAATCGATGAGTGCTATGACTGGGGAAAATATAGGGTACTCTGAAAGTACCTGTGGTGGAATTATATTTGGCCATGTAACCAAATCTTAGTGGGGCCTAGTGTTGGGGAAAGCTTCCTGGACAAAGTTTTGGGTAAACTGAGACCTACTATGTGTAAAGGGTAGCCAGGTGAAGTTTTGGAAAGGAGAGGGAAGTAGGGATAATTAAGTGCATTTCACATGAAAAAATATGTAGGAAGGCAAAGGCGACCTAGACAACATGGTGTGACTCATGAGACTCTAAAATTTCAGTGTTCAGAGATGAAACTGGAGCTTTGAGCAAAGACCATTTCATGCATTTTTTTTGTATCATTAGAATTTCATCCTTGGTATAATGGGAGGTAAGTAAGGCTTTTCAGTGAAGTGACATGATTGTCATTATTGTTTGGAAAGGTAGTGCTGGCAGCAGTGTGGAGAATGGATTGGAAGGAGCTAGATTAGAGACAGGGATACAAAGGGAGGGCTTTCTGAGTAGCTGATCAGAATGTGTTGGAGTCATAAACTACTTTGGTAGCAGTAGAGATAAGGGAACTAGCTGAGTGTATGAAATACTTAACTGATGACAGCAACAGAGTCAGGTAGGTGGTAATTGGAGTTGATGAGTTGTTTTGTGGGAAGGATATAAAGAGAGGAGGATCCTAAGCAGGACCCTGAGAGACCCAAGAGTGGACAGAGGAAGAAGAACCATGAAAAATACTAATGCTAAGAAGACAAGCAGCTAGAGAGAGGTCAGAGGGAAATGAGAGTGCAGTGTCACTGAAATCAAAGGATGAAAGTGATTTAAAAAGGTATCAGGCAGTTGGAGTAGAAAGACAACTATAGATAGACAATGCACATTATATGGGAAATACAGATTTAGTGCTGTGTGATTTCAGATAAAAGATTCCATCCGACTAGAGAACAGGAATGCTTCATGGAGGAGATGGCATCTGAAAAGCGTATTAAAGAAGCTGCAGACTAGAAGGAAATATATTAAAGGGGACAGCATAGTAAAAGGAAGGAAAGTTCAGGCTGTTAGAGGTACCAAGTGGTATGTCAGTTAGAGACAGTTCTAGGGTTTGCATTTGAGGTAGGACAAGAAAGGGGGAAGTGATTATGAAGGCCTTGATTGCCAAGTAAAGCTCTATGCCCTTGGCAATTATATTTAGTGCCTTTGTTGCAGAAATGTGAGAAACCTATAGAGAATTGTCTTCTAACACCTCAAAACATATCTTAATCGTTTTCCTCCATTCATTTTGATCTGTCTCAAAAATAAGTCATTTATTTTCATGGCTAACCCTCCAACTTAACTGATGTTATAATCTGATTTTTTCTGAGACCTTGTGTCATTGGCTATGTCTTCTCTTCCCAAATCTTCATTCATCAAATATTTATTGAATACTTATGATACAATGTGGAATATTGCAGAGCAGCTTTATGCAGCATTTATGCTAGTCAAGGTACTCAAACAAGTAGGCAAAGAAATAAGCTAATCTTAGAAAATGATAAGCTCAGTAAAGTTAAAATCAAAACAGAATGATGTGACAGCATCTGGGATAGAGCTATTTTATATGGTGGTCATTGGAGAAGTGACATTTTCACAGAGATCTGAATCATGAGAAGCATCAGATTAAGAATACAAAGACTCAGAATTAGTAATAAGTTGGATATTTTTTGAGGAACTGAAAAAAAGCCCATGTTCCTGATGTGTAGTGACCTAAGGAGAAAAGTGATAAATGAATTTGGGGAGGTAGGTCATGGCAAGAGGTTTAAATTTTATTTTGATACCTTTAACCTTTGTCATTCCACTAAATCTTACCTCTTAATTTACAGATATTCTAGGACCTTTTCCCTTTCAAAATGATGCCTTTTCAAATAGATGCCACTCCTCTTTTACAAATTCTTTAAAATGGAGGAAGAATTAATACACGTTGTCAACACTTTTGGACAACAAGAATTGGTGATATTAAAAATTGTGAGGAATTCCTTAGAAACAGAAAGCAGAAGGCTGGAAAAAGATAACCTAGAATGCCACCGAAGAGAGAACTGTGTATGAAAGGAGAGCCTAAAAACTTTCAAGTTCTTGGTAGTAGGGATATTTATTTAATAAGAGGGATGGATTTTTTCCTTTCTGAATTCTTCCTCTCTCATGAAATTGTACACACATACTTGTTTTCTCTCTCTCCCTTCCCCCCTGTCTCACACACACAGTAGCAATAACAGGTAGCAGTGGTATTTGCCCATTTATGAAATTAAAAAGCCACACAAAAGGCAAATTACCTATCTGGGATAGGCTTACAATGTAGCTATAGGCACATGAGAAAAGAGCAGAATATGAAGTAACTTGGGAGGACTTACCCAGACATGGATGAGAGGAAAAATGAAAGGCATTCCTGGCCAGGGGAAAGATGCACTAGAGTACTCCACCACCAGAGGAAAATTCCGTTTTTGCCAGTTGGGGCATCCTCAGTTTTCATCTGTGAACTAGCCTGTACATCTTAATGTGGCCGTGGCTACTTACATACCGGCAGTCAGCTGTCTTGCAGAGGCCTCCTGTATAGGAAAGAGACCGGATTGGGGAAATAGAGATCCGTGGCTATAGAGAAAACCTGAAGTCAGTTATGTACACTCATCAACTTAGATCTTCGTTTGTAAATAATGAAACAATAGCCAAGGATCACCAGACGTTAAAGAAAATGAATAGCAGGAAAAAGAAGAGCCACAATGAACAGACAATTGATTTAGATGAAACGTTCAATTCAAAGAATAGAAGAACACATAAAATATATTCTGATCAAGAACTTCCGAGAGATTCCAGAAGATAATGAGCAAGAGCAGACCCTTGTTCAAAAGAAGCAATGAAAGATTTTTGAAAATAAAAATATGATCATTAAAATTTTATAAATTATGTCTATGTATAAGAAGAGCAAAACAATGTAACAGATCTAACTACAGACTGAAATAGTAATCTGAAAAATAAAAAAGAAATATTCTGAGTTAGAGTGAAAAGACAAAATGTGAGTGAGAAGTCGAGCCATGGAAGGTTAATCCAGGCAATGCAATAGAACTGGACACTGACAACTAAAGGATGGCCCCGCAAGTATCCACTGGCCTTGGTATCAGTGGTTGGAATGGGCCCTCTGACCTTGGTGCAACCAGAACATCTCTGCTTTTACAGGTTTTATTTATTGGAGTTATGTGCGGTATTTCATTGAAGGAAAAAATATTCTGCCAGGGAAAAAGAGTTTGAAAACTATTAACATATGGGATAGAGCTCAGACTTGTTGCATTTTATCCAATGCTCTTTACAATTTTAGCCCAGCTTGTCTTATTGAAGGGAGTGAAGGGAGATTATGTAGAAGAGGTAGAAAACCTCTGGAATGTACACACATGTGTATATAAGCCAGTAAAAACTTTAAGACATGTAAGGAGAAGCTTCTGAAAAGCTTTTGACAAATAAATAAAATGATGTTTCTTGTATATATCAAAATATTAAATATTATATGTTGTGCATAATAAAAATTTTAAATATTTTTATATTTCTATGGGAAATGGATTGTAGAGGCTCATAAGTTGAAATGGGAGGCAAAAGGCTATTGAAAAGCTCTGGACAAGATGAGATCGTGGTCTAAACCAGTGCTAATAATGGAGATAGAAAGAAGTAGAAAGATTGGGTTATATTTTCAAAGAACCAAAGCAAAGAAAGGAAAAGAATATATAAAGGTGGTGACTGATTGTGGGTAAAATTGAAACATTTCCAGAATATCTCGCCTGGCTTTAGTATATCTGCATATCAATAGGCGTTCAGAGGTGGAAGTACGGCTTTAGTTCATTTGCATCTTTCCTCAGGGGTGGAGAAGTTCATCGCCATATCAGTGGGTAATTACCTGGGCAACAGACGGCTTATCTGTACCTGAGAGGTGAAGGGGAGGGAAGGTGTTGTGGCTGCTTGAGCAAGAGAGAGAGAGATGGGCCGGATTGCAGTTTTGTGAGCAATAAATGGATTTTAAACTTTATTTGTTCCTTTGACTGATTTTAATCTTTAGGGGTATTTTGCCCTGAGATTTCCTTTCCCTGGACTTACAATTGGTGTAGTATTGGCAGGATTCCTGTGATCCAAAATCTGTCATAATGGGTGTGACTTTTGGGAGGGCCACCCCTAGAAATGATGGGGAGAAGTGAAGCTTGTGCTGAGGGACATGTGTCTACACTCGTGTGGTTGTGGAGGCACCACCACTGCTGCTGGCCACGCTGACCCCAGCCTGTGGCCCGAGCCTAAGGCTACGCTTCTGCCACTGCTGCTGCTCTTGCTGCCGGCTGGAGCCTGGCCACAACCATGGAAAGGAGCAGAGGTCTGGGTCACCTTGATAGAGAAGCAACTGGCTGCTGTGTACCAGGCCTTGCTGGCTACAGAGTCCGTCACTGGAACAGCTCTGACCAAGGTAATAACCTCCTATCCCATCTCGGGGAGGGTGCGAGACTGGACCCAAAAGCCATGGAGTGGCGTGGCACAGACACCTCAAAAGACAATGTGGGCCCATTGGTATGGCTTGTCTTTCACCTTTGAAGAAGTCAGCCGAGCCCAGGAGTGCCCTGCACGTTGTACAGATCAGCAAACCACCAAGAGGGGCCTAGAGTGTCTCTCTGCAGCCTATGGTTGGTCACTGGTTACTGAGAGCGATTGAAGTACCCACTTTATTGGACATGTGTTGCAAGGACGGGTGCAGCAATTAAGAGCAAAATGGACATTGCCCTGGACATTTCAACACATGGATCGGCAATGGCTGTCTCTTCTGGCACCTTGGGGAAAAGGCCTGGAAGGTGGCTTTCTGTGTATTCCTGGAATAACAGCCAATTGGCCCCCGACAATCACGGTTATTTGCTTCTACGGTCTTTGTGTCCTGGATGCGCCCCCTGGCTGCAGCTGCTGCGTGATGGCTGGAATGGACGAGCTGTGGACTTAATCTGCATGGGACTTTGAACCTAGCTGAATCCTCTGACTTGAGATTTATGATTGTGTTGCTGTTGTCAAGAAAATAATGTTTAAAGAGAGGCTTGACTTTATCTAATGTTTGGTAAAAGTTTTGTGAGCAATCTAGCATGATTGTTAGGAATGAGTAAACAAGCGTAGAAATGTATTTTGTGCTTAGTGAGAGATTGTGCTATAAAGTACATTTACTTAATCTGCATAGGCTGAATCCTCTCTCTTGAGGATTATCAAGATTTTATTGCTCTTGCTATTGCATGTTACTAGATTGGTTGGAAGAAGGGGATCGAGTAAATTGTAAGGCGAGATTTCTGGAAGGGTGGATTGTGGGTAAAATTGAAACATTTCCAGAATATCTCACCTGGCTTTAGTATATCTGCATATCATTAGGCGTTCAGAGGTGGAAAGAAGTATGGCTTTAGTGCATTTGCATCTTTCCTCTGGGGTGCTGAAGTTCATCTCCATATCCATGGGTGATTACCTGGGCAGCAGAGGGCTTATCTGTACCTGAGAGGTGAGGGGGAGGGCCGGTGTTGTGGCTGCTTGAGCAAGAGAGAGAGAGATGGGCCGGATTGCAGTTTTGTGAGCAATAAACGGGTTTTAAACTTTATTTGACTGATTTTAGTCTTTAGGGGTATTTTGCCCTGAGATTTCCTTTCCCCAGACTTACACTGATATAGTGAGAAACACTTGAAAAAGTGGATATTTTTGTTTGTTTTTCCTTCCTTTTCTTTCTTTCACTCTCCCTCTCGTCCTGCTCCCTCTCTCTTTCAGTAAAATGGTTAGCATATGTGTAGCCATAGTGTGCTCCATGTTGTTGGGAAGGGGAAAAGAGTTGGTGATGACTAGAAAGGTTGCCCACATTCAAAATGAATTACTCACATACTTAATAAAAGAATGTCAGAACTTAAAAAAATAAACTTCCATTATCCTCATAATTTTTGTGTATCAGATATTTGAGGGTGACTTAGATGGGTAGTTCTGGCTCAGGATCTCTCATGAGGTTGCAGATCTGAGGGCAGATCTAAGTCTCAGGAGGCTCATGCATGTGGTTGGCAAGGGATTGGTTGCCTTCAAACACAAAAGGCCAGATAGCCCTCCTCCACCCCCCAATGTGGTTTTCTCCATAGGATGTTTGTACTCACAATATGGCAGTTGGCTATGCCCTCTTCCTCTGGCGTGGGGGTGACAGGCATCTGTGAAGGAAGGCACTGAACCTCATAGAGGCCTGGAACATGGGGTGGAGCAGTGAGAACTTTAAAAAAAATACCCTATAATGGAGGAAGCATGTAGTGACAAAACAATGGGTTTTAGAATTAGACAAATTTGTGTTTAAAAGTATAGCTTCACCACTTTTCTACTTTATAAAATAGGGAAATACTACCTCATGTGGTTGTCATAAATTCTAAATGAGAAAATGCATATAAAGCACCCAGCATATAGTAGGGACTTTCTGATTAGCTGAGAAGAAAATTGTCTTCTTTTTGATCAAACAAACAAAAACAAAAAACACTAAAACTGTGGAGATTTTCCAAACTTGTTGAGGTTTAGAAACGAGTCAGTGCAATTTCTAAAGGCAAATTGCATGTATTTCCTTATTGGCATAATCGGTGATTTAGATATGGGAGGTTAACAACACTAAACACAAATGTAGTTTTCAGGAATTGGCCATTGCTCTGTAACAGGATTAAACCTTTTTTTGAGTATCTTTAACAGAAAGTACTTTTGAGTGTATCACATATTGAATAATTTGCAACAAAGTCATACCATAAAACTTAAGTTTGAAATAACTGAATCATGTCCAAACATCAATTTCATAAATCAGGTACTTAATACTTAAGTGTATATTGGAATGATCATGAAAAGAGGGTGCCTAGTTATCAATGTTCATACCAAATCCACCATGCACTCTTATTATATGTATTAAGTTATAAATTTAAAAAATTTATTGTGAAAATTTGTATATCTATTTTTTTATTAGAAAATAACTGACATAATATTTATTCACTAGTGAAAAAATAACAAACCCTGCTTTGCATATGTACACACCTTCTCATTGGCTGTCACCATCTGTGGCACATCCTGAACTGTGTTATTTACAGACACACAGCTGCAGCCTGAGTTTGCACCAAAACCAATTATTGATGCTGTGCTCTTTTTTTTTACTCAGCCATGGCCCTAATTCCTCTAGAAAGGAGGAGGTGGGAAGAGAAGTTAGTTTCAAATACAGAGTGACAAGAATAATTGATAGTTTATGCCTCTTCCATCTTAAAAAAATAATCCCTCCATCTTCAGTCTCCTCGAGCTATCACCCTCTCTCACCATCTGTAGCCATGTAGCGTGCTTGAGTATATTTTTCTTTTTGCATAACCTTTTGTTCTCTCTGCAGTTAATAATTGCCTTACTTTTTTAATTTGCTTATTTCTTATAGACCTGCTCTTTCCTCATTCCCAACTTCCCCAGCAGAAGTGTAAATCTTCTTTCAGTAAGTAAAATGCATCAGATAATCTGTTACTTTATAAAATATTTTATTTATATATTTATATATAAATAAATAAATATTTATTTATTATTATTTTTTTGGCTGCATCCTTTCTGGAGCTCGGTGCTCTCCTGCGTCAGTCTGCATGAGATACAGTTATCTTTGCAGAATTTTCCTTCTTTGTTATTCTGGAAATCCTTTTTTCCTTGTTTTTATGTTGGATCCTTTATTTCCTGGATCCCGTGTTGTCCTCTTTCTTGGTTTATTTCACCCTTTGATAGGACACATCCTCCAGTAACTTTCTGAAAAACAATCTGTGATGATTAATTTTTGAGATTTTGCCTCTTTGAATATCTTTATTGTAACCTCAGATTGAAGTGATCGTTTGGCTACATAGAGAATTATAGGTAGGAAATATTTTTACTTCAGAAATTGAAAGCATTACTTGTCTTCTTATTTCCAATGTTGCTGTTGTGAAGTTTGATGACTTGATCCTTTTTAAGTGATCTCTTTTCCTTGTTTTTTTCCCTTCTTTGGAGACTTTTAGGATTTTTGTTTATCCCCACTGTTTTGAGATTTCATAATGATCTGCCTAGGCATTGAGTCTCTTATAATTCATTGTGGTGCTTTTTTTCAACCTGAAAACTCATGAACTTCAGTTTTAGGAAATTTTCTTCTATTATTTCTTTGATGACTTCTTCCATTCCATCATCTCTGTTTTCTTTCTTAGTCAATATGTGACTAAAGATCAATCTGACTGATTCTTCAGATTCCTTCTCTCTCTCCCTTTGTGTGTCATGTGTGTGTGTGTGTGTGTGTGTGAGTATGCACTTGTTTTTTCCTTCTGAGAGACTTCCTCAACAGTATTTTCCAAGTCTTTTTTTGAATTATCTATTTTGTCTCTAATTTTATTTCCAAGAGATCCTTTCTTCTCTCTTTTCAAAATAGCTCTCCTATTCTCAGTAATGTTTTGTTTCTTTTATCATTGCTGAGATAGAGCCTCTCAAAGGAGTCAATTTCTAGTTTTCTTCAATGGTAGTGAGGGATAATTGCCCAGTTGTGCTGACAGAGAAGAGTACCTAGAAGTCTAAGTATTATTTACATAGAATTTTAGACAATTTTCTTGTTTTCAAGCTTAAGCACAGGAATTCCTTCAAAGGTACTTGGTGTCTCTAGTTTCTGAGCCTTTCTAGGGTTCAATACATGTGCTGTTTGACTCTCAGCTATCCACCCTCCATATGTACTTGGCTTTCCATTTTCTTGAATCTATTGTCAGTTACCTCTTGCCCATCTGCTTTTTATTCTTCAAAATTTTGTTGATACCTGTTTTGCTATTATCTTGCCTCTACTTTTTTTGTCTTGTGAGTTTTTTTTTTATTTCTTTATTGTCATTTTAGCATCAGTTTGGAAGTGAATGAAGGTAACTGCATGTGTGCAATCCCCCATTTGTATTGGGATGGTCTTCTATGCAGCATTTTGTGTATGTTGCCAACTCACTTAGAGCTGGTCATGCCATGAAAAGTAATCTATCGAGCATGACAAATGCCATGTTTCATTGATTCTAATTTATCGTTAATTATAAAGTTTAATTGCTATTGATTTAATATCAGTTCTGATGAAAGAGCAACACTGTTAAATATACACATTGATGATAAGATACATAGAGTTTCAGAAACCTCAAATGTGGATTAAACACATTTTCATGTGACTGGGTTATATATGAGGTATTCATTTTCTCTGAAGACTCAGGTTCTGAAAACACACATATAATTTCTATTTTTGTGCTTGAGATTATGTTAGATGCTTGAATTAATAACTCTCTTACCTGTGCTTTCTTTTTTGTACATGATTCTATTTTATTTGCCATGCTTTGATGTATGCATTGTTTTTCTGCTCCTACTACTCCATCCCCCACTAGGTTATCACCTCCTCAGATGCAAGTACTTGTTTTTTTTCCTGCTTATCCTGAATGCCTAGCACAGTGCCTGGCCCAATGGTTGTCCCTTTGTTAGATGCTTTGCAAGTGTATGTTAAACCAAACTCAAAATAATTAAAGGATGAAATGATACTCAGTGAAATAATTAGAATATTTTCCCTTTTGTATTATTGAATAGATTATATTTTATGGATACTGAATATTCAGGAGAAGGGAACTAACATATATTGAATAATTATCATTTGCCACATATTTTCAAATACATTATCCCTCAATAACTTAAAATAGAGTATAGCTTTTTACTCCTCAATAACTTAAAATAGAGTATAGTTTTAAAAGTATAAGGAATATTTTTTATTAATCCATGATTTGCCTTAGGGCAAACATGATCATAATCTAGAATCTTGTTTTATTCTACTGATTTTTAAGTATCTGGTAATAATTCCCTACTGCATTAGGGAATTGTTAACATTTTAAGCAGTGATGATGTATGTCTGTGTTAAGTATATTAAGGTGAAATTGATCCTTTCTCAGGGGCTTTTGGTGGTTATTTGCAGGCCATTTCAGTAAGGAAAGTCTGTTCTTTCCTTAGTTACCAATTTGGTTCTCCATTCAATCTCTTGAAATGAAATACCGAAAGTATTATATAAATAATAATGCTGTGACAAACTATTAGTAAAGGTGAAAATAATCAGGGGAGAAAGAGTATGAAGGAAGATCCAATCATGACATGCAAGGATTTGCTGCAGAATTCTTATAAACTGTGAGCATTTGGGGCTGCTTTACATTTCATTAAGAACTTTTTATAATATTGAAGGACTAAGAACTTAATGAGAACCACTACTGAATAAGTGTAATCAAAATAGAAATAAAAGTTCTCTGATACAGTAACTTAAAAGGAAGATAATTCATTTAACAATCAGCCATAAAACATTAATAATCCATGTTGGAACTTTTTTTTCACATAAAGCTTGCTAGGCAAATAGTGTGAAGATTCTTTAGTGCCTAAGAAATAGCAATTCTAATCAGGTATTTCAGGTATATCACTTTACTTAAAAACTATTAATGTATTAATTAAAAATAATCCTTACACAGTCATTCAAGTAACTTCCTCCAAGGGCTTTCTAAGCAAAATAAATTAAAGTAAATTTGGCCAGGAAATAGGTTCCATCTATATCTTTCACCATGGATTAATAATACAAGTTTAAACTGACACCTGTCTCAGGTGCTTAAGCAGAAGCTTAACTAAAAGGCCCTATTTAGCATAGCGTTTAGGCAGAGGGAAGTAGAAGAAAGGGCGCTGCTCAGATAACCTGTGGCTAGGAATTTGAGTCCTAACTGTTCCCCTAACAAGCTGATCCAACCTGTGCAAATTACCCCTCTAGACCTCAGTTTTCATATCTATAAGTTAAAAGGTTTCATATGTATAACTTAACTAGCAGAGTTGATGGAGGAGAGGGGGGACAATAAATGGACTCCTTGGAGAAACTGCTGTTCCCTGCCTGAGAAAATGCTTTTATGCACACACACACACAATATGTATGCATGCAAATACACACACAATTTAGTACCTAATTTCAGAGGGTCACTGTGAAGATTAAATGAAGCAGTGAATATCATGTGCATTAGTAGATATAAAAATGTTACCTCCACTTTACTTCCCCACATTGGGGGGTTCTTTAGCTTCCAAGTTTTTATAAGAGCCAATAAAAAAATTTTCAAGTCTCTTTTGGTTAAAAAAAAAAGGATTTTAAAGTCTACAACTATCACGTTGCATGAGATATTCCACTTTTTATAAGAAGCCATTTCTTTCAACAGTTACTAGGGTTTTTTTTTTTTAAAGGAGAGGATGGCAATCTGTCATCGAAGTGTTGACAAGTGAAATCTGACAAGGTTGAGGTGGTATAGCTGCAGGCCACTTTCAAATTTTTCACTGTCTTTCCTATTTGAAAAGAAAGGATCTCTATCTTTTTTTTCATTCTTTCTTGCTTTGTAACAGTCTTTCATTTATATGCCTTTTTAAAACAATTGTTAGTATTAGCAGTTAGTATTGATTTATAGATAAGAGCATTTTGGTGTTCTCTTGTCTTTAACCTAGCTTTGCAGGAACTATTCCTGAAACTCAGTTTATTTTCTCTTTGAAGTCACATTTCTTTCTATATAGCATAAAACTGTATGGAACTATATCTAAAATTAATTATCATTACCACATTGCCAGCATTTCTATTTTCCTTGTCTTTTTATTGTTGTGATTGATACACATCCTAAAAAGAAGAATGAAGTCCATATTTTTGAAGATCAGAAAGGTGGGTACATGTGTTAGAGGTGGTGGTAGGCAAAGATTATTTTATTGTTGTTATTTGCTTATGCAAGCATACTCTTTTTGTTTTCTAAAATGCCTGATATAAGCCATTGCAATTATTTGCAAGGTCATGGAAAAAAAATATACTACAACTAGATACAAGGCTCTTTGGAATAGTGGAAATTGTGTGCAGCAAAATATTTAAAATAAGCATCAGCAAACAAGATGTTTGTATTAATAGGAAACTAGAAAATGGCTAGGCAAAGGTCAACACTGATGTTTAAATGTTAGTAAAATTTAATTTGTTGCATGTAATGAGTAGAAAGAGGAAGCAGGTCACAATGAAGAAACCATTGATAAATTGTCTAAATGTCAAAACTGCAAATAGTAGAGAAAATGTTAAATTGACAAGATATATTTAACAAGTGAATTAAAATAGTTTGAACAATGTCCTAAAGAAATGCTTTCCAAACTTAAGCATAATAGGAAATTTATAAAGATTTTTGCTAGCCCATTTTGGGAAAGTAAAGGATTTCTGACTTTTCTTTCTAGGCATAGAATTTTCTCCCAGCCTCTTTTAATAAGAATGATGCACAGGTTCTCTTAGAACGTAAGAATCAGTTGCCTTTTGCTTCCTCTAGAAATAGCATCATCTGACCAGTTAGTTGTGAGCGGCTAAAGAAGAACCGCCCTTTAGCCATGGCACTTTGCATAGTGCTAGCTGAACTGAGTTCAAAGAGTTTTCTGTTATGCCTACTTTTTAAAAAATGTGAATTCTACATTCTCTTATTTTCTTCATATACAAAGTTGATGAAAAAAATTTTTAAATGACTAAATATGTCCAAAATGTATAACAAAGGATTAGTATTATTAGTACCCAAAGAAAGGGATAAAGAACTCAGTAGAAAGATGGGCAAAAGACAGGAACCAGTAATTTATAGAAGAAACAGAATTGTTGAAAAAAATACATGGAAAGATGTTTGATTTATTTAATGAATGCAAAAATGAAACTTAAAACTACACAAATCCAATTTTTACCTACCAGATTAGTAATAATGGAAAACTTTGATAGTGTTCCATATTACTGAGGATATAGGGAAAAGGACAATCATGTTGTTGGTGGAAATATAAATTAGTATACTGGAGGCCAATTTAGCAGTATCATCAAAACATAAAATGTGCATTAGTATTTTCATGGTACTGTTATTTATAAGGCAAAAAGTAGAAACAGAATGTTCATTAAGGGAATGGTTAAGTAAATTATGATCACTATCCAATGGAACATCTTGTAGCTATTAACAAATCTAGGTAAATCTGTACATGCTAACAGAACATCCATGCTGTGCTGTTCAGTGAAAAAAAGCAAATTATTGTTTAGTAAAATCCTGAATTCAAAAATAGAAAACAAGTCAGGATGGGTGTGAACATGCTATAAGTACAACTCTAGAAAGCCAATGCCACGCTTGCAGTAGCTCCCTTCAGAGTGGGTAGGGCAGCTGGGAGGGGAACTGTTTATTTTAACATCAAATACTAACATGTTGTTTGTTGGTTTTTTTAAGCAATAAACATATATTACTTTCATAATCTTAAAACCCAAGAAGAAACAAAAACCACATAGAGTGTATAATGGATTTAAAAGCTTCTGTCTTCATTTTTTGTTCGCTTTTATGTTCTACAACTTGCTTTAAAAATATTTTTTTTATTTAAAGTATCATTGATATACAACCTTACATTGGTTTCAGTTATGTAACACAGTGGTTCAGCATTTACCCTTATTATTCAATCCTCACCCCTGCTAGAGCTTTCACTATTTACCAGTGTAGTAAGATGTTGCAGAATCACTAACTGTATTCTCCGTGCTGCACTACTGTCCCCGTGACCAGCCTACATTGTGATTGTGAATTATGGTTCCCTTTTATTCCTTTTCCCCTTCCCTCCAACCCACTTTAACCCTTCCCCCTTGGTAACAACTAGTCCCTTCTCAGTGTCAATGAGTCTACTGCTCTTTTGTTCCTGACATGATAGTATTTTTAACACACTGCTTTAGGTGTTTGGATTTTGCTTTTACCGTAATTGCTTAGTAGTACTGGTTAAATCTAAAATTCCATAAGTTAAAGTATTACCTTTTAGCATTATTCAATGCTTACAGTGGGTGCTCATTATCAAATAAATATGTCCTGAATGTTTCCTCTTAACATTTATATTGAAAAGGTGTTCTAGACTTTGAACTGATCAAATCTTTGTATGCTATGAAATACAATTATGATACAATATAGAAAAGATCCAGATATATTTAAAATAAGAATTTAATAACTCTGGAGGTAAATGTCACTAAGGTAGTGAAAATATTTATTTGATAACTGCTGTTTGAATAAAATTAAGGGATAAAATTTTAGTATTATAGGCAATTAGTTAAGCAATGTCAACTAATAATGCTCAACCCTTTTCATCCTCAAAGTATTATGCAGCATTAATTAATCCTTATAACACTCTTACAAATGCAGGTCAATATAATTATCCCTATTTTTGCAGGTGGGGAAATGGAGGTAGAGAAGTTAAATGATTTGGGGTAAGTTTGTCATAGTAGGATTAGAATTA
Organism: Manis javanica; assembly: GCF_040802235.1. Lineage (NCBI taxonomy): Eukaryota > Metazoa > Chordata > Mammalia > Pholidota > Manidae > Manis > Manis javanica. The sequence continues at coordinate 189,523,584 of NC_133156.1, forward strand.
AGGCATTTTTGACTCACAGCCCAGCATTCAGAGCAGTAGAACCACACCTTCTTTTGAAAACTTAATCTCTGTGTTCTTGATAAAACATTACTTCTCATTAAATCACACTGAGGTCATCTCTACATTAAAATACAGAAACAACATGTTTGTTCACTATATAGCCACTTAAAAAAACATGTACACCATTTTCTCTTTTCTGGCTTTCCCAACACCACGTATGTTATCTTAATCTGTCTTTTTCATTGTTTCCTTGTTGGAGAATTACCAAAATATCTATCCTTGATTTTTTTTTTTTCTCTGAGATCTTATTCAGGGGCTATAACTTTCCTTTCTATTTAGAAAACCCCAATAGTTTTTATATAGTCCAGGCTTCTTTTCTGTATTTGTAGCTACCAGCTAGACATTTCTATTCATGTCTACCCATATACCTTAAACTTCCACTATGTCTAAAATTCAGTTTACTGACATTAGCAAAACTTGCTCCTCTTCTAGACTAACCTGTTCCTATGTATGCTTCAGTCTAAGTCCTGCCCTTTGAAACTGGTATAAACCAGGTGGGAACAGCTCTGGGTGGGGGGTTACCGGGAACTAGATGTGACCAAGAAAAATGGTATTTCTGAGTCCTTTGCCAGGGTAAAGAAGCCAAGTCACAGAATAAGGAAGAGGAAGACCCAGAGTTACCAGCTGAGGGATGAGGCTACAGGATACTAGGGGATCTGTTAGCCAGATCAGTGGCTAGGAGAATTGAGGTGTGTGGCTTGAGTGGTTGAGGCAGTCACGAACACAATGTACTGGTACCCGTTTGCCTGGCACATGATACTGGAGGCATGCCTTCTTAGGGGAGCCATGTTCAAGGCAAGGCTCATTGTCTGTGCAGTAATCAGATCCCCATCCCTTCATGGTGACTCCAGATTCTTCTGTCTTCCTCACTTCCACAATTCATCAGTCCTCATACACTTTTGATTCTTTCTTCAAAAGATCACTTGGATCTGTTTATTTACATTCCAACTGCTACAATCCCAATTCAAGTTCTTGTTACTGAATATTGGTGTTATCTGTTACTTTACTACCTTTCTAACAAATCGATGGTATCAAATATTCCTCCACTCTTCCAGTAATCCCACCCACACAGTTTAATCTTCCAACAATTATGATCTGTTGATTACCCTTTCAAAAATACCTTACCAGATCAGAAAGCTTTCATTATTCCTTATTAGATACCTAGCATATATAAGGTCCTATTTCCTAAATTTGGCATTCAGACTTCTTTTAGTTGGCCCTGATTTACCTCTTCTATTTGTGCCCCCAAACCAATTGCTTGTTAGTTCTCAAATAAGACTTGCCTCTTTCTAGTTCATGCTTTCTCTCTCTTTCTATAAAAAATCTAACAAATTTCTAATGCCCTCTAATTTATAAGAATATTTTCTTATTATCAAACTAAAAAGTCTACTAAACACCCATAGTCCAACAGGTTCAGTGCAAGCTTGAGGTCTCTTTGAGACTTCTCTGCCATTTTACATGAAAATATCATTGCTTAATTGGTTCAGTGCTGAATATTTCAAAAGTGTTTGATAAGATGACATTGGTTATATATGTTCATGCATATGTTTAACAGATATTAATATAATTCCATGTTGATGGCATTAGACAAGAGATTATGAGGGAATACTCTGTATTTTATTTTATAGTTTGAAAATTACCTAATGCTGATGTTGCTCTGGGTTCCCCACCCAAGGCAAACCCTATGGATGACTGGAACACATAGTACAACATAATTGGTGTATCTTAAATTTGTGCTATTGTTTTTATTTTGTACATTTTGAAATGGTGAATAGATATTCCTCAGAAAGTCTATTGATAATAAATCTCAAGTATACATTCTAAGCTTATGCCTAAGAAAGATTCCCTTAGGCTCTCTGAGGAATTTTGCTAGTACACATTCATTTTAAATGTTTTGTTGGCGCCATGGTATCATTTATCTTCGTTAAACTACAGCAATGACTTCTCTTTTAATTCTTTTTTTCCCATCATGTTTTGCATGAGTTTTGCCCTCAAGCTTCCTGTCTTTCCCAAAGCAGTCAAAATAGCTGACTTCAGAAACAAGGGATGACAAGTATTTTGCAGATTTATTTAGTGGCAGGTAATCTTTACCTTTAAAACAAAGTTTTTATTTTTTGAAAGAAGGTTGTCAAAAATATAACAAGTCACAGCATCTTTTTGCAACTGTTTCTATTTTGTACATTACTTTCTTAAAACTTAGTCTACATGATAACAAATATTCTTCAGGTAAATACATATTAAATTATTATAATGTAACCTATTTTGGAGGGAAGGCTTTAAACTTTTTGAGGATGTTAGTAGAAAGTAAGAAGTCTCTCTAGGATCTTCTCATCTCCCTGCCCTCAAAATGGGGACTGTGATAGATTATCCCCTCCCCCACCACAAGAGCACTATCGTCTAAATTTAGGTCAAGCTCATTTTAAATTGTGCTTCTTATTCTGTCATGGAGACTGGGAGTTTGGATTCAGAATAGCCTTCTGAGACATCTAAGACTGTCATCAACTACCTTATAAAATTAAGGTAGACAAAGTTGTAGAAGTTAAAAAGGTATTCTAAAATAAATGAAAATGAAATTATGGGCACTTTTTTTGTTTAGGTTTTTCCTTCTGCTACTTGGATAATTCTTTACTGTATTTTTTATTCATTCATTCTTTTATTCATTTGCTCCCTTATAGCTACTTTTGTTCTAGTTCGAAGTCATGTGCATTGGGTTTTATCCCCAGAGAAATGCACATGGGCACTGAGTGGGACAGCATATCTCAGCTTACTTTGTTAGGCACTCCCTATTTCACTGCCTTTATAATTCTTGCCCACACCCCCCCCCCCAAAATGCAGAATCCAGCATTCTTCTGAAATTCTTTTCTTCCCTCCTTTAAAACTATTTATGCACTAATATAATATTTGAATAATACTAGCTCAGTCTTGACTACTTCCTCCAGGCACATTTTTCAAACAAGGAAATTATCAGCATTCTTTTTAACTGGTGGCATTCTTGAGTAAAATGGGACACATTTAAACATCTGTGTCTTTTAAAAAACCTGCACAGTGTAAAGATGGTAAGACATCTTGAGGTCTAAAAAGGATATCGAATTGGTTCCCTTATACCATGCCCATGTAGTTATTATTACAGATTTTTACAAATGTGTTTTATTTATTCTGTTAATTCTCTTTATATTTATATGGTTTCATTATCACATATTTGAAGTTCAAGGGGAAAAGAAGGATGTATAACCCACATCTAACTATCTTTTGCCCCTCTGCTAATGCATGACCCCTGCAAAACTTCCTTCTTACTTACACGTATTTTGGGGAGTCTGCCATTGTCATCATGTGCATTCATAAAAAAGTCCAGTGATTTAATGGACATTGGCTGTTTTCTTCTTATTTGCCTCACCCACTGCATGCTAGGCCTGCTCCATCAACTGATTCCTGCTGCCATTTCCCTAGGTGATATGGATTACTCCTTGGTTACTATGTTACTTTTCCTGGGAGTGAACTCCGTTTTGTTCTGCTACCAGGGCTTCTGAAGGGCTACCAGCCCACTTACTTTCTGCTGGGTACCACCCACTATGGCCACTTCACCACCCTTACATCAAATGTTCCCTGTGGGTCTACACAGGGGTCCTTTGTAAAGTAGAATGTCTCTGTCCCATTTTGTCTCCTACTTTTTAGTGGGAAACCAGAGCAGTGGTGTTTGTACATCAGAGCATTTTGAGAAATAGTTTGTACATACTTCTCAGTCTTCCCATTCTCTTTGGAATCAGACATGAATCCTTTGGGGCTGAGCCGGAAGACATGTTCAGATCATAGACTCCACACTGTATTTTCAGAATTTCCCCTTGCATTCCAAAGGGTCAAGGGTTTTGTACTTGACATTTGTAGCTCTCCACAGACCTCATTTAGCTTGTTCTACCCCAAACTGTAATTTCTGAGAAGTCTAGGACTTTCAAACTTAGTAAAGATGTGGGCAGTGGACCTATTGTTTTTCAAGTTAAAAGTGTTCCTGTCTCTTAGATATAAGCCAATGTGGATTACAAAAAAATCCATACCTCACTCTTTGTTTCTATGGAAAGTTTTGACAAATTCTGTATTATCCAACTGACCGAAACTAAAAAACAGAATTTCAAGTGCAATCACTTTTTCATATGTAAGTAGAGGTATGGCCCTTTTGGTTTCAGCTATTAAATTTTTATCCATGTTTAATCTGCTTGATAAAATCTTTTTATGTAGCTACCAACAGCTAAACTTCAACCTTGTCTTTGTCATAAATTCTAATTATTGGTATTGGAATAAAAAATCGAGGAATCTGAGTTTTATTTTCTAGTATAGTCTAGAAGTTGTGACTTTTAATGTTAACTATCAAAGTATGCACCTGTTTCATCATATCTTTTCTTCTCTATTCCTAGTGAAATATTAACCTGTGTACACGTCCTAGTTCAAAAACTTCTTCATGTGTAAAAACGTCTCCACATAGAGATCCTTTTTCTTCATAAAAACCCCTCTCCTTAGTTTTTATTCATTCATCCACTTATTCTTTCATCTCACCTTGTGAAATTACTATATGTAAGGTGAGAGATATTTAATACTTCTTTTGTTTTTTCCATGTAAATTTGCATAGTGCTGGACATACTAAGTAATAATAATAGCAACAGCAAGAACAACAATAAAGTAATTTAATAAAGGTACTCTTAAAACAGTCCTGAGGTAGGTACTTTATTAAACCCATTTTATAAATTGGGGGACTTAGAAACAAAGAAGTTAAGTAATTTGTCCAACTTAGCTAGCAACCTGAGAAGTTAGAATAAGAAACTAGGCAGTTAGAGTCTAGAATCCACACATTAAGCTTAATAGTGTAAAATAAATATTTATTTAATCCATTAACTGATTTTTTAAGCATTCCAGACCATACCCATCCAAATAAGAAGTGGGTAGTTTACATATTCTAATGCACTATTTTAGTTTTTAAAACAGCATAACTATGAAGTAATATTCCGAAGTAATAAACCTCCTAAAACTGAGAGCAATTAAAAAAATATGATTTTGAAAATATTTTGAGTAATGGCAGCCTCAATAGACTCATTCCCAAAGTGACAACTCTGAAAGATAGTACTTACTTACTACCTTGATGGACAGTGACTGTGAAGGGGTATGTGGGGGGGACTTGGTGAAGGGGAGAGCCTCGTAAACATAATGTCCTTCATGTAATTGTAGATTAAGGATACCAAAAAAGAAGAGAATTGAAAAATTCATAATTAGTTTTTTCCTCTATGCCTGATGATAAGGAACCATGTCCTCTTTCCTAGTAATGCAGTCCACTTGCTCTCCTACCCCATGCCTGTATACAGTGGCAGGTGGCAGCCAGCTGCTGGTTAGAGAAGTGCAGATCTGGGGATTGAAGGGTCCTTTGTTTCATCTCTAATTGTTTAAGGCACCTTAGTAACATGAAGAGAGTAAATTCAGATCAATTTAACATTTTCTATTATTATTATAGCCTGTTTCCTTGCTACCCTTTACAACTTCATTTTTCTATCACTTCCCACCAAGCATCTTGAGCTACTGCCATCTCTGGGACTTGCTGTCCTTTTGCCCAAACTACTGCATACTCTCTCTCTCCCACACCTCTGTATAGCCCAGTACAGTAGAGCACTGTGGTTGCAAGCGACTCTGGATCCAGTCTGCTTAGATTCAAAGCCTACCTCTACTACCCACTGGCTTTGTGACCTCTCTATGCCTCAGTTTCCTTGTTATAGGAATAATGATGGTGCTACTTCAAAGAGTAGCTCTGAGGATTAAATGACCTAATACATACAAAATGCTTAGAACAATGCTGTCACAAGGTAAATACTTGGTATTATCTGTTATCATCATTTAATCTCTGAGGTACTGTTAACATTTCACACCTTCTCTGTAGCTTTCTTAGGGCCCACTGCTCCTAAGCCTGCTTTTTCCCAAGCCCACCAAGGTTTGGGCTCTTCTTTTATGCTGCCACATTGCTCACTCTGCTATTTCAAAAATTAGCACACTGTGTCTCATTAGCTCAACATCCATCTGTTTCTTGATGATTGTAAGTGCATTGAGGTCAGATGGAAAGGTGAGAGAAGGGCCAAAGAAGTCTGTACTATGTCTAAAATGATTTTGGATATCACCCATATGAACATTATGAGAAATATTTTTAGTCACTTCTAATGTTAAAGAAGCTGAGGGTTTTTTCTTCTATCTAAAAGATGTCTTAAAATATTTTTCAAGTTTCTTTTGTTATTCAAAAGTTTATTGGAAAGAGCAATTCTTTTATGATCTCTATAAAGGAAATGCTGATAATCTACTGTACATGTTTCTAATACATCGTGAAGTATACATATAATATAGTATTATATATATTTCCAAGCAGATATTTGAAAGTTATATAAATTCCTTTTAAATACTTGTAAAATGTTGACCTTTTTTCCTGGTTCAGACTGGTTTTCTTCCAGTCAGTCCAAACTTATGAGGTTCTACTTCATAAAAAACATAATAATATTCATCATTAATCCCTGGTATTAAAACTGGGAGGAACAGTAGTATGTACATTTTTTTGTTACTTTTGTTTTTTGTTTTGATGTAATTAGAGTGAATATCTGGATCTCTCATGGCATTCAGATCACCAGACTAATCTGAATGCTAATGTAGTTACACACAGTTTACTTCTAAGTAAATATGTTTCTTGTAATAGTAACTATATACCTTGCAAATTCCACTTTAATTAGCCTGTTTGTATGAGAGATTGTAAATATTTGCTTTGTATATTAAAAATACACAACAAAATGTGTTTATACTTAATAACTACTTAACAGATGTTTCCTTTCCTTAAAAATGTTTTTAAAATGCTTAAATATAAAATTATTCTAAATATACTTAGAGCCTTAAAAATCAGACATATGTTATTGAAAATTCCAATATATATATTCTTCTTACCACATTTCTCAATATGCTGACATACTAAATCTAGGACAAGAAGCTTATTTTTCTTTTTTCCAGAGTTTATTTCTGGATGGTTAACCAAGGATACACTATGGCGTGTTTATTCAAATGAACCGTATCTCAAATATCAGTAGTAGCAAATGATTCTTTCTATTATTTCTAAAGGATCTTGGTTTTATTGGCAATACAAGATAATTAATTGGCATCTCTTTTTAATTATTTTTTTAAACAGGACAGAGATTCCTTCTGCCATCAGATGTCTTTCTGCTTGACTGAATTGCACCTGTGGTCTTTGAAGAATACCTTACACGTTGGGGGTAAATGAGCTCTGGATTCATTTCAGTATTTTTCAAATATAAATAGAACATTATAAATAAGTACTAGCAAAGATTAGACCCTGGATTCTCCAGCTAGAGTTGCATTATTTTCTTTATAATTAATAAAAAGTTGAAAATAATTAAAAAAAATAGAAAATAATTCCTTTTAGTTACTCTGATGAACTTAAATTTTTTCAGCATGAGTTAGAATTTCTTTTGTAAAAATTAAATTTATTGGCCTAATATTTGTTTCCTGTAAGATGCAACATGTTCAACTTTTTTCCTGGGATTGTTCATAATAATTGATTTATATTCATAAATATTTATAGGCTAGTTAATGGAAAAGATGTCTATTTGATATTAAAATATTTCAAACATACAGCTAAGATGTAAAATTAATTATATTCACATTCTTTACATTTCACATTTTCGGAGATGGAGGAGAGTAATAAATATGTTTTAACAATGTTTATTACTATTATAGGATAAAGTAAAAATCATTAGGAAATACGTTTTAAAAAATCTTTTCTTCTTTGATTATTAAAGCAACTCTTGTGTTTAGGAAGACAATTTTATTTATATGCCTTTGAGCATCATTACTAAGAAAATAGTTTACCTTGCACAATACTCTTTGTATGGAATATTTAATTATAGGTGAATATCATTATAATTTCATTGTTTACTTTGCTTAAAATGTGTAAAGATAGAATTTCCAGTTAAACAGGGTAGATTTAACACACATTTGCTTCCTCCCCAAATTCTTCTAAAATGAGAATAAAATAATTAAAGTAGGGAAGGTGTAAACCACAAGGACTAAGACAACAGAAGAGGAGACAATTGCAGTTGCACAAATTTTGGAAGGTGGAAGAGATGGAGGAATTAGCAAAGTTTAAAAATCTGAATATCAAATGTCTACAGAAGAGAATTCCAATGACAGCCAATTTCTGTCTCAAAACTCTGTAAACATACAGCAATTTGAGGAGCTAGAAATGTAGAAGATAAGGATGTGACAACAAAGGGAGTTGAAAATCTGTTCACAAAGTATTGAGGCACTTCTCATACTGTGGAAATATTTAATTAGGGAGGCTCAAAACTTGGGGACACAAGCCTCAGTGGAAGAAGATAAGGGAGACATGCAGAGCTAAAAACAGTCACGAAGTAAAAGCTAACATACTGGGTGAGGGCCTCTTAATTCTGCTTGGTTTTAAGAATGTCACAACCAATTGTAAACTTTCCAAGAAAGAAGAGCTTGAGGGACTGGGGTGACTGACTCCATGCCCCAAGAAGAGATCTGTCTACATTGACCTTTGCAGGCGTTCTCCAGGAAAACAGTGCAGCCCACCAGTTAGCAAGCCCCGTTCATGTACACAGAGCTTCTCATCAGCTTTCTACTTCCTCATTTAGGAATAGGAAGCTTCAGAAAACACTGGAAAGTTATACCAATCTCTTGGAAATTAAAAATCTGTAGCAAAAAAAAAAAAAACTTAGAAGAGAGAAAGAAATTCTCTCAGAAAATAGAAAAAAACATGAACTTATTTTACTGCTGGTGAAAATATAAATTGGTCCAACCACTTTAGGCAATAATTTGGCAAATAGTTGAAGATATAAGTCACCTAATGACCAGTAATTCCACTGCTAGGTATATACCCCAGTGAAAGCTCTGACACTTGTGTACCATGAGACATGTACAAAAATGTTCATAATAGTATTGTTTGTAATGCAGGACACTAGAAACAACTCAAATATCAATCAGTAAGAGAATGGATAAATACATTTATGCAACAGAGGAAATGAATGAATTTCAGCTGCCTGCAACAGCATAGATAAATGTCAGGAATATAACATTGGGCAAAAATAAAAGTAAAAAAGTATGTTACAGAATACATACTGTTTGATTGCCTTTACAGGAAGTTCAATAACAACAGGCAAAATTGAATAATGTATTGTTTCAGGAGACAAATATGTGTGGTAATACTACAAAGAAAATTAGGAGTATATACAAAATTTTAATATAGCTCTGAGAAGGGAGGGAATGGAATGGAAATAGGACAGGGCACACAGGAGCCTTAAAAGGTAATGTTCTTAGATTTGCTGAGGGTTTTTTTATATGTTTTTAATCACACATATATTCATTTGTAGTTTATTCTTTAACATTACATGTAGTCAATTATATTCATTGAATAATTAAAACAATTTTAAAACAAACATGTTACAGCAGTATTTTCAGTATAACACTTTTTTTTTAGTAATAAATATACATATGGAAAAAAACTGAGGAGAGCCAACAAAGTGTTAGTAGTTTCTGTCTCTGAAGAATGGAAATATGGGACATTTAACTTTTTTGTTCTTTTCTTATTTCCCAAATTTTATACAATGACCATATATTATTTTTATAATCAAGAAAACATAACTATGTAGAAAATATGCATAAATATAATAGAAAAAGATGAAATAAATGCTTTGACAAAAGATAAGGATAATAAATAGGAAAGGTAAGACTATTAGAGCCTCAATCTAGGAGCTCTACATTCAACTAAATAATTCCAGGAAAAGCAGCAAGGGGAGGGGAAGAAATTATCAAAGAAATATTACTAGAAATTCTCCTAGAACTAAGAAAATGAGTTTCTAGATGAAAAGGGGCCTTAAGTACTCAATACAATGGAAAAAAGACCTGCATCAATGCACATCACTGTGTAATTTCAGAGCACCAGGAATAAAGACAAAATCCAGAGACCTTATAGCAAAATGGAAAAAAAACACATCACATACAAAGGGTTGGGATTCAGATTGCCCTTGGTCTTTTTAACACCAGTAGTGGAAACTGTGAGGCAAAGGAACGATGGATCATATGGTCATTCTATTTTTTAATTTTTCGAAGAACCTCCATTCTGCTTTCCACAGTGCTTCTCCAATTTACTTTCCCATCAACCATGCACAGAGTTTCTCTTTTCTCAGTATCCTCACCAACACTTGTTATTTGTCTTCTTGATAATAGCCATCATAATTTGAAGTAATTACAGACTTACAGAAAACTTGTCAGCACAGAGAATTATTTTTCTTGAGACATTTCAGAGTAAGTTGCAGACCTGATGCTTCACCACCACCAAATATATTAGGTGTTCAGTTGGCCCTTAAACAGTGAGGGTTGGGATGTAGCCAAAAATCCTTGTATAACTTTTGACTCCCCTAAAACTAAACTAATAGCCTACTGTTGATCAGAAGCCTTATTGATAAAATATAAACAGCTGATTAACACATAATTTGTATGTTACATATATTATATTCTGTATTCCTATAATGAAAAAAGCTAGAGAAAAGGTTTTTTCAGATTGTTATAAATCTCCAAAAATTTTTCTAATTTATTTATTGAAAAAAAGCTGCATCTAAGTGGATCTCTGCAGTTCAAACCTGTGTTTTTCAAAGGTCAGCTATATTTCCTACAAGGATGTTGTCCCAGATCACCACTATATAACCATTAAGATCAGGAAATTAACAGTGATAATAGTAGTACCACTTGTCCCACCACTGTCCTTATTTTAGCAAAGGAGTCTTGTTCAGAATCACATGTTGCATTTACTGCTCATGTGTCTTTAGTCTCTTTCATTCTGGAACAAATCTTTCATCCTTTTAATTTTTATTTATTTTTTAAAACTTTTGTGACCTTAACACTTGAAGATTTTACACCAGTTATTTGTAGGATAAATTTGGATATGCTTGACATTTCCTCACAATTGGTTTCATGCATGTTTGGTGGAAACATCCCAGAAGTGATGCTGTGTTCTCAATGCATCCTATTGTGTGGTGCACAATTTCAATTTGTGCCTTTGCTGATGATATTCCTGGTTATTTGATTAAGGTGGTATCAGTGAAGCTCCTCCCCTGCAAACTTACTTTCTTCTTTGAAATTAATTAATATTATTTTTTAAGGAGGTATTTGAAATTGTATATATATCCTGTTCCTCAGTAAGCTTTAAATATATTTTTATTCATTTTATTTCTATGGACTCAGGTTTCCCATTTTATTCAATTTTTTAAATCCATTACTATCATTATTTATTTTGACATTTAAATTGTTTGCAATGTGGCCAGTGAAACATCTTTCAACCTGGCTACTATGTCTTTGTGACATGTCCCATCAATATTTAAGCATTTCCATTCTTTTTGGCACAGCAGTCTTCCAGGTTCTTATTATATTTTTGCTTCCCCAGACCTGGAATCAGCTGCTTCTCAAAGGAGGTTCGTTCATTTTAGGAAAGAATGGTATCTAGAAGCCAAGGTGTGCTTTAGGTGTGCTCATTACTTTTGGTAAAGCATTGCTTCCAGGCTTTTTCAGTGGGCAGAGCTTTAGGAAATGTGTGTCTATATGTATCTATGCATGTATACAGACATATTTGCATCCACATTCATTTCTGTATTTATCTGTATGTATTGAAAATCATGAGTTTACACTGATACCTCTACTTCCAGTCTAATACCATAGGTCTTGTTCTATTTCTTCCTCTCTATATTTGTACTCTATATTTGTACTTTTCTCAGACAATGGGAAAGATGCAGCTCCCATATCTTTATTTACTTACCTAATCAGTCACCCTGTATACAATCAGTCTCTTGTCTCTGGCCAGTCCTTCCCTGCTTGGGAGCCCTTCCCACTTCATGCACATTCTGAAACTCCGTATGTGGATGTCCTCCTCATCTTGTTGAGCCTCTAACACTCCACACCAGGGCATTGCCCCATGTGAATGTCCTTGTCACCCTGGTAAGGTTCTGACACACCACCAGACCAACTCTTTGCCAGGACACCTTCCTCATTCAGTGTAGGCTCTGACACCCTGTGTGGGCTAGGTCTCCTTAGGTAGGTACCCTCCTCATCCTGCTTGGGTTTTGACAGCCCACTCTAGGTCAAATGCAGCAGGTCAGAGTTGTGCATAGAATTTAGGGCTACTTATGATCTTTCTGGTTCTATTTTAGAGATGTACATACTTGGAGGCATAGAATGATAGACTATTATAATAGAGGATGTTGCCTGTATAAATAATGCCTATAGTTTTGGACCAAAAAAAACTACATTGAAGTATAAATATGTATTGAAAAATGTAAGTACTATAAAGGTATATTTTAAGCTATCAAAAAGTGGACACACCCATAAAATTGTCACCCAGGTTAGGGAATAAAATATTATCAATACCTTAAGAGCCCTACTCATGACCTTTCCCAGTCACTCTTTATTTGATATTTTTCAATCTGACTACTACATCCTTAAAATTATATGTCCAAATCAGCAGCATGATGAATAAAATGGAGCTTCAATAAGTATACAGGGTTGACTATTTTGAAAAGCTATATTTCAACAGTTTATTGTAGCTGTAATATATATATTTTTAAGTTTCATCTTTCAGTTTGAGAAATTTCCGAGCACTCAGTCACTAGAGGGCAGTCTGTACTGCATCCACTTTTTTAGAGACAGTTGTATCCTTTTGTTAGTAACTAGAATTATTTTGCATGGAAGGAAACAAATGTTACTTCAAAGAAAGAAATATTTCACTATTCACATATAGGAAGAAAATGGACACAATTATTTTGTTCTACTGTGACTACATTGCAAGAACAGATTTCTTGGTTGAATCACTCTCAGCATCTAGAAGCCTAGTTTTGCTTTTGTAGCCCCAGCAGAGCATCTGAATTTGAAAGGGTTTGGAAGGTTTTTTTAATCTAAGCAAGCTTCAGATAATTTATCCATACTTTCCTGTAATCTTCTCCTTCTTTCCTGCATATTTCTTCAAAACACCATACTAGACTGGAGCTAAATCAGAGAAAAGAAAGCTACAGCTCAGAATCCAACATTAGGGCATTTTCTTCCATCCACTAATTTCATTTGGCATTGCTTAGTGGCAGTTCCTTCTGGTAACACCCTGTGAGAAATATTAGAGGAAGTGTGAAACAGAAAAGTTGGTCTTCCTTGATTTCAGTTATTTACTACTCCTTTCCTCATGCCGTTCTAGTTTTGTATAAATCTTTTCTTAATTAGATTGATAAACTTTACAGTTCCTGCATGTCCCTAAAATAGATGAACTCATATTCTGACACTTTTGAATCATTTTATTTCTAGTAACATAGAGAGATTCAGTACTCCTCCCTGCCCTCCTCTCTCCCTAATCATATAGAATAGTTTGGCTTCTTTTCCAGAACTTTTTACTATAATCTAATGTTATTTCTTCCTTTCTATAGATAGAGACATCGGGATCTACCAGTATTATGACAAGAAAGATCCACCAGGTAAAGTATCTATTCTATCAGCTAATTTTTTTAAACTAAATATTCCAAGCTGTAAAATACAGACCATTAAAAACTGTTTCTATGAGCATTAGATAAATCCTAGAATTAAATAAAAGTCACTTCAGCTCTTAAGCTCTTTAGAAAAATGCTAAGGTTGATGTCTATTCTATATAAAATAAAGCAAAAATGAGAAAAAGCTGTAGGAGAACATGAAAATTTTCATTTTACCTCTGGTCAGACTGCTAACTGGACAGTCTTACTCACGTTTATTTATCAGTGTCCCAGTAGAGGGCATTGTTAATGCATGGGTCCCACTGATGCTGGCCTCCTGGATCTTCACCTGATATCTGAAATAGGCATTTCTGAGTGAATGATCAATTTTCTTTATCTGATTAATCCTGTTAATCTCAGAAGTTTCATGATGGGCCAAAAGGTCTTTCTAGCTAGAGTTACTTCCTGTTTTGGTGTATGTTGAAGTGGGGCTTGTGTGGGCATCCTGTGTGCTTAGCTCCGTAGTTAATAGGCTGGCTTCATGGTTCTGATGACAGACTGAAGCAGCTTCTGTTCTGGGCTCGGTTGGAGTTCCCTTCCCTATCTGATGAGATTGCAGGCTCAGGATATTGGCCCACCTGTTGTGCTATGTAAGCCTTTTCACTACAAATTTAGGAAATACCCCTATGAAATGAAAACATCCAAATGTTGGCATTTTTTTCAATTGCCTTTAAAAAAATTTAGTATAATTTATTAATCTCAGTAGTGTGTGTGATAATACCTTATATATGTGCATATAGAACTACAAAGTATGATGATGAAAATAATTTCTAATTCTTTTATTCTTTCCCTTTCTTTTCTGCCACATCAGTGACAGAACATGGTGACTTAGAAGAAAAGCAGAAGTTGGCAGAGTGTGAGCTTACTTTATATTTTTTGGCAATTATTATAAAACTGAAATTTTAATATCCCTGAAGATTCAGGTTTAAAAAGTATTTTAATTGTTCTGCACAAATATGAAATCTCATTCTTTACAAATTCCTTATAATTATAAATTCTTATTTAGGTGCATAAACATGGATTTGTTAGGCATTCCTAATTTAAGCCATTGAAATCTCTATTGAATTTTTATAAGATATATGCTTATGTAAACATAAACTTTCTTAATGAACCATTATTTAAATTATTTAATGTATTTAAAGTAAATGTATCAGCTTAACTTCTGATAATATTATTCATACTATGCCTAAGTTATTAATATGTTTTACTCACTTTAAGCACATAAAACTTGTAATGACTGGTATTAGCATTTTATTCTGTCTAGTCTTTTCTGTTCTCACATGTATAAATATGTTACATATAAAATATGGCTACTGTGTAATAAAGTTTTAATGACTTAAAATTAAATATAATTTAACTTTTATCTGGAATATAGGTGGAACTGAAAATTCTGCGTGTTCTTATTTTAAATGGTCACGCTGACGTTTACTTTTAAAAGTACTGTATTAGTAGGTGCAACATAGATTTAAAAATTTGCACATATGCTGTATACATAAATTATGTTTCTAGAATGAAATTAATTTGCTGAAATAAGACATATAGCAGTTCTATAAAATTTATATGTCTATATGTATCATGTTTTATATGTGTACACACACAAAACACACATACACATATACACAACTCTTATTTAGAATTATTAGAACTCAGAGATGAATTAATTTTTATGATGAAATAATTATAATGAATTTAACATTTTATGAATTCTTTTAAGCAGAACTATTTTTAGTTTCTCTTAGGCTAACACTGAAAGTCTACTAAATAATTTTATCTTTTAATTAAATGTCTTTAAAACGAAAACTGATCATTATTGAATTGTGCTATAGATTTTAAAGAAGATTATTTTAAATAAAAAATAGCACTATTAGGGTTTAAATCTAGTTTGTTAAGATATGGATTTTCCTCAACTCTTAGTTTTAGTATGTGATGATTTGATGCTTAATTTTAAATTCATATTCTGTGTATGTTTTTTTTTTATGTATTTTCTTTCCTCACTAGACTCATTTACTTATAGGAATTTTCAAGTCTAAGAGGGCTAGTTGCAGATTTAGGATTTCTTTTGGACTAAATGTTTAATTTTCTATATGAAAAGTTATTTCTGTGGTAAAGAGTAGGTCATTTAACGTTAGGTACTAGATTCTCAGGTTTAGGAAACTTTCCCAGGGATTCTCTGAGCTTTGTTGGTTGTCATCATAAAATTATGATCAGGGAGACTGTTTTGTGGTAGAAATTCTGTTCCTATGACACAGCCTTTCAAAAGGCTGTCATTTGATGATGGATATGAAGTCCACTTCCTCTCAATTAAGGAGGTGTTTTATTTTAATCTTCCTAAGGCACACAGCTAAGCAGAATTTCCTTTTAAAATCACGTTTAACTAACTGTAGCACATGTTTTATTTGCCAGCACGAGATTATCCATGGATACTCAAAAACAGACGCCCAGAAAAACTTCGAGACTCACTCAAGGAGTTGGAGGTATCTTTCCAAAAGTTTCAAAAATGGCAACAAACAAATCTGTTTTAAAACTTCTTTCAACAGCTTTAATTTTCATAAGGATCAATTCTCCTGGTGATGATAGCTTTGCTTTTGTCCATCGAGGAGTTCCAAAACAGTTGCATCTTTGTGTGGCATGCTGATTTTTTTCTTTTCTTTTTTTGCTTGCAAATCTGAAGCACTTTAACTGATAACAACAATGGGTATAGCCAACTGCACTCTCTCTTTTTCTGTTTCCTTCAGGAGCTGATGCAAAACAGTCAGTGTGTGCTGAGCAAATGGAAGAACAAATATGTCTGTCAGGTAAAATGGTTTGACATGCTTTTGCAGTGTTTAACTAATGGAGCTGAAAACTATGCAGTAATTGGTATTCTTGTGTTATGATAGGTAATGGACAAAAACTGGGAGTGGATATCTCATAGTTTGAATTCTAGTCATTCTAGAACTAACATTAGACAGATTGACACAGGCCACCAGGATACCTTATTAATCAGTATCGTGCTCACACACTATAAGCACTTATAAAAATCCTTTCAGATGATTATTCTTTGTTTGGATTTGTCTGAATGTTGTATTAGGTATTTACCTCCATAGATTTAATCATATTTTTGAATGGAGATAAAACTTTGGGACAAAAGGTTTTTTGGCATACCACTCTAGGAAACATTTGTGAATACTATGCTTATAGAAATCAACAAATATATTAAAGTTAGACTTAACATAACAAGATATGTGCTCTTACATTTTGAACCCTCTAAGCTGCTGTTTAAATATCATAGCCACTAATCACCTATGGCTATTGAAATGTAAATTTAAACTAATCAAAATTAAGCAAAATGAAAAATTCAGTTCCTCAGTTGTATTACCTACATTTTAAGGGCTCAGTAGACACATGTTATCATGTGGACAGTATAGATACAGACCAATATAGATGTTATTTCCATAATAGAATGTTCTGTTGGACAGCACTATTATGGCCTAGACAATGTGAGCTACATGTTGAGTGGATCTAGATTCAGGTCATAACCAGGACAAAATAATTAGCATCCACTAGTCACAAAATAATGGACTGATGCTTCAGCTTTGGTGATAGGCTTAAAAAAATACTGTTTGCCTAGGAAAATTTTACTTGCTTATGATCAAAAGAATTATTAGTCATATACTACTCATACATGTATTTAAAGTTACATCAGTACTATTAATAATTATAGCCATTTTATGGACTTGAGTATCCTGTATTAATTGAAATTCTTACTTGTTTATAATGTGATTTATTTTAGATCTAACTACTTTTGTTTTAAGTTTAAGCCTATAGCTCTATCTGTAAATTTACAGTACCACATTTGTAGTAATTCTGAACATTTCTTAATCTACTATTTGAATATAGGCTATCATTTAATGGCCTCTAGTTTTTTCTCACTTTTTATTTAAACTAGTCTACCTTTACTCATGAAAGTTACTGTTTAGTTACCTCCTCAGCTGGCATAAATTATTACTTTCCAGAGACTGTTTACAAGGTTGAAATAGTATTTTTAGAACCACAGTACTTCTTAAATGCAACTGAGGATATAATTCAAAAGGATGGAATTATTTAAAAATTCATTTCTTTTCATAAAAGTTCTAATCAAACTTTAAAACTGAAATACAAAATAAGCTCTAGAAATTTTAAACTTAGTGTAACTAAAATTGTACTTCTCAGTGCCATTACTCACCTTAAAAGCAGGCCCCAAATTATTTGACTGGAGGGCAAGCCTACTACCAATAGTAAGAGGTGTGTCTCATGGCCTCCACCCTTACCATTGCACAGGGTAAGTTGGAACATGTCAAGCATCTTAAAATATGCCGTGGAACATCCCAATAAACAATCCTTTTTAAATAGACGATTGCATTTTAAGTCAATAAGCAAGTTTATGTATGTATGTGTGTGTGCTGGGGGTGAGGGAAGTATGGGGAAGGATACCCATCACTATTGAATCAATTCAACTGAGAAAAGGAATTTTCATGGTAGAATATATTTAAAATTACTTTTGTAATTTACAGCAACTTGAGAGCCCTGTTGTAGGCTGTCAATCCTGTTAGGCTTTGTACCAATG
This sequence comes from Manis javanica, assembly GCF_040802235.1. Taxonomy (NCBI): domain Eukaryota; kingdom Metazoa; phylum Chordata; class Mammalia; order Pholidota; family Manidae; genus Manis; species Manis javanica. The sequence continues at coordinate 189,541,827 of NC_133156.1, forward strand.
AATCGCTTTTAACATTTCCAGTGGAACTTATCTTTCTTTAATTTTGTCATATTTTGTGCTTTATTTCTCTGATTAATAAGATATTCCTAAAATAGAACTTATGCTTCCACTTTATTCTTGAGATGATATAGTTTAATAAGATAACTTGACCTCCGTCCTGCCCACAGGTCCAAGTTAGTCCCTACATTTTTAGGGCCCATGAGAGACCCAATGTTATCTATCCACTTCCTCAGTTTCTAGGTAGGACTGTTAACTAAGTCTTCTAAAACTATGCGTGTATGTGTGTGATTACTTAAGATCTCTAATGTCACAGTAAATTTAGAGATTGGTGCTCAAGCTAAATTTTTATAAGTATCACCTTAACCCTTTGCTAGTTGTAAACTAAGTGAAGCACCTCTACAAGCTCCCTGAAGGTCCACCTTTTGTGCATCATCCAATGTAATGGCCCCAAAGATAATATGTACTTAAATCTCTATTAGTAATTTTTTCCATATATTTAGCACTTAAATGACACCAGTTGACCACAACATAATGTTCTCTAACTTTTAGACAAGGAGTGAAAAAAGTTCCTCAGTATCTTGCTACTAATATAGCTGGATTCTCAGTCTTTGACTATGGTCACTTCTCAACTAATGTTATCTTCCCTCCACACTTCCGCCCCCTCCACCCACCCCTGCCCCCTGCAGTGGCAGATTTAGGATTTATGGAATTTATCTTGGTGTCTTCTTTTTAAGGGATTCTTATTTCCTCCAAAGATCCAATTATTTAGAAATCAGCAAGGCAACTATAACAACATAAAGAATTTCAAAAATCGCAGTTGAGCTTGGATTTTTCCCTCTTTTGAATAATGAGGTTTTATAGGTTATCATCATTACCAAAGCTTAGTTTTTATTGTTGGTTCAATGACCTGTAAGTTGTATCATTTTAAAAATAATTCCCTCCACTTGTAAATTCTGACCAGTTTGTGAATCAAGATTTACCTGTCCATAATAGTCTATGTGAAAATTGTCTTTTGAAGTTGACTTTTCAGACTATGCCGTTTCCTAGTTTGAAATGCATTAAAACTGTGAGATGTAACTTAGAGGTTTAATTTTACTAGCCATCAAATATATTTCCCATTTTTTTATCTCTTAAAATCATTTCATCTCATCATGAGAAAGTGTTTAGTAATTTCCTACTTTGAATTTCATTGTATTATTTTTTAAATTAAGGTATCATTGATAGGCAATTTTATGAAGGTTTCACATGAGTAACATTGTGGTTTCAGCATTCACCCATATCAAGTCCCTCCTCATTGCAATCACTGTCCATCAGTATAGTAAGATGCTATAGAGTCATTAACTCTGTTTTCTCTGTGCTATACAGCCTTCCCTTTGAGCCCCCCTACATTATATGTGCTAATTGTAATGCCCCTTAATCCCCTTCACCCTCCCTCCCCATCCACCCTTCCCAGCCCCTTCCATTTGGTAACCCCTAGACCCTTCTTGGAGTGTGTGAGTCTGCTGCTGTTTTGTTCCTTCAGTTTTTGCTTTGTTCTTATACTCCACAATGAGTGAAATCATTTGGTACTTGTTTTTCTTCACTTGACTTATATCACTGAGCATAATACCCTCTAGATCCATCTATGTTGTTGCAAATGGTAGGATTTGTTTTCTTCTTATAGCTGAATAATATTCCATTTTGTATATGTACACCTCTTCTTTATCCACTCATCTACTGATGGACATGTCTTGGCTATTGTATATAGTGCTGCGATAAACATAGGGGTGCATATGTCTTTTCGAATTAGGGACCTTGTTTTCTTTGGGTAAATTCCTAAGAGTGGAATTACTTGGTCAAATGATATTTCTATCTTTAGTTTTTTGAGGTATCTCCATATTGCTTTCACAATGGTTGAACTAATTTACATTCCCACCAACAGTGTAGGAGGGTTCCCCTTTCTCCACATCCTTGCCAGCATTTGTTGTTCCTTGTCTTTTGGATGTTGGCCATCCTAACTGGTGTGAGGTGGTATCTCATTGAGGTTTTAATTTGGGTGTCCCTGATAATTAGCAATGTGGAGCATCTTTTCATGTGTCTGTTGGCCACCTAAATTTCTTCTTTGGAGAAGTGTCTCTTCAGATCTTCCACCCATTCCTGCTTTGAATTTCTTAAACCGTTTTTCAACCATTATACAATAGTTTTATAACACTGCTTATTTTACAAAGGGAGTAATAGTTTCAGCATTAAGACACTATTAAATTGTGCACCAGCCTGGTGGAATTTTAAAATTCCTTAAATTATTGTGCTAACCTGTTTGCAGGTTATTGTAAAACTAGTTCAAAACACCATAGTATCATTGAGATTGATATAATTTCACATTTTTATTTTTTATTAGATTATTTGAAGCTTATTTATACTTTCAACTATAAAAGTATATGGTATAGTTAGTGGTATTTTGATTTTTTCTATAACAATTCCACATACACATGTACAATGTTAAAACTTCAAGAAAAGAGTTTCCTTTTTTAATTTTTGTAATGAATTACTTGACAGGTTATGTAAAAATATAAATTCCTTTCCAAGTCTATCACAAATAAATTGTATCTTACGGAGCTCATTTTATCACAATTTCCTCAGTTGTAGAATGGATAGCATCACTATCTGATCTTTCATCAAATTATGTGAAGTCAATTTGATTGCCTCATAAAATAATAATTAACAAACCATGGTTTTAAGTTACAACTATTAGTTATAGCATGTTATTTATACAAAGCCCATCACACAGTATTGGATTTCCACCATTGTGGGAGGCACTAGGAAGTGTAAGGTGTGGAGCCAAGTCCCAGCATAACTTAGTTAAGAAAAATAGACACATGAAATTACTAGGACACTAATAAGTGCTAAGTATGACACTGATAAAAAGATAGTAAGACTTTAGAGAAAGCATAGACATTAACCTGGCAGTGGCATGTAGGGTAAAATATGAACCAGATACAGTTTATATAAAGGACAAATAAGATGGAATAATTATTTTCTAGAAACATCAAACCAGAGCATTTCTGTTCTTGAAGTTGCTAAACACAGTACTGAGTAAAAGGGAGGTTGTTAGACTGAATATAAGGGGATTAATTGAATGTGTGCACCTGGAAAAGTGTGCTATTCCCCAGCTCTTTACCCCTTCAACAGCTAGGCTTATGTTTCTATGTAACTTAGAGGACAGTTCTCCGAAAAAATATATTATTCCTCCCAGAGCAAAGCCTATATATATTTGGTAGTTGCCTTTGAAAAGGTAGTTGTGCCAACCAATCTCCTTACAGTGAAGCCCAAATGAAGCCTGGTAATGCATATCAAGCTTCCATTCAATTTTTAAGAGACTTACTTTTAAATATAACAGAGAATCAGAGATCACAATACTTTCAAGGAAGTTTTCCATCTGTAAACTTGAAATCTGTGAGTATGAGGCAAAACAAACAGAAAATAAAAAGAATCAAGAACAATACAATAAGTGGAACTAAATTCAGGGAATTAAAATTAATCCCCACAGAGAAATAGAGAAATAAGAGGAGCTGTTACAACCCTGAAATAAGAATAAGATGCTATTTTTTAAAGAAAGGAATACTCAGGAAAAAGGAAAGGACCTCATAATATTTAAAAATTTATACCATAAATAGAAAAATTAATAGAAGAATTGAAAGGTAAAGTTGCCCTATGATGCAGGGCAGAAGGACAAAAGGACATAGTGATGAACAATAGGTAACAGAAGATAAGATAATTATGGTATCAGGACAGAAGGAGCAATATCTACTGATAGCAGGAAAGAAACAAAAAAATAATAGAAGAAAACTTCCCAGAACTGGAAGATGCTCGTTCAGTCTGAAAGGACCTAGTGATTGAAAAAAAGAATAATACCAAGGCAAATTTATAAATTTTAGAAAATCAAAGATAAAGAGAAGATCCAAAAAGCTTTCAGAGTAAAAAGAAAAATAGTAAGATACATACAAAGGAATAGAAATCAGATTTATATCAGACTTCTCAACAGAACACAAGAGGTAGAAGACAGTGGAATGATGTCTTTAGAATTCTGAAGGGATGATTTTTAGCCTAGAATTTTAATTGTCATTTAAGCAAAAGATTTTTTTCAGACTTGTTAGCTCTCGAAAAAATTACCTGTAATGTACTTTTCTCAGGAAGTTATTGGAAGATGCTCTGCTCTAAAGCAATAGGGTAAACCAATAAACAAGATTCTTAGGATCCAGGAAACAGAGCATTTTACACACAAAAAAAGAAGTGAAATCTTAGAATGAGAATTATGCCTTAGGCCTAGTGATCAATTAGTCCAAATTGGGCAGGAGACAAAAGATTATGCTAGGGATGTTGGAGGGAGGAAAGGAAAGGAACTGGAACCAATAGATCTGATCTCTGGTCTTACATAAGACAATTAATAATAAAAACACAAAGAGGATTAAAGATGGCGGGATGAGAGGAGAGACAGAGGCTTCTTCCTAAAACTGGATACAATTAGAAAATATAGTTGGCGCAACTAATCCTGAGAGAGCAACAGGAAAGAGGGACGGTGTCAGACTGCACACACCTGGAGAAAAGAGCAGACCTCACCGAATGGGTTAATGTACCAGAGCTGTGGCTCTGTGGGACTCGAGCCCTTCCCCCACCCCAGCTCACAGGTGGGAGGAAGAGAAACAGAGCAGGGAGGGGGTGGAAGGCTTGGGACTGCTGAATACCTAGCTCTGGAGATCTGCGCTGGGAGCAAAAACCTACATTTCATGGTGCTTTCATGAGACTCGCATGACTACTGGGTTGGAAAGTTAATACAGGCAGTGTTCCTGGGGAGACTGGGATTCCAGCTGCTTGTGGAAAGCAGGGATCCATATCTAGCTGCTCTGGGACAAAAACTTATACCTGTGTGCCCAGCCCACTGGCCCAGGCAGTGGAGACAGGCACAGGAGCCAGGAGGCGGGGAACAGCTCTTTCCTACCCCCAGTACCACTCCCCTGCGACCCCTGACATTGCTTCAGGGGCTCAGCAGCTCCAGAATAGAACTTCTGGACACTAGAGGGCGCCATATACAAACATTAAACACCAAAGGAACCTTGTCCAGAGTAAAATTATTAATACAGCTCCTGAGAAAGATTTAAATGATATGGACCTCGTGACTCTTCCTGAAAGGGAGTTCAAAATAAAAATCATCAACATTCTAATGGAGGTACGGAAAGACATCCAAGAACTCAGGAATGAATTCAGGTCAGAGATCCAATCGTTGAAGTGCACGATGGAGGGTATTAAAAGCAGGTTGGATATGGTGGAGGAGACAATAAATGAAACAGAAACTAGAGAAGAGGAATACAAAGAAGCTGAGGCACAGAGAGAAAAAAGGATCTCTAAACATGAAAGAATATTGAGAGAACTGTGTGACCAATACAAGCGGAACAATATTCGCATTATAGGGATACCAGAAGAAGAAGAGAGAGAGAAAGGGATAGAAAGTGTCTTTGAGGAGGTAGTTGCTGAAAACTTCCCCAATCTGGGGAAGGAGATAGTCTCTCAGGTCATGGAGATCCATAGATCTCCCAAGACAAGGGACCCAAGGAAGACAACAGCAAGACACAGTAATTAAAATGGGAAAGATCAAGGATAAGGGCAGACTGTTAAAAGCAGCCAGAGGCAGAAATAAGATCACATACAAAGGAAAGCCCATCAGGCTAACCTCAGACTTCTCAGCAGAAACATTACAGGCCAGAAGAAAGTGGCATGATGTATTTAATGCCATGAAGCAGAAGGGCCTGGAACCAAGATTACTTTATCCAGTAAGATTATCATTTCAATTTGAAGGAGGGATTAAACAATTTCCAGATAAGCAAAAGCTGAGAGAGTTTACATCCCACAAACCATCTCTGCAGTCTATTTTGGAGGGACTACTATAGATGGAAGTGTTCCTAGGGTTGGATAGCTGTCACCAGAGGTAGTAAATCCATGGTAGGGAAGGTGGAGCAGCTGATTGCGAGGCAAATGCAAAATTAAATTGACTATCCCCAAAGTCAATCAAGGGATAGACAAAAAGTACAGAATTTGATACCTAATATATAAAGAATGAAGGAGGATGAAAAAGGAGGAGAAATAGAAGAACCTTTAGATTGTGTTTGTAACAGCATACTAAGTGAGTTATGTTAGACTCTTAGATGTAAGGAAAGTAACTGGAACCTTTGGTAACCATGAATCTAAAACCTGAAATGGCAATAAGTATATACCTATTGATAATCACCCTAAATGTAAATGGACTGAATGCACCAATCAAAAGATACAGAGTCACTGAATGGATAAAAAAACAAGACCCATCTATATGCTGCTTACAAGAGACTCACCTCAAACCCAAAGACATACACAGACTAAAAGTCAAGGGATGGAAAAAGATATTTCATGCAAACAATAGGGAGAAAAAGCAGGTGTTGCAGTACTAGTATCAGACAAAATAGACTTCAAAACAAAGAAAGTAACAAGAGATAAAGAAGGACACTACATAATGATAAAGGGCTCAGTCCAACAAGAGGATATAACCATTCTAAATATATATGCACCCAACACAGGAGCACCAGCATATGTGAAACAAATACTATCAGAACTAAAGGAGGAAATAGAATGCAATGCATTTATTTTAGGAGACTTCAGCATACCATTCACTCCAAAGGACAGATCCACCAGACAGAAAATAAGTAAGGACACAGAGGCACTGAACAACACACTAGAACAGATGGACCTAATAGACATCTATAGAACTCTACACCCAAAAGCAACAGGATACACATTCTTCTCAAGTGCACATGGAATATTCTCCAGAATAGACCACATACTAGGCCACAAAAAGAGCCTCAGTAAATTCAAAAAGATTGAAATTCTACCAACCAATTTTTCAGACCACAGAGGTATAAAACTAGAAATAAATTGTACAAAGAAAGCAAAAAGGCTCACAAACACATGGAGGCTTAACAACATGCTCCTAAATAGTCAATGGATCAATGACCAAATTAAAATGGAGATCCAGCAATATATAGAAATAAATGACAACAACAACACAAAACCCGAACTTCTGTGGGATGCAGCGAAAGCAGTCTTAAGAGGAAAGTATGTAGGAATGCAGGCACATTTAAAAAAGGAAGAACAAACCCAAATGAATAGTCTAATGTCACAATTATCAAAATTGGAAGAAGAACAAATGAGGCCTAAAGTCAGCAGAAGGAGGGACATAATAAAGATCAGAGAAGAAATAAATGAAATTGTGAAGAATAAAACAATAGAAAAAAATCTATGAAACCAAGAGCTGGTTCTTCGAGAAAATAAGCAAAATAGATAAGCCTCTAGCCAGACTTACTAAGAGAAAAAGAGAATCAACACATATCAATAGAATCAGAAACGAGAAAGGAAACATCACGATGGACCCAACAGAAATACAAAGAATTATTAGAGACTACTATGAAAACCTATATGCTAAGAAGCTGGAAAACCTAGAAAAAATGGACAATTTCCTAGAAAAATACAACTTCCAAGACTGACCAAGGAAAAAACACAAAATCTAAACAAACCAATTACCAGCAAAGAAATAGATGTGGTAATCCCAAAACTACCCAAGAACAAAACCCCAGGCCAGATGGATTTACCTCGGAATTTTATCAGACATACAGAGAAGACATAATAACCACTCTCCTTAAAGTTTTCCAAAAAAAAAAAAAGAGGAGGAAATACTACCTACCTCATTCTATGAAGCCAACATCACCCTTATACGAAAACCAGGCAAGTCCCCACTAAAAAATAAAATTACAGACCAATATCCCTGATGAACGTAGATGCAAAAATACTCAACAAAATATTAGCAAACTGAATTAAAAAATACATCAAAGGGATCATACACCATGACCAAGTGGGATTCATTCCAGGGATGCAATGATGATATGACATTCAAAAATCCATCAACATCATCCACCACATAAACAAAAAGGAGGATAAAAACCACATGATCATCTCCATAGAGGCTGAAAAAGCATTTGACAAAATTCAACATCCATTCATGATAAAAACTCTCAACAAAATGCATATAGAGGGAAGATACCTCAACATAATAAAGGCCATATATGATAAACCCACAGCCAACATCATACTGAATAGTGAAAAGCTGAAAGCTTTTCCTCTGAGATCGGGAACAAGACAGGGATGCCCACTCTACCCACTGTTATTCAACATAGTACTGGAGGTCCTAGCCATGACAATCAGACAAAACAAAGAAATACAAGGAATCCAAATTGGTAAAGAAGACGTTAAACTGTCATTATTTGCAGATGACATGACATTGTACATAAAAAACCCTAAAGACTCCACTCCAAAACTACTAGAACTGATATCGGAATACAGCAAAGTTGCAGGATACAAAATTAACACACAGAAATCTGTGGCTTACCTATACACTAACAATGACCTAATAGAAAGAGAAATCAGGAAAACAATTCCATTCACAATTGCATCAAGAAGAATAAATTACTTAGGAATAAACCTAAGTCAGCAGAAGGAGGGACATAATGAAGATCAGAGAAGGAAGTGAACCAAGGAAGTGAAAGACCTATACCCTGAAAACTATAAGACACTCTTAAGAGAAATTAAAGAGGACACTAACAAATGGAAACTCATGCCATGCTCTTGGCTAGGAAGAATTAATATCGTCAAAAAGGCCATCCTTCCCAAAGCAATATACAGATTTGATGCAATCCCTATCAAATTACCAACAATATTCTTCAATGAAGTAGAACAAATAGTTCAAAAATTCATATGGAAACAACAAAGACCCTGAATAGCCAAAGCAATCCTGAGAAGGAAGAATAAAGTTGGGGGTATCTCACTCCCCAACTTCAAGCTCTACTACAAAGCCACAGTAATCAAGACAGTTTGGTACTGACACAAGAACAGAGCCACAGACCAGTGGAACAGAATAGAGACCCCAGATATTAACCCAAACATTTATGATCAATTAATATATGATAAAGGAGCCATGGACATACAATGGGGAAATGACAGTCTCTTCAACAGATGGTGCTGGCAAAACTGGACAGCTACATTTAAGAGAATGAAACTGGATCACTGTCTAACCCCATACACAAAAGTAAATTTGAAATGGATCAAAGACCTGAATATAAGTCATGAAACCATAAAACTCTTAGAAAAAAACATAGGCAAAAATCTCTTAGACATAAACATGAGTGACTTCTTCATGAACATATCTCTCCAGGCAAGGGAAACAAAAGCAAAAATGAACAAGTGGGACTATATCAAGCTGAAAAGCTTCTGTACAGCAAAGGACACCATCAATAGAACAAAAAGGTACCCTACAGTATGGAAGAATATATTAATAAATGACAGATCTGATAAAGGCTAGACATCCAAAATATATAAAGAGCTCACCCACCTCAACAAACAAAAAGCAAATAATCCAGTTAAAAAATGGGCAGAGGAACTGAACAGACAGTTCTCCAAAGAAGAAACAGACATGAAAAGGTGCTCCACATTGCTTGTCATCAGAGAAATGTAAATTAAAACCACAATGAGATATCACCTCACACCAGTAAGGATCACTACCATCCAAAAGACAACAATAAATGTTGGCGAGGTTGCAGAGAATGGGGAACCCTCCTACACTGCTGGTGGGAATGCAAATTAGTTCAACCATTATGGAAAGCAGTATGGAGGTTCCTCAAAAAGCTCGAAATAAAAATACCATTTGACCCAGGAATTCCACTCCTAGGAATTTACCATGAGAATGCAGCAGCCCAGTTTGGAAAAGACAGATGCACCCCTATGTTTATCACAGCACTATTTACAGTAGCTAAGAAATGGAAGTAACCTAGGTGTCCATCAATAGATGAATGGATAAAGAAGATGTCATATGTATACACAATGGAATATTATTTAGCCGTAAGGAAAGCACTCCTACCATTTGCAACAACATGGATGGATCTAGAGGGACTATGCTCAGTGAAATAAGCCAGGTGGAGAAAGACAAGTACCAAATGATTTCACTCATATGTGGAGTATAAGAACAAAAACAAACTGAAGGAACAAAACAGCAGCAGAATCACAGAACCCAAGAATGGACTAATGGTTACCAAAGGGAAAGGGACTGGGCAGGAGGGGTGGGAAAGGAGGGATAAGGGCAGAGAAAAAGAAAGGGGGCCTTATGATTAGCATGTATAATGTGGGGGGGGGGCATAGGGAGGGATGTGCAACACAGAGAAGACAAGTAGTGAGTCTACAGCATCTTACTACGCTGATGGACAGTGACTCTAATGGGATTTGTTGGGGGGACTTGGTGAAGGAGGGAGTCTAGTAACCATAATGTTCTTTATGTAATTGTAGATTAGTGATAATAAAATGAATTTTAAAAAGTCATTAAAAAAGATAATAATGAGATAAACAATATAAGATAATTACATTTTTATTCATGATAAAAGAAATCAATATGTAATAACTAAATCAAGAAATAGCATATATGGAAGACATTGCTAGTTGCTTGCCCAATATCCATTTTTCTTTATATATAGACCCTGATATTTAGAGTGGCAATATGAGCAATTTCAAGTACTCAACTTCCCTGTTCTCCTTGAAGTTGAAAATGACCATATGAAGCAATTCTGCCCAAAGTAAGTGGAGGTTACTGGTAGGACACATAAGAAAGCTTAAAGGAGCCAGATTCAACTGGGTGTGTCTTTTCAGTTTTTGCTTATTGTCTTCTTCCAGTCTGTATCTGAGATATGCCTGAGGGGGTGGGGGCCCACTCTTTACCATTCTTTTCACTCAAGGCATATATATATATATATATATATTTGTGCTTACTATATGCCAGATAGTATTCTCAATGCTGGGGATACCAGTGAACAAAATAGACAAAAATGACCAATATCCCTCTTCTGCTGTAGCTTAATGTTTTAATAGAGGAAACAGTCAAGAAAAGATTTATAAGTAAAACTTAAGAGTATGTAAGAAAGTGAAAACTGTTAGAGAAAAATAAAGCAAGAAAGGAAGTATGTGTGGGGGATAGGGGGGCAGGGCAGCCTGATATTTGGTGACCAGGAAAGACCTTACTGAAATGTCATGTGATTAAGACAGGAAGGAGCAAGCCATGGAATACAGGAGAAGAGGGCTCCAGGTAGAGGGAACAGCAGGTACAAAGGCCTTGAGATGGGAGTATATTGGCATGTTTAAAGAATAGCAAAAAGTCACTGCGACTAGAGTGGAATGAGCAATGAGAGGAACAGTACGAATTGAGATCAGAGCGGAAATGAGATGCTAGTTATACAGGGCCTTCTAGGCCTTTGAAAGGACTTGGCTTTTACTCTGAGAGGTGGAAAACCCTGAAAGAGTTTTGAACAGAGGAGAAACTTGATCTGATTTACTTTTTAATTGGATCACTGTGGCTATTGTGATGGGGACAATCAAAGGGAGTGAATATCCAATCAGGGAGATCAGTTAGAAGGCTGTTGTCTGTTGTCCAGGGAGACATAGTTAATGGCTTTGACTAGATGTAGAGGTTAAGTAGAGAGAAATGGCCAGATTCTGGGTATATTTTGAGTTTTGAGCCATCAGAGTTTGCTGATGGTTCATATGTGGGTTATAGAAGAAATTCAGAGCAACTAGAAGAAGGGAGTTGCCATTTTCAGAGATGGGGAAGGTTGAGAAGAGACATTTTTGAGAGAAATATCAGGAGCTTAGTTTTGAGCATCAGTGTTTGAAATGCCCATTAGATATATTCAAGGGGAGAAGTCAAATAGTTGACTATAGTAGTCTGCAGTTTAGAGAAAGATCTTGGCTGGAGAGAGAAATTTGGGAGGCAGCCACACTGATAGTATTAAAGCCAAGAGATTGGTGTAGATCACCACAGGAGGGAGTGTAGACAGAGGTAGAGGAGGCTGAAGGGCTGAACCCTGGGGTCTTCCAGCATTTGGGGTTGGGGAGTTAGAAAGGGAGAAATGGAGAAAGGAAACTAAGAAGGATTAGCCAAAGAGGTAGAACACACTGAAGGGAGTGTGGTATCCTGGAAACTAGGTTTCAAGGAGAAAATCAAGTGTTACTGGTATGTAGGATACCGAAAACAAGATTCCTGAGATTGACCATTGGGTGGAGTAGCATGGAAGTCATGGGGGCCTGAATAAGAGCAGTTTCAGCAGATGGTCTAGGCAGAAGCCTGCTTTAATGTATTGAAGAGAAAATGCAAGGAGGGAATTAGGGGTTTGCAACATAAGAAAGGGTTGTGTTATAAAGGAAAATTGAGACAAAGGGTAAGAGCTTGAGGGAGAGATGGGGTTAAAAGTGGTTTTCATTTCTTTTTTAGATGGAAGAGAATAAAATCTGTGTCTACTGGTAAGTTAGTGGGAGTGATCTAATAGGAAAAAATTGATGCAGGTAAACAGGAGAATTAATTGCTGGAGTAATATTGACAAAAAGTCACTTAATAAAGTGGGGGAATGGAAAGCAGGTACCTTGTACCTGGTGATATCCTGGAACTGTCTTATCAGCCATAGACTATCTAACTTCAGATTTCTGATTCTTTGAGAAAAAACAAACTCCCATTCTATTAAATAGTGATTTTTTTTAGGTTTCTATTAGATGGACTTGAAAACAATTCCAACTTAGAACTATTTAGAAGTGTTTTGAAATTTAGAAATATTTAGAACTAGAAGAAACTACTAAGATTGAAAATGGTTACATTTGAGAGTGGGATGACAGGCTATGGTGGGATAAGGCAGCAAACAGCAGTTTTAATTCCAGATATTCTTTGACATTTTAACAATTTATACTTGTAATTCTTTAATTGAAATCTTTTTAAAACATGCCCAGAGTACTTCTGAGAAGCAGATGTCAAGATGGTACTAGGAAGGGACTTATGGGGGAGATGTGAAAGATACAGAGAAAGGGAGCAGAAGTAGTTGGAGAGAGCCTTTTAACTCTGATGCTGGTCTGAACCCTGGGAAAGGAGAAGGAAGGGAAGAGGATCGGGTATAAAGGGCTTCGGGCTGCAGCACCTGAGAAAGTTTCCACCAGGCTAAATGCGGAGTCCCTGAGCCAGAGTTGCTTATTAGATAGTCCCCTGTTGTATTAGGATCCTACAATGTTTAGTCATTGGCTAGTAGCCACCTGGGGAAAGTGTGACCTTTGTCAGTCAGCTATATTCCTGGCCTGCATTCTTCCTGAAGGAGCTCTGAGTGGTGCACATCTGTGACCATCATGCCCACAAAGGGTTATATTGAAAATAAGAATGTATGTCTGTATGCACACACACAGCACTGTACCTGTATAATCTCAGTGAAGTAAGAATGTTTGCACATATGCACACACACGGCACTGTAGCTGGGTAATCGCAGTGAAATAAGGGTGTGTGTCCATTGGACACACACAGCACTGTACCTGGGTAATCTCAGTGAAGTAAGAATGTGTGTCCGTATGCACACACAGCACTGTACCTGGGTTATCGCAGTGAAATAAGGGTTTGTGTCTGTATGCACACACATAGCGTTGTACCTGGGTAATCTCAGTGTTTAGCTAGCTAGTTTTAGTATCATGCCTTAATAATTACTCTTTCTTAGGCAAAAAATTCATCCCTTTCCAGGAGAAATGGAAAAAAACTTATGTTGTATCCTGACTAACTCAACCCAAAGTTTGATGACTGATACATTAATTATTTACTCTTAAAAATACAGTAAGATATGAATCCAGTTTTAGAACATGGTTAAGACACAGAAAAATTTGATTTTCTTTATAATAATGTATCTTTGTACCATCAATCAACATTTCTTTCCTCTTCTTTTCATAAATGGTTCTTTCTTCTCTTTTATTAATTGTTTCCATTTTAAAACATTTCTTTAAAGAAACTCATAATTCCCTGCCTCCGCCCTTGGCACTCATGTCTAACAATGTTTTATAAGCTTCAAGGTATTTTGCCCCAAAGGAAGTCAGTTGAGGACTATGAATTTCCCTCATATGTTGGGATATTATTATAGTTAATAGTAAATATGAGTTTAAAAAGTTTTACTTCCCTGGTTAGCTGATGAGAAGATTTTTCATGCATTATATTTGAATACTTGAACTGAATTTTTATACAAAAACTTAAAACATGACTTATTTCAAATTTAGATCTTTGTATTAGATGCAGAAGTTGAAATGTGGCAGCTAAAAATGCACACATAAACCAAGCATCTAAGGTTTGGTGTGAGAACCCAACAACTTAACATTCACGACATTTGAGAATATTATGTTAAATATATGCCAGTGTAGCTGATAGAGAAAACACATCAGATACTATTGCCAAATTGTGTACTCCCTATTTTTTTAAATAAAGTTAAAAAAAACTATTAGGTTAGTAAACACCCTATTTAAGTGACTATGAAATGAAAAGCAGTTGTAACTATGCTTCTCATAAAATAATGCAGTGTATGGAATATTTACAGTGGCTCTCCATAGTGAGGTACCTATCATTAGGTAGTCTCCTTAGTCTAAATAGAATACTGGGTTGAATTGTAAGATCCCAGTTGCCACTGCATACCAAGCATGTAAATCTCCATACATCTGTATCCATCTTTCTGCCATAATAGAGAAACAGTCCCTACTCCTATCTAAGGCCAAGCCTCCCACCCAGACCCATAGGTCTCAAACTCTGCACTGATGCACCTTGGGGACTGCAGTGAATTCTCAGAAGTCCTGCAGTATATCTAAAAATTTCAAGGAAAGCAGCAGACTTGTGTTGACACTACACAAACAAGTAGCTCCAGGTAGTGCAGTGTTTCAACATTAGATCACACTACATTCCTTTCAAGGATGTCATAGTTATATGAAGCTGTTTTTTTAGGGCTTGCTGTGATAAAAACAAGTACCATACAACAGTTAACAAACACCAGGAGTGAGGGTGAAGTGTGTCCAGTCTGATCCTAAGTTTTGAGAAGTTGTGTAATGCCCAGTCTCTATTAGTGCACACATCCTGTTGTAAGTAATTGTGGTTATTTAGGAATTAAAAATCTTTTTCTTTCAATCTCTGTGTGTTGTGTTGTCAAATGGCTGCTAGGTTCCTGGGACAGAAATACTTACTAAGTTGTTTGAATTTATTTGTTGAACAGAACTGCTGGTTATTTCTTGTGGCCTAGAGGCACCATAAAAAATTACTGAGATACAAAGGGTGCTGTGAACTGAGAAAATTTGGAAGCCTCTGGCCTAGACTCTGGATCCCGTTCCCTCTGGCCTTCTCAGGATGCCACGCTCATGACTGTCACTGTCCTTGTGTAGCATAGTGGTGGAAAGCACAAACTGTTGCATTCTTCTTGGTATCAAATCTTAACTTATTTATGTGACTTTGGGGAAGTTATTTCACCTGTCTGTGCCAGAGTTTATTTAACTATAAAATGAAAATAAAAAATACCTGACTTATAGTTTTCTTATAAGACTAAGTAAGTTAGTATATGAAATGCTTAGAACAATTTCTGGCACAGACCTGCTTTTTAAGTAGGTAAATTAAACCTTTCTATTAAATGGATCTTTTCAATCAGCTTAAAAAATTTTTTTTAATTAATGATATTTTTATTGTGGTAAAAAACATAACAAAATTTACTATCTTAACCATTTTTAAGTATACACTTCAGTAGTGTTCATTATATCTATTTTGTTGTGAATCAGATATCCAGAACTTACTCATCTTGCAAAACTGAAACTCTGTACCCCTTAAACAACAACTCCCCTTTTTCCCTCACCCCACACCCTAACAGTCACCATTCTACTCTCCTTTTCTATGAGTTTGAGTATTTTAGACACCTCATAAAAGTGGAAACATGTAGTATTTGTACTTCTGTGACTGGCTTATTTCATTTAGCATAATGTCCTCATTTTTCTTCCATGTTGTAACAAATGACAGAAATTCCCTTCTTTTTGAGGGTGAATAATAATAATAATAATAATAATAATATAATAATAATAATTTTGAGGCTGCTGTATACTGCACTTTATCCATTTGTCCATCACTGGATATTTGGATTGTTTTCTTCCATTGGTTATTATGAATAATGGTACTATGAATATGAGTGTGCAAATTATCTCTTCAGTGCTTTCAGTTCTTTTGGACTGGGATTTTCAGTGGGATTACTGAATCAGATGCTAATTATGTTTTTAATTTTTTTGAGGAATCTCTGTACTGTTTTTCATAGTGTTGCACCATTTTACAATTCCACCAACAGTGCACTGGCGTTCCAATTCCACGTATTCTCACTGTTAACACTTGTTATTTGTTTGTTTATTTTTGGATAGTTGCTATCCTGATAGGTGTGAGAGGTTTGATTTGCATTTCTCTTATGATCAGTGATGCTGAACACCTTTTCATGTGCTTGTTGGGCATTTGTATATATTCTTTGGAGACAGGTCTATTCAAGTCCTTTGCCCGTTTTTTAATCTGGTTATTTGATATTGATCCCTTATCAGATATGTAATTTGCAAATGTTTTCTCCCATTCTACAGACTGCCTTTTTACTCTGTTGATTGTGTCCTTTGATGAACAAAAGTTTTAAATTTTGATCTAGTCACATTTGTCTATATTTGCTTTTGTTGTCTGTGCTTTTGGTGTCATATCTGAGAAATCATTGTCAAGTGCAATGTAATGAAGATTTTATCCTATGGTTTCTTAGAGGAATTTTATAGTTTGGGATCTAAGTCTTTAATCCATTATGAATTATTTCGTGTATGGTGTAAGATAGGGTCCATCTTCATTCTTTTTCCACATGGCTATCCAGTTTTCCGAGTGCCATTTGTTGAAGAGACTGTCATTTCCTTATTGAATGATTCTTGGCTCTTTTATTGAAGATCATTTGAACATATATATGAGAGTTTATTTCTGAGTTCTCTATTCTGTTCCAGTGGTCTGTAGGGCTGTCTGTATGCCAGTACCACACTGTTTTGATTACT
Source organism: Manis javanica (assembly GCF_040802235.1). NCBI lineage: Eukaryota > Metazoa > Chordata > Mammalia > Pholidota > Manidae > Manis > Manis javanica. Next base: position 189,558,792 of record NC_133156.1, read on the forward strand.
ATGGCTTAATAATATGTTTTGAAATCAGAAAATGTGAGTCTTCTAACTTAGTTGTTCTTTTTCAAAATTGTTCTGGCTACTTGTGGTCCCTTGAGAGTTTAATAGCCTCAACTCCTTTCTAGTTAAACAAACACAACACAGGTGCCATCTAATCCCTTTCCTTAAAATCATATTTCTCAAAAAAATGGCCTCTGTTGGAGTCTCCATTTCCTTATTGCTCACCCAGCATTCAACCCAGTTTGGCTGTGCTTTTCTTCTGATGATTATACTGAAAAAGTTTCCACTAAGCAAAAAACTTCTGAATTACTAAAATCAAGGCTTTTTTTAAAAGCAACATCTTAAATACACAAGAGGATTTAACACTCTGAGCACTCTCTTATTCTTGAAATACATTTATCTGTTAATTCCTATGACACTTTGCTCTTCTACTATTCTTTCTAACTCTTTGGCATTCTTTGCTGCCTCCTTTTTGGGCCTGTGCTCTTTTCTCCTGTCCTTGAATATTATAATTCCTCACGGTCCAATTCTAAGCCCTCTCTTCTCTACTCTGAACTCCTAAGTTGTTGAATTTATATCCATGGTTTCAGTGGTTTCTCTTTAGAGCTCAGACTTCTCCCCTGTGCTCCAAATCTATAAGCCTAGCTGCCTACTTGATGTCTCCTCTTGGGTGCCTTGAAGGCATTTCAAACATAGTACAGGCAACCTTGGAGACATTGTAAGTTCAGCTTCAGACCAATGCAATAGAGCAAATATCACCATGAAGTGAGTCAAATGAAATTTTTAGTTTCCCATTGATATAAAAGTTATGTGTACACTATACTGCAGTGTACTGTATTGCAGTCTATTAAGTGTACTATACATATGTACTGTACTATAGTCTGTTAGGTGTGCAATAGCATTATGTCTAAAAAAATGTATATACCTTAATTTAAAAATATTTCATTGCTAAAAAATGCTAACCATCATCTGAGCTTCAGGGAATTGTAATCTTTTTTTTTTATTAAGGTATAATTGATATACACTCTTATGAAAGTTTAACATGAAAAAACAATGTGGTTACTACATTTACCCATATTATCAAGTCTCCACCCATATACCAATGCAGTCACTGTCCATCAGTGTAGCAAGATGCCACAGATTCACTATGTGCCTTCTCTGTGCTACACTGTTCTCCCCATGATCCCCCACACCATGTGTACTAAACATAATACCCCTCAGTCCCCTTCTCCCTCCCTCCACACCTGCCCTCCTACACCCCTCCCCTTTGGTAACCATGAGTTCATTCTTGGAGTCTCTGAGTCTTCTGCCATTTTGTTCCCTCAGTTTTGCTTCATTGTGATACTCCACAAATGAGGGAAATCATGTGGCACTTTCTTTCTCTGCCTGGCTTATTTCACTGATCATAATGTCCTCCAGCTCCATCCATGTTGTTGCAAATGGTAGGATTTGTTTCTTTCTAATGGCTGAATAGTATTCCATTGTATATATATATTCCACTTCTTCTTTATCCATTCATCTGCTGATGGACACTTAGGTTGCTTCCATATCTTGGCAATTGTAAAAAGTGCTGCGATAAACATGGGTGCATATGTCTTTTTGAATCTGAGAAGTTGTATTCTTTGGGTAAATTCCAAGGAGTGGGATTCCTGGGTCAAATGATATTTCTATTATTAGTTTTTTGAGGAGCCTCCATATTGCTTTCCACAATGGCTGAACTAGCTTACATTCCCACCAGCAGTGTAGGAGGGTTCCCTTTTCTCTGCATCCTCACCTTTGTTATTCTTAGTCTTTTCTATGCTGGCCATCCTTACTGGTGTGAGGTGATAATCTCATTGTGGTTTTAATTTGCATTTCCCTGATAATTAGTGATGTGGAGCATCTTTTCATGTGTCTGTTAGCCATCTGAATTTCTTCTTTGGAGAAGTATCTGTTCAGCTCCTCTGTCCATTTGTTAATCGGGTTATTTGCTTTTGGGTGTTGAGGCATATAAGTTCTTTATATATTTTGGATGTTAACCCCTTGTCAGATATGTCATTTACAAATATATTCTCCCATATTGTAGGATGCCTTTTTGTTTTGTTGATGATGTCCTTTGGAAATTGTAATCTTTTTGCTGGCGGAAGATCTTCCTTTAATGTTGATGTCTGCTCAATGATTAAAGTGCTGGTTGCTAAAGGTTGGGGTGGCTATGGCAGTTCCTTAAAATAAAGCAACAGTCAATTTTGCCACATTGGTTGTCTCTTCCTTTCATGAATGATTTCTTTGTAGCATGTGATACGGTTTGGTGTTATTTTACCCATAATAGAACTTCTTTCAAAATTGGAGTCAATCTTCTGAAACCCTGCCACTGCTTTATTAATTAAGTTTATGCAATATTCTAAATCTTTTTTTGTGATTTCAACAATCTTCACAGCATCTGCACCATTTCAAGAAACCACTTTCTTTGCTCATCCATAAGAAGCATCTCCTTACCTATTAAAGTGTTACCCTTGAGATTGCAGCAGTTTAATCACATATTTAGGCTCCATTTCTAATTCTAGCTCTTTTGCTATTTCCACCACATCAATAGTTACTTCCTGTACTGAAGTCCTGAACCCTCAATGTCATTCGTGAGGGTTGGAATCTTCTTACAAATTCCTGTTAATGTTGATATTTTGACCTCTTCTCATGAGTCATGAATGTTCTTAATGTCATCTAGAATGGTGAATCCTTTCCAGAAGGTTTTCAATTAACTTTGCCCAGATCCATCAGGGGCATCACTGTCTGTGGCAGCTATAGCCTTACAAAATGTATTTCTTAAGTCATGAGACTTGAAAGTGGAAACTGCTCCTTAATCCATAGGCTACAGAATGAATGTTGTGTAGGCAGGCATGAAAACAACATTAATCTCATTGTTATCTTCATTGTAGGCTGACAGGCGCATTGTTAATGAGTGGTAATATTTTGTAAGAAATCTTTTTTTTGAGCAGTAGGTCTTGACAGTGGACTTAAAAGGATCCATAAACCATGTTGTAAATAGATGTGCCCTCATCGAGGCTTTGTTGTTCTATTTGTCAGCACAGGCAGAGCATATTTAGAATAATTCTTAACGACCTAGGATTTTGGGAGTGATAAATGAACGTTAGCTTCAGCATAAAGTCCCTAGCTGCATTAGTCCCTAATAAGAGAATCAGGCTGTCATTTGGATCTTTGAAGCCAGGCATAGACTTCTCCTCCCTAGCTATGAAAGTCTTAGATGGCATGTTCTTCCAATAAGAAGCTGTTTTCTCTGCACTGAAAATCTATACTTAGCATAGCCACCCTCACTAACTATCTTAGCCAGATCTTCTGTATAACTTGCTGTAGCATCTACATCAAACTTGCTGTTTCTCCTTGCATTTTGATATTATGGAGTTAGGTTCTTTCCATAAACCTCATGAAGCAACTTCTGCTGGCTTCAAACTTTTCTTCTGCAGCTTCCTCACTCCTCTCAGCCTTCAGAGAATTAAAAAGAGTTAGGGCCTTGATCTAGATTAGGCTCTGACTTAAGGAAGTGTTGTGGCTGGTTTGATCTTTTGTCTAGACTACTAGGACTTTCTCCATATCACAATAATGCTGTTTTGCTTTCTTATCACTTGAATGTTCACTGCAGCAGCCCTTTTAATTTCCTTCAAGAAGTTCTCCTTTGCATTCACAACCTGGCTAACTGGGCAAGAGGCCGAGCTTTTGGCCTGTCTCTGCTTTCATCATGCCTTCCTCACTAAGCATAATCATTTCAAGCTTTTGATGTAAGGTAAGAGATGTACCACTCTTCCTTTCACTTAAAGGCCATTGTAGGGTTATTAATTGGCATGATTTCAATATTGTCATGTCTCAGGGAATAGGGAGTCCTGAAGAGAGGGAGAAAGATGGGGGAGTGGCTGGTTGGGGAAACAGTCGGAACACACACAACATTTATTAAGTTCCCTGTCTTATATGGGGATGGTTTGTGCACCCCAAACCAATTACAATAGTAACATCAAAGATCGGTGATCACAGATTACCATAAAACTATGCTAATAATGAAAAAGTCTGAAATATTTTGAGAATTAACCAAAGTGTGACTCAGAGACATGAAGTGACCAAATGTTGGAAAAATGGCAAGAGTAGACTTGGTCAGTTCAGGGTTGCCACAATTTGTAAAAAAAAAAAAAAAAATGCATTATCTGTGAAGCTCAGTAAAATGAAGCCCAACAAAACAAAGTATGCTGTATCTTTAAAATGGAACTCAGAGCCCCCTACTTGTTCCTCCTCTGCCATTCCAATCTCAATGAGTGGCTGTGCCTTCCACCCACTTATAGAAATCAGAAACCTGGAAGTCACCTGTTTATCCTTGAAATTATTCTTTTCTTTACCAAACTCCCCTTCTCCCCACATATCCAACTACTCTCTGGCTCTTGTCAATTTTGTCTCCTAAATCCATGTCACATCTACCAGAGGCTATCCATTCCTTTGCTCATTTAGTCAGAGCCACCTTGCTTCATCTCTCTTCTAGATGACTTCGACACTTTCCAACCGTTCTTCTGTTTCCATTTTGGCTCTCCATGAATCTGTCCTCTACACTGTAGCCAAAATGATTTGTATAAAGCTAATTTGTCACTCCGGTGCTTACAACCCTTCTACAACTCTAGAGAATAGATAGAAAACTGGAAACTGATTAACTAGGGTAGGGGTAGGGGTTATAAGTGGGAGGGATTATGGGGAAAGGAACAAGACTTTTAATGGTATATCTCTGTATAATTTGATATTTTCTCTTAGAACTACATGAATGTATTATCTATTCCAAATAGTAAATTAATAAATTGAATTAAAAAAATCATGCTGTGGCATTATTCTTAAGATAAAGGCTAAACTGAACTAGTTCTAATCTAAGCTTCTTTTTAAACTTCATCTCTTAATCTCAGTGCCCCAGCTACACCGGCTTCGTTAATCTTTCATGCTCTATGTGATTTCTCTTGCTTCAGGGCCTTTGCACAAATTGCTTCTAGCTTGCCTAAAATGCTCTTTGCTCCCCCTTTCACTGAGGTAACACATTCTTATCTTTAGATCTCAGATCACCAGTCACCACTTTTTCAAGCAAGCCTTCTCTGACATGCTCTAGCCTCTTTTATGTGCTGTTACAAGAACATGTACGTCTTGGCACTCACTGCAGTTCCAGTTTTATGTTTATTGTAAGACCATCTAATTACTGTCTACCTCATTGATTTGACTAAAAGTTCCAGGAGGGCAGAAACTGTGCTTGGTTCTGCTAAATAGCAAAGTTATTAACTATTTAAGAGAAGATGTAAAACTCACTGCTCAATATTTTGTGATAAATTTTTATTTTTAAAGATTTTTTTGGTTTTTGTTTCTAACTCAAAACAAAGCAGTAGTAGCAGTTTAATAGTTCTAATCCTAAGAAATCCCTGCTATGCTTAAACCCACCATAATACTCATTGTTGATAAATTAGGAAGGTATCCCATAGCATATTAAGGGTATGTGTATGTGTGTGTTTTTAAAATAACTCAGTAAACTGTCAGTCTTCAAGAGAATTCCATTATACACAAAGTTTCCAGGTTTATTGTTTTTGGAATATCTTCAAAGATTAGTATTTCATGGGCGGTACTTGGAGAAAGGCTGTCATATTTATTCTATACTAGTCTACACTGCAGGGAAGAAGATGTCAAGACGCAGCTGTTGAGTATGGTCCTAGAGAAAGAGAATGGACAAGGAGTTACATTAAAAGTGGTAGATCTGAGAGAAACTTAAGGATAATCAACAGCATTCACAGGTGAATTTGAACTCTGGCGGGTAAAGGTGAGCAAGTAAAAATGGTAATCTTAAATGAAAAGAGCCCAAGAAAGGTGGTGATCTTTAGCCCCACTTTTAATATTTAAAAATTTAAAATAATAAAGATGAATATTCATGACTGTAAAGTTGCACAAAGAGCTACATAGTAAAAAGTAAAAGTACCCCTTACCCAAGGCTTACTGCCCTCTGCATGGTAACCACTGTCAATAGTTTGGTTGATATCCTTCCCCCATGCATTTACAAATACTCATCTGTGTATAGGTGCTTTATAGACACATATGTTTTAAATAGGTGAAATCAATCTATATCTAGTGTTCTGTAACTTAACATGATGATGTGTAGCACTGTTAACGACCTGCATTTACCTCTTTATTTTTAGTAGTACATAAAAACCCATAGTTTGGATGTACCATACTTTACAATTGATAGTGACAAATTTTTTTTAGTAAATAAAGAAACTGGACATGAGTGAACAATCTGATAAGAGAAAAGAATGTTTAAAATCTTTTTTTAGTAAGTGAAATTGCAGAGAAGAGGGACTCAGTTCAGTTCACTACTTGATCTTTTCAGTAAGGAGCCACTATTGTAGTTCATTTTCAGTATGATTCAGATTCTGACTTCTTAGAAAAACATTTTTTGACATAAAAGCATCTCTTTAAGAGCATAAAATAAATACATTTGTGGCCAGATATTTTAAGAGATGCTCCTTTATTTTTGAAAAGTTTTATAGAAAAGTAACAATACATAAAAAGTATCCTCCATAAATAATACATACAAAAATCATCCATAATCCCAATTTAAAAAAAATCTGTAAGGTAAGAAGTTAAAGTTCATGCCTCCAACTCCCAATCCACCTTTTTGAGGGCCCTGCTCTCAACAGTTTTGAGCATATTCTTTTTAACATTTTCTTGTGTTTATATAGATAATTTTTATATGCATATATGTACACCTGCGGTTTTCCTAATAAAATGGGATGGTGCTCTTCATCCACACCTGCTTTTTTCCTAATGAATGGGATGGTGCTCTTCATGTAGGTCTACAACTTCTAAAAATTTTCTCCCCACTTCAAAAATATATCATGGACTTGGGCAGAAAATTTCTGATTAATTAAACAACTATCTTTTATGTTATCTCCATTTATTTTCTTGTACTAACAACATTCAAAGTAACCAAACTCATAAATGACTGATTTATTAACTGCCATGACACTTCATTAATTTACAGTGTGAGATATATCTGGCATCATAGACTTTGCTCATTTGCTTGGAGCATTCCCACCTGAGGAATAAATTACTCAAGAGACTAAATTATAGATAAGAAGGCTGATTGGTGAGCTGAGAATTAGAACAAAAGCAAGGAGGTGTTCCTATCTTCCTATCAAGCTAAGGTAACTCTCCAGCTTGCCCTGGGCGTCTTTCTGTCTTGACAACTGGCATTAGTCATCAGAGTCATTGCCCTGAGTAAGGTTAGAAACAAAGGACAAGGCTTCCTTCAGGGTCCTGCTCTGAACTGTGTACTGCGACCCCTTCATTTAAGATACCTGGCCAGGTCCTCCATTCATTACTCTTTCTTCATGTGAGAAAAGTTTTGATTAGAAGTTGAGAAGCCCCCAAATCAGCTTGATGGAGATATGGAAAACACCTTTTCCTCCACAGCCACTAATTTACAGGCACTCTCTTCCCGTCAACCTTTGGAAGTGGCTAATATCATATAGGGGTTGTGACAATCAAGAGTCTTCGGACATTGCCAGATGTCTTGGTAGCCAAAATTGCCTCCAGTTCTGAACCACGGGTCCAGAGGGGGACTGGTTCAGAATGACAAAAGAGTTAGAGAGAGGAAAACCAGTTGGGATATTGCATGAAAGTCAACTGAGAGTTAAGGATATTAGTTCCTTAGTGGTGGGGGCAAATAACAAAGGATTTGTCTTTTGTCTTGATCTCTACTTTCCCACTAATTATGAGAACTTTGGTTAGTTGCTTTACCCTCACTGTGAAGTAGTATGAGGATTAACCTTCTTACTATTATTTTTTTAACTTGCATACTTATGTGCCAGAGTTGTACTGGCATTTTATATTTACAAGAGACAATATGTATAAAAGTCCTCTAAATTATAAAATTACAAAAGTAATGTGCTATCTGGGGTGTCTTCCATTTCACTTCTTAGACTGCTTTTATCTCTTCAGATCTTAAAAACTACTGATAAATACAAGATTTACCTTTGTAAAGCTTGTTTTTTTGTGATTTTAACCATGATTATAAATATTTTCTAGGAATGACCACTTTTATTTTATGAAATTATTATATATATATATATATATATATATATCAAAGAGCTGAGTTTAAAATTACATTAGGGATTAAAATGTAGAATCACTCATTTTATAATGAGAATTAGTGAGAAAATGAGATTTCTGAAATTGAAATAGACTTAGCAGGCAAATTTCCAGGCATGTATCTATTCCATGTATTGAGTAACATCACACAAATCTTTGGGAAACCCCATTGTTAACACTTCTCTATCCTGAAAAATACCTGTTTATTTCTTGTCCTTTTGTTTCTTATCCTTAGGTCAATTCCCTATGGTGATTCAATTAATTCTTTTTTATCCTTGTCTTAACTACATTCACTTTTGTCTCTCCACTTTAATGGATTAGTCAGGCTTGGTTTCTATCTATACTAAATAAATGTTTGCTGAATGAAGGAATAAATTACAGAAGACATGTTATCTCTCTTCCAGCAGGTTATCTGCTAAAATGATCAGTGACTCTACTCTTCATTATAGATTTCCCCAATGTAAAATTGTTTGACTATCTATAGTTCTCAGAGTTTCTACAGAATTTACGGATTGGATTGGGGGAGCAGGGTTGAGGAAGGTGGTATGTACCATCATGATGTAAATTCACTGGGCCTCCAGGGGAGTGGCTCTATAGGACTTTAAATATTTGTTTAACACAGTCCTTTAATTCACTCCAACAGTCCTAATACTTTGTTGCCTCTTTGGATTGTAGTATTTAGCACCTGCTGTCACCCACATGTCTCCTAACGATTTCATAGTATCAGTCTTGACTGTGTGTCCATGAAATAACTCTCAAATCATGGATTGAACCTATCACCCATTGTTGATTTTGAATACTAACCCTTCATGCCTTTATTTTCATTTCTCCCCAGATGTGATAATAATCACATGGATTTGAGGGGAGTTTTCCTAACCAATGAGAATATTGAATTCACTGGAATTATTTGTGATCATGATTATGAAATAGCTTGGTTGCAGTTACTGCACCAATTCTTCTTCAATATTTGGACCCAGCATGATGTGTTTGTCTCTGTACAGGTGCTAAACTACTTCTTGTAGGAGGCAGTCATCTATCCTAACCAAAATCTCCACTTCTCTCTGAGATGAGGTCTTTTGCTGTACCCTCTACATGTCCTACCAAAATCTGTCTGCCTTATTTACCATTGCATCCCCATCTGTATACTTGGATTATACAGGAGGCATTCACATATTTTTGACCTTTGAATGAATGAAAGAAACTCAGATTCTTGTGGTTATGTTTTATTTTGATTAATGATATCATATGGTATAATTTTCTCTTTCTTACCCCAGTGCTATTTCACTTCCAATTAAGTACTAAATCTAAGGTTAAGAGAAACTAATTTGAAGAGCTGTCTGAAAATGATGGGAATCATTTCCCAGTTTTTTAAAGAGAAAGCACACCTCTCTGGTATAAGTTTATTGAAGAAAATGAGAAGGAAAAAATAATAAAGGAAATACACATGGTCAGAGCAGAAATAATAAGGAAAACACTGCCTGTCTCAGAAGGTGTCAGAGAAAAGGAAAAGTTTCAGTTCCTATTTTGCATTCATTGTCTTCTGCATAAAGAACAACATTAAAACTGGAACTATATCAGGAACTCCCTGGGCCTTCTCATTGATTCATCCCATGTATCTTGTCAAGCTCAGATCTTCTCTAGAGGTGCCTCCCTTTGCCTCTTTGTCTGCTCTTTTTCATTTCTGAGCTGCCAAAATTTTTCAGCTCCTTGCAGTTGAATAGGACAATATCTTAGTGCCCTTTTACCTTCTTGTACTGCCAAAACTTACATAGGCCCTTTCCATTTTAGGTGGAGCTACTTTACTGTCTGGGCTGGAATATTCTTTTTCTGAATTTGAGACTAAGTTTTTCATGATTCTAGTTATCCCCATTACCATATCCAGGAGTATCTTTGACACCAGTACTTAGAAACTATGATTCAACATAGGTTGTTTTATAAAAAGGTGTTACTAGCTTATTAATTTATTTATACCTTCTTATTCCAAAATCTGGTGGCAGGGATACTTCTAGGCCACAAGACATTTAGAGATCTGTAATGATGGACATACCTTGATCCTTATAATTACCCAAACTAAATTTCCATGAGGTGGCTATCCTGATCTGTTAACACCTCTTTAGGTTGCAGTGCCCCAGAGCTCAGACCTTAGACTTCTTTCTCTCTTTCCATTCTTTTTTTTTTTTTTTTGCTTAAACAACAGAAATTTATTTTCTCACACTTCTAGAGGCTAGAAGTCCAAGACCCAAGACCAAGCTTCCATTAGGTTGGCTTCTGATGAGGCCTCTCTTCCTCACCTTGTAGACAGCTGTGTTCTTGCTGGGTCATACGGCTTTTCCCCTGTGTGTGGAGAGAGAGCCATTGGGTTACTCTTCCTCTTCTTATAAGGACACAAATCAGATTGGATTAGTGCCCCACCCTAATGACCTGTCCACTCATTTTTAAGGAGATCTCATCCAGTTCCATGACTATAACCACTACCTTTATACCATTGCTGACTCCCAAATACATATTTCCAGTCCCCACTAACTCCAGAATTTCAGACTCATTTTTAATTGTCTGCTGGATATCTCTATTGGTATGTCCGTAGACACCTTAAACTTAACATGTCCTAAACCAAACGTTTGATTCCCCCTAATCTAAATTTGCGTCTCCTCAGGTGTTCCCTATCTCAGGATATCTAGTTGCTCAACCCAAAACCTTTGAGTTTTCCTCTGTATGGCACGTCAAATCCTTCAGCACATCCTGGTTGATACCCTTTAAAATATATCTGAAATCAGTCTACATGTTATTTCCTCAGCATTGCCATTTTAGTCCAAGGCATTATCTTCTCTCACCTGGACCACTGCAGTCAACTCCTAATGGTTTCCTTGTTTCTACTCTTGCCCTGACTTGCCTTAAAAACATAAATTAGATTACAATTCTCTGCTGCTTAAAACCCAATGGCTTCTCATCTAAAAGTTCCAACCTAATCTGGCCTCTGACTGCCTCTCTGATTTCATCCCCTTGAATATCCTTCTCATTCACTCCCTTCCCACTACACTGGTCTAGTTGACTTGTCATTTAGTCACATTCTGACCTCAGAGTTTTTGCATTTGCCTTTTTCTGCCTGAAACTCCCTGTCTCTGAATAATCATATGGCTTGTTCCATCACTTCATATGAGTCTATACTCAGATTTCATCTCAGAGAGGGCTTTTTACTTCTTCATTAGTCATCCTGCTTAAAATGGTATCCTTCTAAAACCCTATCCTTACTGTGCTTCATTTTTCTATGTAGTTCTCCTGCTGTCTGACATTACATTAAAGCTATTTGTTTATTGCCTCTGTCCACACTAGAAGGCAAGCTCCCGAGGGGAGGTCAGGCATGGGCATTGCCTGTTCTGTTCACTGCTCTGTCTTCAACACCTACAACAAGGCCTGGCTAATCTAAGTACTAAATACATATTTGTAGGATGAGTGAGTGAATGTATGAAATAAGTGGCTGCATCTACCCTTTGGAGAAATATTCTGAAGGAATGCCCAAGCTCAATGGCAGGATCCACAGTCCTCAGTCACTGCTGTTGGCACCATGCATCAGTCATCTCTGATGTATGCACACTTCCCTGTTGCGCCTTGACATTCCCCTTTGAATCCTTTTCCAGCTTGTTCCTCCTTTTACTATTTCTCACAGTTGTACTTGCTATTTGCATTCCACAAAAATGTCCTTTTAGAATTAATTTTATAACATAACAAATGCTCATACATGGAAAAATCTATTTCTATTAGGAGATGAGGGTTAGTTCATGACAATGGTAGTGACAACAGAAAATAAGGAACAAGAAATTTTAGACTTGGACAAATTGAATTCCAAAGTTCTGAAGGAACTTGCAAATACCTTGGAGACAATATCTGTGGAATAACAAATAGGAGAAGTGACAAAAGATTGTACTGATTATAACTCGCCTGGAGTCTGGTGTTCCATGTCTAATACTGAATCTAATCTGGGCACAAAGTTTTTTAGAAGACAAAAGACTGTGTTTAGAGATCGCAAACAGTATAGTGAGAACACCTCATGTGACTAATGGTTGAATAATAAAGATAGTAATTGCAAACATTTATTGTGTGCCAGGTGTTATTTTAAATGCCATTTCTGAAATGTTACTTAATCCTCATCCTATGCAATAGATACTATTATATCTCTTTTCAGATGAGGAAATGAAGTAACAGAGAAGTTAAGTAACTCTCTTAAGGACACACAGCTAATAAGAGATAGAGCCAATGGTGATTCATTCTGATTTCAGGGTCTGTGTTCGGAACTGTTATTGTCTTTTAATATTTAAAAAGAGTGCTACTGAAGAAAAACTGGGGCTACTATAGAGGTTCTTAGAAGGCAGTGTTAGCCTTTACTTCAAGCTCAGCATCATCACCTCTTTCTCAGTACCCCCACTCTGTATACCCAGTATGTGTTCCTATAATAGGAGCAGTAACAGTACTTTATTACACTTATTTGCTTATATCTCTACTTCTTTCTATTAACCTATATTTAACCTATTATATGGATTCTATCTGATTCACTTTTGAGCCACTACATGTAGTTTTAGATGTGGCATATAATCCACCTTCAGTTTTTGTTGAATGAAAACAATAAATGAATGATTTTTAAGTTGATTAGAACTGTCTGGTGGTAGAAGAGGCTTCCTGTAAGGTAATGAGCTCCTGGTCACTGGCAGTATTCAAGAATGAGCTCGATGCTTGAATTGTGCTTGAAGGGGTGCTGCTGAAGGAACCTCTGTGTCATGTGGAAGTGGAAAGTTTGACCAGGTTTTCTTCTAACTATGAATAATTTTTCCTATGATAAGCATATTTTTTCTCCAAATAGCACCTACTGTGTGCCTGTCATTGTTCTAGACACTGAAGAAACAAAGATAAAAGTAGCCTAGCCAATATCCATAGTAGCTGGTAGTCAGTGGATCATTAAGAGTATAGGTGCTTAAGAGTATAGATGTAAAGTTTTAGTAAGTAAAAATAAATAGAAAACATATTTTAGAGATGTTTTGAATACATGAAGTAGGGAGAAAAAAGCTATTACAAGGGGAAGAACTAGATGTGAAAGACCCTAAAATTGCCCACCTGAGAAGGGAGGATTGAGGGAGTGAAGACCACATGCTATGTTGTTTTGGGGGAATTCACCGAAAGGGAAATACCAGTGTTCGCTAGCAAGGTATAATAGATGTAATTCATTGGAGATTCACTAATTTGTGAAGTATTTTGAAATTCTTGAAACAAATGTGCCTTCTTTTAGTAGTTCCCAAAACCAACAAAGATAATTAAGTGTCTCCCCACCCGCACCCTCTGCCCCCTTTAGGGGGTATTGACATGAAATGGACAGCCTATTAAGTTACCCTTTAGTTTCTTTTGTGATTCATGTGCCTGGAATCTGTTAGACAGTGGGCAAGTAGTGGTCTTTCTTTATATTAACCTGGTTCCAAATACTGTTCATCTTTCACACAAGTCCAAATACATCTTGACACAGAATCATCCTCTCAAGCTGGGACATGATGCCTAGGTAGGTGGGGAGTTCATTTTGTTTAAAATCATAGTTGTCTTTGAGTTTGGCTAGCATGTTCATGATTAGTTTACTGACAATTGGGTTTTTTTTCTTCTTATACCATATGCTATTCCATGATTCATCTGCTTTGAGTCTGTTGCCTTGAAGGTGAAACAATTTCTTCCAATGTTGATATATCATAATCTCATAGATAACAAGCATACACATATGCATAGTTCTTGCAGAAATTTTAAACATTTGGAGATGAATGAATTATGCTGCCACAAATGGAAAGGAGCAGTATAAAATGGTGCTATTCAATCATCTTTTGTTGGGTGGTTGGTTGATCGCTAATATTGATAAAACCTAGGTACTATATTACTTTATCTCTACTTTAGAAATTGTTCCTGGTATGTGTGATTTATTTATGAATTTTGAAATTCAAGATTTTACTTTAATTGCCTTGATTTACATGTTATTTTAATATTTTAGACTGACAAGATTTAAATTCCATATTGTAACATTTGCTGCTTATTTGTAATGGTTGCATTTTTTCTCTATTGAATGTGTTGGAATGACCATTCAAACCTCAAGGAATCCTCTTAATTTTTGGTATAATCTTTCAAAATATTTTAATAGAACACATTATATTTCTGAATACAATACAAATTAGTTATTTCTACGTGAGTACTTTTTAAGTATTTAGAAGATTAGACTTAAAATAAACATGGAGTAAATTCAGTTTCTGCATATGGCTTTAATCAATGCACTTACTGTATCATATCATATAGCCACCTGTAGTTTTTACTCAGAATGTCAGTGATTGTTTTCTGATGAATAAAAACTCTTTATAATTTCATGGTTTAGATGTACATGTAAATATCTATATAAGTTGTATATTTGGAGAGAGATTTTTAAAAGATTCTAATTCTCAGTATGTCTTCCCCATCCACTTCCCCCTTTGCCTGGTTTTAGCTCTTCTTTGGTTCAGGTGTGATGGTGTCCCTAAGCCTTTCTGGACCACAGCTGGAGAAAGTTGTGATTGACAGAAGCCTGGTGGGGAAGCTCATCTCAGACACCATCAGTGATGGTAATTACTCCCAAGTGTAAACCAATTGCCTACATTAACAGTGGGGCAGGTGAAACACTGTGTCAACAGGTAGACTAATTATTACTACTGGGGACTTGAAAACACAAGTAATTGCTTTTAATGGCATAGTTACAACCCCTGGGACCAATACAAGGTTTGACTAATATTTAATATCCAAGTTTTGTGAAGTGTTAGGCTCATATTCTGAGTATTTTCACTCTTTCCTTAAAAACGTGAAAATATTTTCAAAATAGTTTTTTTTGGTGTGTTCTTTCAAAATGAGTCCCCTGTTGTTGATATTTTCAAATATTTTTTCAATTTGAAATGAAATTTGAGTAAATAACCCAAAAGTGTTAACACAGCCACCAGTTAAAAAAAAAAAAATCTATGCTTTGGCGCCTAGGAAGATTCTTTATTGCCAAAGTCCATGAATACTAATTTCTCAGAGAGTCTAGGCAATAATTCCAAATATCAAAAATCAATGCCAAATAACTAGATAAATCTATTAAGTGATACCACAGTAAGTATATAATTGCTAGAGAGCACATAAAAAAATTTTTAAGCCAATTCTTGAAAAGGTAGGATACTGACTCTCATTGAGTCCTAAGAGACTCTGTGCTATGCTGACCTACCTGTTTCATTTAATTCAGAAAGCAATTATAAGATATAAAAAACAACGTTATAAGGTATAGTTATTTGCATTTTATAGACAAGGGAATTGAAACTGAGATCCTAAGGAAGAGGCCCATGAATGAGATACTAAGGACAGCTAGAAACTGACTGAGCTAAGACTTGAATCCAGGTCCTAGCTGCATAGCCCATTTTCTTTCCATTACACTGTGCTGACTCCTGAAGTTTTAATATTATGTTCTTATATTCAAGGCAGAAATATCTAAGAAACAGACTGCATTATCATTAGAGATTGAAAATTGTCGGTATCTTAAATCAAATGATTGAAGGAAAGTGTGCTTTAGTGGAAAGGACAGAGGTGAGAAATCTTCTGTGTGCCCTCACTAGCTATCTCTGAGTAACTCAGACACAATTTCCTCATCTCAGGGAAAAGCACTGTGTAGGATGGCTATAATTTGCAACATTCCTGATAATAATAAGCAGGGTATAGGATTTAAGGGTGCCATTTCCTCTTCTTATAGGAATTTATGCTAAGGAAGCTTCCCAATGGAAGAGTTTCCATTTTCTTATGTCTGACAGTTGACCCCTTTATTAGCACTGCAAATGAAATAATGGCTGTGATGATTTTGTTATATTGTTGCTTCTCTGTCAGAGTTAAAGGAGACTTCCAACATTATTCACGTCTCTGAGATATCTTTTTCCACTTGTTTCTTTTATTTATACCCAAAATAATACACTCTCATGAGACTGTGATAACAATGTGATTTCTTGGCAGTTCTCCAGATTCTCCTGTAATTGTGTAAATCTACTGTTGGTCACTGCTTACAGATTGGATATGGAAGTAAAAATATAACACATTCAATAAGTTCTTTATGCCAGGGCCAATATAAAACGTTTCCCAAATTTCTATTATATGTTTTTATCAGTAATTTTTATGACATTAAGTTCTTTTCTGTAACCATGAATGTTATCTATTTGTGTGCTTTAGAAATAAAACTGTAGAAACATTTTTTCTAATCATTATTAAATATTAATTTATATAATGTGCATATGGGCACAAATAATGTTTCATTTCATTCAGCTTGTATTCCCTCAAAAAGAAGGTTCACTGATGAAAAACCTAAGGTCAAGAACACTACTCTGTATCCCCTAATAAGCCTAATTTATACTAAACTGGCTTATATCATATAAACACAGCATTAAAGGCTAAGCACAAATAAAAGTCAATGTTTTCATCTTTACATTCAGGTATGAGTAGTCTTTGTGTTATGCTTTTCTAGCACTACTTCCAAATACGTCTCATTTGGAGTTTGTCCCCAAACATGAGTGTATATTGAAGTAGTCTCAGGAAAAAAGGAAAGGTATTAAATCCATGCATCGCTATCTTCATGATTATTATTTATTCCCAATATCTTTAATAAACTTGTAAAATGTCATAATGTTATTTAGGAGACTTTCAATTAGTTATATCAGTTAATGTTTATTTTCTGACAATAGCTTTTGTAATATTTCACTGGAAAAAATGTATTAATCCATTGTTATTTCATTCTAACTTAGTATTTGGTAGTATTATCAAATCTTTGTTTTTCTTCTTTTTTAAAGCTCTTGTCACAGACAGCTTTATCATCTTATCATTTTTGACACAAAACAAACTGTGTTTTATTCAGTTTACCAAGAAGATGGGTTCTCCTGATTTAAACAAAAGACTGGAAAAACTCTCAGCCTTGGATTATAAGGTAGATATTTCATTTATGTAGTCATATTATTAATTATTAAGGTGTGCTAGAGTAGTACATGAGTTGATGTCATGTTCGCTACTTGTAAACATTTCCAGATTTTAGGAAAACCAGAATTATCATAGGATTAAGCTTGATTCAGTAGAAACAATAGCCATCCTAAGTTTTATTTTTTACTCTCATTATGGGGGTCTAATAATGGCATGTTTGGAGCAATTTATATAGGACTTTTGGAATTCAAAGATGGACAATAGAAAGAAGTCACATATTTGAAAATGGTTTTCTTGCTAGTGGTAGTATATACACCCTTCTCATTTTCCCCTAAGACCCCATATCATCTTTCTAGGGAAGGATAGCTGCTATGGCTTCCATTTTACAAGAAAAAAAGGAAGGAAAAAGGTACTTTCAAAGGTTAATAGAAAAACTGTAGTAAACAAGGAGTGGAAATACCCACTCCACCCCCGTGCCTAACTACAACTGGAGAAAAACACAAAAGGGAAATCTCCTTCATGTGTTAGTGTCTCTCCCTTCACTAACTCCAGGTAATTTGTTACCTTGTATCAGGAACTTTACATCTGTTAAGGCAGGATTCTTATTTTAAATGATGTATTTAATTTAACTTTTGCCACATTACATTTTAACTGCTTGGAAGGCATACTCTCTGCTAGGATGAGTATCTAATACATTTTCCAGGCTGTTTCAGTTCAAGGCCTCTTTTCAGCAATGACTTGTGTTTGCAAGATTGATCCAGCCTCTGTGATGTGGATTTGAGACAGTTCACTGTTCACTGGGAACAGAGCTGATATACAGCTTCCTTAAAAAAGATGCACACTTATGCCATACCTAGAGTATCTATAATAAATGCAAAAATTTTTAGAAGTCAGTTTTATTGCTTGAAACTTTGTATGTTTGTCTTTTGATAAAATGGTATTTAACCTAACCTTTTGCCCTTTGGAATTATTTCTGATTTTGATTGAGGTTGTGGTTGTATGGGGAGGATTTAATTTTATTTGGTAGAAACATCTAACCTTATAAAAAAGATTTTTAACATGGAATAAAATATATTAAGTATTTCATTGTGGTAATAAGCTATAATTTGGTTTTGTTTGTCAGCTTTGTGGAGATCGTGTAGCACTTTGTATAATGTTAATTTTCTTTAACTGGAAATAGTGGTACTCAAGTATTATATTTTGGCTAGCAAAAGAATTGGTGTTAGCATTTAATGGAATGTTATTTTCCAGAATGGCTAACTGTAGATTTACTTGAAATGTTGTTTTTTAACTAATACTAGTCTTTAAAATGCACCAATATGGATTAATTCAAAGTATCTAAAGTAAATGTTTTTCATACTGTTAGATAAAATTTTGTATGACTAGTTTCTCCATCTTAGATGTAATAAGTAGCTTGATAAAGTATCTGAAGGATACTAGCTAGGCATTAATGAGAAACTGTCAGGATATTATCTTTCATATTTCTTATGAAAAAATGTGCAAACAGGCCTAGTATATGGGCCCTTATATCTTAAGTAAGAGAATTACTTATTTATTCTCTCTGCCTTAGGACTGGAGAACTTAAGAATATGTACTCTCCATGTCATTTCTGTACATTAGAGAAGTAGCCTGTCTCCCTTTTGCAAAGCCAATGGATTTCATTTCCTGATTCAATATTTAAAATATAATACTTAATAATGAGTAAAAACTGCCATTTGTCCATTGGAAGGGTATTTTAAGAAGTGAGCTCATTTTACTTGCCTTGTTGACCATCATGATAGAATGCTGGTGCCATTAAAACTCATAGGAAACATGAAATTTTAGATAACATACATGATTTACATAATGTGAGGACTGAAAGTTCCAGTCTCTTGTTTTAACTCTATTTCTTTGTCTAGAAATTCGTAACATGTTTACTTGGTAAGTAGGACATAAAAATAATGTATGTGTATTTTTAAGGACTTAGCATTTCCATTGTGATATTTCTCTCAAGTAAGAAGACAGCTAGTTAAAGTAATGATATTGAGAGCTTAAAAATTTGCACTTCAAAGCATAAAGTACATCTGTGTTGTCTGTTAATGCCCATTTGGATTTTAAAACAAGGAAATTGTGTAGAGTATTATAATTGTGCTTTTCTTTATAGCTGCACCATAATTTAATTCTTTCAGATTAAAATAATTTTGGCAAAGAAAATTACAGGGTAAATATCCTGAAACTATTGACCTTTACCAAGTTTTCCTGTCTACATGCTAAAAATCCAATTCAATTTAACAGTGAAGGGACAGTGCAAGGAGTTAAATGTTTACCATGAGAGAACAACACTGGTAATTACTTTGATTTCAGTTCCTTTTGATGTGCATTCAGAGGATGAAGAGGTCAATAATATTATGGCCATGCAAATAGAAAAGGGTTCCTTTTGACCATATAAAAAAATAGCAGAGGATTATTAAAGCATTAACCTTGATTTTAATGGCCTTGGTTGAGTGGTGAGATCACAATTTGGATGAGCCTGATTATTTACTAAATACAATACATAAATGCAACGGGTTCTTAACACCCATTGCACTCTGGCATTATCGCATTACTGCCATCCTTTGTTGCCTTGCAGACAGGAATATGAAAGCAATCTGTCATGTAGTGAGACCGGCTCCAGAAGCATTTCTCTGATAAGAAGACCCCCTGCCCTTTGCTAGTGTCTGGTCCAGTAGGCTTAGCCATGCGCTTAATCCCCAGAAAGTGGTTCGATTATTGCTGACCAGCAATGGCAAGATAGTTTTTTTTTTCTTCCAAGCTATCAACCTTCCATTAATTCCTTAAGCAGAAATACAGTGCAATCTATATTTCCTTGGCATGTGTCACCCAGATGGTGCCGTGCTTATGTTTTCAAATAACCATGTTCCAAAATAACATAGTTTGAATAATAAATTCTATAAATCCTTCCTAAGAAAGTGAAGCATGATTCTCAGAAGCTGCATAAACTTTTACACATGATGCTGTGGCTTATCCCTTTATGCAAAATATATGTGTATATGTCTCATATATTCTTTAAAGTGAATTTGCCTCAAGTTGTTTCTCCTATTATTGTTGTCAGTCACTGTTAACGCATAATGTCTTAAACAGCAGTCAGCCTGTTGGTCAGCTTTACTGAACTTGTCATTTAATATAGCTGGCCTTAAATCCTATGTGTAGGTCGATGCTATCAAGCAGCCATGACTGTACATTTTGGTATTGATTGGGATTGCTACAGCCATTCCTCCCTAACTCACTTTTCTCCTTTTCCTTTCCTCTGCTAAAAATGGGGAGAATTTTGAACATATGTCTTTTTTATATATGTGTCAAAAGAATTTGGTAATTTCTGACACCTCCTTAAGTACATGTTTAACATGCATATTTACTTGCATTTATCTACATTTACAGATGCTTTAATTTTCATAATACTTTGAGGATTTTGTGTTTTAAAACATGATCCTTTTTTCTTTTTTAACCATTAGATTTCCTATTGTGAAATACCTGGCCCAGTCAACAAGACAACAGAGCGTCATCTAGCTATCAATTGTGTTCAGGATGCAGTTGTTTGCTGGTGGCCGCTAGTCAGTGACGATGCTTGGCCTTGGGCTCCCATTTCTTCTGAAAAAGACAGAGGCAATCTGCTGCTCTTGGGTTACACTCAAGGAAGACTGGAGGTAAATCTAAAGCAAATATCTACATTTTATTGAAGAGCAAATAAAACAGATTTGAAAAAATAGTTTTTCTCTTCTGATGTAAGTGTGGATACTTTTTTAAACCTGTAATTTATTTTTCTAGATTTTCAAAGAAGGAAATTGAATATGAAATGCAATCTTTAAAAGTATATTTTGGTAGGATGCACAGACAATTCCAGGCTGGCCGGAGTAGCGCAGTGATTAAGAGCACAACCTCGAGGGTTCAAATCCTAACTCTGCCACTACCTAACTCTGTCCTTGAGCAAGTTACTAACCCCTATGTGCTGTGGTTTTGTTATTTGAAAAATAGAGTTAATGAAGATTAATAAATAAATGCGTGTGTTTAGAGAAATACTTACATATAGCAAACTCTCAATCACTGATCACTATTTTGATGCTTGTTGACATCATTATTAGTAGTATCATTACTGTTTGCTCATGATTTCATGCCTGTCAAGGCTATGTTACCAGTCACCTTCTTTAAATTTCAGTCAGTTAATTAACAAACATTAGTCAAATGCCTATTTTGTATAAGACTCTGTGGTGCCAAATAATAGTTGGGGCAAGGATTTGAAGGAGAGCTATAGAGCAGTGACCTTCTCGGTCTAGTATCTTGGGGCAGGAGCACCAAAAGGGTTAATCTAGGAAATGAGGACAATATCTCATCCTATCTGTTCCTGACAATGTTCTATCATCATTTTTTATTGAGAACCTCTTGATATTTTCAGCTTTCATCAGTATTTTGAGTATGAAATTCTGTTGTTTTTCTTTTCTCTCTTTTTTTTAAAGCACTCCCCTTCCCCTTTGGTTTTTGCCCGGGTAAAATATTCTGTACAACAGTAACCAACTTATAGTTCAACTTACAATTTTTTGACTTTATGGTGGTGAAAAAGTGATACACATTCAGTGGAAATTGTACTTCAGATTTTCAATTTGGATCTTTTCCTGGGCTAGCGATATGCACTACAATACCGTCTTGTGTGCTGGGCAGGGGCCAGGAGCTGCAGCTCCCAGTCAGCCAGGTGACCATGAAGGTAAACTGCTGATACACTAACTACCATTCTGTACCCACACAGCCATTCTATTTTTCACTTTCAGTATAATATTCAGTAAGTTATATGAGATATTCAACACTTTATTATAAAATAGGCTTTGTGGTAGATGATTTTGCCCAAGTGTAGGCTAATATAAGTGTTCTGAATACATTTAAGAGAGGCAAGGCTAAGCTATGAAGTTCAGTAGGATAAGTGTATCAGATGCAGTTTTGACATGATATTTTCAACTTTGAGTGGGTTTATCAGGCTGTAACCCCACTGTAAATCAAGGAAGATCTGTAGTATAATCCTTCATCTCTAAATTTATTATCTTTTAGGCTTTAAGTATTTCTCAGAATTAGTATTCTGAGATAAAATGAAGTCCGATTTTTCTCTATCCTTACCTGCATTTTTAGTTTTATAAACTTCCAGGCTGTCTTTTAAGACTGAAAAGTCATTTTAGATTAAGTAATTAATCTTTTTCTGGAACTTTCCCAATTCTGTTGCAGTAACTAAAACCATTTTTAATGCTTTAGGTATGGTTTATATGAGGCTAAGGAAGTGCTTTGTTCCTATTTGCTTCCTGTTCACTCCTGTCATTTTGTTGATCTTGGGTCCAGAAGCTAATTGAGTAAAAGACTTCATCAAAATGACATAATATAATAAAGTTAATTAGAATTCTGTTAACTGTCCTGTCTTATAGTAAAAGTAAAAATAATTAAATTAGCCTTTAGTTCTACATTACATAAATTAGCTTTATTTGAAATGAGTACATTACATGAAATTAGAACGATTCTAAAAGGGTATATATATGGTCTCTATACCTGATCTCCTGGTGTCATCTAGATCTTGAGCTTTGGGATGTACAAACCTGGGCTTGACTTTTGGTTGGATTGTATGCTAACTGTGTGACCTTCATCAAGTTTCTTCCCTCTAAACTTCCTGCTTTTAGTGAATTCTGTGTTTCTAGGCCTTGGGTAGGTCACCCACCCTCTCTGACTTTGGTTTCCTAATTTTTAAGATGATAGATTTTTTTTTATATCATTAATGTACAATTACTTGAACAACATTATGGTTACTAGACTCCCCCCATTATCAAGTCCCCACCACATACCCCATTATAGTCACTGTCCATCAGCGTAGTAAGATGCTATAGAATCACTACTTGTCTTCTCTGTGTTGTACTGCCTTCCCCGTACCCCACCCCCAAATTTTGTGTGCTAATCGTAATGCCCCATTTTCCCCTTATCACTCCCTTCACACCCACCCTCCCCAGTCCCTTTCACCTTGGTAATGGTTAGTCCATTCTTGGTTTCTGTGAGTCTGCTGCTGTTTTTTTCCTTCAGTTTTTTTCTTTGTTCTTATACTCCACAGATGAGTGAGATCATTTGACACTTGTCTTTTTCCACCTCCACTTATCTTTCACTGAGCATAATACCCTCCTGCTACATCCATGTTGTTGCAAATGATAGGATTTGTTTTCTTCTTATGGTTGAATAATATTCCATTGTGTATATGTACCACATCTTCTTTATCCATTCATCTACTGATGGACAGTTAGGTTGCTTCCATTTCTTGGCTATTGTAAATAGTGCTGTGATAAACATAGGAGTGCATATGTCTTTTCAAACTGGGCTGCTGCATTCTTAGGGTAAATTCTTAGAAGTAGAATTCCTGGGTCAAATGGTATTTCTATTTTGCATTTTTTGAGGAACCTCTGTACTGCTTTCCACAATGGTTGAACTAGTTTATATTCCCACCAGCAGTGTGGGAGGGTTTCCCTTTCTCCACATCCTCACCAACATTTGTTGTTGTTTGCCTTTTGGATGTTGGCCATCCTAACTGGTGTGAGGTGATATCTCATTGTGGCTTTAATTTTCATTTCTCTGATGATTAGGGATGTGGAGCGTCTTTTCATGTGCCTGTTGGCCATCTGAATTTCTTCTTTGGAGAAGTGTCTGTTCAGCTCCTCTGCCCATTTTTTAATTGGCTTATTTGCTTTTTGTTTGTTGAGGTGCATGAGTTCTTTATATAATTTGGATATCAACCCCTTATCAAATATGTCATTTATGAATATATTCTCCCATACTGTAGGATGTCTTTTTGCTCTACTGATGGTATCCTTTGCTGTACAGAAGCTTTTTAGTTTGATATAGTCCCACTTGTTCATTTTCGCTTTTGTTTCCCTTGCCCGGGAAGATATGTTCATAAAGAAGTTGCTCATGTTTATGTCCAATAGATTTTTGCCTGTAGTTTTTTCTAAGAGTTTTATGGTTTCATGACTTACATTCAGGTCTTTGATCCATTTTGAATTTACTTTTGTATACAGAGTTAGACAATAATCCAGTTTCATTCTCTTACATGCAGCTGTCCAGTTTTGCCAACACCAGCTGTTGAAGAGGCTGTCATTTCCCCATTGTATATCCATGGCTCCTTTATCATATATTAATTGACCATATATTCTTGAGTTTATATCTGGACTCTCTATTCTGTTTCACTGGTCTATGGCTCTGTTCTTGTGCCAGTACCAAATTGTCTTGATTACTGTGGCTTTGTAGTAGAGCTTGAAGTCAGGGAGCATAATTCCACCTGCTTTATTCTTCCTTCTCAGGATTGCTTTTGCTATTTGGGGTCTTTTGTCATTCCATATGAATTTTAAAACTATTTGCTCTAGTTCATTGAATAATGCTTTTGGTATTTTGATAGGGATTGCATTGAATCTGTAGATTGCTTTGGGCAGGATGGCCATTTTGACAATATTAATTCTTCCTAGCCAAGAACATGGGATGAATTTCCATTTATTAGTGTCCTCTTTAATTTCTCTTAAGAGTGTCCTATAGTTTCAGGGTATAGGTCTTTCACTTCCTTGGTTAGGTTTATTCCTTAAGATGATAGATTTCAACCAGATAGATCACCTTCAAGTCTCTGACTGCTCTAAAACATGTCCATCTGGATTCTGAAGCACAGAGCTGCTTTAGCCATTGCCTGCTCAAATGCCCTCAGTGGTTACTGAAACTAAATTTTCCCTGAAAAAGCCCCCTGTAACTGGCCCAACTGCCCTTTCCAATGTTATTTCCTTAGACAAAACCTATGTTCTAGGTAAATGGCTTATTCACTGCCTCTTTGTTTCCCAGCTCTTGCCTGTATACTTTACTGATATTTCCACCTGAAAGCCCCTCCCCTTTCTGTTTTCACATCATTCAACTACTGAACATGACCATCCTAGTGCTGTGTTTCACATCAGGGGATATAAGTATAAAAATGTCCCTGCCTGTAAGGATCTTATTATCCTCCCAAGAGAGACAAATGTGAAAGGTATAAGGGCTCTGAAGTGTTAAAGGGTGCTGTGGATAGAAAGGACGGATTGATTCTACTCAGATAACAAGGAAAGAACATTAAAGCACTTCATAATTTGCTTAATTATGAGATTGGTATACAATTTTACTTTCTTTTACTATCCTTTCTAAGTTTCATATAAAAGTTGTACTAGCCCAAGGAGTGATTAGACTTTTTCCTTTTTACCTCTCTGAAACAGTATCAAAAGGAATTATCTGATATTTGAATGCTTGATAAAACTCGCCTATAAAACTGCCTATGAAAAGACACTGGTGTGGTGTTTTCAAGAAAGGTAGATTTTTAATAATGGTTTCCATTTTTAGTAACTGAAACTTCAAGGATTGTTTTTCAAGAATTCTATTTTTTCCTTGAGTCATTTTGCATAACTTGTATTTCTGGAAAATTATCTATTTTATGTAACTTTTGGAATAGGTTTTCACAAAGTTGTATGTGGAATTTGCATGTGATTTTTAATTATTCACTAGTAATTACATAATCTTCCTTTTTTTTGATCCTAATATATTAAGGTATATAATCCATTTTTTTGGCAAGTAACTTTTGCCTTGGATTTGGCTCTTTAAGTCCCTCTATCAAAGTTAAACTGCTGGAAAAATTCATAAGGATTTCTTTTTTAGAACCTCATCTGAACTTCTATATGCAAAAGGTGAATATCTTTTATAAGGAATGTCAAGGGAAATAATTGTTTTTTTTTGTGTTTGTGTGAAGACATAATCTTTATGATCTGTATGACATCTCTTAGAATATCATGAACTAAAACCACTAGTCTATAAAATTAATATTCAGGCATATGTCTTTAAGTTTTTTTGCACTTGAACTAGTGATCAGAGTAAAAGATACAGTATACTTTTAATCCTAAAATTCAAACTGAAAAAACCTTATAGGGAAGAACTTTAATGTTTGCATTAGAATTAAAAAAAATAATTTTGCATCCTAGTTCAATCAGCAAAGGTTATATAAGCTTTTGTTTGAACAGTGGCAAGATCCTAGAGTAGTGGTTTGCAGCCTTGGCAACACATTACATCACCTGCACAGCTTTCACAAAGGGGCCCGCCCAGACCAGTTACCTCAGAATCTCAGAGGAGCAGGAGGCATCAATATGTTTTCACAGCGCAGGTTCCCTAGGTGATTCGCATATACATCCAAGTTGAGAACCACTGCTTTACAGCATACTAAAAAAAAAATTTAAGCCATCATTTTTGCATAACAGACCATGGAAAGGATAAAGCCCACATACTGAACCAAATGAGAGTTTTAACCGTAGATTTTAAGTAGAAAATTGGCTTACCAATGAGCCAAAAAAAAAAAAAGAAAGAAAACAAAGGAAACATAGAAAAATAAGCTCTCTGTGACTGAATTATCTGTCTTTAAGAGGAGGAACATTTTAAAATTTATGTTATGGATATTAGAAAACTGCTGGTCTAATTTCACACTGCAGAGCTCTAAACAACAGTAAATATCTTAATTAGAAGCATAGAGCACAGAGAGTTATGTAGTCTAGTAAAAAAATTTCTTTTGAAATATATACAGCAGATAGTGTGCAGAAAAGAAAATTTTTATCAGTAAATTCATTTAAAAATAGTTTTTAATTGTGTATGTATAGATTATCAGATGTAATATGGTAGTCATTTTTATTTAAATTCCATATACTCTTTATCTTTCTTTTGGAAAGTTATTACCATCATCCTAGAACTACTTAATTCATTCACTTTGTCAAAAATGTGATTGAATAACACAACTTATTCATCCCTTCCCTTTAAATACGTCCTTCGTATTTGAGCAGGTATTTTAAGCTGTTTGAATTTGATAATGTTTTTTGAGTATGGTGGTAATTTTAAGATATCTTACTCAGAAATGGTCATCTGAATTTGTTTACATAATTAATCAAGAACACAGGAACAAAACTATTAAACCTTAAAATCTTTGTCAGGGCTAAAAATGTAACCTTACAAAGATCACTGTTTTTCCCATAAAAAAACTAAAAACTATTTTTCGAATGAGTTAGAGGAGTAGCAAAAGATGAGTTAGGGAAAGCAAAAGAGTGACCAATTTTAATACAGCAAAATTGGATAAAAGAAACATTCAGGAAGCATTTATAAATGTATTTGACTGAAACACCAAAATATTCATGAAACATTTCTTCCAAAGAAGTGTATATACTGCATTAGCTTTCAATCAGATAGCAAAGACTTTCTATTTTATAGGTGATGACTTTTCAAACAATCTCTTTGTTATAAAATACACATAAAGAAAACCACACAGCAAGATGTATAGTTTAATGGGCTGTAAAAGAAAGTCCTCTGGAACCACACGCAGGTCAAGAAGTAGAACTTTGCTAGGCACCCAGAAATACCGCCATATACTGTTATGATCTAAGCTCCTTCCCATTCCCCAAAAGTAACCTCTGTTATGACTTTTAATCACTTTCTTATATACCCATATAGTTTTTATCACCTAAATATGCATCCCAAAAACTGTAGTTTAATATTACCTATTTAAAACACTTAAATATATCTCTTGAATTACTTTTAGTCTGCAAGTTCCCCCTCCTTTCCTTTCTTTCCTAAACATTTATCTGTTGAAACTAGTGTCCCACAGTCTGGATTTTGTTGTTTGCATAATTATGCTGTAGTTCAATATGTTGTTCTGTCTTTTGAAAATTCTACTAGTCAGTCAGTTTGGGCAAAACTCTATGGAATGGTGTGTTCTTTTGTCAGAAGGCACATAATGTCAGATTCTGTCTACTTTGTTGTCTCTCATCTTTGATGTTAGCAGCTATTGATGCTCAATGCCTAGATCCATTAACTCATTAGGGTTGCAAAGTGGTGATACTCCATTATAATTATTTTTTCATTTATTAATTGGGATACTTTAATAATGAGATCTTCACACACTTCCTATTTGTTCTCCCAGTGGTTGAATTCATACAGTATAATCAAGATAAACATCTGTTTCTTTTATTTATCAGCTTTCAAGATGATGAATTGGTTGACTATTGCTCTGTGAAGATAACCAATTAGTTTTTGTTTTTTAAATAGCATTAACTCATGAATTTAAATATATTTGACCCAGTGAGTTTCAGAAATTGTAATTATCCTTTTATAAGCGTAGATTGTCTCATCTTGGCCCAGTGGGAGCCCTTTCAAGTTGGCACCACTTTTTGTCATGACCTTGGTAGTCTTGGGTAACTTCCTTGCTATCTGGTATGACAATATGGTCCAGTTTCATCTTGTGCATTTCCTGCCCCAGACCTGGAATAAGCCATTTCTTAAGTAAGCTCTGCTTTCAGTTGTTCCAGCACTATTTGTTGAAGACTCCTTTCTCCATTGAATCACTTTTACTTCTTTGTCAGATAAAGTCAGCTGATCTGATCTGTGGGTCTATTTATGGGCTCTCTATTCTATTCCATTGATGAATTTGTATTTTCTTTCATGAAATAACTTTTTAATACATTGTGTTGACTGTTAAAACAAATTAGTTCTGTGGATTGGAAGATTTTATTAATACGAACATATAAGTTAATAATTTCTCATACCAAAATGTATGGATAATGGAATGTTTATCCTTCCTAGTAGATGTCTGTTTTCTAAGCTTGCAAGCCATTTATATATTTATCCTGTGTACAAATGTCCCATTTATTTTAAAGCTATTAAAAATAAGAGATATGCCCATTTGAAAACAATTCTTACTATTTTATTTTTAGTTGATACATTTGGATAGTAAGGATGTACAGCAATAAGGAATTTTTTTCACTGGTTCTTGGAGAGTAAGTTAGTAAATCACCAACTTAAGCTCATAGCTCTTTTATTAGATAATAGCTAATACGATTGAAGGTGTGACTTCCCTACACTAAGAAAAACTGTCCATGTACACAAGGAGTCATGAGCAATACTGTTCATAGCACTGTTTGTAAAAGCAAAAAATTTAGAAACACTTAAATATTCACTAACAGGATTTTTTGGTGGTAATTTAGAGGGTAAAGTGCTATATAGAAATTTAAATGAAGGATATAGAGCTATGTGATTAAATCTCAAAAGAGTAAGTTGAGCAAAAAGAAATTGTGGTATGATACAATACAATAACATATATAAAACTGTAAAATTTTCAGAACAATGATTTGTGTTGCTCAGGGTTGTTCTAGATTGATGTATTAGTAATCCTCATAGGAATAAATACCAAATTCATAATAGCATTGCCTCTGGGGAGGGAGGAAAGGGAATAAGACCTGGCAGGATTCAACTGCAACTGATATTTCATTTCTTTAAAAGAATTTAGCAAAAGGATAGTATTTCATAAAGTTGGTTTTTACATTTATCATACTGTTCTCTCTACTTTTATGTGTGTCTTGAATGTTTCATAATAAAGAAGTAAGAATAAATCCTTCCTTTTATATCCTGTTACTAAAAATTTCTTCAAATTGTGGGGGAAAATCTCTATTTCAGAATAAATTCTACTGATAAAGAATTTTTTGTTGCTAAGGACTTTTGGTTATTGTATTATCTTTTAAATAACTCTAGTACCCATTGGTTAAGTTTTCAGTTCCAGAGAAAGTTGCTCTAACTAAACTTGTTTCCTGATTTATGTATTGGGTGACTTGGAGAAGTTCATAATAGGTACCAGCCTTAGCTAAACAGAGAACCTGAGAATTTTGAGCCTATCTCACTATTTTTTCACTTCCATTATCCATATTTTTTGGTATGTGAAATTATTAACTTAAATGTTTGTATTAATAAAATCTTCCAATCCACAGAACGAATTTGTTTTAACAGTCAACACAATGTATTAAAAAGTTATTTCATGACTCTGAGCCATGAGCTCACTATGACTGCTTTTCTACCTTTTATGATTTTGTAATTTAAAAACATCTTCCAGAGAAAGCATCAGTTGTATTAACTACTTTCCTTCTCTACACTGTTCTTTCTTCCTTCAATGACTTTTGGATCAATTCTATCTGTTTTTTTCATATTTAGCTTTTTTAAGAATAATAACGACTTCAAAACAAAGAAACTAACAAGAGACAAAGAAAGACATTGCATAATGATAAAGTGGTCAGTCCAAAAACAGGATGTAACCATTATAAATATCTGTACACCCAACACCGACATATGTGAAACAAATACTAACAGAATTAAAGGGGTAAATAGAAAGCAATGCATTCATTTTAGGAGATTTTAACACACCACTCACTCCAAGGGACACATCAACCAGACAGAAAATAAATAAGGAGACAGAGGAAATGAACAACACATTAGAAAAAATGAACCTAACAGACATTTACAGAACTCTACACCCAAAAGCAGCAGAATACACATTCTTCTCAAGTGCACATGGAACTTTTCAAGGATAAATCATATACTAAGGCCACAAAAAAGAGCCTCAGTAAATTAAAAATGATTGAAATTGTACCAACCAGCTTCTCAGACTACAAAGGTATGAAACTAGAAATAAATTATGCAAAGAAAACAAAAATCCCACAAACATATGCAGGCTTAACTTGCTCCTAAATAATCAGTGGATCAATGGCCAAATAAAATCAGAGACCAAGCAGTATATGGAGACAAATGGCAACAGTAAATCAACACCACAAAATCTGTAGGACATAATGAAGGCTGTGCTAAGAGGGAAGTATATTGCAATACAGGCCTACCTCAGGAAAGAAGAACAATCCCATATGAACAACCTAAACTTGCAATTAACTAAACTGGAAAAAAGAGGAACAAATGAGGCCTAACATCAGTAGAAGGAGAGACATAATAAGGACTAGAGCAGAAATAAATAAAACCAAGAAGAATAAAACAATAGAATAAATGAAAGCAAGAGCTACTTCTTCGAGAAAATAACAAAATAGATAACCCCCTAGCCAGACTTATCAAGAAAAAAAGAGAGTCTACATACATAAACAGAATCAGAAATGAGAAAGGAAAAATCACTACAGATACCACAGAAATACCAAGAATTATTAGAGAATATTATGAAAAATTGTATGCTAACAAATTATAACCTAGAAGAAATGGACAACTTTCTAGAAAAAATATAACCTCCCAAGGCTGACCCAGGAATAAACAGAAAACCTGAACAGAC
Organism: Manis javanica; assembly: GCF_040802235.1. NCBI lineage: Eukaryota > Metazoa > Chordata > Mammalia > Pholidota > Manidae > Manis > Manis javanica. Next base: position 189,590,071 of record NC_133156.1, read on the forward strand.
CAATTACCAGCAAGGAAATTGAACTGGTAATCAAAAAAACTACCTAAGAACAAAACTCTTGGACCAGATGGCCTCACTGCTGAATTCTATCAAACATTTAGAGAAGAACAAATATCCATCCTCCTTAAAGTATTCCAAAAAGTAGAAGGAGAGGGAATATTTCCAAACTGATTCTATGAGGCCAACATCACTCTAACACCAAAACCAGGCAAAGATACCACAAAAAAAGAAAATTACAGACCAATATCCCTGATGAATATACATACAAAAATACTTACCAAAATATTAGCAAACCAAATTCAAAAATATATCAAAAAGATCATCCACCATGATTAAGTAGGGTTTATTCCTGGGATGCAAGGATGGTACAATATTAGAAAATCCATCAATGTCATCCACCACATCAATAAAAAGAAGGACAAAAACCACATGATCATCTCCATAGTTGCTGAAAAAGCATTCAACAAAATTCAACATCCATTCATGATAAAAGCTCTCAACAAAATGGGTATAGAGGGCAAGTACATCAATATAATAAAGGCCATATATGACAAATCCACAGCCAACATCATACTTAACAGTGAGAAGCTGAAAGCCTTTCCTTTAAGATTGGGAACAAGACAAGGATGCCCACTCTCTCCACTTTTATTCAACATAGTTCTGGAGGTCCTCGCCACAGCAATTAGACAACACAAAGAAATAAAGGGCATTCAGATTGGTAAGGAAGAAGTTGAACTATCACTGTTTGCAGATAACATGATATTGTACATAAAAAACCCTAAAGAATCCACTCTAAAACTACTAGATCTAATATTTGAATTCAGCAAAGTTACAGGATGCAAAATTAATACACAGAAATCTGTTGCATTCCTACACACTATCAATGAACTAGCAGAAAGAAAATCAGGAAAACAATTCAATTTACAATTGCATCAAAAAGAATAAAATACCTAGGAATAAACTTAACCAAGGAGCTGATAGACCTATATCCTGAAAACTACAAGACACTCATGAGAGAAATTAAAGACACCAATAAATGGATACACATCCCTTACTCATAGTTAGGAAGAACTGAAATTGTCAAAATGGCCATCCTTCCTACAGCAGTCTACAGATTCAGTTCAATGCCTATCAAAATACCAATGGCATTCTTCAACAAACTAGAGCAAATAGTTCTAAAATTCATATGGAACCACAAAAGACCCCAAAGAGCCAAAGCAATTCTGAGAAGAAAGATTAAAGCTGGTGGGATTATCCTCCCCAACTTCAAGTTCTACTACAAAGCCACAGTAATCAAGACAATTTGGTACTGGCACAAGAATAGACCCATAGACCAATGGAACAGACAAGAGAGTGCAGGTATAAACCCAATCATATATGGTCATTTAATATATGATATAGGAGCCTTGGACATACAATGGAGAAGTAACAGCCTCTTCAACAACTGGTGTTCACAAAACTGGACAGCTACATGCAAGATAATGAAACTGGATTATTGTCTAACCCCATACACAAAAGTAAACTCAAAATGGATCAAAGACCTGAATGTAAGTCATGAAACCATGAAACTCTTAGAAGACAACATAGGCAAAAATCTCTTGAATATTAAAGTGAGCAAACATTTTCCTGAACACATCTCCTTGGGCAAGGGAAACAAAAGGAAAAATAAACAAATGGGACTATATCAAGCTAAAAATCTTCTGTACAGCAAAGGACACCATCAACAGAACTAAAAGGCATCTTACAGTATAGGAGAATATATTTGTAAATGACATATCTGACACATGGTTAACATCCAATACATATAAAGAACTCACATGCCTCAACAAACAAAAAGCAAATAACCCAGTTTAAAAATGGGCAGAGAATATGAAAAGACAGTTCTCCAAAGAAGAAATTCACATGGCCAACAGACACATGAAAATATGCTCCACATCGCTAATTACCAGGGAAATGCAAATTAAAATCACAATGAGAAATCACCTCACACTGGTTAGGATGATCAGCATCAAAAAGACTAAGAACAACAAATGCTGGCGAGGATGCGGAGAAAAAGGAACCCTCCTACACTGCTGGTGAGAATGTAAGCTAGTTCAACCATTGTGGAAAGCAATATGGAGGTTCCTCAAAAAACTAAAAATAGAAATATCATTTACCTGCATATTTCACTCCTAGGAATTTACCCTTAGAATGTAGGTTCCCAGTTTCAAAAAGACATATGCACCCCTATGTTTATTCCAGCACTATTTACAATAGCCAAGATACGAATGCAGCCTGAGTGTCCATCAGTTGATGAATGGATAAAGAAGATGTCATACATATACACAATGGAATACTATTCAGCCATAAGAAAGAAACAAATCCTATCATTTGCAACAACATGGATGGAGCTAGAGGGTATTATGATCAGTGAAATAAGCCAGGCAGAGAAAGACAAATACCAAATCATTTCCATCATTTGTGGAGTATAACAACAAAGAAAAACTGAAGGAACGAAACAGCAGCAGACACCCAAACTCCAGGAAAGGACTAGTGGTTACCAAAGGGGAGATGTGGGGGTGTCGGGTGTGGAGGGAGGGAGAGGGGATTGAGAGGTATTATTATTATTAGTAGTAGTAAACATGGTGTGTGGTGGATTATGGGGAAGACAGTGTAACACAGAGAAGACAAGTAGTGACTCTGTGGCATCTTAGTACACTGATGGACAGTGACTGCAGTAGGGCATGGGGGGGATTCGATAATATGGGTGAATGTCATCAACACATTGTTTTTCATGTGAAACCTTCATAAGAGTGTATATCAATAATACCTTAATAAAAAATTGTAAAAAAATATAAATAAAACAAGAACTAAAAATTACTGTATTCTACCTTATGTTTTACAGTCTCAAAAAAATACACTGTAGAGACAGTTTGCGGGAGTTATATTCCCTTAATTTTTGCTTATCTGGAAATTGTTTAATCCCTGCTTCAAATGTAAGTGATAATCTTGCCAGGTAGAGTATTCTTGATTTGAGGCCCTTCTGTTTCATTTACTTAAATATATCATGCCACTGCCTTCTGGCCTGTAAGGTTTCTGCTAGAAATCTGATAGCCTGATGGGTTATCCTTTGCATATGATCTTTTTTCTTTCTCTGGCTATTTTTAATACCCTCTCCTTGTCTTTGATCTTTGCCATTTTAATTATTATATGTCCTGCTCTTTTCTTCCTTTTTTCCCTTGTGTTTGGAGATCTCTGTACTTCCATGACCTGAGAGACTATTTCTTTCTCCATACTGGGGAATTTTTCAGCAATTATTTCCTCAAATAGACTTTCTGTCCCTTTTTCTCTTTCTTCTTTTTTTGGTACCCCTATGATGCGAATATTGTTTCTTTTGGATTGGTTGCACAGTTCTTTTATTATTCCTTTATTCCTAGAGATGCATTTTCTCTCTGTGCCTCAGTTTCTTTGTTTTCCCATTTTCTAATTTCTATTTCATTTACTGTCTCCTCTACCTCATCTAATCTACTTGTAAAACCCTCCATTGTATGTTTCATTTCAGATACTGTATTTTTTAAGGTTTCTGTTCCTTTCTTGTAGCCCTCCCTGATATTTTGAATATTTTTCTGTAGCTCTGTGACCATGTTTGTGATTTATATTTTGAAAACTTTATCAGGAAGATTGGTGATTTCAGTTTCACTTAGCCCTCTTTCTGGTGTTTGAGGGATAGGGTTTGTACAAAGTTCTTTAGCCATTTCATATTTCTAATGATTACTATGGTATAATAAGTTTGGATGGGTGGTGCTCTAGTGCCCAGAAGCTCTTCTCTCTGGAATTGACAGCACCTGGAGCAATAGTGGGGGTCACAGGCACACAGTGCTGGCACCTGCCAGGAAGAAAGAGCTCTTTCCTGCTTTCCCGCTGCAGTGCCTGCCTCCACTGCCAGTTCCAGTGGGCCAAGTGCACAGGGAGGAGCCTCTTTGTTCTGCCCCTGTAGGTGCCATATGTGTGGCCACCCTCCGGCTGGCCTGGAATGATGGCAGGAGCAGCAGGTGTGCCGAAAGCCTACTATATTTTTATATATTGTGGGACATATTTACTGAATGCCTACTGTATTTTTTTATATTGTGGGACATATCTGTAAGTTTTCAACAACTTTTGAAAACAAAGTGTCAAAGTTCAAATGTTACAATTTCTGCAGCTGTGCTATATATGTGCTGTATGTACATATATACATGTTCTATGTGACAGAAATATATATACAGGCTCCAGGTTCAGTGCCAGACCACTGCAATCAAGTGAGTATCACAATAAAGCAAGTCAATGATTTTTTTGTTTTCTCAGTGCATATAAAAGCCATATTTACACTGTACTGTAGTCTTTTAAGTGTGTAATTACATTATGTCTAAGAAAAAATTAATTAAAAAATAAATACTTTATTGCTTACCTAACCATCATCTGAACTTTCAGTGAGTCATAATCCCTGATCACAGATCACCATAACAAATATAACAAAGAAAATACTGGAAATATTGCAAGAATTGCCAAATATGATATAGAGACACAAAGTGAGCAAACACTTTTACAAAAATGGCACTGATAGCTTTTTCATCACTGGTTGTCATAAACTTTCAATTTTTGAAATACACAGTTATCTATGAAGTTCAATAAAGTGAAATACAATATAACATTTGCCTGTACATATACATACTGATATGTTGCTCATGTTTAAGGTGACACTTGATAGTCTTTTGATTAATATTTGATTAATATGCAGGCCTATGCATAACAGCTGAAGAAAAAAATGGCTGTGTGAACACACTCGATCCATTTCTTACAGGTTCTGAATTCTGTCCGCACAGAATGGGATCCACTGGATGTTTGCTTTAGCACCAAACAGCCTCATCAGGTGTTGACTGTGGAACATTCCATCAACATTGACAAAGAGTCCATGGCTGATAGCTGCATCTATCAATGTGTTCGGAACAAAATCCAGTGTGTATCAGTCACCAGAATACCACTAAGATCAAAGGCCATTAGTTGCTGCAGGAATGTTACTGAAGACAAACTAATTCTGGGCTGTGAAGATTCTTCAGTAATTCTTTATGAAACTCACCGTAGAGTGACTCTCTTAGCCCAGGCTGGACTTCGGCCTTCATTAATAAGCTGTCACCCAAGTGATGCCATCCTGCTAGTTGGCAGTAACCAAGGGGAGCTGCAAATTTTTGATATGGCTCTATCACCTATTTACATCCAGCTCTTGGCTGAAGATCGCTCACCCAGGGAGATTCTGCAGTTCAATCAGTTCTTTGATATTTCCAGCAGTCTTGTTCAAATGCAGTGGCTAGCTCCTCGGGTTGTTTCTCAGAAGCCTGAAAGTGAGGACATCTATGATCTCCTCTTCCTTAGGTTTGACAGAGGACCTTTGGGTGTACTTTTGTTTAAACTTGGTAAGTCAAGGATATTGGTGAGTAATTAAAGTGTTTTATGATGGCAGCATTATAATTAAGACAAAACTATTCTTGGAATATACATTTTCTATTTGTCATCTCATATGTATATGCTTGCCTTTCAAACATCTCATATAATTTCCTTAAGAAAGCTTTGTGATGATTTTCTAAATGTCAAGGAACCTTAGAGATTGAAGAACTTAGAAACTGTCCTAATTGTCCATTGTGATGAATAAAAAGCTTAAAGTTCACATTTGATGCTTTCCAAAATAAACTGTCTACTAAATATTTTTCATAAGGAATACTTTGGTGAATAGTTTACAAGTACTTAATATATCCATTTAAAAAATTCTGTGTTGTAGAAATATAATACATTTTCTATTTAAATTGTTTTAAATTTTAAGTGTTCATTGCTTCCCAGATTGGAATTATAAAGCATGTGTTTTAAAAGAGAAAGCAAATTTTTGGTTGGAATTTGCTAAACATTTTGTGGAACTTTTTTGTTTCCTTTTCAAATAAAAATATTAAAAAGAATTAATATTAAAACCATTTATTAATGTGACCCATTTCAACTAGGAAACTTTAAAATAAAAATGTACTATTATGATTTATTTATCTTTCGTAGTTTCACATTACCAGCTATGCCCTGAAGTATGTGATTTTTTAGAGGTAATTTTGTATGATCTAACACTCTTGAGAGAATCTCACTTAGGTTTAAAAAGATAGATTTTAATTAACGAACACTATGGCTCTTGAAAAGAGAAAAGTAAATACATTTTAAAACCACTTACAGTTTTTGGCTCTGGTACAAAGTTAAGTTTTTAAAGATATTGTTGTGCTTATTAAATAGCTGTCAATTTACTTTTTTTTTTAAGTATCTTCTTGCCTCTGAAGTTGAACCCATGAAATAAATCTAGTGAGAATGACTAGATTACCTGAAAGATATAGTGGATATGAGGGCTATGTTCTTTCCACTTAAGAAAAAAGTGCGTTTCACTCTATCATAATGTTATTGTTCAAAGAAAGAACGTTTGGAATCTCATTTATTATGAGATAATCCAGTTCCACTTTGCCCAACTACATGCTTAACAGTTGTATGTCTCCATACACAACACTCATTAAAGTGGATGTTAGATGTTTTGCATGTCTGTTAAAACACACACACACACACACACACACACACACACACACACACACACACACACACACACACACACACACACACACACACACACACACACACACACACACACACACCCTCTAAATTACTCAGGTACCTGTCAAACAGAAGGCTGTCTGCCCACATATACCTAGCTTTTCTTCAGCTCTCTCTTGTGGGCCTACTCACAACAGCTTTGCAAAAAGCACAGCTTTCTCTTCCTATCTCTAGCACATTTGCCTTCTTACTAAAGTAAACAGGCTCTCAGTATAGGGATTTAGAGGGCTTCCTGCTAATTGCCAGCTTGTAAACTTAATTGGACTGTCTCCCTGGGCACTATTCCTAAATCAATTAGGCAATGAGTTGGCTGTCACCTCTTTTTCCCAAGAAGGTCTCTTGGAAGAGAATTATCCAATAGAAGTCAAGCATTCAAATGAAAAGGTGGTAACTTCTGCAACTGACATCATTTAAATTTTATTTTCAATAAAAATTTTACATTTTACAGAATAGAGAAATTTTATATTTATAAGCTTTTAAAAAGACCTAAGTATGGCATTTCCCAGGATTTCAAAAAATATATTATAAGATTAATGTTTATTACAGATTATTTTTCCCAGGAAGAGTAGATTCCTTGAAATGGTAGATTCCAACTAATAACAGATCTTTTTTTTTAAAGAAAGCCCTGTTCAAAGAACAGATTTTTCTTATGATCTGCTACTAAATACATCCAAAAATTTTAATATACTTCTTGAATTAACACAGTGCTGATTCTGGGCATCCATGTGGAATTTTCATGTATAATTCAAGTTGCTGCATATATAAACAGGTAGTTGCATGTGCAGTTTCCCCACTAGGGAGCATTTATGAGATTATTTTCATATGCTTGTTATGCAAGCCTTTGGAAAATTTGACATGGAAGGTGTAACTTACAATTTAAGAAGCTGAGATAGATCATAGTTTAAAATAGAATGTTGTCATATGTAAACTTGGCTGTGAGTAGTGCCAATATGATAGGATTTTTGGAGTTTGACTCTTAGAATAGGTCAGCTAGTGTAATTTTGAAGGAAAACTCTGTTCCAAAGCTAGAGCTTCCATTCTAAATCCTTGTAATCACTCAAATGCACTGGGGATTAAAAGGCCATTACCACTGCTATTAGAAGAATGCACAGAACATGTCTTCCTCAGGAGGGAGCTAGAAGTGTCATCCTCCCACATGGAGGCCAAGGAGTACTGTTTTATAAAAAGCAATATGTAATGAGAATTTATTTACCTGGCAATACTGTCCTGTATTTCCACATACATAGACTAAGATTAATTTTAAAAATAGGAGTCCTTAATTATACTACTGAAATCATAAAATTTTTCCATTCTCATTGATGCCTTTCACACCCTTCACTTATCTCTTTAAACTCACATGATCAGCTCCCTATCCATTCAACGGAGAATCTCACCTTTTGATTGGTGCTTCATTACGTTTTTCTGCTTTATCAATACCCACCCACCCACCCATCCACTTATCTACATGTCCGTAAATCTCATCTCAATGGAAAGGGAGCTCTTCCTCTTGTCCAAGAGTAGTTTCACAACAAAATTCCACTCTGGATCCCACAACATTCGCTTTGACACTGTAAGTTTGTCACCCTTCCCACTTCCCCCACCGATCTTGATACATCAGCAATTATATACCCAAGTCACAGCATAAAACAAGCAAACATCTCTTCCTTAAAATTGTTTCCCCTGTTATTAATGAAATGTTCACTTTCCTTGCATAATCAAACACATTGAAATGATAGTGAATGACTGGCTTTGCCTGCTGCTTCACTTCCATTCAGTCCTCACAGTACTGTGTTCTAGCTCATGTCTTCAGTGTTCTCCTGGAAGTGCTCTTGGCAAGATCAGCAGTGACTTTCTGCTTAAGAAACTGACTACTGTGGAGTTCCAGTTGCTCCATATTCTCACTAACACTTAGTATTAGTCCTTTTAATTTTAATCATTCTAGTGAGTGTGTGGTAGTGTTAAAATTTGCATTTCCTTGATGACTATTGGAATAGAGAATTTTTATGTGCTTATTTGACATGTATCTTCTTTGATGAAGTATATATTCAAATCTTTTGCCCAAATTTAATTGCATTGTTAGTTATTATTGAGTTGTACGAGGTGTTTTAAAAATATATATATATATATATATATCCTAAATACAAGTCCTTTGTAAGATACTATTATTGGGAATATTTTCTTCCAGCCTGTAATTTACCTTTTGATTTTCTTAACAGTGTGTTTTGGGCAGCAGAGGTTTTTAATTTTCATGAAATTCAGTTCTTAAATTTCTTTATTTTATGGCTTATGCCTTTTATGTCCTATCTTAAAACTGTTTGTCTAACCCTTTTCTCTTCTAGAAGTTTTGTTTTAGTTTTTTAATTAGCTTAACAGTTTATTTCAAGTATATTTTTTGCATGTGGGTGATGTGTGGGTTGAAATAAAATTATTAATATGAACATTCACTTGTTCCAGCACCAATTGTTGGAAAGACTATCCTTTATCCATAGAATTACCTTAACTATATGTTTGTGTCCATGAATAGATGCTATTCTCTTTTACTAATCTATATGTTTATACTTAAGTTAGTACCACACTGTCTTAATTACTATGGCTTTTATAGTAAATCTTGAAATCAGACACTGCTAGTCATCTAACTTTGTTCTTTTTCAAATTGTTTTGGCTACTCTAGATCCTTTCAATTTCTATATAAATGTTTTGTGCTTGTGTGTGCTTTAGATACTATTCCAGTTTTATTTTATTTTTATTGCAATAAAGTTGCTATACATTATGTTTTCAGATGTACAACAGTTACTGGATAATTGTATACATTACTAGATGCTTGCCACAATAGATGTAGCTACCCCATTGTCATATGAATATAGTATAGTATTATTGGATAATTTCTCTATGTTGTACTCCATTTCTATGTCTAACTTATTTAACAGTTTGCAGTTTGTACTTCTTCATCCTCTTCACCTATTCCACCACCTCTTTCCCTATGGTAATCAACAGTTTGTTGTCTACATTTGTGGGTCTCTTCCTTTTTTGTTTGTTTTTTATATTCCATCTGTAAGTGAAATCATACGATATTTGTCTTTCTTTGACTGGTTTATTTCCCTTAGCATACCCTCTAAGTCCATTCATGTTGCAAATGGCAAATTTCCTTCTATTTTATGGCTAAACAACATTCCATTGTGTGTAATGTATGCCACATCTTCACTATCCATTCATCTGTTGATTGGCACTTTGGTTGCTTCTATATCCTCACTATTGTAAAGAATGCTGCAATGAACATAGATGTGCAGTTACCTTTTTGAATTACTGATTTTGTTTTCTTCAAGTAAATTCTCAGGAGTGGAATTACTGGGTTGTATGGTATTTCTATTTTTAGTTTTTGGAGGAACCTCCATACTGATTTCCATAGTGGCTGCACCAATTCACATTCCCACCAACAGCGAAGGAAGGTTCCCTTTTCTCCACATTCTTGCTGACCACTTTTCTCTTTGATAGTGGCCATTCTGTCTGGTGTGAGATGATAACTCACTGTGGTTTTAATTTGCATTTCCCAAATCATTAGTGATGTTGAACATCTTTTCATGAGTCTGTTGGCTGTCTGTATGTCTTCTTTAGAATAATGTCTACAGGTCCTCTGATATTTTTTTAATTGGATTCTTTATTTTTTTGCTGTTGAGTTGTCTGAGTTCTTTATACATTTTGGATTTAACCCCTTGTCAGATATATCATAGTGAATATACTCTCCCATATGATTGGTTGTCTTTTTGTTTTGCTGAAGGTTTCTTTTGCTATGCAGAAGCATTTTAGTTTGATGTAGTCCTACTTCATTTTTTCTACCTGCCCTGCCCACCCCACCTACTTGTTCATTTTTACTTTTGTTTCCCTTGCCCAGGAAGAAATATCTATTAAGAAATTTCTCATGCTGTAGTTCATGAGATTCTTGCCTATGTTCTCTTCTTTTTATGGTTTCCTGTCTTACATTTAGGTGTTTAATCCACTTGAAGTTTACTTTTGTGTATGGTGTAAAAGAGTGATCTAGTTTCATTCTCTTACATGTAGCTGTCCAGTTTTCCCAAAACCATTTATGGAAAATACTGTCTTTCCCCCTTTGTATATTCATGGCTCCTTTATCATACATTAATTGACCATATATGTGTGGGTTTATTTTTGGGTTCTTTATTCTGTTTCATTGATATATGGGTCTGTTCTTGTGCCTGTACCATACTGTTTTGATTACTATAGCTTTGTAGTATAGCTTGAAGTCAGGAATCATAACACTCCCAGTTTTGTTCTTCTTTCTCAAGATTGATTTGGGTATTTTGTGGTTACATATAAATTTTAGGATTATTTGCACTAGTTCATTGAAAAATACATTGGTATTTTGATAGCGATTGCATGAATCTGTTAGTTGCTGTGGGCAGCATGGCCATTTTGACAATATTAATTCTTCCTTTCCATGAGCATGGGATAAATTTACATTTATTTGTGTCCTCTTCAGTTTCTTTCATCAGTCTCATAGTTTACAGTGTATAGGTATTTCATCTCCTTGGTTAGGTTTATTCCAAAGTTTTTTATTTTTTTGGTGCAATTGTAAATGGAAATGTTTTCCTGATTTCTCTGTCTGCTAGTGTGTTGTTAGTATATAGGAATGCACAGATTCTGTATATTGTATCCTATGACTTCTGAATCCAGTTACTAGTTCTAATAGTTTTTGGTGGAGTTCATAGGGTTTTCTATATATATAGTATCATATCATCTGCAAATAGTGATGGTTTTACTTCTTCTTTACCAATTTGGATGCCTTTTATCTCTTTGTCTTGTTTGATTGCTATGGATAGGACTTACAGTAGTATGTTAAATAAAAGTGGTCAGAGTGGGGATCTTCATATTGTTTCTCATCTTAGAGTAAAATCTTTCTGCTTTTCACTGTTGAGTATGATGTTGGCTGTGGGTTTATAATATATGGTCTTGATTATGTTGAGGTATGTTCCCTGTATACCCATCTTGTTGAGAGTTTGTATCATAAATGGAAGTTGAATTTTGTTAAATGCTTTTTCAGCATCTATTGAGATGATTATGTTGTTTTTAATCATTTATTTTGTTAATGTGTTGTATCGTATTGATTGATTTACAAATATTGTACCATCCTTGCATCCCTGGAATAAATCCCACTTGGTTGTGATGGGTGATCCTCTTAATGTATTTTTGAACTTTGGTTGCTAATATTTTGAGGATTTTTGCATTTGTATTCATCAGGATATTGGTCAGTAGTTTTCTCTTTTTGTAGTGTCTTTGTCTGGTTTTGGTATTGGAATAATCTGGACTTATAAAATGAATTTTGAAGTATTCCTTCCTCTTCTACTTTTTGGAATACTTTACGGATAGGTACTGGCTTGTCATTAAATATTTGGTAGAATTCACTTATGATATCATCTGGTTCTGGACTTTTGGTTGGGAGCTTTTTTTTTTTTACTAATTTAATTATGTTACTAGTAATCTTTAATATTTTCTGTTTCTTTCTGGGTCAGTCTGAGAAGATTTTATGTTTCTAGGAATTTGTTATTTCTTCTAGGTTGTTCAATTTATTGGCATGTAATTTTTCATTGAATTCTGTTATAATTCTTTGAATTTTTGTGGTGTCAGTTGTAACTCCTCCTTTTTCATTTCTGATTCTGTGTCCTCTTTGTTTTTTTCTTGATAAATCTGGTTAAGGGTTTGTCTATTTTGTTTATCTTCTCAAGGAACCAGCTCTTGGTTTCACTGATTTTTTTTCTATTTTTTTCTATTTTTATTATTCTCATTTATTTTTGCTCTGATCTTTATGTTCCCCCTTCTACTAAATTTGGGCTTTGTTTATTTTTCTTTTTCTAATTCCTTTAGTTATAGAGTTAAGTTGTTTATTTGTGTTTGTTCTTGTTTCTCGAGATAGGCCTATATTGCTATAGACTTCCCTCTTAAAACCACTTTAAGATCCCACAAATTTTGAACTGCTGTGATTCTGTTTTCATTTCTCCCAATATATTGTTTGATTTCCTCTTTGATCTTTTCCTGGATCCACTGATTTTTAGAAGCATGTTGTTTAGCCTATGCATGTTTGTGTGTTTTCCCATTTTTTTCTTGTAATTTATTTCTCATTTCATACCACTGTGGTCTGATAAGATGATTGATAAAATTTCATTTTCTTAAATTTATTAAACACTTTTTGTGTCCTAATATATGATCTGTTTTGGAGAATATTCATGTGCACTTGAGAGAAATGTATATTCTGTTGCTTTGGGGAGAATGTTCTGTAAATATCTGTTAAGTCCATCTGGTCTAATGGTCATTCAATGCCTCTATTTCCTTTTTTATTTTCTGTCTGGATGATCTATCCAGTGATATAAGTGGGATGTTCAGATCCCCTAATATAATACAGTGCCTATCAAAATATTGAGAGCATTCTTGAAACTAGAACAAATAGTCCTAAAATTCAAATGGAGCCACAAAAATACCAAAAAACCAAAGCAATCCTGAGAAGGAAGAATAAAGCTGGGTGATTGTGCCCTCCAACTTCAAGCTGTACTAAAAAGCCACAGTAATCAAGACAATTTGGTACCAGCACAAGAACAGACCCATAGATCAATGAAATAGAATAGAGAGTCCAGATATAAACTCACACACATATAACCAATTACTATATGATAAAGGAACCATGGATATACAATGGGGAAGTAACAGCCTCTTCAACAACTGGTGCTGGCAAAACTGGATGGCTACATGTAAGAGAATGAAACTGGATTACTGTCTAACTCCATACACAAAAGTAAACTTGAAATGGATAAAAGACCTGAACATAAATCATGAAACCATAAAACTCTTAGAAGAAAACATAGGCAAAAATCTCTTGAATATAAACATGAGCAACTTTTCCTGAACAGATCTCCTTGTGCAAGGGAAACAAAATTAAAAAGTGAACAAATTGAACTACATCAAACTAAAAAGCTTTGTACAGCAAAGGACACCATCAGCAGAACAAAAAGGCATCCTACAGGATGGGAAAATATATTCATAAATGACATATCCGATAAGGTGTTAAATCCAAAATATATAAAGAGCTCATACACCTCAACACCCAAAAAGCAAATAACCTGATTAGAAAATGGGCAGAGGATCTGACAGATACTTCTCCAAAGAATAAATTCAGATGGACAACAGGCACATGAAAAGGTGTTCCACATCACTAATCATCAGGGAAATCCAAATTCAAACCACAATGAGATATCACCCCACACCAGTTAGGATGGCCACTATCCAAAAGAAAGGGAACAACAAAGTGCTGGTGAGGATGCGGAGAAAGGAGAACCCTCCTATGCTGTTGGTGGGAATGTAAATTAGTTCAACCATTGTGAAAGCAGTATGGAGGTTCCTCAAAAAACTAGAAATAGAAATACCATTTGACCAAGTAATTCCACTCTTAGGAATTTACCCAAAGAAAACAAGATCCCAGATTAAAAAAACATGCACCCCTATGTTTATTCCAGCACTATTTACAATAGCCAAGATACGGATGCAGCCTGAGTGTCCATCAGTTGATGACTGGATAAAGAAGATGTTGTACATATACACAATGGAATATTATTCAGCCATAAGAAGGAAACAAATCCTACCATTTGCAACAACATGGATGGAGCTGGAGGGTATTATGCTCGGTGAGATTAAGTGAGGCAGAGAAAGACAAGTACCAAGTGATTTCACTCATTTGTGAAGTATAACAAAGCAAAACTGAAGGAACAAAACAGCAGCAGACTCACAGACTCCAAGAAGAGATTAGCAGTTACCAAAGGGAAAGAGGGTGGGGAGTGTGGTGGGAAGGGAGAAGGCGATTAAGGGGTGATATGATTAGCACACATAATGAATGTAGTGGTTCATGGGGAAGGCAGTATAGCATGGAGAAGACAAGTAGTGACTCTACAGCATCTTACTACATTGATAGACAGTGACTGCAAAGGGGTATGTGGTAAGGGGGACTTGATAATATGGGTGAATGTAGTAACCACAGTGTTGCTCATGTGAAACCTTCATAAGATTATATATCAATAATACCTTAATAAAACAAAAAGATCCCCTAATATGATTGTGTTGCTCTTAATTTTTCCCTTTAGGTCTGTTAGTATTTAGTTTATATATTTAGGTGCTCCTCTATTAGATGCATAGGTATTTATGATTTTTATATCCTTGTGTTGTACTGATTTCTTTATCATTATGTAATGTCCTTTTTTGTCTCTTGTAACTTTCTTTGTTTTGAAGTCCATTTTGTCTGGTATAAGTATTGCAGCACCAGTTTCTTTTTCACCCCTATTTGCATGTTATATCTTTTTCCATCTCTTCAGTTTCAGTCTGTATGTGTCCTTAGGTCTGAAGTGCTTGTAGGCAACAAATAGATGGGTCTTTTTTTTTATCCATTAAGTCACTCTATATCTTTTAATTGGGGCATTTAGGCCATTTACATTTGAAATAATTATTGCTGTGTGTGTACTTACTGCTATTTTGTTAAATGTTTCTTTGTTTTAGTTGTTCTCTGATCCTTTCTTCTTCTCTTGTTTTGTAGTTTATGACTTTCTTTAGTGTTGTGGTTAGGTTCCCTTCTCTTTCTTTTTTGTGTATCTATTATAAGTTTTTCTTTGTGGCCACCATTGGGTTCTTAAATGATGTCCTATCAATATAACAGTCTATAATAAGGTGATGGTCACTTATGTTTGAATGAATTCTGACACTACTGCATTTCTTACTCCCCTTTCTCCACATTTAATGTATATAATACCTTCTTCTACACCTTTTTATTAAGTGATTTCATTAACTAATTTTTAGATGTAATTGCTGTTGTTATTTTTGTCTTTTTGACCTTCATACTTGTTTTCAAGTAATGGGTCTCCTGCCTCTGGCATATGTTTGCTTTACCAGTGGAAAATTTTCCCTTTCTTAAATTTCTTGCTTGTCTTTAGGGTATTTCCTCTTTATCTTAAAGAAATTCCTTTACTATGTTTTTGTAGGGCTGGTTTACTAATGGTGAACTCTTTTAACTTATGTTTATTTGCAAAGGTCTTTATCTCTCCTTCATTTCTGAATGATAATAACCTAGCTGGCTATAATATTCTTATTTTGAGGCTTTTTTCTATTCAGCACCTTGACTATATCATGCCATTCCCTTCTGGCCTCTAGAGTTTCTGCAGAAAAATTAGCTGATAACCTGTGGGGCTTCCCTTGTACATAATTTGTTGCTTTTTTATTTCTGCTTTTAAGATTCTCTCTTTGTCTTTTATCTTTGACATTTTGATTACAATGTGTCTTGGTGTGGACCTCCTTGAGTTCTTCTTGCTTGGAGCGCTCTGTGATTCCTCTCTCTCTCTCTCTCTCTCTCTCTCTCTCTCCTCTTTGTGGAACTCCTATAATGGGGATGTTAGAGCATTTGATATTGTCCTGGAGCTCTCTTAGCCTATCCTCATTTATTTTAAGTCTTTCTTCCTTCTGCTGTTCATTCCTTCCAGTGTATTTTTTATTTCATCTGTTGAATTCTTCATTTCTGATTGGCTTCTTTTGAGACTTTCTCTTTGTTGAGGTGTGCCTTGAATTCTACTATTGTTTTCTCAAGTCTGGTGGGTATCTTTATAAGCATTACTTTAAACTCTTTATAAGGTAGATTGGTTAACTGTGTTTCATTTAGCTTTTTTTTCTGGTTTCTTTTCTTGTTCTGTCATTTAGCATGTATTCTCTGTCTTCTCATTTTGTATGACTTTCTGTGCTTGTTTCTATGAATTAGTTGAAAAGCCTCACTCTCCCAGTCTTGAAGGACTGGTCTTGTGTAGCATAGTCCCCTGTGTGTAGATGGCATGTGCCTTGTGGTTTGGCAAGCTGTAAGCCAAGTAAGGTAGAGACAGTGTTTTCCTGGTGCTGGGGTTTCCAGGGCATGATCCCAAGGGTACAGCCTTGGGGGCCCTGTGGAGGGGCTTCTGAATGGAGACCTGTTGGTTATGTACTTGTGGTGGGAGTGTGGTGGGCCACGGCAGGTTAGGGGAGCACACCTGGCAACTCCTGGTGGCACACTCAATCCCTTGTATGTCCTCACCCAAATGCCCATGCACACTTTGGGCTGCTTGGCACCACTTTGAGGAATTCCTGTGTTGGTGCTCACAAGGTCCTGTTCACAGTGTGGAGTCAGGCTTCATGAACATTTCCCCCATGGCTCATGCGTGCTCTGGGCTATTCATGGGAATTCCCACATCAGTGACCTCAGGTCACACTGGCAGCTGAGATCAGGCACTGGCCCAGCACACACACTCCCCACTTGCTCTGGGGAGCATCTCAGTGACACCAGCCCACAGATTTGTACACCCTCCTGTGAGCTAGGAAACCTTCTCAGTCCTGCTGATAAGGCTGGGCCAGTGGATAACAGTAGGCAACAAGGCAGGACTGTTGGAGTATGCCCAGATCTTGCTCTCAGCCGCACCAAGAGGTGCAGAAGGAGCACAAACAGTGGTGCTAGTTGGCTTCTCTGATCCTGGATTGCCTTCAATTGTTTCCCTGCCAAGTGTTGGATGTTTAGTTCTGAAACAAGTTCTTTCACTTAAGGTCTACTTTCATTAAACTTCAAGGCTCTTTTCCTGTTCCTCAGGGCAGGGAATCCATGCCTGGCTCTCCAAGCGAGACCCCTCCTCTACCCAGTGCCAGTGGCCGTGCTGGAGGTGGGATTCCCACAGTTACTGTGTCTCTGCCTCTCCTGCCATTTTGGGCTTTTTAAAAAATTTGATCCTCTGTCCCTCATTGTACAGAAGGTGTTCACTTTAGTCTTCATTTTTCTTCAGGGTGAGATTCTCTATACGTAGGTACAGATTCAGTGTGCTCAGTGGGGAGGTGAGAGAAGGTGAATTAAGGCTCTCTCTACTCTGCCATCTCCCCAGAATCCCTGATTATCTTTTGTTGCTTAATGTGAAGTCCCTCAGCATGTCTGTAGCTTTCTAGGTTCTTTATGTTTTTCTGCTGCACACCACAGTATTAATTGGAATTTATAAAGTCCTCTAAGCTACTGTGGCTCCTTCCCACCTCTCCCAGTGATTCTCTCTATAAATTTTAAAACTGACTTGTCAGTTTCTACAGAAACACTTGATGAGATTTTGATAGTGGTTATGGTGAATCTGTAGATCAGTTTGAGGTGGATGACAATTTAACAGTATTAAGTCCCCTGATCTATGAATACAGTATCTCTCTCCATTTATTCAAGTCTTTTAAAATTTCTCTCAGCAGTGTTTTATAGTTTAGATGTAAAGGTCTTGTATATGTTTTGTTCATGTTTTTGGATGCTATTGTAAATAGTATCTTTAATTACAATTATTGATTGTTCATTGGGATTATCTAGAAATAAAAATTTTAAATATTGAACATGTATCTTGCAACCCTGTTAAACTAATTTCTTAGTTGTAGTAACTTTTTTGTAAATACCTTAGGATTTTCTACTTAGATGGTTATGACAGTGCACTTAAAAAGTTTTCCATCTTCTCATCCAAACTGTATGCTTTTACTTTGTATTCTTCCCTTATTATACTGGCTAGGACTTCCAGTACAACATTAAATAGAAGTAGCAAGAGAGGACAGCCTTGCTTTGCTTCTGATCCTAGGTGGAAAGCATTTAGTCTTTCATTTTAAATATGATGTAATTAGGTTGAGGAAGTCCCTTTCATTCCTATGATGCTGAGATATACTATCTTGAGTGGATACTGAATTCTTCCAAGTGCTTTTTTCTGCATTTATTGACATGACTGTTTTTTCTGGTCAGTTGTGAATTATATTGGTTTTCAGATGTTTCAGTGACCTTGCATTTATGGGATAAATCTCCCTTGTTCATGATATATTATCCTTTTAATATATTTCTGGATTTATTGATATTTTATTAAGGGTTTTGTATCTGCTTATGGGAGATATTGGTTTGTAGTTTTCTTTTCCTCTAATGTCTTTATCAGTGAAATGCTACCATCATGGAATGAACTGGGAAGTGCTCCTTTTATTTTGAGTTGTGTAGAGTTGATATTATTTCTTAATGTTTGAGAAAATTTGCAAATGAATCCTTCTAAACATGAAGGTTTGTTTTGTGTGTGTGTGTACGTGTGTGTATGTGTGTGTGTATGTGTTTTAAACTACAAATTCATATTTAAGTAATACAAGGTCTTTCAAGTTATCTGTTCCTTCTTGAATGAGCTTTGACAGCTTTAATCTCCCAAGTAACTGTACTAAACCATAGTTTGGGTTTTTAAAGGAAAGACCAATTAATTTGTTTATGTTTATTGTATAAATTGCATTAATTTATGTTTATTATATAAAGTTATTCATATTAGTCACTATTTTTTAATGTCTATAGTTCTATAGCTATTATCCTTGATATTGTTAAGCTCTATCTCCTCTCTCTTTTCAACTTAGGTAGAGGTTGGTCAATTTTGCTGATAATGTCAAATAACCAGCTTTTGAGTCCACTGATTTGATTATTTTCTATATCATATTTTTATTATTTCCTTCCTTCTATTTATTTTAGGTCTAGTTTTCTCTTCCTTTCCTATACTCGTAATGCAGAAGCTTGGATTGTAGATTTTAGATCTTTCTTCTTTTCTGATTGAAACTTTTAAAGCTAGAGATTACCCTCTAAGTACTGCTACAGCTACATCTTACTAATTTAGATGTTATATTTTATTTTTATTTTTTCAAAATATTTTCTAATTTACTTTATGATTCCTTCTTTGACCCATAGCCTATTTAGAAAAAAATTAATTAATTTCTAAATATTTGGAGATTTTCCAGATGTTTTTCTGTAATGATACTTAATTCTATTGCGGTCAGAGAACCTACTCTGTGTGATTTCAACACATTTCAGTTTATTGAGGCTTGTTTTATTACCAGAATATGCTCCACCATGGTCGATGTTCTGTGTGCACTTAAAAATAATGTGTGTTCTGCTGTTTTTGTGTGAAGAGTTTTATAAATGTCAATTAGATCAAATTCATTGATGATGTTTTTCAAGTATTTTCTATTTTTACTAATTTTCTGTTTATATGTTCTGTCAACTAATGAGAGAGAAGTGCTAAAATCCCCAACTACAATTGTTGGCTTTTTTTCTTCTCTTAGGTCTATCAGTTTTTGCTTTATTATTTTAGAGCTCTGTTTTTCGGTCCATTTAAGACTTTTATGTTTCTAAATGCATTTTCAACTCTTTTTTATTAAGGTATAGAATTCTAGGCTAAATCATTTGTATCTCTCACCACTTAAAAAATGTCTTGCTGTTGTCTTCTGACTTGTATAATTTCAAAGACAAAGTTTGCAATTACTTGTATCTTTGTTTCTCTGTACATGATGTGTCCTTTTTCTTTGGCTTCTTCTTAAGATTTTATCACCTTTTGAATGATTTGATTATGATTATATGTTAGGTTTTCTTCTCAATAAGTCAGTTCTTTCTCTTGCTAGAAGTATTGCTAAGGGTGTAGGTGGGGTCAACAGATTTCATATGTTTTCAGTTTACTGCAAAGTTCCCACACATTAATATTTACTGCCAATGAACCACTCTGATTTATGAGGACTTCCAGTGCTTGACTGCAGGTTCATGAAGGTTTTTGAATGATAGCATTTGTTAATTCTACCAACACAAAAAGAATAGTAAAGTTTTATTGCTTACAATAGTCAGGGCAATTCCTTAGATTCCCTATCAAGTTGAGTCCTGTTAGATACAGCACAAGTTCTCATTTTGATGTGACTTGAAGTTATTATAAAGAATTTTGGTATCTTTCTCATAAAGCAATATATTTTTTAAAACCCTGAAACCTATAACTATTCCAGTTAAATTGATGATGTGATGATAGTAATGAAAAAAATCGTAGTAACATTTAAATACTTTATATGCAACTTACAGATAATTTCACATGCATTTTCTCAGTTAGTTTTGTAATTATTTGTACTAAGAAGCTTTTGTAGATGCACTCAAATCAGTAAACACTGGCTGAAGAAAAAAGTTTTACATTCTGCCATTTAAAAACAATTTTAAAAAAAGTTACTTAAAAGTCCTAGTGCTTATTGTCATTTAATTACACAGAAATTATTTGTTTCTAATATCATCCATATTTAATAAATTATAAAATAAAATTAGAATGGTCCCCCTTTGTTTTGTATTCTTATTCCTCTATGATTAGAAATAGATTTTAAGTCATTATAAATTTATTTATATTGAATGAAAATATTTTATAGCAAATATTGGTTGTGAAGGGGATCAACAGCAAGATTAATACTGATTATTTCTTCAACAAAAGAGAATAATTTCTAAACGTCAATTTAAAATGAATTAGTGTGTGTTATCTATGAAGAAACTATCAATTGAAAGTACCATTAATTAAAGCAGACTTAAAAGCATTTATATAGTCACATTATGTTTCTCAGGGATATTAGCACTCCCCCCAAGCCCTACAAATACATAGGATTGAAGACTAGATGCAGCTTAGAACTAATGAAGCTGGTCAGTAAGGATTGTGTTTGCATCAAAAGCCTATCTTTAAATGTCTAAAAGAGAGGCCTGAAAGAATAATGGGAAAAGTAGTATTAATTATGATGGTCTACCCAAAAATTCTTCTCCTATTTATCCACCTTTAGTCTAAGCAGTTTGATTATATGGAGTGTAATTTGGTTAATATATGTTGAATGATAAGCATAAACTAGATAGAATTGGTGCATAGTATTTAAAATGAAGATTTAACCATAAAGCAGTGTTACTCTTGGCTTTCAAAATCCTACATTTCTAGCACTTATGCAACAAATGATTGCTTTTTTTCCTTATGGAAATGTTAACTCTGCTTTTGTTATTCTACTTTTTTTACCTTTAAGAGATTCACTTGGTTTTATATTTTTTGTAACAGGTATCTTCACACGAGGCCAGCTGGGCCTGGTAGACCTTCTCTTCCAGTACATTCACTGCAATGAGATCTCTGAGGCAATAAGCATCCTGAGCAGTATGAACTGGGACACTCTGGGCCGCCAGTGCTTTATCAGCATGAGTGCCATTGTAAACCATCTTCTTAGACAAAAACTCACTCCAGAGAGAGAAGGTCAGACTTAAAATACATTTCATAAATGTGTTTTTATATATATATATATGAAGTGCATTTTAGTGAGTCAGTAACTTTTTGAGTATATTTTTGAATTATGCTATTAGCAATTAAAAGACAAAAATGTTAATGCCCTGTTAAAACTGACAAGATCAAATATCAAATCATTACTTCCATATGGTACTTACTTTAAAGTATTTATCAATATGAACAACTTTTCTGTATATATGTCAGAACTCACAATGCTGTCATTGTATATTTCAGTCCAAGTTCATATGTTGAATATGCTCCGATTTCAAACATTGATCAAGAATTTCATGTGCTCTCTAAGGTCTGGTAGACAAAAGGCCCAAACAATGTCTTTATTCCTCCTTCACTTTAGACATCAATATCTTTCATACCACAAGTTCTTTGTCCAGATGATAGTCTTTACCACTGATTTTATGTGTGTGTTTGTATGTCAGAACTGCAATCCAGGCTGCTCTTCCTGTTTTCATTCTGACTTGTAGTTCTCATACCCGTTTTCCTTCTGCCTGCTTGGATTTCCCTACATTCCCTCAGTAAGTAATTTTACCCATGGATCTCAGATGTTTATTGTCAATGAGATAAGATACTACTTAAGAAAAAAAGAAATAAGGAGGGGGAGGAAAATGCCACATACAATAATGAAATTTTTATTTGCCATTATCCAATATATGTTAGTTTTATTGTGTTATTTATTTACTTAATGTAAAGTGAACCTAAGCATCCTTGATTTGCATCTTTATTTCAAATTTTCACAATAAGCATTGACATTAATGGTGGAAATTTCTGGCCAATAAGAAACTGTCCCTAGGTAATTTACAAGGTAAGGAAAACAGGAAAAATCTCAAAAGGTCTTTCTTCCCTCTACTATTTTATTTGCATATTTGTAGTTTTTCTAATTCCATTTTACCACATTTCCAAAGCAAACACATTGTTTAGATAGAATTCTATAATAATCTTCATTTTAGCAATTTTAGAGAATACTAAGAATGTGTTCCTTCAGGATGTCTGCATCATGGGACTTGGCCCAACTCACAGGAGGCCCACAATAAATATTAATTTGATGCAAATTGTATGTGCTTTTTGGAGATAGTCCAACCCATCTATGGATAGTCCAGTACTTCTACACTGAGAAAATGCCTAGCACAGTGCTTGGCCCATTGTAGGTACTTGATGAATATTAGTTAAAAATAAATAGTATAATTTTAAAAAAATTTTAAGGTACTAAGTATTACTGTAATATTTCTGCCTGTGGAGTTATATCAACTAATTATTTCTTAGTATTGGTAAACTCTCAGGATTAGAAATATAGGAGGAAAAAAAATAGGCAGAGTACCTAAAGAAAGCCCATTGTGCCACACACAATCTATACAAGAAATTCTAAAATTTATTGTTGAAGAAATATGGAGAGGATAAGACACTGATGGTCGCTCAGGACACTGAGAAATTGCTAGCACCTTAATGAATTTATGTGGTAAGATTCCTGTGTTGCAAGAAAGATTATTAGGGATTCACAAATGGAGATTATCAGGTTCTTGCCATAATAAAGAACATTTTCAGGGAACCATATTGGGGAGATAGGGAAATGAAAAGCTTGTATGATACTAGCCTATTAAATAAAATGCCTATATGATTCTGGGTTATCAGAATATGTACATTTTAAGTAGGTATATGCATTTCCTCCCAAGTAACTGCAAAACACATTTCTAAAACATTCAGAATTCTTCTCTATTGAGATTTATTCTGTCTGAATCTAACAAATTTGACATGGTAATTTGTTTTCCTTTTATTAGTAGAACCCAGTGAGCTCTTTTATTTGTAGCCATGTTGTGGTTATCTCTGAGATCTTCATTTCTGCCTTAAACATCAAGCTGGGCTATCTAATAAATCTGTAACTGTGCTGGGAGTTACACATACTCCATATAGGCTCAAACATTTCAGATGTATGAAACATGCTGTCAAGAAAACAAGCAATGGCAAAAGAATCTGGCTTGTTTTCACAATAGCGTTGCTGTATTCAATTTTAATCTAAATTGACTGCTGCTTTGAAAGAAAATATCCCTAAAGTTCATTTTACTGTATGGACTTGATTTGAGATTAAAAAAGAAATTACTAACAGCTTAGCCAAGTCCATAGCAATTACTCTGATGAGGCATTTAATACTTTCAAACCCAAATATGCCTAAAACTAAAGAATTTTGCTAAATAAGGAATTGTTTATTCAACCCAGTGCTAGTTGTATAAAAATCATTGGAGTCCTACTGTGAAGTATAGTGTTTTTGTACAGCTCTCACCATTATGGTAATTATATAACTTTCAGGTATTTTGGGAGGAAACACTACCCCCAGAGGAGTAATGTCTTGGTAAAATTATGAAGTAGGCAAAATGTGCCTAAAATTTTCTCCCAGTCTACGCCTCTGGCTTATGAAAACCTGCCCTCCAATCCTGTTTTCCATAGGAAGGTGTCCGTTAACCAGAGCAGAGAAGCAGGTCATGCCTCCCAGGGGTGTTGGCTTTCACACTTGGATAAAATTAACAGTGTTGTTGTTTAGGACAGGATTTAGGAAAGATATAGAGACTTATACTGTTTCTTAAAAATTGTAATATAGCTAATTACTCCAATAGGGCTATTTTTATTTGTATTATTTTGTAAACATTTCTAATACTGATTTCAATTCCCAATGCAGAAAGGTCAGTTTTCTCTTTCAACTAAAGAGAATAAATGTTGAGCATACTGTGAGTTGATTTTACTGGAAATACTAGTTCAAACTGTGTTACTTTGATGAGTCACTGTTTTAATTACCCGTTTGTGGTGAGAGGTTGGTTCATTATGGATTTCTTAAGTTTTGACAGCTTTTTGTTGCTCAGAGTCATTGTCAGCTTTGCCTCAAGTGAAAGTTTATACATAGGTTTGTTTTTGTACCAGCTGTCATATTTTAATTTCATCTTTCCTGCAACAAGCTCACATTTCATCCAAGTTTGCAAAACCTGACTGACTACAAACATGAGTATTCTGTTGTAATTAAAGGAGTTGCACTTGTTTCAGTGCTGCTATGTTTGAATTCCACAGCACAGCTTGAGGCAAGCCTTGGAACCTTCTATGCTCCAACAAGACCACTCCTGGATACGACTGTTTTGGAATATAGAGACCCAATCAGCAAATATGCAAGAAGATTCTTCCACCACTTGCTCAGGTGACTGATATCTTTGGATTGATTAGTGTCAGACTAATTACATATCTAATGAGCCATCTTCTTTAATTAGAATATTCTATAATATGACTGTTTTCTAATAGTTCATCCCCTCAGATAAAAATAAATCTCTTGATATTCTTTCTTTAATTCCTCTGGCTTTCCTTTTAAGGAGTATATTTGACTATTGTTAGGGCTTTTACATGATCAGTGCACTTCAATATAACTTCCCTTTTAATTTGCAGCTAAAAATACCAGCTATGTAAAGTCAGTTGAAAAATATTAACTTAATTGTGCTCCTAGCACTCAAGAAATGTTTTAGTTTTAAGTGAAGCTAAAAATAGGAATGTGCTATAAAGCTAGGGGCAGCCAGTGGTTTGCTTACTCACAGAATTACTATAGAAAGATTTGCCCATTGTCCTCGCTTACAATGTGGCAAGCTGCTAGTTTCACTGTGGCTCATTTTCTTTGCTTTAAATGAATATAATACATTACTTTAACCTTTTGGATTATATGAACAATTAGATAAAACATCAAGAAAGTAGTCTGAGAAAAACACTTTAGAAGTTGAACAAGTCCATACATATGCATATATATGGAATATGTATAAAGTTAAAAAATGGATGGATGGATAGATGGAAAATGAATGGATGGGTAGAAATCGGTAGGTGATTGACAGATAAGTTAGTTTAGGGACACATATAAATGTGTCAATGCTATAAATAAAAGCAAGGAAGTGATTAGCACAAAATTTCAGATAGTATGGAGTAGACTAAGTGAAATATAGTAGAAAGAGCCTCCAAAGTATTAGTAATGCTCCATTTCTTAAGATAAGCAGGGTATATATATCAGGGATCATTAAAAGTTATTATTCTTTTTAGCTGAATATATATATTATATATTTTTACAAATGATATACTTTACAATAGAAAGTAATATAATTTTCAACTTCATGTACCAAAAGGAAGTATTACACTGAGTTGAGTTTTAATCTTATTTATAATGTAACTGTTATAACTCTTTCTAACTCACTCAAGCAATTTCATGTAGTTCTCTCCTTTTCTTCTCAGAACAATCCTGTTAAGGGAGTATTATCATTTGACAAATGGAGAAACTATTTATAAAGTGGCACTTTGATCTCTACCCAACAGTGAAGCCTTGGAAAACAATCTTTCTAGAAGCTGAGAAATGTTAATGTATTTCATGAGCTATGATCTGTAATTGAATCTTGCCTTTTATCTGAATGACTTTAGCATACCCTGAGTGAGGCCGTCTTCTACATGTGAACATACGCCAAAAAAGCTAGGGCTGATGTCACATTAATTTGGACTTAAGGCTCTGTTCTTTGCTCTATTATTTCGTTTTCCCAGTTTCTAGGGAAAATTAATTAATTCATCTCCCTGAAGAGCCAAAAAAAGATTAACATGAATGAAATATGTTTTGAAGGCACCCTCTTGGTGGCCTCACTGTGTCTCTGCCTCTCTGACGTGATGCAGTGATTTGTTAGGTACATAAGCATCACTTTTCACAATGTTACTGACCCTATGATGCACTCTAGCTTCTCTGTGTGATTACATCTGGAATTGAACATTTTATCTTGGGATGTGCTAGGTTTTTCATGTTTCTTTTTTTGCATGCTTTGCTACTCTTAGCTCTTTTGACAGTAGGCTATACATGGCATTATGAAAAAAATGTAAGTTTAGAATAAATTAAATGAGATAGCTTAAGTTGCAACAATTCTTTTGCGTAATCTGCTGCCGAAGTTCTCCTACTTAGGGGAAGAGAAACAGGCCAGATACTTTTTGTATTTGTGAAGTGCTGCAATTTCATTATTCCCTGTACTTTGGCTAGCCAGTTTTTTAATATCTAAAAGGTTTTTAGATGATGGGGTAAGTAAACAGTGAAGACCATCACACACAATTTTAAATTTAAAATGAAGAAAAGGAGCACCATGCAGAGTAGGGATGTGCCTAAGGTTGCTCACTGGTAAAGCTAAGGACTTGGATTGCCTGAATCCAGACTGGGCTCTCTTAATAAAGAATACAGTGTTACATTGATTTTAGTTTCATGCAGAATATGAAGAATGAAGTTGCAGTATGAATTTGTGATAATAGACAAGTATATTGTGAGGGTCATTAAAATAAATATTTTTGTATGCAATTTTGTTTTTATCTTAGCAGTAGAGGAAGTCCACAGACATCTTTTGGTTTTTGGCCTATTTTATCTTTAGGAAGTATAAAAAATTGTCCTGATGGCCTTGCTGTAAATCCAGTTAAACCTAACCTTTTACTTCTCATGTCCTTTCCTGACACTTTTTTGTGTGTTTAAAGTGATCAACTTTCATAAAGAAATGCTCTCTGTAAATATAAATCATTGTTCCTAACATTAAAGATAGAAAGCAAAAGTATAATCTTGATAGAGTAGCTAAATAAAGTGCTTATTTTAATACAATTTTAAAGAGATGATAAGTCTAATTCATAAAATAATTAAGCAGGAAGACACCTGTAGAGGCTGTCTAGAAAAACAATTTTTCCTTTATTCTCACACTCATATTTCTGACACCAGATATGGGTTTTTTTTACCCACACTGACAAAATCTCTGACACTAGCTGGGTGTGCTACAATTCAATTCAGTTCTGACACTCACCAGTGTTAGCACAGACCCTGCATGTTAACGGCTCAGTCCCACAAGACTGACCCTACTTCAGATGCCATTCACTAGTACTAGGTACCCAAATAACCCACAACTTCTGCCTAACTTGGCTACAAATTGGAGGTTATTGCTACCAGCCCCCCAGCCCCTGCAAATTCTATACTTTGCTAGAGCTGCTTGCAGATCCCAGGAAAGCAGTTTAGTATTGCTAGTATTTTAAAGGATTCAAATGACCAGCCAGATGAAGAGATGTACAGGGCACATTGTGTGGGAAAGGATTTAAAGCCCCTGTACCCTTGCTGTATGCACCACCCTCCCAGGTCCTCCATGTGTTCTCCAGTCCAGAAGCTCTCTGAAACTCCTCTTTTTGAGTATTTATAAAGGGTATTTACATAAGCATGATAGATTAAATAATTGGCCATTGGTGATTAATTCAACCTCTAGCCTCTCTCCTCTCCCTGGAGGTCTGGAAATAGAGCTAAAAGTTCCAGTCTTTTAATCAGGCAGTTGGTTCCCCTGACAACCAGGGGCTTTCGGAATGTCACCTCTCTAATATAAACTCAGGTGTGGTTGAAAGGGACTTGTTATGAATAACAGAAGGCTTTCTTTTCACTGTTTTGGCTCTTATCACTTAGGAAATCCCAAGGGTTTTAGGAGCTCTGTGCCAGGAATAGGACAAAGACCAAATATATATTTCTTACTGTAAATCTTAATCACAGAAAGCAAATGAAACTTTGCCTAAACTAAGTTCAGAAGGTGACTGTTCGCCTCTGCCTTCATGAAATTGGATAGTCCCCCAGAACTGCTGAATAGGGATGTATTAACAAGTAAGAGCTTTTTGTTATAAACAAACAGAAACTACAATAGAACTTCTAGATACTGATGAAATAAAAAGGCAAACATTTCAAATGAATGTGCCACTTATGAATCTTAGTTTACTAATATGGAAATATGTTTTAAAGGATTAATAATTAGTTCTTTTCACTTATTTCACCTCTTAACTGTAAGGCTTGTTTTTTTACTCAAATGGTATTATTTGATCATGCCTTTTAAATACTTAAAAAATAGAAACAAAATGTTGAGAAAGCAAGTTTTATTGCCCAGAAATAAAAATATTATGTTTATAAAATATTTGTAGAAAATGTATTAATGTCAGCATTTTGCTTTGCAGTGGAACAAAAAAGTTAAGATGAATTGATGGGTAGAAAGGGAGTCGGTAGCTGTGTTATAAAACAATATTATAAAATGATGGTAGACTCTACATGGTAAATGTATCTTTCAACTTTCCTGGATGTTTGAAATTTTTTATTATAAAATGTTAGAAGGTATATATCTTATTTGAATCAATATTTTATACTTAGATATCAGAAGAAAATGGGTAGTCTTTTGGAAATAGCTCTTAGCTTATGCAAAATATATATGATAGGCAAAAAGAAATTGTTTTTATGATGAAAAAGTTGTTAATTTACTTTCTAATTGGCTTTTTCAGTTACATTTTTCACTAATGGAGCATACATGGTAAATAAAACAATTACATGAAATCGATTCAAAGATTGTGAATACTAAACAGTTACTAAAAATATTTAGGGATCAAAAAATGACCTGTAGAAAAAAACTTCCCAGTAAGATCAGCTAAAAATGCTGAATAATATTCTTAAAATATTTGTGTAAAGCACAGTTGAGCTGGCAGAAAACTAAGGGAAACACTCAGAGGCTGAAATGACAAGGAGGCTTGATTGCACAAGAGTAAGCAAACTCAAAGTTTGCCTTGAGGGCATCTCTGGCACCTGGCAGTGAGGTGCTAGGTTTACAAAGGCTGTGGACTCTGAGTATAGGAGACAAAGCCTTGGGCTCAAGCATGATGGGAGGTTAGATCAAAGATCCCCACAGCAATCTAGGACCCTTGCAAGGCACTGTCTTCCTGTGAGAACTACTAAGGAGGGAAGGTATGAGGTGCAGGAAAGAATGGTGGGCAAAACATAACATTAAACTTGTGGGAACCTAAACAAAAATTGTGTAAAATATCAATGCCTAATTAAAAGGATTAAAAATTAAGATAAAATCCTAGACAATAACAACATATAAATCAGAATAGTGAAGTTAAAGTGTTTTGTATTTTAAGGTCTTTGTACTTTTCAAGAGGAATATAGAGATACTTATTAACACTAGATTTTATTAAATTAAATGTACATGGTAGAATTTCTAGGGTAATCTCTAAAAGAATAGAAATAGAGTATATAACTTTCAAACAAATATAGTGAAAATGTCAGAGGGGGAAAAAAATTCAGCTCCAAAGTAGACAAGAACTGGGGGAATGTGCATAATGCAAGGGAATAATACAGAAAAAAAAGATAAAAAGCAGAAAGCACACCATAAAGTACTAGAAATGAATTTTTTAAAAATCAGTAATCATTGTTATTGTGAGCTAAATTTTTCATTTGCAAAGATGGTTGGAATAGATTTTTTTCTAAGTTTTTACAAGAGACACCTGAAACATAGAATATTTCAGAGTTACAGTTTGGAAGAAAACTGTACTAGGTGAATACCCAAAAAAGAGCTAGTAATGTTATAGAAATAGTCTTTAAAGCAAAATCATTAGTAGAGATTACTAGAGATCAATATTGACAGAAAAATCAATTCACCAGGAAGATTTAACAATTTTAAATATGTATAACATAGCTTAAGTACACATAAAATAAAAATCAACAAATCTGCTGCCATAATTAGAGATTTTAATTACCTTTGTGTGGTAATTGATAGATTAAGCAAACCAAATATCAATAAGGAAATAAAATATTTGAACAATATGAGTAAAGGCTTGATTTAATGAGCATGTATACTATACTACATACAACACTGGAGACTAATTTTTTTCATGAACAAGCAAAATCATTTTAAAAATTGACCATATTCTAAGGCATAAAGTCCATGAAAATTTTAAAGAATCAGCTGTATTTACTCAGCAATTAATTACTAAGGGCCACATGCCAGGCACTATTTTTAGAACTAGGAGTATAGCATTGAACAAAACACATGCACACATCTATGGCATAAAGTTTACATGATAGGGAAAAAATGTATAAGTAAGTAGGTAAAATACATAGTATGTTAAGTAATGATATATACCACAAAGAGAACAAAACAGGACCAGGGCTAGAAAGTGCTGAGTGGTAGAATAAGTGGACTGCAGTTTAAATAAGGTTGTCAGGATACCTCACTAAAATAAAATATGAGTTAAATCCCAGCAGTTTAGAAGAGCAGTGAATGAGAGGAAGAAGAATCAGAGAATGATTCAGAGAGGTAGCAGGTGGCTCAGTAATATAGGACTTTGTTGGCTATTGTAAGAAATTGAGATTTTCTCTAGAATAATAGGGGAAGTCATTAGATGATTTTGAACCAGCTAGTGAATGGAACACTCGGATACTATGTTGAGAACAGACTTAAGGGGCAAGGGCAAGGAGACTATTCAGAGGCCTATTATAATAACTGAGTGAGAAATGATGGCCATATAGAACAGACTGGTGGTTGGATGTGGGACACATCAAAGGTTGTGGTGACAGAACTGGCTGACATATACTGGTGCGGAGGGGCATTGTAGCATAGAGGGTAACACCTGGGAATTTTAAGTATGGGGAAATTCTTCATATTCTTTAGCTTCAGTTTCTTGATTGGCACATAATCAGATGCAATTAATGCTATTATTGATTATAGTGTTGTGGAGATTTAATAATTAGATGAAAGTGGGCTAAATGATCTTTTAGAGCAGTATTTCTCAACTTTTTTAACATTATTATCTCCTGAAGGAGAAAAAAATTCAAATTAAATGAATTTGATTCCTTCCTAACAAGATAAATACTAAGGAATAAGATCTGTCAGGTATGGTTGAGATTTGGAGGCCCCCAAACTACTATGATAGTTAAGATTGTTTTCAAACCCTAAGAACCAAATTTTTGAAGTTGATATTACTCCATTGAGAATGCATGTTTCAGAAGGAAATGCCTCCTAAAATTAGACATAACTCAAAACCACCAATCTGTAGAAGAATCATCTTAGTTTGGAAGGAGAAAATGTGATTAGATGAGATTCCTCATACTTTTTAAGGTTCTTTTCAACCCTGTGAGTTTATGATCCTATGTTTCTCAGTCTCCTTTGAATAGAAAAATAAAATCTCTATTCTCAACGGTAACTTTTTCCTACTTAATGAGTTCTAAGTTTTCCAAGTTCTAAGTGAACAATTACTCTATATCAGTATAAGTGAAGAATGGCACACATAAATAGTTTAGTGTAGATTCAAATATAGCAATGTTTATCTGACACTTAATAATATTCATAATCATGATCTGGCTACATAGATTGTAGCCAGAATATTTCATGTATCCATTTCTTTTTATTACTGAGTAGTATTCCACGGTGTGGGGTAGGTTTGTTTTACCACTTATATATTGAAGGACATCTGGATTGTTTATAGTTTTTGTCTATTATGAATAATGCTGATGTGAACATTCATGTCCAGGGTTTTATGTAAACAAAAGTTTTCATTCGTCTTGGCTAAATGCCCTGGAGTGCAGTTGCGTAGTTGTACCGTAGTTACAGATTTAGCTTTTTTAGAAAATGCCAAACTGTTTTCCAGAGTTACTTTATTTTATATTCCAGCAGTATATGAATGATCCAGTTTCTCCTCATTCTTGCCAGCATTTGGTGTTGCCACTATTTTGTATTTTAACCATTTGGAGAGGTGTGTAGTGATTTCTCATTGTGGTTTTAATTCCCATTGCCCTAATGGATAATGATATTGAATATCTTTCAAAGAATTATTTGCCATTATTAGATCCTCTTTGATGAAATGTCTGTTAATATCTTTTGGCCATTTTCCACTCTTTTAAAATCAAGTTTAAAGAGTTCTTTATATATTTTGGTACTTGCCCTTTGTCAGATAAGGGCTCTGGCAAAAATTTGCTCCCAGTCTGTACCTTGTCTTACTATCCTCTTAACAGGGCGTTTGGAAGAATAAAATTTTTTGATTGTGATGAGTCCAGTGCATCAGTTTTTCCTTTTATGAATAGTGCTTTTGATGTCAAGTACAAGTCTTTGCCTAGCCCTGTATATCATAGAATTTCTCTAAAGCTTTCTTCTAAAAATTATAATTTTGTATTTTACATGTAAGACCATGACCCATCATGAGTCAATTTTTGCGTAAGTGTGAGATTTTGGTTGAAGTTTTTGTTTGTTTTGATTTGTTCTTTGAGATATCCAGTTGTTCTAGCACCATTTGTTAAGAAGGTTGTCCTTCCTCCATCAAATTGCTTTTGCACCTATGTCAAAAATCAGTTGGGCATATTTCTATGGGTCTCTTTCTAGTTTCTCAATTTTGTTCCATTGATCTAAGTATCTGTCCTTCTATCACTACCATACAGTCTTCATTGCTATAGCTATGTAAGTCTTAAAATCAGGTAGACTGATTCCTCCTCTTCAAGATGGTTTGTTCTAATTATTTTGTCTTTCCATATAAATTTTAGAATTGTCTATATCTCCAAAATATCTTGCTTTGATATTTTTTATTAAGGTATTATTGATATACACTCTTACGAATGATTCACATGAAAAACAATGTGGCTACTACATTCACGCATATTATCAAGTCCCCACCAAAACCCCATTGCAGTCACTGTCCATCAGTGTAGCAAGATGCCACAGATTCACTGTTTGCCTTCTCTGTGCTACACTGTCTTCCCCACGACCCCCTACACCATGTATACTAAACATAATACCCCTCAATTCTCCCTCCTTCCCCACCCACCCTCCCACACCCCTCCCCTTTGGTAACTGCTAGTCCCTTCTTGGAGTCTGTGAGTCTGCTGCTGTTTTGTTCCTTCAGTTTTGCTTCGTTGTTATACTCCACAAATGAGGGAAATCATTTTTGCACTTGTCTTTCTCTGCCTGGCTTATTTCACTGAGCGTAATATCCTCCAGCTCCATCCACATTGTTCCAAATGGTAAGATTTGTTTCTTTCTTATGACTGAATAGTATTCCATTGTATATATGTACCACCTCTTCTTTATCCATTCATCTACTGATGGACCCTTAGGTTGTTTCCATATCTTGGCTATTGTAAATAGTGCTGTGATAAACATAGGGATGCATATGTCTTTGAATCTGAGAAGTTGTGTTCTTTGGGTAAATTCCAATGAGTGGAATTCCCTGGTCAAATGGTATTTCTATTTTTAGTTTTTTGAGGAACCTCCATACTGCTTTCTGCAATGGTTGAATTAGCTTACATTCCCACCAGCAGTGTAGGAGGGTTCCCCTTTCTCTGCATCCTCACCAGCATTTGTTGTTCCTGGTCTTTTCTATGCTGGCCATCCTAACTGGTGTGAGGTGATAACTCATTGTGGTTTTAATTTGCATTTCCTTTATTATTAGTAATGTGGAGCATCTTTTCATGTGTCTGTCGGCCATCTGAATTTCTTCTTTGGAGAATTGTCTGTTCATATCCTCTGCCCATTTTCTAATCAGTTTATTTGCATTTTGGGTGTTAAGGTATGTGAGTTCTTTATATATTTTGGATGTTAACCCCTTGTTGGATATGTCATTTACAAATATTTCTCCCACACTGTAGGATGCCCTTTTGTTCTGTAGATGTGTCATTTGCTGTACAGAAGCTTTTTAGTTTGATGTAGTCCCATGTGTTCATTTTTGCTTTTGTTCCCTTGCTCAAGGAGATGCATTCAGGAAGAAGTTGCTTATATTTATATTCAAGAGATTTTTGCCTATGTTGTTTTCTAAGAGTTTTATGGTTTCATGACTTACATTCAGATCTTTGATCCATTTCGAGTTTACTTTTGTGTATGGAGTTAAACAATAATCCATTTTCATTCTCTTGCATGTAGCTGTCCAGTTTTGCCAACAAGTGTTGAAGAGGCTTTCATTTCCCCATTGTATGACCATAGCTCCTCTATATATATTAATTGACCATATATGGTTGGGTTTATATCTGGGCTTTCTATTCTGCTCCCTTGGTCTATTGTTCTGTTCTCGTGCCAGTACCAAATTGTCTTGATTACTGTGGCTTGTAGTAGAGTTTGAAGTTGGGGAGTGTAAACTGCCCAGCTTTAATCTTCTCAGGATTGCTATGGCTCTTTGGGATCTTTTGTGCTTCCCTGTGAATTTTAGAATGATTTGCTGTAGTTCATTGAAGAATATTATTGGTATTTTGATAGGAATTGCATTGAATCTGTAGATTGCTTTAGGCAGGATGGCCATTTTAACAATATTAATTCTTTCTCTCCATGAGCCGGTTGCATTTCCATTTATTGGTATCTTCTTTAATTTCTCTCATGAGTGTCTTGTAGTTTTCAGAGTATAGGTCTTTCACTTCCTTGGTTAGGTTTACTCCTAGGTATTTTATTCTTTTTGATGCAATTGTGAATGGAATTGTTTTCCTGATTTCTCTTTCTGCTAGTTCATCATTAGTATATAGGTTTACAACACATTTCTGTGTATTAATTTTGTATCCTGCAACTTTGCTGAATTCAGATATTAGATCTAGTAGTTTTGGAGTGGATTCTTTAGGGTTTTTTATGTACAGTGTGATGGCATCTACAAACAGTGACAGTTTGACCTCTTCCTTACCAATCTGGATGCCCTTTATTTCTTTGTGTTGTCTAATTGCTGTGGTGAGGACTATTTGAATAAAAGTGGAGAGAGTGGGCATCCTTGTCTTGTTCTCAATCTGAAAGGAAAGGCTTTCACTTCTCACTGTTAAGTATGATTTTGGCTCTGGGTTTGTCATATATGGCCTTTATTATGTTGAGGTACTTGCCCTCTGTACCCATTTTGTTGAGAGTTTTGGTCATGAGTGGATGTTGAACTTTGTCAAATGCTTTTTCAGCTTCTATGGAGATGATCATGTGGTTTTTGTCCTTCTTTTAGTTGATGTGGATGATGTTGATTCATTTTCTTTATTGTACCATGCTTGCATCCCTGAAAAAAATCCTATTTGATCATGATGGATAATCTTTTTGAATTTAGTTTGCTAATATTTTGTTGAGTACCTTTGCATCTATGTTCATCAGGGATATTGGTCTGTAATTTTCTTTTTTTGTGGTATCTTTGCCTGGTTTTGGTATTAGAGTGATGCTGGCCTCATTGAATGAGTTTGGGAGTATTCCCTCTTCTTCTATTTTTTAGAAAACTTTAAGGAGGATGGGGATTAGGTCTTCACTAAATGTTTGATAAAATACAGTGATGAAGCCACCTGGTCCAAGGATTTTGTTCTTAGGTAGGTTTTTGATTACCATTTCAATTTTGTTCCTACTAATTGGTCTGTTCAGATTTTCTGTTTCTTCCTTGGTCAGCCTTGGAAGGTTGTATTTTCCTAGAAAGTTGTCCATTTCTTTGAGGTTGTCCAGTTCATTAGCATATAATTTTTCATAGTATTCTCTAATAATTCTTTGTATTTCTGTCATGTTCTTAGTGATTTTTCCTTTCTCATTTCTGATTCTGTTTATGTGTGTACACTATCTATTTCCTGGATAAATCTGGCAAGGGGTTTATCTATTTTGTTTATTTTCTTGGAAGAACAAGCTCTTGCTTTCATTGATTCTTTCTATTGTTTTATTCTTCTCAATTTTGTTTATTT
This sequence comes from Manis javanica, assembly GCF_040802235.1. NCBI lineage: Eukaryota > Metazoa > Chordata > Mammalia > Pholidota > Manidae > Manis > Manis javanica. Next base: position 189,626,323 of record NC_133156.1, read on the forward strand.
ATGCTCTAATCTTTATTATGTCCCTCCTTCTACTGACTTTGTGCCTCCTTTGTTCTTCTTTTTATAGTTTGTTAATTGTGAGTTTAGAGTGTTCATATGGGATTGTACTTCTTTCCTTAGGTAGGCATGTATTGCAATATACTTTCCTCTCAGCATGGCCTTCACTGCATCCCACAGATTTTGCAGTGTTGAATCCTTGTTTTCATTTGTCTCCATATACTGCTTGATCTCTGTTTTTATTTGGTCATTGATCTATTGATTATTTAGGAGCATGTTGTGAAGCCTCCATGTGTTTTGGGGATTTTTCATTTTTTTTGTATAATTAATTTCTAGTTTCATACCTTTGCAGTCTGAGAAGCTGGTTGTTACAATTTCAATATTTTTGAATTTATGGTGCTCTTTTTGTGCCCTAGTATATGATTTATTCTTGAAAATGTTCCATGTACACTTGAGAAGAGTGTGTATTCTGCACCCAGATTGATAAGGTCCATCTGTTCTAATGTGTTGTTCAGTGCCTCTGTCTCCTTACTTATTTTCTGCCTGTTTGATGCTTCCCTTGGAGTGAGTGGAGTGTTGAAGTCTCCTAGAATGAATGCTTTGCATTCTATGTCCCCTTTTAATTCTGTTAGTATTTGTTTCATATATGTAGGTGCTCCTGTGTTGGGTGCATAGATATTTATAATAGTTATATCCTCTTGTTGGACTGACCTCTTTATCATTATGTAATCCTTCTTTGTCTCTTGTGACTTTCTTTGTTTTGAAGTCTATTTTGTCTGATGCAAGTACTGCAACTCCTGCTTTCTTTCTCCCTATTAGTTGCATGAAATATCTTTTTCCATCTGTTCACTTTTAGTCTGGGTATGTCTTTGGGTTTAAAGTGAGTCTCTTGTAGGCAGCATATAGATGGGTCTTGTTTTTTTACCCATTCAGTGAGTCTATGTCTTTTGAATAGTGGATTCAGACCATTTCCATTTAGGGTAATTATCAATAGGTATGTACTTATTGCCATTGCAGGCTTTAGATTCATGGTTACCAAAAGTTCAGGGTTAACTTCCTTACTATCAAACAGTCTAACTTAACTCACTTAGTATGCTATTACAAACACAGTCAAAGGGTTTTTTTTCTCCTCCTTTTCTTCTCCTCCATTCTGTATATGTTAGGTAGCATATTCTGTACTCTGTCTATCCCTTGACTGACTTTGGGGGCAGTTGATTTAATTCTGCATTTGCTTAGTAATTAACTGTTCTGCTTTCTTTACTGTGGTTTCATTACCTCTGGTGACAGCTATTAAACCTTAGGAACACATCCATCTATAGCAGTCCCTCCAAAATACACTGTATAGTTGTTTTGTGGGTGGTAAATTCTCTCAGCTTTTGCTTATCTGGAAATTGTTTAATCCCTCCTTCAAATGTAAATGATAATCTTGCCGGATAATATATTCTTGGTCTGAGGCCCTTCTGCTTCATTGCATTAAATGTATTATGCCACTCCCTTCCTGCCTGTAAGGTTTCTGCTGAGAAGTCTGATGATAGCCTGACGGGCTTTCCTTTGTATGTGATTTTATTTCTCTCTCTGGCTGCTTTTAATAGTCTGTCCTTATCCTTGATCTTTGCCATTTTAATCATTTTATGTCTTGGTGTTGTCTTCCTTGGGTCCCTTGTGTTGGTAGATCTGTACACCTCCATGGCCTGAGAGACTATCTTCTTCCCCAGATTTGGGAATTTTTCAGAAATTACCTCCTCAAAGACACTTTCTATCCCTTTTTCTCTCTTCTTCTTCTTCTGGTTCCTCTATAATATGAATATTTTTCCATTTGGATTGGTCACACAGTTCTCTCAATATTCTTTCATTCTTAGAGATCCTTTTTTCTCTCTGTACCTCAGCTTCTTTGTATTCCTCTTCTCTAATTTTTGTTTTATTTATCATCTCTTCCATCATATCTAATCTGCTTTTAAAACATTCCATTGTATGTTTCATTTCTGATACTGTGTTCTGTAATGATTGGATCTCTGACCAGAATTCATTCCTGAGTTCTTGAATATTTTTCTGTACTTGTTTATGATTTTTATTTTGAAATCTCTTTCAGGAAGATTCATGAGATCAGTTTCATTTGAGTCTTTTTCTGGTGTATGTAAGATTTTGCTTTGAACCAGTTTCCTTTGACACTTCATATTTATATGTGTTGCCCTCTGGTGCCCAGAAGCTGTACTCTCTGGAGCTGCTCAGCCCCTGGACCAATGTTGGGGGTGACAGGGGAGTGGTGTTGATGCCTGTGGGGAGGAAAGAGCTGTTTCCTGCTTCCCAGCTGCTATGCCTGTCTCCACTGCCAGAACCAGTGGGCTAAGAAGAAAGGTGTAAGTCTCTATGCTTTGCATTTGTAGCTGCTATAGGTGGGATTTCCCTCTGGCTGGCTTAACTTCAGGGCATGGTTTGCCGGTTTGCAAGTCAGGTGTGGGCTGGCCGGGAGGAAGATACAGCAGGCTACTATCATGGTCGGGGGTTGGGTCTTGGATCTGCATAGCCAGCCAAGGGGCTGGAGCACCTGAAGATCGTGAAAGTTCCAAACCTGCTGAGCAGAGTGCACCCAGACAATTTTGTCTACCTGTCCTTTCTCCTGAGCAGTAAGCTCTGTGCAATCCTTGCCCCTTTAGCAGCCCTCTTGCTGTTAGGTAGTCTCTTAGACTGCCCTTCTTTATTTTCTCCCAGAGCAGCTGGATATGGATCTGTTTTCTGCAAACCACTAGAATCTCAGTCTCTCCAGGTATGCTCACTGTCTTAGCTTTCCAACCCACCTAATCACCAGAGCACCATGCAATGTAGATTTGTGCTCCCAGAGCAGATCTCCAGAGCTGGGTGTTCAGCAGTCCCAGGCTTCTACTCCCTCCTTGCTCCATTTCCCTTCCTCCCTCTGGTGAGCTGGAGTTGGGGGAGGGCTTGGGTCCTGCCAGGTCACGTCTTTGGTATGTTACCCTGTTCCATGCAGTCTATTCTTTTCTCCAGCTGTATGCATTCTGGCACAGCCTTCTTTCCTGCTGCTCTTTCACCATTAGTTGTACTAATTATATTTTCATATTATGTGTGGTTTTAGGAGGAGGTCTCTGTCTCACCTCTCACACCACCATCTTTATCCTTGTCTCTTGCTTTTATTTTGATAGGAAATGTGCTCAACTTGTTTATCTCTATTTGGGCAGAACTGACATCTTTACTATGTTGAATTTCCAATCCATGAACCTGATAGGTGTCTCCACTCATTTAGATCTTATTTGAGTTTTTTTCACCTGCATTTTGTAGTTTTCAGCATATAAATCTAAGAAAGGTTTTGTTAGATTTATATCTATATCTTTCATCTTTTTTGATTGAATGAAAGAGGTGTTTTTAATTTCAGTGTCCACATACTCATTGTTATATAGAAATGCAATTTATATTTGTTGATCTGTCGACTTGCTGAATTCAATTATTAATTTTAGGAGATGTTTTGCAGATTTCTTGGAATTCTTTACATAGACTATCATGTTATCTACAAATAAGCAGTTTTCTTTCTTCCTTTTTTCACATATATACCTTTTATTTCCTTTTCTTCCCTTATTGTACTTGCAAGAACTGCCAGCACTATGTTGAAAATGAGTGGTGAGAGTTGACATCTTTGCCTTTTTCTCAGTGTTAGGAGAGAACATTCAGTCTCACCATTAAGAACAATGTCAGCTGTATATTTTCTGCAGATATTCTTTATCAAGTTGAGGAAGTCCCTCTCTTTTCCTATTTTTTGTAGGACTTTTATCACAAATAGTTGTTGAATTTTTGTTAAATGCTTTCTCTGTATCAATTGATATGATCATGTAACTTTTCTTCTTTAGCCTATTAACATGGTAGATTACACTGATGAAACAAGCCTTGAATCCCTGGTATAAACGTCACTTGGCCATGTTGCATGATTTTTTTCATATATTGCTGAAATCTTGTTGCTAATATTTTTGTAAGGATTTTTGCATTTATTTTCATGAAGGATATTGGTCTGTAGTTTTTTTTTAAATGTCTTTGCTTTTAATATCAGGATAATGATAGCTTCATTACATGAATTGGGAAATGCCCCCTCTGTTTCAGCTATGTGGAAGAGATTATGTAGAATTTCTTTTGATTCTTTAAACACTCAAAAGAATTCTCAAGCGAAAGATTCTGCATCCAGAGATTTCTTTTTTAGGAATTTTAAAATTATGAATTCAATTTCCTTAAAATTATAGACCTACTCAGATTATGTATTTCATATTGGATAGGTTTTGATAGTTTGTACTTTTAAAGACTTTGTCCGTTTCATCTAAGATGCCAAGTTTATGTGTATATGTTATTTGTAATATTCCCTTATTAACTTTTGATGTCTGTAGAGTCTGTAGTGATATCCCTTTCAGTCTTGATATTGGTAATTTATGTCTTTTTTCTGTCACTCTTGCTAGAGGTTCATCAGTTTTATTGATCTGTTTAAAGAAGCAGCCCTTGTATTGATTTTTTTTCTTTTTTCAATTTCATTGATTTCCTCTTTTTATTATTTTCATCCTTCTTGCTATGGGTTTATTTTGCTCCTCTTTTTTGAGTGTCTTGAGATAGGAGCTTAAATTATCAACTTAAGATTTTTCCTCTTTGCCAACATAAGCATTTAGCACTATAAATTTCCATTTAATTACTTCTTTCACTGTGTCTCACACATTTTGATATGTTGTATTATTTTTATTTTCATTTGGTTAATTTTTTTCCTTTGAGATTTCTTTGACCCATCAATTGTTTAGAGTCTGTTATTCAGAAGTAGAGATTTTATCTTTCTGTTTCTGATTTCTAGTTATATTCTTTTGTGGTTAGAGAACATACTCTATAATTTCAGCTCTTTTCTATTTGTTTAGGTTTGTCTTATGGCCGGGCTTTCTAAGAAAAAGAAAATGTGTGCTCTGATTTTGTTGAGTGGACCATTCTGTAAATGTCAATAGGTCTGTTGGTTCATGGTGTTTTTGAGTTTTTCCATGTCTGCTGATTTTCTGTCTAGTTGTTTTATATATTTTGAGGGAAGGGTATTGAAGCCTTCAACTATAATTGTGGATTTGCATATTTTCCCTTCAGTTTTGTCAGTTTTTCTTTACATTTTCAGCTCTGATATTAGTTTTGTACATAGTTACATATGCTACATCTTTGTAGTATATTGGTTCTTTTATCACTATATAATGTGTCTTTGGTAATTTTCTTTGCTCTGAGGTCCTTTTTTTATCTGATATTAATATAGTGATTTCTGTTTCTCTTTACTTATGTTTGTATATTATCTTTCCATCCATAAGTTTTAACCTGCCTATACTGTTGAATTTGAAGTGAGACAACATATAAGTGCATCACCTTCTTAAATAGACTATGCCAACCTCTCTCTTAATTATAACTAGACCTTTTTCATTTAATGTAATTATTGATATGTTAAGGCTTGTCTGCCATTTTTGTTCATTTTTTGTTTGTGCTCTCCCTTTTTTATTTTACTGTATTCTTTTTCCTGCCTTCTTGTGTACTACTTGAACCTTCTTTAGAATTTTTATTCATCTAGATTGATTTTTCATGTTACTTTTTTATTGAAGTAAAATTAACCTAACATAAACATTCACCATCTTAACCATTTTAATGTGTAGAATAATGCTCTTTAGTGTCTCACCACCACTGCTATCTAATTCAGAATTCTCTCTCTCTGAAAGAGAAACTCCACGTACATTAAACAGTTCCAAATCTTACCTCTTCCTTGCCCCTGGAAATCACTATCTACTTTCTGGCTCTATGAATTTGCTTATTCTGAACATTTTATATAAGTGAAATCATAAAATATACAATCTTTTATGTCACATATTCTTCTTTCACCTAGCTTAGTATATTCAGTGTTCATCCATGTTGTAGTATGTATCAGTACTTTAATCCTTTTTATAATAATAGCCCCTGATATGAATAGACTACATTATGTTTATCCATTTATCAGCTGATGGACATTTGAATTGTTTCCACTTTTCTGTTATTATGAATAATGCTGCTGTGAATATTCATACACAAAGTTTTCTGTGAGCATCTGTTTTCAATTGTTGGGTATACCTAGGAGTGTGAATGCTAGGTCACATGGTAGCTCTGCATTTGATCATTAGAGGATCTGCCAGATAGTTTTCAGAATGGCTGCATTGCTTTACATTCCTACCAGCAATATATGGTGTTTCAATATCTCCACATTTTTGTTAACACTTAATTGACTTCTTGATTGTAACCATCATATTGGTAATGACAGGGTATCATGGTGTTGATTTGATTTACATTTCTCTAATGATTAGTAACGTCTTTTTATGTGCTTTTTGGTTGGTAATTTGTATATCTTCTTTGGAGAAATATCTGTTCAAGTCCTTTCCCCATTTTTAATTGGGCTGTTTGTTCTTTTTATTATGAACACTTCTTTAAATATTCATGATACCAAACCCTTATCAGATGTATGATTTGCAAATATTTTTTCCCATTCTTTTGGTTATTTTTTAAACTTTTTGATAGTGTTTGATGCATAAAAGTTTATATTTGATGCAGCCTCTGTTGTTTGTGATTTTTGGTATCACATTTAAGAAACCATTGCCTAATCCAAGGTCATGAAGATTTACTGTTTTCTTCTAAGACTTTTATATTTATGTCTTATGTTTAGGTCTTTGATCTGAGTTAATTTTCATATATGGTGTGAAGTAGCAATCCAAATTCACTCTTTACATGTGGATATCCAGGTTTCCTCGTACCATTAATGCCTAGTAGGGATGAGTTTCATTTCCCTACTCAGCCTTCTCTGACATCACCCCAGTGCGGAGAGGGAGAGATGGGGCTACTGTTTCGTTCTGGTGGAGTTGGAAATCACTAGGTCTTTGCTGGCATGGGTGAGGTGATGGTTTTTCTTGGTGACTGGCTGGAGTAATGCAGTTATTTCTAAAGTTTTCTATCTTGCTGGGCTGTCCATTTCCTTGTCCTTTGGCTAGAAAGATCAGGCTAATATTGGGGCTTTTTTTCTTTTCTGGACCCCTTGTCACTTTTGAGTTTGCTGACTTCCTAAGCTTCAAGTCTGGAACGTATGAGACAGAAAGAAAATCCCCAAACTCACCAATTGTTGTTTCTTAGGGTCCCAAGGTTCCTAAGCTGTTCTGTCTTTTTCTCTCCACCTTTTATAGTCTTCTTGTTTCTTTTTGTATATAATATCCCAGTTTTTAAATTGCATTTGGAAGGAAGTACAGGAAAAAGTATTTCTACTATATTTTCCTCAAAGTAGAAGCCCCCTAATACATTTTAAGACCCTAAAAGCCCTGTTTATTGCTGCCATTACCTTCACAGTAAAAAAGGAAACTTTATAGAACTTCTTAATACAATCTTTCTGTAACCTCCTGGAGGCAAGGTAGGTTTAGGGGGTTTCTCTAATATATCAGAACTGTTTTTAAGGCACTCTGACTTCATGTAGTCTTAAGGCCTAATTATGAGTTCTCCACTGTGTGTATTCTTTAAGAAGACTTAGCAGATGCTACAAGTTTCTTTCACATATTATTACCATTGTTTTTTGTTATCCTCAATAGCACCCAAGAAAGATCTTCAGTCATTTGTGTTTTTAACATTTATACCAACCACTTCCCTAACTTCTCCCTCCCTCTTTCATTGTGATGGGCCAGATTTGTGATGACATATGGCAAAGTACATGGATTTTTTGATATCATGTAGCTTGACAGGAAATAGCAACTCTTTTCTCATTTTCAGGTGTGTTATCAGTATAGGTCAGTGGCTCTTGACTATACCCTAAACACCTGCTAACAGGTTTTTCTGCCCAACTTTGATCCATATCTAAAATCTAATTTTGCTAAAACTATATTGACATACCACTACATATTATTAAAAGGAGCATTGAAAAGAATGAGTCATGAAACATTGTAAAGATGGGATATTCATTTTTGTAAATAAGACAATCAGGCTGTTGTTGAAGAAACTGTTTTATGTTTTTTGAAAACTTCGTCTTGTGAGCATGTGAAGCAGTAATCAGTTCACAGTACTGCATAGGGAATGATAGTGCTGAGAGGTGATTACCAAGAATTTTTTTCTTTAAGTTGAAATAAATATATGCTTCTACCTGATGAAATGTCACTTGATTAAAAGAAACTAATTCATGGCAGTGAAAAAGATGGCAGAGTAGGAAAGCAACCTCCTCCCCCACCCCACCACACACACGCCAAGGAAGCAACTACAGCAAATACAGCTAACCCTGAAAATGACCCAAAGACTGCAGAGCAGACCATTTACACCTGGTGAAGAAGAGAAGGCTAAAGTGGCAGAGCTGTAATCAATTGGGACACGAGCTCTTCCCCCATTCCAGGCCACAAGCAGGAGGGAGAAGAACAGAGTGGGGAGAGTAGGGGATAAGTGCTCAGGAATCATGTGCACCTGGCCCTGGAGATCTGCTCTGGGAACATGAGTCCACATTGCATTGAACTTTGGTAATTAACAGGGCTGGACACCAGGGAGAGTTGAAACACTCAGGGAACCTAAGACTTCTGTCACTTGTGGAGGACAGGCCCACTCCATTATTCGTTCTGAGAACCAATACAGATGTGGCAGTTTGAAAGATTTACCAGTGGAAGGAAGTGTGCTAGAGGGGGATGAGTTGGAGGGAGCTCTCTCCAGAGGAGAAAGGGCAGCTGGAAAGTTCTTCCCCAGCCCTCCCTCAGCACAACTGGTCAGGAACTGATGGGAACCAGCTCCAAATGCTCTATGTCCCTTGCTGCAGGCTCAGCCCTGAGGCATGCCTCCCTAAGTACCTATCGAGGCTGCTTGGCCCAGTAGCAGTCAGATTTTGCTGAATGAGAGGTAGAAGAAGGACACTTTCCATGCTTTCCCTGTCCTCCTTCAGCTCAATTGGTGGGGTGTCTGTGTGGAGCCAGCTCTAAACTCTCCATCTCCCTTCTTGGCTGCTTAGCCCATAGGCAGCATTTCCCTGTGCCTGACTGCCCAGCCCAGCAGCAAACACCTTTGTGGACCAGCAGGCAGAAAGGGTGGCCCTGCCCACAACAAATCCCAGCAGAAGAACTTTGTGGCACACAAAGGGCACAAAAGCAAGCTGTGAGACTCTGCTGACAAAGATCGGCCACAGCCCAGATGGCAGAAATGTGGCCCCACACAGAGCCCACCAGCAGCAATTGCATCCTCACTGCAAAGGAGAACCAGACACTGGTGAGCAAAGAGTCCTGAGCTTCTGGATAACATAGGATGCCTTCTTCATAAAACTCTTACTTTCTAGACCAGGAGACATAGCTGATCAATCTAATACAAATGAAGAAACAGAAACCCAGACAAAATGAGGCATAGGAATATGTTCCAAACCAAAGAACAAAATGAGATACCAGAAAGAGGGATAAATGAAGTGGAGATTACCAGTCCCCTTGGTAAAGATTTCAAAGCAACAGTCATAAAGATGCTCACTGACATGGGCAAAAGAATTGATGATCACAGGGAGAACTCCAACAAAGAGATAGATTTGAAAAAGAGGCACCAGAGCTGAAGAATACAGTAACTGAAATGAAAAATACAGTAGAAGGAATGAAGAGAAGTAGAGGAAAGAGTCAATGAAATGGAAAATAGAGAATAGGAAAACAACCAAGCTGAGGGACAGAAAAAAAAGGATTTCTAAAAATGAGAAGATGCTAAGAGAGCTGAGTGACAACTCCAAACAACACAAAACTCACATATTAGGGGTCCCAGAGGACCAGAAATAGAGAGAAAGGAGTAGAAAATCTCCTTGAAAAAATAAGCTCAAAACTTACCCGGTCTGGGGAAGGAAATAGATACTCAGATCATGGAAGCACATAGAGTCCCTAACAAAAGAAACCCCAGGAAGACAACACCAAAACATATAAGAAATAAAATGGCAAAGATTAAACCTAAAGAAAGAATCTTAAAAACAGCAAGAGAGAGGCTGACAGGTACCTCTAAGAGATGCTCCATAAGGCAATCACAGATTTCTCAGCAGAAGCTTTACAGGCCAGAGGGGAGTGGTATGAAATATTTAATGTATTGAAAGAACCTACAACCGACAATTCTCTACCTAGCAAGGTTATCATTCAGAATTGAAGGAGTGATTAAAAATGTCCCACATAAACAAAAGTTAAGAGAATTCACCACAAAACCACCCTTACACAATATGTTAAAGGGACTTCTATAAATTGAAATTTTCTTTAGCCTAATATTTTTCATCAGTGAAAATAAACCCACAATAATTGTAGTAGACCAATTAATTACTAAGCAAGTATGAAGTTAAAAAAACAAAGGTAGTAAAATCAACCATACACAGTCAGTCAAAGGATATACAGAAAATGCAGATTATGACATCTTTATACAAAGGTAGTAAAATCAACCATACACAGTCAGTCAAGGGATACACAGAAAATGCAGATTATGACATCTTATACATAAAGTGTGGAGGGGAAGAAGATTAAAAAAGAAGTACTTTTTGATTGTATTTGAAATACAGCAAATGTCAACTTAGTATAGACATATATTTAGGAAACTATGACCCTTATGAAAACCACAAGCCTAAAGCCTGTAATAGATCCACAAAAAATTTTTAAAAAGAAATATAAGCATAACACTATAAGAAAACCATCAGTCACAAGAGAGGAGGAAAAGAACAGAGAGGAACTATAAAAACAACCAGAAAACATGTAACAATAACTACCTTAAGTGTAAATGGACTGAATGCACTAATGAAAGACAGAGGGTGGCAGAATGGATAAAGAAACAAGACCCATCTATATGCTGCCTACAGAGATTCATTTCAGACCTAAGGACATACACAGACTGAAATTGAAGGAAAAAGATATTTCATGCAAATAATAGAAAATAGCAGGAGTAGCAGGACTTATATCAGGCAAAATAGGCATCAAAACAAAGAAAGTACAAGAGACAAGGACATTACATAATGATAAAGGAATCAGTGTAACAAGGATATAACCAGTATAAATATGTATACACCCAACACAGGCACACCTATATATATAAAATAAATACTAAGACAGCTAAATGGGAAAATAGCAACACAATCATGTTAGGAGGCTCTAACATCTCACTTACATCAATGAACAGATCATCCAGACAGAAAATAAATAAGGAAATGTGTTGAATGACAAATTAGACAAGATGGACTTAACAGATATATAGAGCATTTCACCCTAAAGCAGCAGGATATACATTTTTCTCAAGTGCACATGGAACATTCTCCAGAATAGATCATGTATTAGGATATAAAAAGAGCCTCAATAAATTAAAAAGACTGATATTATACCAAGCAACTTCTCAGACCACATAGAAATAAATTACATGAAGGAAAAAATCCCCACAAACATATGAAGTCCAAAAAGCATGCTTGTAAATAATCAGTGGACCAGTGAACATATAAAAAATACCATGAAATACATGGAGACAAATAAAAACAAAAATACAACAGTTCAAAATATGTGAGATGCCACAAAAGTGGTTCTAAGAGGGAAGCACACAGCAATACAGGCCTACCTCAGGAAATAAGAAACATCCCTAATAGTGTAAACTCACAACTAAAGAAACTAGAAAAAGAGTAACAAATGAAACCCAAAGTTAGTACAAGGCAGGACATTACAGAGATTAGAGAAGAAATAAACAAATATCCCTAATAAGCAGTCTAAACTCACAACTAAAGAAACTAGAAAAGGAATAACAAATGAACCCAAAATTAGTACAAGGTAGGACATTACAGAGATTAGAGCAGAAATAAAAGAGAGAAGAATGAAACAATAGAAAAAATCAATACCACCAAAAGCTGGTTCTTTGAGAAGATAAACAAGATAGCAAACCTCCTCTCTCTTGTGATTTGATGGTTTTCTTTAGTGTTATGCTTATATTTCTTTTTTAAAAGTTTTTGTGTATCTATTATAAGCTTTAGGTTTGTGGTTATCATAAGGGTCATAGATAGTTTCCTAAATATATGTCTATACTAAGTTGACATTTGCTGTGTTTCAAATACAAAAAAAAAAAGACAGAACACAAATAAAATCAGAAATGGAAAAGGAAAGATACAACTGACACCACGGAAACATGAAGATTTATTAGAGAATTCTATGAAAAATTATATGCCAATGAATTGGACAACTCAGAAGAAATGAACAAATTCTAAGAAAATTACAACCTTCCAAGACTGACCCAGGAAGAAAGAGAAAATCTGAACAGGCTGATTACCAGTAATGGAATTGAATTGCTGATCAAAAAGCTCCCAACAAACAAAAGTCCAGTACCAGATGGCATCACAGCTGAGTACTACCAAACATTTAAAGAGCAAATACCCATTCTTCTTAAAGTATTTCAAAAAATAGAAGAGGGAATACTTCCAAACTTGCTCTATAAGGCCATCATCACTCTAATATCAAAACCAGAGACATTACAAAAAAAGAAAATTTTAGACCAATATCCCTCATGAACATAGATGCAAAAATCCTTAACAAAATATTAACAAACTAAATTCAAAAATACATCAAAACAATCATCCATCATGACAAAGTGAGATTTATTTCAGGGATACAAGGATGGTACAATATTTGTAAGTCAACCAATATGATAAACCACATTAACAAAAAGAAGAGTAAAAAACACTTGATCATCTGAATAGTTGATGAAAAAGCATCTGATAAAATTCAACATCTATTCATGATAAAATTCTCAACAAAAATGGATATAGAAGGAATGTATCTCAACATAATACAGGCCATATATGTATGACAAACCCACACCTAACATCATGCTCAATGGTGAATAGCTGAAAGCTTTTCCTCTAAAATCAGGAACAAGACAAGTATGTCTACTCTCACCACTGTTTCTCAACATATCCTGGAGGTCCTATCCACAGCAGTGAGACAAGATAAAGAGATAAAAGGCATCCAAATTGGTAAGAAGGAAGTAAAACGGTCACTATTTGCACACAACATGATACTATTTATAGAAAACCCTAAAGACTCTACCAAAAAACTACTAGAAGTAATAAATGGATTCAGCAAAGTTGCAGGATACCAAATCAATATACAGAAATCTGTTGCATTCCTATACACTAACAATGAACTCTCAGGAGGAGGAAAATAATTCACTTACAATTGCATCAGAAAAATAAAATACCTTGGAATAAATCTAACCAAGGAGATGAAAGACCTGTACTCTGAAAATTATCAGACACTGATGAAAGAAATTAAAGCACACATAAATGGAAATTATCCCAGGCTCATGGATAAGAAGAATTAATATTGTCAAAATGACCAACCTGCCAACAGAAAATTACAGATTCATTGCAATTCTTATTAAAAAAACCAATGACATTTCTCAATGAACCAGAGCAAAGAATCCTAAAATTCATTTGGAACCACCAAAGCCCCCAAATAGCCAAAGCAATCTTGAGAAAGAAGAATAAAGCTGGGGGTATTATACTTCCTGACTTCAAGCTATGCTACAGATATACAGTAATCAAAACAGTATGGTGCTGGCACAGTAACAGACCCATTGATCTATGGAACAGAAAAGAGAGCCCAGATATAAACCCATGCGTATATGGTCAATTAATATATGACAAAGGAGCCAAGAATATGGAATGGAGAAAAGACAGTCTCTTCAATAAATAGTGTTGGAAATATTGGGCAGCTATCTGCAAGAAAATGAAACTGGATTACAGTCTAACTCCATGCACCAGAGTAAACTCAAAATGTATTAAAGATCTAAATATAAGACATGAGACTGTAAAACTCTTGGGAGAAAACATACACAAAAGTTTCTTAAACATAAGCATGAACAATTTTGTTCTGGACAATTTTGTCTCCTCTGGCAGAGCAGACAAAATAAGGAATCAACAAATGGGACTACTTCAAACTAAAAAGATTCTGTAGAGCAAAGGATGCCATCAACAAAACAAAGGCCAATCTACAAAATGAATATATTCATAAATGATTTGTCTGATGAGGAGTTAACATCCAAAATATTTAAAGAACTCATATGACTTAAAACCAAAAAACCAAATAACCTGATTGACAAATGGGCAGAGAACATTGACAGACATTTTTCCAAAAGAGAAATACAGATGGCCAGCAGGCACATGAGAAGATGCTCCACATCGTTAATCATCAGGAAAATGTAAATAAAAACCACAATGAGCTATCACCTCTTACCAGTTAGACTATCCAAAATACAAGAAATAACAAGTGTTGGTGAGGATGTGGAGAAAAGGGAACCCTCCTACACTGTTGGTGGGAATCTAAGTTGGTGCAGCTACTATGGAAAGCAGTATGGAGTTTCCTCAAAAACTAAAAATAGAAATACCATATGAGTCAGTAACTCTCCTTTTGAAGAATTTACCCAAAGAAATCAAAATATCTAATTTGAAAAGATATATGCACCCTTGTTTACTGTTCCATTAATTATAGTAGCCAAGATATGGGAGTCACCAAAGTGCCCATCAGTAGATGAGTGGATAAAGAAGTTACAGTAAATAAACACACTGGAATATCATTGAGCCAAATAAAGAAATTCTCCCATTTGTGACAACATGGATGGATCTAAAAGGTATTATTCTGAGTGAAATAAACAAGGCAAAGACAAATACCATTTGATTTTACTTATATGTACGACTTAAAAAATGAAACAAAACATCAGTAGATTCATAGACACTGAAAAATGACTGGTGGTTACCATGAGGGAGGGTTTGGGGATGTATGAGTTGGGTGGGATAAAAAGGCACAAATCTCAGTCATTGTATAATTCGGTCACGGGGATGGAAGTGCAGCATGAATATAGTCAGTGGTTCTGTAACATCTTCCTATGTTGACAGATAATAATTACATTGGTTGCAGTGCGGATTTAGTAATGTGTATAATGGTTGAATCACTGTTGTATACTTGAAACTAATATAATATTGTTTATCAGCTGTGCTTCAAGAAAGTTTAAAAAAGAAACTAATTCACAGTATGAATTAGGAATGAATAAATTTTTTTCTTTTTTATCTACGAGATTTAATATTACCAGAAAAATAACTACATCAAGTTCTCTTCTAATTGCAAGTAAATATCAAGTACATCAAGTTTCCCTTTAGAAATAACTAAGTTTACTTTGGTTAGAGGTCATATAGATAAACTGTGCCAATGCAATTCATTGACAAAGCCCGACTTTCTTTCCTGTCCCCAATGATTAAGGTCATATGAATAAGGCAATTCCCTCAAAGGGGTAGAGCTATACAGTTTTAAAATTTTTATATGATAGATAATGGAGTAGATTTAATACAGACCTCTGAGAACATGTGTGATCTCAATATAATACTTTCCCTAATTCGTATGACTTAAAATACCTAACGAAGAGATATAGTAAGAGGTCATTCCTCTTGGTATTGGGGTTTGGTTGGCTGTTGCACAAAGAGAAATATTCTTAGTGGCTAAGCTTTGAATGAGTTACTTTTTGTAACACCAAATTTTCCTCTCTAAAACACATTATCCCATATCTTGCCTGGTTGCGTTGGTAGAGCATGCTAAACACACTTTCATCCTCACTGGATATCTCAGAGAAACTACTTGCTGTTGAAGAAAAACTTGAAATTGTCTAGAGACTAGGGAGTCTGGTGTTGCTCTGCCGTTAACTTCTCATGTAATTTAGGGGACCCAACCTTCTTGGCTTTAGCTTCCTCACCTGCAGAATGAAGACATCACCCTACATCAGTTGTTCTTCAGTAAACTTTAGTATGCATCAGAGGGCTTGTTAAAACACAAATTACTGAGCACTACCCACCGAGATTCTGATCCAGTATATCTGATGTAGGCCCCAAAATTTGCATTTCTGAGCAATTCCAAGGTGATACTCATACTGCTGGTTTAGGGACCACTCTGAGAACCACTGATCATCTCTGCTGAGTCTCTTGTAGCTCAGCCTTTTGTGATTTTGTATGTGTTAAGCAGATATTTGCTTGTTATTTGATTTATTAAATATCTCAGACAGTCTGTTAACTCTAAAACAGGCTTTCATAAAGCAAACCAGTCATTAGATTCAGTCATTTCCGATTTGGTAAGTGGAAATGAGGTTTTTTTTCAAATTCATTGAGGTCTTAAATGACAAAAGTGTACATCTTAATGATTTGCTAGATATATACATTATAAAAGGATTCCCCCTATCCAGTAATTAATACATCTATCACCTCACATATTTGTCTTTTTCTTTTTTTTGCTTACATTTAAATTCTGCTATCTTAGCATATTTCAATTACACATTACCATATTATTGCTATAGTCACAGTATTATACATTAGATGAAATTATACAGTTTTTCTTTTAATAGCTGAAATTTTTATGAACCTCTCCATATTTTCTCTAACCCCCAGCTCTGGCAACTACTTCTCTCCTCTCTGTTGCTATGAGTTTGACTTTTTATTTGGATTCCACAAATAAATGATGCCCACAGAGTTTTGTCTTTGTCTGGCTTATTTCACTTAGCATAATGCTTTCAGAGTGCATCCATGTTGTTGCAAATGGCAGAATTTCCTTTTTCCTCATGCTTGAATAATATTCCATTGTGTATGTGTATGTATATACCATATTTTCTTCATCTGTTCATCCACTGGTGGATACAGGTTGTTTCCCAAGAATACTTTTACATACAGTGTGAGAAACAGATTTAGTAGAGTAGGGAAATTACATATATATTTATTTGCTGCTATTTGTTTTGTTTGCTGTTTTTCCTAAAATTGCTTTTTTAAAAAATGTATTGAACTAATATGTATTAAGAAAAACAAACAAGTCTTAAGTGTGTACTCATTGAATTACCATATTTATCATAAAGTAAACAAACTACAAACCCAGCAAGCCAGTAAGGAGATAGATCATTACCACCACTTCAGAAACCCTCCTTTGCCACCTCCCAATTACCGTCTCCTTTTCCAGAGGTAACCAGTATTCTTATTTCTGACACCGTAAATTAGTATTACTTGTTTTTGAACTTTTTGTGAATGAAATTATCCAGTTTTTTCTTCTGTGTTTGCCTTTTGTGCTCAATAGCATGTTTGTGAGAGTAGCACTTGTGGTGGTAGTAGGTGCATTTTAATTACTATTATCTTCTCATGACAAATATTGTAGGAATATCCCACATTTTACTTATCTGTTCTATTGTTGAGGGACATTTCTGTTGTGTCTAGTTTTGGGCTATTACAAAAAAAGTTGCTATTATATATGTCTTTGCTGGATATGCATGGATCTTTCTAAATATATTGACCATTTGTGATTCTTTTGTTAATTATGTATTCATTCCACTGGGATATCTTTTTTATAGAGTTTTAAGCAAGTTTTGGATATTATGTGTATCTTTAATATATTGCAAATATTTTGTCCTTATTTGCCATAATATGTTTTTCAATCTAATTGATGTGTTTTTGTTTACTGTTCCAATATAAGTTTCATAAGGTCAACTAATATATCAGTGTTCTCCATTATGGTTTGTTGACTTTTAAATCTTCTCTCCTCAGGATTATAAAAAATATTTACCCTTATTTCCTTCCATCTTTATGACCTTATGTTTTATATTTTATTTTTATAACTCTGAAAATAATTTTGGCATAAGAAATAACACACAGATCCAGCTTTATTTTCTCCCACCTCTCTAGGCAATTGTCTTAACATTGTTTTCACAATTTTCTCATGATTTGTGAACCTACTTTTATTCCCTAATATTTATAGAATAACACTGGGTAGCAGTCACAAAGTAGTGTTCCTCCATTGGAGTCTACAAACACACACACACTTTGAGTCAACATTTAAAAATTGTGATACTGCATAAAAACCCAATTTATGATTTCTCTGGGAAATAAAAACCCACCAAATCATTTTTAATACTGAACCTGGGCTTTTTAGACAACAAGCAGCCAGAGCTGAGTAGCGCACGTCCTTTCTAGAATAGGCTTATATGTTCTCTGTTTTGCCATAGTCCCCACCAGTTCTTAGTGCTGCTTACACATGGCCCATTAAATATATTTCTATTCCCTGCTTGGCCATATAGCATTTAATTTATGGACTCTATTTCCAATAATCTGTTCCTTTGCTCTCTCCATATTGTTTCACTTACTAAAACTTCGTGTGTGATATGATGACAAATTCTTCAAAATTTGTTCCTGCTTCATAATAAGTTTTTAAACTTTCAGATGAACTTTAGGGTCCTTCTGTTAAGTTCCAAATGAACAAAAGAAATCCCATGAGGGTTTTGATTAGAATCATCTGAATATGGGGATTAATTTTAGGAAGAAACATCTTCATAATATTGAATGCTTCTAATCAATAACAGGTTTCTCTCCATTTATTCAAGTTTTCCTTTATATCCCTAAATATATTTTTATATTCATATTTCTCATGTCAAGTTTACTACTGCATGTTTTGTTGGACTTTGTTTTTTTTACTGTATGTCTAGGATATTTTTTTTACTGTATGTCTAGGATATTTAAATTAAATTTCCCAATTTTATGATTACTAGTATATAAGAAACTATTAATGTGTGTATGCTAATTTTATAATGATTACTCTTTTGAACATTTAGTAGTTATTTCTAATAGCTTTTCATTATTATTATTTTGGATTTCCAAAGTAATCATGTTGTTCACAAATAATCTTTCCCCTTCATATATTTACACCTCTCATTCTTGTCTAGTAAATAACAGTGGTGATAAAATGCTTCTTTGTGACTTGAATTAGCATGTTGCTAGTCTTTCATAATTTAAAATGATTCTGTATATCTATAAAAAATACATATTGATTTGGGTTTTTTTTAAGTAAAATTTTAATTTTGGAATCTACAGAAAATTTGCAGAATTCCCATATATCCGTTGTCCAGTTTCCTTTAATGTTATCAGATATTGGTCAAAACTGAAAAACAGACATTGGGATTATTGACTAAACTCCAAACTTTATCCAGATTTCACTGTTTTTTCCACCATTTTGCCCATGTTTCTGTTCCAGTATTTAATTCAGGATATGCTTTTAGCCTTCTCAATTTTTCTCTCTTTCTCACTTGCTCACACAAATATATTTTTACATTAATATACTATACACATACATACATGCAGATACAAATATACTTTTACATATTTTATCTAAACATACATACATAAACCCCAGACACTTTTGTTTTTCTGTTTCATATTCTGCCGTGGGGACATTTCGTGCAGTTCCCAGCGCTCACCTCGTTGATGGGGTTGGGATGGTTGTCCTCCCACCTGTGATTGAGTGAGAGGCTGATGGTAAAACAGAGCTGTGACCCGTTCATACAAGTAGACAATACATGCTTAGAATACCAGCTGAGCAGGGGAGCCATAAACACCAAAAAACACCCAACAAACTTTTTTCCTGAAAATATTATATATTTATATATTTATTTTTTTCTTATTTTTATTGTGGCAAAAGACACATAACATAAAATTAAACATCTTAACAATTTTTCAGTGTACAGTTCAGTGGTATTAAGTACATTCACAAGGTTGTGCACCCCTCACCACTTTCCATCCCCATAATTCTTTTCATCTTGTAAAATTGAAACTCTATACCTGTTGAACAGTAACTCCTTTCTCCCCTCTTCCCAGTCCCTCACAAACACTATTATACTTTCTGTTCCTATGATTTTGTTTACTCTAAGTACCCCATATGAGTGGAATGATACAGTATTTGTCTTTTTGTGACTGCCTAATTTCACTTAGTATAATGTCCTCAAGTTTCATCCATGTTGTAGCACATTAAACAATTTCCTTCCTTTTTAAGGCTGAATGAATTCTGTTGTATGTATATATCATGTTTTGTTTATCTATTTTCATCAGTTGCTGGTCAGTTGGGTTGCTGCCATGTTTCCGGTTTTAAGGATAATGCTGCTAAGAACATTGGTATACAAATATCTCTGTGAGACTTTGCCTTCAATTCCTTTGCACATGTATACTGAAATAAAATTGCTGAATATGTATATATATATATAGTAATGCTATTTAAAATTTTTGGAATACTCTAGCTTTGTAGTAAGTTTTGAAATTAGGAAGTGTTAAGTCCTCCAGTCTGCTTTTCTTTTACAATATTGTTTTGGCTATTAAAAGTCATTTGAGATTCCATATGAATTTTAAGATGTGTTCTTCTATTTCTGCAAATAATGTCATTGGGATTTTGCTAGGGATTGCATTTAAATCTGTAGATCACTTTGGATAGTAGCAACACTAATAGTATTAAGTCTTCCGATCCATGAACATGGGATATGGTTTCATTTATTTATATCTCATTTAATATTTCAGCAATGTTTTACAGTTTTCATTGAGCAGGTCTTTCACCTCTTTGGTTAACTCCTAAGTATTTTGTTCTTTTTGATGCTACTATAAAAGGAATTGATTTTGTTACTTCTATTTCATATTGTTTGCCATTAATATATAGAAATCCAATGGTTTTTGTGTGTTGACTTTGTAACATGTTACTTTGCTGAATTTATTGGTTTTAACAGCTTTTTTGTGGAGTCTTTAGTTTTTAATGAATACAAGAACATTTTATCTGCAAAAAGAGATAATTTTATTTCTTCCTTTGCAGTTTAGAGGCCTGTTATTTATTTTTCTTGCATAATTGCTCTTGCTAGAATTTCTGTACTATGTTGAATAGAAGTGGCAAGAGTGGGCATCCTTGCCTTGTTTCTGATCCTAGAGGAAAAGCTTTTAGCCTTTCACCACAGAATATGATGTTTATTGTGGGTTTTTCATATATGGCTTTTATTAGGTTAAGGTAGTTTTTTCTATATATATGTATGTCTATACATACATATATGTATGTATCAACTGAGATGATCCACAATTGAGATATCCTTTTTTTTCCCTTTCTCTGCTTTCTGGCTTGCTGCTGTCCACAGGTAACTGAATCTGAGGAAAGTGAAGGTGTGGAAAGTGAAACTGGATGAGGGGGGACTATTGTTCTTCTTTATACATTACAAGTCACAAAATATACATTAATAATCCTTCTAAGTGCATTAGTCTCCTAAACTGTGTCAAAAACAAGATTTGGAGTTACAAAGCAATGTTATAGTAATAATAACTTTTACATAAATGTTTATTTTAGCACACTGAGTATGTCTTTCTATTATCTTCTTGCCCTAAAGTTTGTGATAAGAAATCTAAATTTTTACTTAGGGCCACTTGTATGTAATAATTCATTTCTTTTTTCCTGCTTTCAAGATTCTGTCTTTTGAAATTTTGATTATAATGTGTGTCTGTGTGGGTCTCTTTGAGTTCATCTTGGAGTATGTTGGCTCTTGGATGTTTATATTCTTGTCTTTCATCAAAACTGGTAAGTTTCAGCCATAATTGCTTCAAGTATTCTCTCTGCCCCTTTATTTTTCTTGGACCCTCATGATACATATGTTGGTCCACTTGATGGTGTCCCACAAATCTCTTAGGCTCTGTTCTCTTTAATCTTTTTTCTTTCTGCTCCTGAGTCTCAATAATGTCCATTGTCCTATCTTCAAGTTCATGGCTTCTTCTGCATGCTCAAATCTATTTAGTGAATATTTTTTCAGTTCCAGTTTTCATACTTTTCAGCTGAAGAATTTCTCTCTGGTTTCTTTTTGGGTTTTCTGTCTATTGAAATTTCCATTTTTTGTTCACACATTGTTTTCTTGACATTCTCCACATCTTTATTTGTTGATCATCTTTAAGACAGTTGTTTCAAAGTCATTGTTTAGTATATCTGCCATTAGGTTTTTCCAGGTCGTTTCTCTTGATTTTTTTTTTCCTCTGAAAGGACCATGCTTTGTTTTTCTGTATGCATTAGGATTCTTTTTCTTGAGCACTTGACATTTGAATCTAATAATGTAGGAACTGTGGAAATCAGATTCTTCTCCTTCCCTAAGGTTTACTATTTTTTCTGTTTTTGTCTGTTGTTTGTTGTTGTTGAGTGTTTAGGTTGTCTCTGTGCCAAGGATCAACCGTAAGTGTGAACTTAATGTCTTCTCAGGTTTTTTCTGAGCCTTTCCCTGGGCATGCAGGGTCACGTTCTAATTTTCCCACTTTGTAATTTTCTCACATGCAATGGCTTTTGAATGTCCTAGTCTTTAATGTCTAGCTCTCAAAAGAGGAAAAAGCAAAAAACTGGTGAGGTGGTGATAAAAGGGCATTGGCCCTTTAAATCTTCTGAAAGTCATTTCAACCAGAGAGGATAAAGGGCCTGTAACAGTGAAAGGAAATGCAACAACAATGGCTGCCTGCCTCTTTGTCTGCATCTCTGTGATCAGAAGCAGCAATCAGTGATCAGAACACAGTTCACCAATGTTTGGAGGATAGGGTCCTTTTTCCCTATTCTAGCTCCGGCAGTTGTACACACTGCTCTAGGAACACATGCACAGCTGCCTGCCATATGGCTGGGGTTGGGGGATGAGTAGTTGCTACTATAGTAAGAGCAAAATTGACCAAAAATAGTCACAAATTACTATCCAAGTCTTCCCCCAGAAGTTGCAAACCATTAATAGATTTCAGAGTTCCAAAATAGTTGCATCAGATTCCTCTTGTGCAATTATCATCTAGATGGGAAAACTGATTCTCGGTGCTTCCTACTCCATCTTCCTAGAATCCTCCATTTTTTAAATCATGTTAACCAAGCATTTGTCTTTTCCTTACCAATGACCATCTGTAACATATTTTATATACTACTGAATTCCTTTTAAGGATCTTTAGATAAGATTATATGTAATTTTTTGCCCTTTACTATAAAGATAGCCACTTTTTTGACAGATTTCCTAATAATAAATCATCCTTACATTTCTGGGATGTACTATTTTAACCAAAATAAATCAATAAATAAAGGCATTAGTATTTCACAGATGCAGATGAGCTCATCTTGATGTCTCTTATATCCT
The DNA here is from genome assembly GCF_040802235.1 of Manis javanica. Lineage (NCBI taxonomy): Eukaryota > Metazoa > Chordata > Mammalia > Pholidota > Manidae > Manis > Manis javanica. The sequence continues at coordinate 189,649,270 of NC_133156.1, forward strand.
GAGCTATATATATATAGTTACATGGAGCCATTATTCTTACAGTGACATTTAAAATGTTAGGCTTATTTCTAGAATATAAGGAAAGTTGAGAATAATTAACGAGATAGAATATAACCCTAAAATATAGTGATAAAAAACAATACTGGTATAGAATAAAAAAGAAACAAATAATAAATGGAACAAGTGGAAAACAAATTAAAAGAGCATTAAATTTATTCAGTGTGGTAGATTTAAAACCAAAACAAGTCATTAATGGTCTAAACATTCCAATTAAATAAAACAGAAATAGCACCAGACAGAATAGACATCCCTGAAAATCAGGACAGATTTGAGATAATCAGTAAATATAGATAAAAGGCATAGAGATTAAAGCAATTATAAGTATGTGTTAGATCTAGGAAATATGATTTAACATTAGGATAATAGGAAGAAAAATATATTCAAATGTATAATACAAGAAAAAAGTTCCTAAAATGAAAATACTAGCAGAGTAATTCAAGAATATTCTACCCAGTTGAGATTTCTGTCAAGTTTAGAGATGATGGGCAAACATGTCAAACATGAAAATCCTCAGAAAATATAGCATCTGTGGAACCCTTCAAGAAAAAAAAAGTGATGATCAGCAATGAATGTAAATAAAAGACTTCTTAAAAATGGAAAAATCAGAGGGATTCAAGTTGGCGGCATGAGAGGTGAGACAGAGAACTTCTCCCAAAACCATATATATTATGAAAATATAGTTAATACAACTAATCCTAAAAGAGCAACTGGAAAGAAGGCTGCACCAGACTGCATAAACCTGGAGAACAGAACAGACCTCTCGAAACAGGGAAACATACCAAAACCTTGATCCAATGGGACCCAAGCCCTTCCCCCACCCCAGCTCACCAGCGGGAGGAAGAGAAATTGAGCAGGGAGGGGGTAGAAGCCTAGAACTGCTGAACACCCAGTCCTGGAGATCTCCTTTGGGAGCATAAACCTACAGTGCATGGTGCTCTGGAGATTAATGGGGTTGGAAAGCTAAGGCCAGCAGAATACTTGGAGAGACTGAGATTCTACCTGTCTGTGGAGGACAGGGACCCACATCTGGATGCTCTGGGACAAAGGAAAGGTGGGTAGTCTGAGAGGCTTCCTAGCAGCGAGAGGGCTGCTGAAGGGGCAGGGCTTGGACAGAGCTTGCTGCACAGCAGAAGGGATACATGGACAAGGTTGTCTGGGTGCACTCTGTCCAGCAGGGTGGGAACTTTCAGAAGCTTTGGGTGCTCCATCCCACTGGCTGGTTACTCAGTTCCGAGGCCCCACACTATGATACTCAGGCTGCTGTGCCTTCCTCCTGGCATGCTGGTACTACCTTGCAAACCGATAATCCCTGCCCTGGTGTCAGGCCAGCCAGAGGAAAGCCCTGCCTATGGCAGCTACAGATGCAAAGCACAGAGGCTTACACCTCTGTGCTGGCTCACTGGTTCTGACAGTGGTGACAAGCACTGCAGCCAAGAAGCAGGAAATAGCCCTTTACTGCCCCCAGGCACCAGCACCACTCCCCTGCAGCCCCCAACATCACACCAGGGGCTAAGTAGCTCCAGAGACTAAAGCTACTGGACATTAGCAGGTGCCACATACACATATGAAATGTCAAAGGAAACTGGTTCAAACAAAAATCTCACAAATACCAGAAAAAGGGCCAAATGAAAGTGAACTCACCAATCCTCCTGAAAGAGAGTTCAAAATAAAAATGATAAACATGCTCATGGAGTTACACAAAAATATTCAAGAACTCAGGGATGAATTTATAACAGAGATACAATCATTAAGAATTTCCATATCTGCAATGAAACATACAGTGGAGGGATTTAAAAGCAGATTAGATGTAGGAGCAAGAGATGGTAAACAGAATAGAAATTAGAGAAGAGGAATAGAAAGAAGCTGAGACACAAAGAGAAAAAATGCTGTCTAAGAATGAAAGAATATTGAGAGAACTATGTGACCAATCCATACGAAACAATATTCACATCATAGGGGAGCCAGAAGAAGAGTGGAAAAAATGGATAGAAAGTGTCTTTGAGGAGGTAATTGATGAGAACTTCCCAAATCTGGGGAAGGAGATAGTTTCTCAAGCCATGGAGGTGCATAGATCTCTCAACACAAGGGAGCCAAAGAAGATAACACTAAGACATATAATAATGAAAATGGCAAAGATCAAGGATAAAGACAGACATTTAAAACCAGCTAGAGAGAGAAAAAAGATCACATACAAAGGAAAACCCATCAGGCTATCACCAGATTTCTCAACAGAAAACTTAAAGGCCAGAAGGAAGTGGCATGATATATTTAATGCAATGAAAAAGAAGGGCCTCGAACCAAGAATACTCAACCTGGCAAAGTTATCATTTAAATTTGAAAGAGGGATTAAACAATTTTCAGATAAGCAAAAGCAGAGAGAATTTACCTCCCACAAACCACCTCTACAGTGTGTTTTGGAGGAACTGCTACAGATGGAAGTGTTCCTAAAGTTAAATGGCTGTCAACAGGGTAAATAAAACCATAGTAAAGAAGGTAGAACAACTAATTACTAACCTGCCTCTGGGAGAATAAAGCCAGGTATAAACCCTTTTCCCCCAAGGACATTCCATTGTCATTTCTTGGTTTCACTAAATTCATAGTGAACTTGCCTGAGGCTGAAACCTTCAGGCAAAACACTGACTTACTAAGTTTCTGCTCCATTAGTTAAAATTGTTGAGATACCATATCCAGACAATTGACATTTATCCTTATGGATAATGTTCCTTGAGCTGACTGTGTGTGTAGTCATTTTGATAGGTTTGCTCAGTAAAAAATAGCTTTTCTGTTAAGTTTAAATGATTTCTGCAAAAAAGACTTACAGCTGGAATGGAAGAAAAACTGCAGAGAATTACCGAAATAAAGGCTAGAATTTGGAAGACTGGGGCTTGAGTAAAAGTGTGAAAACAACAGGTGCCATGAGTTTTTATGAGCATTTTAAATTAACATCTGTTTTTAGCCTGAAGCACTTTGCTGAGAATGCTCCACCATGCCTGTTTTCAGACATAAATACTTAACATTTGAAGAGCAGCACAGTAGTAAGAGGTTAGTAACATAAAGGTTTTCCTTGAGAGGGAAGAATATTGAAAGGTACTACTAGACAGAGGCATCTAAGGGAAATCCCTGCTAAAATGGTATGTTTTTAAACCATTTATTTTGGTACTTAATACGTATGTAAAGATACAGTAAATGGTATGAAAAGACACAACCCATAAAACTAAAACTATTCACCTCTGCTTATCTCCAGGCTTGGGAGGTGGTTATGAGACGATTTTTCTGTATCTGCATTGTTTGTATTTTGAAAAGAAGAAAACATTTGTATAGTAAGTTTATAATGAAAATAAAATAAAAACACCACCAAAAAAATTACATGTTTAGCATAAAGGTAATGTTGCAATTTAAGAATTTTTCATGTTGGAAAAAAATTAGAAAATAAGAAATGAAAACCAGCAAGGATTTGGACAAGGGACTAAAAGTAGTTTTCTTGATTAGCTTTTGTTTGATAGAAAAACGTTCACTAATGGCATCTAACAGTTGGCACTCTGACTGTAAGACATCAATGCTTACATTTCTCTGAATAACCAGAACATGTCTAAAGTAACACCACAACACTGACATCCATTATTTGGCCTTAAGGCTGATGCAAAACTAAGGTTTATTTTGTTTTGCATTGTTTGGGGTAAAAGTTTCTTAGACCTAATCACTGTTCAAAGGCTCCACTTCATGGTCCTGATAACATCACATAGGGAACTAGGTTTTTAACAAAAGAATTTGGGGGAACACAAGCAATCAGGTGTAGAAGAGGTCATGTGCTCGACAGCCTTCTTTCCACTGCAAGAGTCACTGGTTACAGGCTCCTCTCCTCTTTGCTTTTGAACCCAGATTAAATCAGAACTATATTTCGAAGTACAGCTTTCTATGATTCCCCAAATTTATTCATCCCATGATATAAAAATATCTGTTTGGATATTGTCTTGCCAGTAGGTTTCAGCCCTGGGCAAGTTCACTATGGATTCAATGTGACCAAAGAAATGACAGTAAAACGTTCTTGGAGTAAAAGGGTTATACCCAACTTTATTTTCACGGTGGCAGGTCAATCATTAAAATCCCATTCACTCAGAGCGAGTCTGCATGCAGCAAGCCAGTCTCTGCCTCTGGGCCTCTCTGCCCGCACAGCCATCCTCTGGGCCTCTGCCCTTGGTGCTGCCACCACTTCAGCCTCTGCTCTGCTCTCCTGCAGCCTTGCAGCTGTGCCACCATGTCGCCCAGGGCACTGGGTGGAGCTCTTTATATAGCGTTCATAACAACGCATTACACACACGTGTGTAGTGAGCTAGTCAGCCAGGGCCAGGTGAGAATCCTGGCCACAGGAACTTTCATTTTATTCACATTGTACTGTCAAGTTATAATATTGTTAAAGGGTATTGGAACTAAACATTGAAAATGGTTTCATATTAATTTCTGAAGAATATTTTATACTGTATATTTATCACATAATCGCATAAAATTGGTTGGAAGAAGAGATTATATTGTTTTCATCCTTCAGATAAATAGGAAGCATGGGAAAGTTAAATGTTTTAACACTTCCCTAACATCTTTTTAAATAAAATAGAGATAATTTAGCATTTTTGTTGTTTCAAAACAGTATTTTACTATTTAACCAAATTTCATACTAGATAAGGGTAGGAGGAAAGGTTTAAAAAGATATACAAATTGGCTATTTGCACTTGTGTACATAAATAAAACATCATAGAAACTTATAACTTGCCTTATTGCACCTCATAAATGCCTGTGAATTCCAGGAGACTTCCAAAGCCTTACATAAATCCATACAAAAAACAATAGTTCAATTTAAGGCCAAAATAATGTAGACAGGCAGAGCTGTACCCATTCCACTACTGTCCCTCCTCTTCAACATACCCTATCCTGTGCTCTGCAGGGAAAGAGGCTTTGACCTTAGAGCAGATGGGCAGTAGCACTCAGCCACTCACAGTGTAAGCCTTAAACCCACACCTACCAGGGACTCAGATTCAGCTGTTAGAGAGGTGTGTGCAAAAGAGAAGCACATAGTGTTAAGAAGAGGGCATCATCTGCTCCATAATTTCCCCCATTTTGGTTTGGGAGAACAGCTGAGATCTAGCCTGTTTCCCCAATGTCATCTGGGAGAACTTACAAATGAGATGAAGTGAGCTAAACAGAAAGAAGCCCTGCTGTGAGGAGGCACCTGGAGGATAAAGAGTAGTCTAGAAAGTCCAGCTGTTACCTCCACATCCTTAGTGTGCCACAGTCTGTTTAGGCTTAAGAGCATACTACATGTAAAATGTAGAAAACTTGCAACTGAATTGGATCAGTTACACACCTTACCCCACTCTTAATGCTACAGTTGCCATGTGTATTAGCTATATATGTTATAACCCCTATGAAACAATGTTATAGTTTTTGTTATAAATAGACAGATGTAAAAGAAAAAAAGAAAATGAAGTCCTTTATATTTACCACTCTGGTGCTTTGCATTCTTTATTGTAGAAGTGAGCTCCCATCTGGAATCATTTACTTTAGCCTAAAGAACTTTAGCCATTCTTATAGGCAGTTCTGTTGATACATATTCTTAGTTTTTCTTAGTTTTTTTTTTGTAAAGTCTTTATTTTACCTTAATTCTTGAAAGATAACTTTTGCTGTATATAGAATCTGTGTGACAGTTTTATTTCCTATCAGTACTTTGAACATGTTATTCCACTGTCTTCTTGAGATAATTTTTTCTAAATTATCAAATGGGATATATTTAGCTCATCAATTTTTCACCTTTCTTTTCTGATATAAGTACTTAAGGCTGTTAATTTCCCTTTAAGTGTCTTGTTTGCTCAAGTTTTTCTGTATATTTCATTATCATTTATTTATAAATATTTAAAAGTTTCTATTATGATTTCTTTGGCCAATGACTTTTTAATTTATCCATGCATGTGGATTTATTGTTTATATTTTTGTAAAAAATCACATTGTTGACCGATTCATTATAATATTTATTCTTTAAAATTTATTGAGACATGCTTTTTTACTTACTACGAACTATATTCATAAAAATTCCATGTGTGTTTGAAGAGGATGTGTATTCTCTAAGGTTGACAAGGTCTGTGTAACCAATAAATCTAGCTTTGAAATTGTGTAATACCTCTATTTCTTTACTATTTTTTAACATTGTAGTATGTGTTAGTACTTCATTCCATTTTGTTGCTGAAAACTATTCCATTGTTTAGATATACCATATTTTGTTCATTCGTCAGTTGATCAACATTAGGATTCTTTCTACTTTTAAGCTATTTTGAGTAATATCACTATGAATATAGTGTAACAATTCTTTCCTTGGAATGTTTCATTTCTCTTGACTAGATACCTAGGAATTGCTGTGGAATTGAGCGGAATTATATAGTCAAGTTATGTTTAACATTTTAAGGAACTGCCAAACAATTTTGCCAAATGGCTGCACTGTTTTATGTCTTCATTAACAATGTCCTCAGATTAATTTTTATTAATATTTATTTGATATATTTTCTTCTCTTCCTTTTGACCTTATTTTCTTTATCATTTAGGTGTGGCTTTTATAAATAATATATAACTGAATTTTACTTTTCTAGTCTGATAGATTTCTGTCTTTAAACTGGTGAGGCTAAATTTACATGATTATTTTTATACTGAGCTGTTTCTGTCTTCCTTTGTGCCTTCCATTTGTTCTATTTTCCTGTGCTTCCTTTGTTTCGTTTCTTGATTTTTAAAGTACTGCTTGAATTTTTTTCTTTTTCAGTTCCCTTTTCCTCACTGTCACTCTACAGTGTTACTGTTTTAGCAACTTATACACTTTTCAGTGGTTACCATTAAAATCTGACTGTGCATAGTTCCTAATTTCAAACATTAATATTTTCCCAGTACAAAAAGCAAGGATAGTACTTTAACTCCCTTCTGCTATACGTGATACAGCTTAGTATTTTCTGATTTTAAATCTCAAAACATTTTTTAAAAAATATCAAAACATTTGTTTGTTGTGTGTGAACGTACATGTATATGTGTTTTATTTACCTGTATATTATTAACAAATCTTTTGTTTTTAAAGCCATTCCTTTCTCAGACCTTTCTTCTGAGGTCATTTCCTTTTTTCCGAGATATGTCCCTAGAAGTTCCTTTGTTCAAAACTATGTGGAATGCTCTCGGTTTTTATATATCTGAAAGCATCTTAGTTTTGCTTTCATTGTTGAGAGTTCCACTTTTATGTCATACAAGATTGATGCTTAATTTGAAGATACTCTCCTCCTGTCTCTACATCCCGTTGTTGCTGTTGAGAGGTTGTCGTCAGTTTATTTGTAGCTCATTTGTTGGTGACCCATCTTCTCTCTGTCAGTTTTTAAGGTCTTATTTTTGGATTTCTGCATTTCTGTGTCAGATGTGCATAATTATGGATTCCTTTCAGTTTATCCTGCTTGATAGATATTATTCATCTTTTGTTTATTCATATCATTTACCAGCTCTAGAAATTCCCAGCTATTAATTACCTGATTAGACAAGTTAGATTTTTTTCTTGTTCTCTACATTGCTCTACCTCTCTTTTATATTCTTCATCTCTTGTCTCCCTGTGCAACATTTTGTGTAATTCCTTACTTATGAATCTTTTAGTTCCCTAATTATGATAATTCAGTTCTTCATTTCTCAAAGTTCAGTTTTATTCTTTAAGAAAATCTGCATTGTGATTTTTATTTCTTGTTGCATTTTTATTTTCATGGTTCCATCATTATTTCTTTAAATATCTTATACTGAATTATTGTACATTCTACCCTTAATAATTCAATTATCTGAAATCCATGGAGATATAATTCTGTTATTTTCTAATTTTCCATCATAGTAGCTTGTTATATATATTTGGAAATCTTTGGTTACTAACTTGTATCTGTTTTACTAAATTAATGGTAATCTGGGAGACTTCTGTCAAAAGTGCTTTAATCCAGACTTGAATATTTTTCTGCCAGAGTTAGGGGCACTAATAACCTGGGAACATTTTAGCCTCTGGTTTCCTCAGAACTCTTTGGATTAGCACCTTTCCCTTGAGACATGTTCAGGACTCAGTCTCCTCAGGGTGATGGCCCTGAGAATAGTTCTTCTCACCCACTCCCCCCGCAATATTTTCTCTCTGCTCAGGAATACTTACTCTAGTTTTAATCTAAGGATTTTGTTTGGTTACTTTTTGAGTGAACATATGTCACCCTTGGAGATTTCCTTATTTTTTTGAGTCCTATAGTGCACTTTAACTTATATTTTATAAACAATCTAGTTGGGAGCTCCTTTAGGTATTTCTGACTGAACATGCTGCCAGGTGCCAGTGCCAATTCTTTCATTTTATAAAGGTCCATCATTAACTCTTACCTAGAAAGAAGAGTGCATCCTAACTTGTCCCCCTTAATTTCACTCTCTCCAATTTCAGTTCATCATATATATGGTTACTAAATTGATGTACCAATGGACATATTAGACATGTTAAGTTTGGGATGCCTGGAAAGAGTTCGGAGCTCAGGAAGAGATGGAAACTAAAGGGTCGCATCACTGATGAAGTTATCACTATGCTGGGAGTGGCTAAGATTACTGGAGAGACTAGAGTGAGTGGATATAAATAAAAGAGGACTGTAGGATACCAACTTCATGGACTAGGGAGAGAAACACGAACTAGGAAAGGAGACTAAGATGCAGTTTAAGAAATGGAAAACAAGTAATGACATCTCCAAATGCAAGGAAAGAGAAGGTTTCAAGGAGGGGAAGTTTATAGGGTCGGATATGGCCAAAAAGGCATACATGATAAGGACTTACCTTGTTTGATCATTAGAAGATGGATGATTACTATTGTCAAAAGTTTCAGTGGCCAGGAACAAAGCAAGGTGGCAGTGAATGTATGGACAGTAGTATAATTTGCTAATCCTCTGTCCTCTTCTCAAATACATCCCAGCTCCACTGAATATATAATGAATCAGTAAGCTTTCTGGAACAAAAATAAACACAGTGGTCTTCTGATTGTCCAACAGTGACAGGGATTCAGCAAATACTAGAGATACTAAAAGAAGGGCCAAGGAGGAGATAGGGGTAACAGTCCTCAAACATAACATGAAAATTGTGAAGTGTTTCAGGTTCTGGACCTATAGGCTCATGTATAATAATAATAAGCCTAGGTTGTTTGAATTTTAATTATTTTGGCTATTTCACTAATATAGTTTATGTAATCTATTAATAATATTGCATATTTCTGATGTTTTATTTGAACTCTCATAATATTTTATACCACCATTTTTTACAATTTAAAGTAGAGAACAGAGAACAACTTGGTTATTTACATATTTGTTTCTAGATTCAGAGAAGCTGACAGTTTTATCTATGTAAATCAGCATTCAGACAAAATAAAGATGACTTTTCCTTCCAAAACCCTGTACAAAATGTATGTTCATGACATGCTGTAGTATCAAGATCTTAAACTTTCTTTAAAGGTAATTAATTCAAACCATAGTTTGTTATCATGTGTCTTAGCTTACAATTAAGCTTTCACAAAGGAAAATTCTCAGAGTTACACTTCAAGGAAAGAGTATGGTATGGAAAAGTAGAAAAGTAATATTTAAAAAATATTTACAAACCATTTATAGTGTTTTACAACAGGCTAGAATGTATTTTTTTCCAAAAACTCACAAATATGAGGCTTTTGTAATAATGCAACATTTGATTTCTCAACTTTTATCAAAGAAACACAAAAGTCTACTTATACTGTTTTTAAATTACTCTTATCCTGCTGTATCTCCCATTCTTTTCTCTTGCAAAGAACAATCAAGTAAAAAAGTAAGAGAAACATGTTGCCTAAGCTATCATTTCCCTGAAGTCAGCCGCACCTACTCTGGGTCACACTCGCACTTGTAAGTCACACTGAAGGCCTTGAAGGCTTGGCGCCTCAGCTGCTCCTAAGCACAGTGACATTTCCCAGGAGGCAAAATTCATTCTGTTTGAAAATATTTCTCTCATTCAGAAGAATAAAAACAATACCACATAAATACTTTAACCAAGCAGCTTTCTCCTTGTGTATAGTTTTGTTTACAACTTCTAACATTTCTTCCTTATAGATACCAGAGATTTGAAAAGGCATTTCTGTTAGCTGTTGACATTGGCGCTCGTGACCTGTTTATGGTGAGTCATTCCCAGAGATGATTTTGTACCTTCAGTTCTAAGGCTGAGTAAGTTGTCAGCTTTTGTGACCATTAAAAAGGATTAGTGTCATTTATGCCTTAGATACGTGGTGGGGCAGCATTATTCCATTGTGGCTTGCAGCTTTGCCCTCATGAAACTGGTCAATAGCCATCTAGTCTCTTTTGACTTGTTGACATTTTCCTTTCCAGGGCCCAAAAGATTTTTAATGTGTTCTAAGAATTTATAATTCTTAAACTTTTTCCTCCTGTACCTTCATGTGAGGGAATGACACCTTTTATCTAATAAGCTTAAATGTGTGTCTAATCCATTCTCTGAAGAAGTACAGCTATAGAAGCCAGGACAGGTCAAAACATGTCCCATAAATCTTGAATGTGCTCAGTTTGTACCTTATGTTAGTGAGAAGTAACAAATTATAAATGTCACTTACAGTTTTAAAGTAACCACAGTGCTAAGTGGATCCAAGAGATTATAAATTCACATATACCTAATCAGCCAATTTATTAGCTATAGAATAATAAAATTGACCAGTTGCCTATAGGTCCTTCAGCTGTGTACCAGGTTCTTCTTTTATAAGGTCTTGCACCATAATGACACAGTGAGATCATATGTACAAAGAAGGGGTACCTTTCCTGGTTTCCCAGTATATTCTGCCCCACAGAGATTTCCTTGTTGTCAAAGAAACACTAAAGAAAAGCTTCTTGAAAACAACAAAAACTTCTGAAGGCTCTTTTATCTTAACCTTCTGCATAGTTAAGATAATGTATAGTTTTAATTAAGTTTAGATGCTTTAGATGTTAATATGGGTTCACGACATTAGGTTATCTTTGGAATGAGTTTGTTATTTAAATTCTAACTTTTTACCATTCATTTAGATTGTGCTCTTGTTGATCATGCAAAAATCTAATTATTTCAAAAGTATGAACCCTTTGTTATTTATTTCTCCTCTGTATTTTGTTATGTCAATTTGAGTAGGCATATTAGTATATTAAGGGAAGGTTTTACCATTTCACCAAAATCTATGCATGCAGACATCACAGTATCAGAAATTTACTTACAACACTTTCCAGATTTTCTGACCTATTGACTTTCCTTCTTTATCTCCATCTTTGTTTCTAGTTACCCCAGTAAAGGTATATTTTCTTCATATTCTTTAAATTTTTTATGTCTATTGTCCCAGTATTTTTTCTAGCCATGGTAAGAACTGAGGAGATAAAGATATAAATGGGTAGAAGCTGGCAAACTTTCTCAGTGTATTATATTCTGTAATTTCTACTGCTTGGATTATTAATATATAATCAGTGCCATAAACTTTTCTTCAAATCATCTCTGTGTCAGCATTTAGCCTCAGTTTTAGCCAGTAACAATATAAAGAAAGTCTCCATGTTAGCTTACATCTCTTTAACTGCAAATATCCTTTCTACTGATGGACTGACCCTAACTCTAACCCATAAGGATTTTTACATGTAAAAGATTAAAACCTAATATAAGGGAAGGAGAAAAATAGTTTCACTTTCCTTTTTGTTTGCAAAAATTGACAATCATTCAGAATGCTACATCCTTACTCTTCATATGTAACTTTGCTTAAGGAAACAGTAAGAGCCTAAAGAGATCATTAAGACCTCAAAGTTGCATTTCAGCTCATGAATCTACTATATACATTTGAGGCTCCACATTTAAATAGTCTAAAAGAACTTATCATGTTTTGTAATAGATCAATTAACATCTATCCAGAGGTCTGTAGGTCTAGCCTATATACTCAGAAATATTGCCTCTTTAAATTTAAGTTTATAAATAAACAGGATTAGCCCTACATATACATATTTTCTACCCCAAGATGTCTCTTCCTGTAAGACTAAATATCACATGGAACACAAAGGGACCACCAAAAAAGTATATCAGTTAATCTGAAAATAGTCTTTTTGTATAAGCATCTATCAGTTGTTGAGAGAGAAAAGACATATAACCAGCATCAACAGGCCTTGAATATTAAAAAGTCAACCTGACAGTACAAGACCTGAGGAAATGTGCCTAAAATGACCCACCTCTTTGTCTACTTTTCCACTGTAGCCTAAGTGATCATCATCTAAACTAAGGGTCAGCAAACTATGGTTTGCCAGCCAAATCCAACCCAAGAATGTTTTTTCAGTTTTAAATCACTAAAAAAAAAATCAAAAGAAGAATAATATTATGTAACACTTAAAAATATATGATATTCAAATTCAAATTTCAGTGTCCATAAATGTTTTATTGAAACACAGCCAAACTCATTTGTATGTGTACTGTCTGACTGCTTTCACTCAGCAATGGCAAAATTGAGTAGTTGCAAAAGAACATGGCTTGTAAAGCCTAAAATATTAACTGTGTGATTTTTCACAGAAAGTTTGCAGACCCTTGGTCAAAACAATGATAGTTTATAATTTTACTTCTCTATTTAACACTCCTTAGCAGCTTCATATTGCCTTTGGGATACATTCTAACTCCTTAATATGGCATCTAAGGCCCCTCCAATCTCACCTCTGTTTTCCAGCTACATCAGTTTTCTTTCACTCCTTATTACATCTAGACCACATTAAGGGTTTATCCCTCCCCAAGTCAGCCTAGTCCAGCAAGGTGTTAGGAAAAATACATGAAATTTGGTTCAGAAGTTCCCTTCAAGGTCAGTAACTTTGGATTTTTTTTTAATGTAAATGACAATAATATACCTATTCAGAAGTTGTTTTTGAGTCCCACTGGGGATAATGTATTGAAAATACTTTGGAAACTGGGAAGTGCTATACAGATATCATATGTTATTACTATCAAGACAGGAAACTCTTGTTCTTACATGGCTATTACAAGAAATAACAAAGGCCTGCAATAGGACCTAAATTATACATATATAAAGGAGTAAGTATTTTGTAATCAAAATCAGTATGGTTTAGCAAGCCCTTAGATGAAAAGAAAATATTCTAATTATAAGGATAAAAATAAATAATAGTTAATAAAATAATAAATAAAATAAATAATAAATAAATATAAGAATAAGAATAAATAATATAGTAAAAAGAAAATATCATACAGTATAGAGAACAAAGTATCACTTGATGTCTTCCTATCCAGAGATGAACATCCTTTAAAATACTTCTCTATGTGAATACACACATACACTATGCTTTTTCTTGATAACTTGTTTATTTTTTCATTCAACAATGTGATATAGACAGTTTCATGTATCAATAAATATGTCTATATAATAAATGTTTATATTGTATTCCATTTTATGGGTGGTAATGACTTAAAAACAGGCATATGGACCAATGGAACAGAATAAAGATCCCAGAAATGATCCCTTGCATATGAGGTCATCCAGTCTTTAAGAAGGGCACCACACACACACAGTGGGAGGAGGATAGTCTCCTCAATAAATGGTGGTTGGAAAACTGGATATCTACCTGCAAAAGGATGAAACTGGACTCCTATCTTGCACCACACACAAAAATCAACTCAAAACAGATTAAAGATTGAAATGTAAGACTTGAAACCATAAAACTCCTGGACGAAAACATGAAGAAAAAGTTCCTTCACATTAGTCTTGGCAGTGTTTTTTGTTTGTGCTTTTGTTTTTTTGATAGATAAGATACCAAAAGCATAGACAACAAAAGCCACAATAAATAAGTGGGACTGCATCACACTAAAAATCTTCTTCACAGCAAAGGAAACCATCAAAAAAAGTGAAAACACAGTTTGTGGAATGGGAGAATGTTATTTGCAAATGATATACCTGAGAAGGGGTTAATATGCAAAATATGTAAAGAACTCATACAACTTAGAAAAAACAATTTGAGTAAAATATGAACAAAGGATGGGAAGAGACATTTTTCCAAAGAAGACATACAAATGGCCAACATGAAAAAGTATTTAACATCACTAGTGATTAGGGAAGTGCAAATCAAAACCACATGAGACATCACCTCATGCCTGTTAGGATGGCTTTTATCAGACAAAATTACAAATATTGTCAAGTATGTGAGGAAAAGGGAACTCTTGTACACTGTTGGTGGGATTGTAAATTGGTATAGCTGTTATGGAAAATATGGAGATTCCTAAAAAAATTAAAACTAGAACTACCATTTCATCCAGGAATTTCACTTCTGGGTAATTATATGAAGGAAATGAAACCAGTATTTCAAAGAGATATCTGTATCCCTGTGTCCACTGCATTATTCACACTAGCCAAGACATAGAAACAACCTGTGTCCATTGACAGATGAACGGATACAAAAACTGTGTTTTATGTGTATACAATGAAATGTTATTCAGCCAAAAAAAATGAAGGAAAGCTTACCATTTGCTACAGCATGGATGAACCAGGAGGGCGTTACGCTAAGTGAAATAACCCAAACAGGTATCAGTTGCATCTGGAATCTTAAAACGAAAAAGCTCATAGAAATGGAGAATAGAAATGGTGGTTGCCAGGGGCTATTTAGTGCACTTTGTGCTCTGTTTTTAACATCTTTTACTACGACCGAGGTCTTGAACATATATATATTTTTAATCTTCTAGAAGTTTATTATTTTAATCTTAACATTTAAAACTACAATCTACCTCTACTGACCTTTTTTGGGTATGACTCAAAATTTGTTTTATATATATATATATGTATCTCCAGTTGATCTGTGACTATTTATTAACTACCTCTGTCATAAATTGGGATATAGGCCTACTAAAAGACTCTGTATCCTTGCACCAAATACCAGACTTTTAATCAATGTACTTTATTTATATCCAATAGTTTAAGTCTTCTACCTTTGTTTAAATATATTATCATTCCAACTCTTGTGATAGATACTAAATAACAGATTTTTCAACCTTTGTTTTCTATTGTATGCATTCGATATAATTTCCATTCAAGCATGGCTTTGACAGCATTCTGATAATTTTTTGTCATATTTTTCATTGTCATTCAGCTCAAAATATTTCTAACATTCCTGTTGTGAATTCTTCTTTGACCATGGTTTCTTAAAAGTATATTTCCTAATTTTAAACAATGAAGCATTTTCTAGGAAGACACACGCATATGCATACACACACTTTAATCTATTCTATATCATATTAACCTTTTGAAATTTGATGAAACTTTTTTATGACTCATTATATGGTCAATTGTAAAATTTCCATGTGCACTGAAAATGTGTACTCTGCATTTTACAGTTGTTGGCTGTACAGTGTTCTATATAAAATCAAGTTTCTTGGTCATGTTGTTCAATTCTTCTGTATTTTCACTGAGACTGGTATACTAAAATTTTCCACTGTGATTGTAGACTTGTCTGTCTTTTTTGTTTTAAGACTGTGTTACTGGGTACATGCTAATTTAGAACTGTTACATTTTCTTCATTTTCTTGATATATTGAGCTTTTATCATTGTGAAACATTCTTCTATTTTCTAGTAATGCTTCTTGCCTTAAAAGCATTTCATCTTAAAGTATGCCTACACCTGCTTTATCTTGGTTTGTATTTACTTCATATATCCCTCATCATACATCCATGTTGCCTTATATTTAAGATGTATCTCTTGTATACTATATATTGTTGGATTTTTTTAAATCAACTCTTATTACCTTTGTCTTTTAATTAGATTACTTTATTGAAGTATAACATAAGTAATAGCACAGTTATCTTTGTCCTACCCTCTTTCTTAGGTCCCGTCTATTCTGTGTCCTTTTATCTAACCATCCTTGCCCTTCCTTCTATTAGCTTATTATTTACAATTTTTTCTCTAACTTTTTCTCTTGACTAGTACCTTTTGGTGGGTATTTTTTATTGTTGCTTTGGGATCATTTGATATTATCTCTTTGCTCTTTTTTTTTTCCATTGAATGTTGGACTTAGCATTTTGATAATTTGATGCTGTGTATGATGTTATTTTCCTCCAGAAAGAATTTACTTTTGCTTCTAGCAGGTAATTAAGGTAAGGGTTAAATGATACCTTAATCCATTCTGTGACTGAATTCATTTAAAGCTGAAGGTCAGTCTGAGAACTGATTTATTTCTACTTTATACTTACACCAGGACTGTACCCTCTCAGGAGCCCAAGCTGAAAGCCCAGCTTCCTCAACAGGCTGTGAAGTTTACCTTTGCACCCTTAGCCTAATGACTCTGCCTAACACTGTGCAGTTTCTCAACTGCTCAAACGTTACTTTCTACTAAGTTTCTCAGCCTCTTGGCTGCCAAATTGGCAAGTGCTTTGAAAAGCAAAAGCAGCATCAAATGTTAGGCTTTGGTTCTGTCTAGGATCTTGGTCCTTCAAATACTCTGTCTTGGTAGTTCTCCAATGACTTCGAACAGAATTTTAAGATTATTTTATCCAACTATTCTTGTTGCTCTCAGTAAAAGTGCTGATCTGATATATCTTTATCTGGATAACTGGAATCAGAAGTTCTGTAGTATATTTTTGGAAGGCAAGTAAAGTGTTAAACTTGGCACCAGCTGCTTTCCCATTCTGGATAACTCCCTGCAGTGTGCTATTACATTTGAATTATTACTCACTAAGAACATTAAATGTCACAATTTTACTTTCAAGCATGACATGTCATCAGTTTAGGCCTAAAATGGATCAAATGAAATTTTATAAAATGTTATATATACTAGTGTTTATTGCTTGATTATAGTAAAAACTCTGAAGTAAAAAACATAGTTTTTTCAAATTTTAACTCATTTTCAAGAAAGTAAAATGAATTTCCAGCTCTTCAAGTTGAATAATTATTTTAATCTTGTAAGATTAATAACAGTTCTTTCCTTTTGATGACAGTAGAAAATATTTGTGTGTATGCCTACTTAAATTTAGTCTGTCTTGCTCAAGGGCATGCCAACTGCTTCATGATTATCAGCAACAAAATCACTGCATCTCACAAAATCAAAGGAGTTGACTTTTCTTGATCACTCGCAAAGTGTCAAGCATTATACCAGAGGCTTTATATAAGTTATCTTATTTAATTCTTATAATAACCCTACCAATGGAAATTTTATACCTGTTTTATAGTTGATAAAGGAAAACAGAACTATGAGGAAAACAGAATTGTGATTCAAGCTCAAGTCTGTTTGATTCTAAAATCCATGCCATTTCCAATTATACCAAATTTTTATATAAACTAACGATTTGGAAGTTCCCAAAGTTTAGTGATTTATGACTTGATGACTACCCATAACTAAGTCAAAGAAAGCTTTACCAAAATTCGTACAGATTTCAGTAAGACTGCTTATTTCAGAATAACATCTGATCTAACTTGAATGATTTACAGAATCCAAGTTTATTAGGAAGATGATTTATCTAAACTAAGCACTCTTAACATTAAAAAAACAGTCTTTAATACAAAATATTTTAAAAGCAGTATGTAATAAAAGGAAAAGAGGTCTATTTTATGCAGTGAATATAAAAAGTATCACAGAAAAAGTAGCACCAATTGCCCGTTTCCCTATTTCTCATTCATAGCTTCAGGGAAGAATACATTCACAAATTTAGGCATAATTTTAGATAAATATGGTTTATCCCAGACCTCATGTTGATAGATCTTCCAAGAGCATGAGTCTGCTTTGAAAACCCATCTGCATCTTGGGATACACAAAGAGTAATTGTATCTTAGGTGTCCTTTGAACTGAACAGGTGTAACACTTTAAAGTGACCATTCCCAATCTCCTGTCTTTTAGAAGAGCATCAGCTTCTCATTGGTCCCTATAATATAAGGTTGTTTCCTACTAAAACCCAACCAAGGGGGAATAATAATAAAATTAATATTGGCTCTGAAGTTGTACAGTTTTACTGTTGAGGGAAAGGGGATCTTCTGCTTCCACCTAATGGATAAATAGTTTTTCAGACTTGCTGTCTCACTGTATACTACAAAAAAAAACCTGAACAAAATATATGAGACAACTGTATTTATCTGTTGGAGAATAGCACTGCAGGACTTTGATCCTCAAGAAAATGGGAATACTCAGATGAGCCTGTATACAATTCCAAGAGCAGAGACCAGTGATGTCACTCAGTTGAAGAACCTATGATAAAGAGTTCAGAATTCAGGGATGGGGAGTGGTCTGGAATTTGTAGGGCAAGACACCAGAATGAGAGAATGTATGTGAAGACTGGGGACTTCACACTGTATTTGTCTTCATGATGGTTCCCTTTGGGTCCATGAGGAAGGCTAGGCTACAAACAGACACAATTTACCAAGAGTCACTTGTGTAAGACTGAGCTGAATACAAAGTGCTGAGAGATGCTGGAATACTGGCTCAGTCAAAGTGAAACGTCCTCACTGGGTATATATATGAAACCCCAGAAATGCCATGCTTTAAGAAGGGCCATACCCTAAAACAATGTGAAAAACTAAAATAGATCTCCCTTTAAAAAATCATAAAACCAAATTTGATAGGATCAAAAAAATCCACCACGAACTTAGTACCTGGCTAGTACAAACCTCAATATCCACACTCCCTATATGTGACATCCACAATATCCAGCATGCAATAACACATTGTTGGTGTGTGAAGAAGCAAGAAACTGTGATACATAATGAAGAGAAAAAGGAGCTAATACTTACAAACCTTGAGATGACTCAGATGTTGAAAGATACAGACAAGAACTTTGGAGCAGCTGTTATAAATATGTTCAAGGGTTTTTAAAGAAAAGATGAACATAATGACTGAATATATAGGGACTCTAAGCAGAGTCATAAAAACTATTTTTAAAAAGGGCAAAAGAAATTCTAAAACTGAAAAATATAAAATCCAAAATGAAAAACTCACTGGATAGGCTAAGCAGAAGATTACACACCGTATAATAAAGGTTTAGTGAACTTGAAGACCAATCAATAGAAATCATCCAATCTGAATTTTAAAGAGGGAAAATATTGCAAAAAATTAACAAAGACTCAGAAACTTGTGAGACAAAATCAGGTGGTCTAAATTACATGTTAATTGGTGGAAAACATTAGTCTACAGATCCAAGAAGCTCCATGAATCCAAATAGAAGACTGTATTACACAGGCACACCGCATGTTGACACAGCTTATCAAAACTACTGAAAAACAAGTAAAAAATCTTTAAAATACCCAGAAAACAAACCAAAAAAATGATATGAAAGACAAACAAGTAATATGCATTGTGGTGGACTTCTCATTAGAAACAATGATAGTAAAAGATAATAGAACATCTTTAGTGTACTGAAAATACCAAAACTCTCAACACTAAATTTTATAACCAGTGAGAATTATCTTAAAATAAGGGAAAAATAAAGACACTTTTGAATAAATGAACGATGAGATAACTAAGCACCAGCAGACCTGCCCTGCAAAAACGTTAAAGAAGTTCTTCAGACAGAACAAATAACATATCAGATGGAAACACATCTATGTAAAAGAATGAAGAGCTCGGGAAATGGCAAATGTGGATTAGTAATAAAAGTATTTTCCCCATGTAAGATTTTCTTTAAAGATAGTTGTTTAAAGCAAAAATAATAAGTGCATTATGGTATTTATAACATAATTAGATGTGAAAGAAATGACAGTAACATCGTGGGTGGGGGGAGTAAATGGAATAATGCTGTGGTAATGTCTGTACCTTTTACCTCAAGTGGTACAATATTAATTCTTAGTAGACTGTGCTAAGATTTCATACTGCAATTCCTAGAGGATTTTCTCAAAAATTTAAATAAATATGCAGAAAACTAAGCCAATAGAGGAAATTTGAAAATAAAAATATTCAACCCAAAAGATGGCAAGATAGGAGGACAAATAGAAAACAAATAGCAGGGTAGTATACTTAAGCCCAAACATTAATAATTACATCAAATTCAAACTAATAGTACACTCCAATTAAAAGGCAGAGTTTGAATTTTTAAGTCTGAGATTGCCAGACTGGATAAGGAGCAAGATCTAAATATATCCTGTCTGTAAAAGAAACACTTTTAGTTATTATTGCACAAATAAATTGAAATTTTAAAAGTTGCAGCACATTAATAGTAAGTACCAGACAAAGTAGACTTAAGGACACAGTAAATATTACCAGAAATAGAGACATTTGTGATGATTAAAGGTCAGCAGAAAAACATAATTTTAAATGTTTGTATAAAAAATAACTGATTTTCAAATACGTGAAGCAAAACTACCAAAAATGAAAAAAATAGACAAATGTAGTAATTACATTGTCTCAAAATATTTCCCCATAAAATATGTATTATTTACAAAAGGAAAAAGAGTAACTTTATATTGGAGAAGGCTGGTAGATGGCATATTAATCAAATGATCAAAATGCCATCACCCACAGTGGAACAAATCAAAATATTTTGATACCTTATATTTTGTATGCATAACTGGCATCTAATCATGAGGAAAAGTTTAACACACTTTAAGGAACATTTTAATAACTAGACTATACTCTTAATAACTAGACTATACTCCTCAAAAATATTAAGTTCATGTATGTGAAAGGAAGACAGAAGAACTATTCTAATCTAACAGGATGAGACATAACTGCATCCATCAAGAAATGGATCTTTCTGATATGAGGAACATTGCTGCAACAATTGGTGAAATTTCAGTAATTAAGTGGGAGTACTGTTATTGTTACTGATTTGGTGATTTTTATGATTTCACTGTGATTATATAGGAGAATGTCATAATTTGTAGGAAAGAGTGTGTTGGCAACTTACTCTCCAATGATTCAGAAAAAAAGATCTTTGCACTGTACTTAAAGCTTTTCTGTAACGTTGAGATTCTTTAAAATTTTTTTAAAGAAAAAAAATTTTTTTCACTGTTGTCATAGCTCTGGACTCTTTATTGTCCATGCTTTTGCTAGGTAGGAGCTATGTGGTTTGAATTCTATTTCTGTTAGTCACAGAAATTCTGCTTTTAATCTGTCTTTGGCACCTTATTCTGCTTTGGAAAATTCAGGTAACCTCTCCAATCTAATTATTACTGTGGCATATAAGGTATTTATTTGCCACCCAAGATTGCTTCTTTGGCCCTATGTTGGATGGCATGAAGATGAGTATGCATTCTGAACATTTTCATGTTGGCATCCCTAATTACCTTGGCCATTGGCACAGGACCAGTTGGAATGTCAAGTGTGTGCCATTTGATAATGCTATAAAAAGACCTATAGCTGCTGCTCTCCAGCCATCTGTGCCTTCCCTTGGCATGATACTATTGGGTAGTTTGTCTTTCATTGGCATGATTTCTATAGCATGGCTTACATCTGCCACCCCCAGGCACTTGCTTGGTGATCAAGTTGACATAAAATTGCTTCTTTGGCACTGCTTTTGTATAGTGGAGTTTCATACCTACTAACTTAAGAAGGAAGAATTACCATTTATTACATACATTATAATTGTAATTTTAAATACTATAGACTTTTCTGGCCTCTACTGATGCAAACCTGTCTTGGACTTCCAACTTCAGATTCTCTCAATCAGAAGTCTCCACTCTGAAAAATTAACTTCTAAACTAAATGTACTTCTTCTGTTCTAAGACATTGGTTTGAGTACATACTCAACAAAATGTGTGTACGTGTGTTTAAAATTTATAACCTGGAATTCAAAACAAAAATACATAATGGACTAGAATACATAGAGGAACACATTGAAAACTGCAAAACAGACAAAATCAGGTTGAAAAAAAGGAAGCAGAAACCTAAGTGTCCAAAAAAGAAGATGACTTCCAAAGTTAGGAGAAAGCCCCAATGGTTCTCTATGCCCTAAGGAAGGGGATACTAGGAACCAGAAAATTGAATAAGAGTGCATAAGGTCAGTGACCGGAGAAAAATCAAAATAAGTAAATACTGATAAGTTCCAGGTACTGTTAGAAAAGTTTATATGAATTTGTTATGAATTTAAGGATATTCACCAGAAAAATAGGAATGGATGGTTTTATGGACTGAATTGTGTTCCCCTTATTTCCCAAATCCGTAAGCAGAAGCTCTATTCCTCGATGTGACTCTATTTGGAGATAGGCCTTTAAATATGTAAAGTTAAATGAGGCAGCTAAGGTGAAACCCTAAGCCAATATGACTGGTGTCTTTATAAGAAGAGGAAGAGATACCAGGGATGCATATCCATAGGAAGATAATGTGAGGATATATCAAGAAGGTGGTGATTTGCAAGCCAAGGAGAGAGGACTCAGGAGCAACCTTTCAGAAAACTGTCAACAGCTTGATCTTGGACTTCCAGCCTCCAGAACTGTGAGAAAATACATTTCTGTTGTTGAAAGCACCCAGCCTGTGACATTTTGTTAATGGCAGCTCTAGCAGACTAATACAAATGGCATAACTTTAGAACCAGTAAATAGGAAAAACATAAGAAATAAAACTTGATAAATTAATAAAAAGAAAATAAAAATAAAAGGAAATAATTAAAGGTATGGTAAATAGAAAATACAAAATAAGCTGTCAAGAATGTCTATCAGTAATTATAAATGAAAATGAGTTAAATTCCCCTATTGAAAATCAGAGCCCTTAAAATTGGATTTTTAAACTATCCAGATATTTGTTGCATATAAAAAACACTCCAAAACCAAATAACAGAAAAGTTCAAGTGGAAACAAATACAAATAAATACTGCCAAAACCAAAGAATCAGACAAAATATCGGAAGACAAAAGGATTAAAAGAGAAAAGAGAGTAAGATACTTTTAAAATATGTCCACAATACTTCTCTTTTCAAAAGGTGTGCTTTATCTTCTCATCCCTTGAATGTGAGCTAAACTTATGAATTCCCTTCAATTACCCAATATGTCACTTCTAAACTAGGTAATAAAATGTATTATGGCCTCCTTTTTGCCTACTTTCTCCCTGATCACTTGCTCTGGGGGAAGCTAGCTGCCTTATCATAAGGACATTCCAGCAGCCCTATGGAGGTATCTATGCACTGAGGTACTGATGTGTCTTGTGAACAGCAAGTAAGGAGCTGAGGTCTCTGGTATGTAATAGTGCCTTTTAGAAGCAAGGCCTTCACCCCCAAATTTTCAGATGACTGCTGCTCTGCTCAACATCTTGACTACAACCTCATGAAAAGCGTGAGTCAGAATCACCCAATTCAGTCTTCTTGGATTCTGGACCCTATAAAATTGTGAGATAATGTTTGTTGTTTGAAAATACAAACTTTGGGGGTATTTGTTAGGCAGCAGTAGATAACTAATACAGAGAGATCATTTACAATAATATAGCTGGTAACAGAAGTAGTCCATCAAATAGACATAGTACTATTCATTTAACTACAGAACTCCAAAATATATTTTTAAAGAATCATCTTCAAGTAAAAATAGAAAAATCCACAAAATGCAGGAATTTAATACAGTTTTCTCAGAAAACTATACACTGAGAGGGAAAAACAGAGAGTTAAGGATATTGAGGATTTGAATAACATAAATAGAAAACCTGAACTAATGAAAATATATTTAATAAACAGAATACATATTATTGACAAAATCAGAAAATCGACCACAAATAATTATAACTTCTCACCAAGTAAGTCTCAACAAACTCAGAAGATTGCTGTCATACAGAGCATAGTCAGTGACTTCCATGCAATAAAAGTGAAAATGAACCTCAAAAGGATTGCACTGCTAAAAATAACATTATGTGCTTCAGAATTTAACATCATACTTTTTAACAACTCTTGGGCTAAAGGTGATAGCAAAGTGGACATTATACACTCTCACTTAACGACAATGAAAATATTACATATCAAGATTTATTTGCAGAAGACATGATACTATATATAGAAAACCCTAAAGACACCACAAAAAAACTAATAGAACAAATAACCAGCTTCAGCAAAGTTGCTGGATACAAAATTAATACACAGAAATCTGTCATACTCCTATATACTAACAATGAACTAGCAGAAAGAAAAATCAGGAAAACAATTCTATTTACAGTTGCATCAAAAAGAATAAAATACCTAGGAATAAACCTAACCAAGGAGAAGAAAGATCTGTATTCAGAAAACTATGAGACACTCATGAGAGATATTAAAGAAGACAAAATTAAATGGAAATTTATTCCATATTCATGGATAGGGAAAATAAATATTGTCAAAGGGCCAACCTGCCCAAAGAAATTACAGATCCAGTGCAATCCCTATCAAAATACCAACAGCATTTCTCAATGAACTAGAATAGTTAGTTCTAAAATTCATATGGAACCACAAAAATCCCTGAATAGCCAAAGCAATCCTGAGAAAGAAGTATGAAGCTTGGGGGGATCATGCTCCCTGACTTCAAGCTCTACTACAAAGCTTCAGTAATCAAAACAGTGTGGTACTGGCACAAGAACAGAACCATAGATCAACGGAACATGATAGAGAGCCCAGATACAAACCCACATAATATATATGGTCAATTAATATATGATACAGGAACCATGAAAACACAAAGGAAAAAAGGCAGCCTCTTCAATAACCAGTGTTGGGAAAACTGAACAGCTACATGCAAAAGAATGAAACTGGATTACTAACTTCATATAAAAAAGTAAACACAAAATGCATTAAGGACCTAAATATGAGACTTGAAAGTATAAAACTCTTAGAAGAAAATGAGCAAAAATCTCTTGAACATAAGCATGAACAATTTTTTTTTCCTGGACACAGCTCCTCAGGTAAGGGAAACAAAATGAATAAGTGGGACTATATCAAACTAAAAAGCTTCTGTACAGCAAAGGACACCATCAACAGAACAAAAAGGCAACCTACATATGAGAGAATATATTTGTAAATGAGTTATCCAATAAGAAGTTAACATCCAAAACTCATATACCTCAATACCAAAGAAATAAATAACCTGAGGTAGGCCTGTATTGCTGTGTACTTCCCTCTTAGAACCACCTTTGCAGCATCCCACAAGTTTTGGACTATTGTATTTTTTGATAGTTGTACAGTGTTATGTCATTGTCTACCTTACAACTATCATTTAGGGGATTTTTTATGGCAAAAAAATTATGTTAAAATTTACCATCATAACCATTTTAAGTATGTAGTTTTGTAGAGTCAAGTATTTTCATGTTGTTGTGCAACAGATCTTGAGAACTTTTTCACCCAGGAAAACTGAAACTGTCTACCCACTAGACACCAGTCCTTTTCACCCCCAACAACCATCTTTTTACTTTGCTTGACTACTTTTGATACTTTATAGGAGTAGGATCATACCAGATTTATCCTTTTCTAACTGGTTTATAGGTCAGTATATTTGTAATGCTTACCACTGGTCTTTATGAAGATGTCTTCAGTCATTTGAGTTGTCTGAATCTGTCTTTAGTAGATTTTCCAGGAATGGCTCACAGGAATAATAGATTGTTCTGGCTGTATAAAAAACCTTTGACTCATATTTTCTTGAGTGTCTCAAATATATTACTATTCTATATTATGGAATATGTTCTGGAATAAAGTATTGTTATAAAAAGGGATCATAATCTAATTTTGTTTTATTCGAAGTCCAAAAATTTCATTAGAATATTCATTCCCTCCATTGTATTTTTCATTTCATTTACTGTATTCTTTAGCTGTGGGTGGCATCTTTTCAACTCTTTGTTGAAGTCCTCCCTGAGATTGTCAATACTTTCCCACAGATCAGTGAGCATATTTATGAATGTTACTTTGAAATCTTTATCAAGATTGATGATCTGTTTCATTTAGCCCTCTTTCTGGTGTCTTACCTTGTAGTTTTGTTTGGAACATAGTCTTCTGCCTCCTCATTTTGTCAGGGTTTCTGTGTTTACTTTGTATAGATGAATATGCTGTGCTTCCTGGTCTAGAGAGTAATGACTTTATGAAGAAGGCAATGTCTTGAAATGTTTTTGATTGTTACAACTGTGGTGCTATTAGTACATAGTGGGTAAAGACTTGGGATGCTTCTAAACATCCCACAATACACAGGACACCTCCTTAAAACAAAGAATTATCTGACCCAAAATGTCTCTAGTGCCAAAGTTTAAATATTCTGATCAATACTTTTTCCAGTATCATGCTGTTTATTGGCCACGTGGGTGGCAGTCCACTGTGGGTGGCAGCTTACCTCAGCCAGCCCTTTGTGAATGGAATACCAGCACTTTGGGATCATTGTGTACAGGACCACCTTTTCTTACCCTGCAGCATGGTGGCACTGCTAGGTGAATGGTGTGGGTGGGGCAGGCACATGGCCCTGGACTGCAGGTGTGGTGGCAGGGCATGTCTGTATATGGTCACGCAGCATCAGGATGCCTGGCTCTTGGGCACAAAGGTGTGCAGCATTGGGCTGAGCCACTGGTGAAGAAGAAGGAGTACTTGGTGTTGGCTTCCACAGATACCTCCTCAGGTGGGCTGACATAGGGCCTGGAAAGAGGGAAAGCCTCTACCTGCCAGGCAGCAAAGCCTGACACTGCTAGGTGGTGCTGGAGTGCAGGGTAGTATCTTGGGGCTGAGTCACCAACAAGGAGAATAGAGCATTTGGGGCTCCTGTGAGCACCTGACCAGTTCAGCCGAGGTAGGGCTTCAGAAGTGTAGTCCACCTGCCCTTTCTCCTGTGGAGAGAGCTCCATCTACCCTTGCTCCTCTGGAACCTTTCCCACTGCTAGTAAATCTTTCAAACTGCCACCTCTGTTTTGGGTCTCAGTGGGACCAGTGGAGCATGCATGTCTTCCACAAATGGCTGGAGTCTCACCCTCCCAGAGTGCTCCAACTGTCTGTGGTGTTTAGCCCTGATAATCACCAAAGCCTGATGCAACGTGGACTTATGTTTCCAGAGCAAATCTCTAAGGCCAGGTGTGCAGAGTGCCTGAGCACTTACCCCAACTGCTCCATTTCTCTTCCTCTTGCTTGTGGAATGGGATTGGAGAAAGGCTTGGGTGCTGATCAGTTGCTGCTCTGCGACTTTACCCTTCTCTGTGTTGTTCTCTTCTTCACCACGTGTACTTGATCTTCAGTCTTCAGGTCATTTTCAGGATTAGTTGTATTTGCTGTAGTTGCTTCCTTGGTGTGTGTGTGGGAGGAGGTATCTGCTGTGCCCTCCTGCCATCTTTTTCAACCATGTCCTTTTTTTCCCCACTTGCTTTGAAATTTCTCTGTTGAATCAACCCACACCATTTGCCCTGAAAAGTTTCTCATATTCTGAATTGTGCCAATTTTGTGCCTTTGGAGTTCTTAACATGTTCCTGTCTCCTGTATTTCCTGTAAAACTGTAGTTCATTTGTGTATGTGTATACAAACAAAAAAAAAGTTTTGTTCTACTTTCTTATATTGAGAAAGATTCTTTATAGATATATCAACTGACAATGTTAGGTTTTCTCTTTTGTAATATTAAGGTTGATCAGTGGGTTAAGGGCTTATCCAGTCTAGTCCAGTCATTTTACAGTTCTCGTAAAGTTTTCTATATAATATTTTTAGTTTCTGCTTATAGCCATTATTTCATTAGGGCTGCAAAGTGCATGTTTATCATTTTTTCATTCATTAGCTAGAATTCTTTAAACATTTTTTTCTTCCATAGTATTGGGTTATTCTGAGATACAGTTCCTATAGGAAAGAAAAGGTAAACACTTTATTCTTTATTTTCCATATTTCAAAATATTAAGTTGCTTCCCTAGCATTCTTTAATGGTTACCAATTCTATTTCTTAGTACTATCATTATTATTAATACATTAATTTAAAAATACTTCATAACCTTCAATCCACTGAAAATTTTATTTTTAATTTCCAATATTGAGAAGTAATTTAAATATAATCAAGTACACAAATATAATCAAGTAAACACTTTATTCTTTATTTTCCATATTTCAAAATATTAAGTTGCTTCCCTAGCATTCTTTAATAGTTACCAATTCTATTTCTTAGTACTATCATTATTATTAATACATTAATTTAAAAATACTTCATAACCTTCAATCCACTGAAAATTTTATTTTTAATTTCCAATATTGAGAAGTAATTTAAATATAATCAAGTACACAAATATAATCAAGTAAACACTTTATTCTTTATTTTCCATATTTCAAAATATTAAGTTGCTTCCCTAGCATTCTTTAATAGTTACCAATTCTATTTCTTAGTACTATCATTATTATTAATACATTAATTTAAAAATACTTCATAACCTTCAATCCACTGAAAATTTTATTTTTAATTTCCAATATTGAGAAGTAATTTAAATATAATCAAGTACACCAATTTTAAATGTGCAATTCAGTCAATTTTGACAAATATAGTTACAGAATCACACTACAATGTTGTAAAAAATTTCCATCACCCCAAATAGTTCTTTGTAGTCACCTTTCTGACCAGCCCCAGAAATTCACGACTCTGCTTTTCACTACTACAGTTAAATTTCCCAAGAGTTTAATTTAAATGTAATTAGTAGCACATACTCTTTCATAAGTTGAAGTTTTTGTTGTGCTTTTTGAGTCAGACCTAAGAAACCTTTGCCTTGATACCCATGACTGCAATTTCTGGCATATTTTCTCAAAAAAACTTTTATAATTTTTGCTTCAATGTTTACATTTATGATCTATGTTTAGTTAATTTTTGAATATGTAACTAAGTATGGATTGAAGTTTGGTTTTGTTTGCATATGGTTGTCCAATTATTTCAAAAGTATTCTTTCTGCATTGAATTGTTTTTGTACCTCTTTGAAAATCTATGAGGCACATATCTATGAGTCTATTTCTGAACTCTATTCTCTTCCATGGGTTTGCATGTCTATATTAGTAGTTTCCAACAGTGATCATTTTATCCCCCTCCTCTGCCCCCAGGGAATGTCTTGAAATGTTTTTTGGGGGGCTTTTTTTGGTATCATTAATATACAATCACATGATCAACATTGTGGTTACTAGATTCCCCCCATTATCAAGTCCCCACCACATTCCCCATTACAGTCACTGTCCATCTGCATAGTAAGATGCTACAGAGTCACTGCTTGTCTTCTCTGTGCTATACTGCCTGCCCTGTCCTCCCACTACATCATGTGTGCTAATTGTAATGCCCCTTATTCCCCTTCTCTCACTCTTCCCACTCACCCTCCCCAGTCCCTTTCCATTTGGTAGCTGTTAGTCCATTCTTGGGTTCTGTTAGTCTGCTGCTGTTTTGTTCCTTCAGTTTTTGCTTTGTTATTATGCTCCACAGATGAGTGAAATCATTTGGGATTTGTCTTTCTCGGCCTGGCTTATTTCACTGAGCATAATACCCTCTAGCTCCATCCATGTTGTTGCAAATGGTAGGATTTGTTTTCTTCTTATGGCTGAATAGTATTCCATTGTGTATATTGTACCACATCTTCTTTATCCATTCATCTACTGATGGACACTTAGGTTGCTTCCATTTCTTGGCTATTGTAAATAGTGCTGCGATAAACATAGGAGGAGATGTTTATGATGATCACAACTGTGGTGCTATTGGTACATAGTGGGGAAAGACTTGGGATGGTTCTAAACATCCCACAATACACAGGGCACCTCCTTACAACAAGAATTATCTGACCCAAATGTCAATATGCCCAAGTTTAAATATTCTGTTCAATACTTTTGCCAGTATCACACAGTTTTGATTATTATTTGTTGTAAGTTTTGAAATCAGGCAGTGTAATTCTCTAACTTAGTCTTTTTAAAAATTATTTTAGCTACTCTAGGTCCTTTGCATTTCCACATTAATTTTAGAATCAGCTTCTCCATTTCTAAAAAAAATGTCTGCTGGAATTTGATTGGCATTGTATTAAATCTGTAAATAAATTTGGACACAATTGACATCTTAAAAATATTGAATCCATGAATATGGCATGTTTTACACTTATGTTCTCAATTTTTCTCAGCAATGTTGATAGACACACACACACAGTAAAACACTACAGATTGATATAGATACATAGATCTCAGTGTTTGTATCAGTCTGCAGTGTTTTAATGTCTTTCTGGTTTTGCTATCACTATAGTACTGGTGTTATAAAATGAGTTGTAAGGTATTGCTCTTTCCCTTCCTCCCCCTCTCCCTCCACCTACTAGTCTTCTTTCCCCCAGCTCCCTCTTCTTTCTTCCCTTCTTCCCTTCCACTTCCTCTTTTTCATTTATTGGACAAGCATGTGTACAATTAGTATGATTTCTTCCTTAAATGTTTGACAGTATTCATACAGGAAATTAATAGAACAAAGATGTTCCATTGTCTCATGGATTGCATGGTTTCAGAAGCGAAGTCTGTAGTCTCTTATCTTTATCCCTCTATTTATATCTCTTTCTCCTCTAACTGCTTTCAGTATTTTCTCTTGGTCACTAATTTTCAGCAATTTGATTATATCTTTGTGGTGTGTGCACATGTGCATGTACATACATGTGCATGCATGTGTGTTTATCCTGTTCGTGGTTTGTGGATCTTCTTTGATTTGTAAGTTAATAGGTTTCACCATATTTGGAAAAATTTCAGTTCTTATCTGTTCAAATACTTTGCCACCTTTGCTCTTCCCTTTCTGAGTCTCCAATTCCATTTCTGTTATACTACTTAACTATCCACTGGTCACTGAAATACTCATTATTTCAGTATTTAGTTCCTCTGTGTTTATGTTACATTGCTCAATATTGTCCACTGGCCAGTGAAGTTCTGTTCACTTCCATTTCAATCTTTTTTTTTCATTG
The DNA here is from genome assembly GCF_040802235.1 of Manis javanica. Classification (NCBI taxonomy): domain Eukaryota; kingdom Metazoa; phylum Chordata; class Mammalia; order Pholidota; family Manidae; genus Manis; species Manis javanica. Next base: position 189,680,144 of record NC_133156.1, read on the forward strand.
TGTGTTCTATTGTTTTCAGCTCAGTGATCTTTTATTCTTCAGTGTCCAGTTTGCTCTTAGTCCTTTCCAGTGGATTTTCCATTTTAAACATTGTATTTTAACTGTAGTTCTATTTGGTTTTTCTTTATATCATCCAATTTTGTTGTCATTACATTCAAGTTTTCCTTTAAGTTTGGTGCATATAGATGAGTGTGTATGTGTATGTGTGTGCATATATATCTGTTTAAAAATTCTTTTCTGCTAATTCTATTTTATCTCTGACATTTCTGGGTATCTTTCAAGTGAACAATTTTTCTCTTGGTTCGGGTTACTTTTTCTTAGTACTTCACATATCTTTATTGGAAGTTGTTTATGAATTTTGTTTCATTCAGTGCTGGATTTTGTTGTAGTCCTTTAAAGAGTGTACAGATGGTAATATTTTTGTACTCATCTTTAGTCCTTCAATTTGGCTTCTTAGTCCTATTAGGATAACCCCTGTAATACTGATATCTTTCTTGTATGATTGGGTACCCCTAATCTGGTATCAACCATATCTTCAAGTAGTTCTGATTTCTTTTAATAGCATATAATCCCTAGAGTTCACAGACTGGGTGCTAGAGTGCTTATATATAAAATAAGGCCAGTACATGGGTAGTGAAACTTTTTTGTAAAAGGCCAGGTAGTATATATTTGAGGCTTTGCATACATAGTCTCTGTCACAACTATTAAAATCTGCCATTGTAGTTTGAAAGCAGACACAGGCAAAAATATAAACAAACGAGTATGGCTGTGTTTTAATGAAACTTTGCAAAAAAAAAAAGGGTTGTAGGTTGGATTTGGTTCACAGCATGTAAGTTTGAAATCAGGCAGTGATTTATAGAAAATGGTTTTAGAATATTTCTAGAAATAATATTACTGTTAGTATAATATGAAAACATCCTAAGATTTCTTTGTCATTCTTTTGTAGTTAGAGCTATCCTTCAGGGATAAACACATCTATATTTTAAAGTAACTTGATATAAGTTCTGTCATGTAGTACATATAACTACCAATTTAATGTACTAGGTTCATTAATGTAATTTTGGATTTGATGTTTGAGCAATACTTATTTTTATTTTTATTTTATAACTATGTAAAAATGGTTCTAAAATCATATCTTTAAATATGGTGCATTTAGTGAAGTCTAGCTTCAATCTGTTTTCTCCACATGATTCCTTTCCTTCCACTTTAGGTTGTCACTTTTGGCTTATCCTTCATTTATAGAAAATATATATAACTAAATATGCATATATATTCATCTATACACTTTTTAAATAAAACCCCTGTTTTAGTAGCATACTAAACACACTGTTTGGCAATTTGATTTTTTTAAAACTCAGTATATCCTGGGGATCACTTCATAGCATTATGTAGACAGATCAGAAATTTTCTTAAAATTATGATAGTTTAACATATAAACAGTGTAATAAACATGAACACTTTAGTATGTCCATTAGTGGACATAGATAATTGCCTAGAAAAAATATAAATGGCTAAAAATGACATACTAAATCAAATGAATTTAAATAGTCCAGTAGCCTCAAGGAGAAAATTCAAACAAGTCAAAAACACAAATCCTGGAAGGAAAAAGTAGGTCATATTCATGAGTTCTATGAAAATTTCAAATAATGTAATTTCCAAAAACTTATTCTAACATGAAAATATGTATCATTCCAAGTAACTTCTTCATTTGGTAATAAAATGCAAGTTCTTCCCATATATTTTCACATTTAAAATGGTTATTCATTGTTTTGACTTATATAATAAAGACATATTATTTATGTAGCATTAATTACTAAAATTTACATCAGTATAACTACGAGATAAATTATTTAATGTACTTCATTATCTTCAAAGTTACTTTAACCTCAAACCTACGAAATAGGAAACCTCTAAAATATTATCATGCTATAAGACAATATTCTATTCCTGATTGTTAAAAGCTTCTTATTGATCAAATTTGTGCTATTAAATGTCTTATTTAAATAAGTAGAAAAAATTGTATCAACATTTTGCTTTATTTCAGTTGAAATAGAGCAGGATGAATTTGAATGTTCTAAGAGCAATTATGGACAAGGCTTTGACTTGTAAAGCTGTAGATTATGAATTTAAATTCCAATTATCAATTGATTTGAACCAAGTTAAATATTACAGCACGGAGGGCTAAGACATAGTATTGTTAAATATGTATAAGCTGTTGCATGTCTTTATAAATTCTACTGTACCTCATACAAAGCTATCAGTCTCCAGAAGCATTACAAAAATAAGAAAAGCTTATAACAATATTAATATGTTATAATAATTATACTTATTTTCCAAGGAGTGATCCAAAGTATGACTTGAGGATGAAAATCTATTCAAGATATTTTTTAGCTTTAAATACTTTTTGTTGTAAATTTATATGTTCATACCATTAGTACATTCAAAAGTCACCTGAAAGAGAACCCCAGAAGAGTAAATTTTTTATTTTAGATCTTAGATGATACAGACAGGATATGTGTAAAATTTTAAACCTGGATCATGGCAAAAGAGTATCAGTGTTTGTTATCCTTGTTCAGTGGAAGCCAATTTAACTTAATAGTATAAATTATTATGTTAATAAAAGTTATTTTGGCAAATGGGAAATTATACAATTGTCATTGAGATGGCAGAAACCAAGTGGTTTATTCTTTTGAATATTTTTCTGGAAACTTGCTTCCAAGTTAGCAACACTTTTATAATAAAACCATCCATCAATGGGGTAACCCTGGTTGGGTGGTAGTAAAGGGTGGAATTTATTAATCGGAAACTTTTCAAATCTATTACCATCTATGTTGTCCATTTAGACTTTCTATGAGCCATTTTATTTTATATAATAAGTGTCCCAAAAAAGAGAGACTAACAAAACAAAAAGGACCATACAACTTACACTATTTCCTTGTGCCTCCCAGACATGATTCTAAACAACTAAGCCTGTGGTAACACAGTCCACTAGTACATGAGAACCCTGATGGGTAGGCATCAGGGGTAGATCCGTGTTTTATAGGACTTGAAGCTTGTACAATTTGAGGAATAGTTCTTAATAAAAATTTAAAATTTCAAGTATAAAATTAGGTACTGGAAAAAACATGTACAAGTAAGAGGCAATAAAGTTAAGCTTCATTAACTTTGTAGTAAATTCTCCTTTGCATCTGAAACAAACAGTAAATATTCCATAATTATTTGTGGAATAGTTTTAGAATAATAGTAATTTTTTTAAAGAAGTCAGGATGAATGGAAGAGCATGACTTCTAGTGGTAGTGGCCCCTTGCAATGTCATTAAAGTAGTATAATTTAACAGTACCTTATCCTGACCTATCAGGTAAAAGACATGAAAATTAAATATAAAGTTAAGTGGCTTTTATTTTCTTAACTCACTTAGAATATGACCATTTCCCAGAGGTGTACAAACACACTTAATTGTATATATCCATTTAAACTAAATTTCATAAAAACTACCTACACATTACACAATTGGGAAGTGATATAGATACTAGATATGTCTTGTGTCAGACCCTAAATTGTGAACTTTGTCAAATTAAGGGGCATGAAGTTACAAAGATATGCTCACTAGTGAATTTTGCTAAAGACTATATTCAGTTAAGTGAATAGTGAGAAGGCCCATACTGTATCAGCAAGTAAACAGATTATATCATATGTATGTTTTTAAACAGAAAGATTAAAAAATGAAAACCTTCATGTGGTATAGATATAATATCAATTTAAGACCTGATAAGATTTACCTCTTCCAATTAATGACTCCAATTCCCTGTAACAACTAAAAAATAAAGAGGATAAATCACAGAATTAAGAAAGAATGTGAGAGTAAAACACAGAAAATGTTCCAGAAATAATTTGTGGACCACAATTCTTATAACTAACCCCTACATTACTGGTAAATATAAAGTACTCACATTAGTAACTAATAAAGAAAATAGTATTTGTACTTCTTTGATTTATATGCCTGTATACAAGTGTTATATAGTCTTAATGTTAACTAGATGAAGTCTTAGATATTCTTGACTATTTGCTTTGACATAATGAATTTTAAGATCAACTTGTCAAGTTCCATGAAAAACCTTGTAAGGATTTTGATTGGAATTACATGGAATTTTAGATTATTTACCACAAGCAGGTGTGTATTTTAATCAGGTGTTCATTTATGTTGCTTGGTAATAGTTGGTAAGTCCTTCTTAAGTGTATTTCATGTATTTTGCTTATTTTCAGTAAAAAAATCACATATAAATTTTGCCAGAGGAAAAAATAGAAAAAAGCCACCTAACTTATTTTATAAGGCCAGTATAACCTTGATAGCAGTCAAGGGCTTATTAACAGTCAAGCCCAAGTCAAGTCATAGATTTTTCTTAAGAACACAGATGGAAAACTCTTAAATGAAATACTAGTGACCTGAATACAGTAGCATGTATTTTTTAATTATTACCATTTGCTCATTAAAAGATGAGCAGAAGATGAACTCAGCAAACTTCTTCTATTGTAAAGGGCTAGATTGTAAATATATGCTTGTGGGCCAAGAGACAAAACTGAGGTTATTATATAGGTGCATGTATATAATGAGAGAAAACAAATTTATATAAATATTGATGAAATTAAAAGTATAATAATTGAGTACAATTTTCATAATACAAATGTGAATAATGGAATTGTTTTGCTGGGTGGGAGGTTGATGACATTTCACTTATCTAGAGTTAAAAGTTGGTGTTCTTAGCATCAAAATCTATTGCAAATGTTGATTCATTAATGCTGATTTATGATAAGATTTTACATATTTCACCTTTGTTTTTCCTCTTACATAGTTACTGCCAAATATTGATATCGATCTATGAGTATATGGTTTTAATTGAGTATATTCACCTATTAGAAGCCATCTTTAGCATTTTATTAGCTAAAAGATGAGAATGCCTTTTAGCATGTCATTACATTGCAAATTAACCACTTAATATTAAAGTTACTTGATTGAACAGCTAAATAGACTTTGGAATATGGAAATTTCTTTTGTACTTGGATCAAGGTTGAAAAATGCTGCTGTGGATTGAAATCAGAAAGTATATTGCTGGGAATTTGTGTAAGAATGGAGATCTCACTTCTTTTTTTTAACTTTGTCAGTTCAGGAAGTGTATATAACACAGCCTGACATTATTTGCAATTTAAACAATCTTAGTTCTCATTGAAATGACTTGATCACAGTAAAAGTTTCACATTTAACTACTGTTTTGCCTTGTAGTTTTAGGTTGAAACATTTTAAAGTCTGCCTCATTAAGCTAATTCCGAAACCATTCAGAGTTAAGTAAAAGTGACTGAGCCATAGCTTTCATTTAAAAATGTAAACACAACCCATTCTTGTGTACTGTGCAAGTGGTAAGATGTATTTGGCCCATAGGATCTAAGTTTACCAACCCCTGCTCTGTGTTGTCTTATATTCCCAATAGGTGCCTGTTTCCCTCCAAACACTGCAACCAGTAAAATTATTGTTAACTTTTAAAAAACTTATCCAATTTGAAATTACATTTTTTAAATTTGCATTTATTTGAATATTACTAAAGTGAAATATCTTTTCATGATTATAGGCCATTTATATTTCTTCATTGTAAACTGGATGTTCATACTCTTTTTCTATTTTTATTGCAGTAAAATTTTCATTCTGACAATTATTTTGTGTGCCAAAAGGAGTTCTAAGTCCTTTTTAGTGGCTCTCCCTACTTTAGTATTATTTTTCACTGCTTTCTCCCACACATCCAACACTTCTTACCTATTGAAAGACCTGCCAATGCCCGACAGAACTGTTTTCTCAAGCTTCTCTACATATAATGCACATTCTCCATCACCTTTTCTCCATTTTCTCTCCTAGCATAACTCTTACTTATCCTTCAAGATTCAGATCAAAAATCAATTCCTCCTCTTTGGCTCCACAGCACTCAGTGCAAATATCTGCCAGAAAACCTAGAACACTGTTACAGAATTAATTATTGCTCACAGTGGTCTGTCTCTCTACCAAGCTCAAAGCTCTCTGAGACATGGTATTGTAATTGATCTCTATATTCAGGAACAGTGCCTAGCACTTAGTAGGCACTGATTATTTGTTGACTGAATGAGTTCAAAATAGCAGAAGTATTAATAATATTAACAGAGCAGTATGTGCCTAACACATAAATATCAGAAACAAATTTGTATAATAGTATCCCTTGTAAAAAACTTATAATAATATACAACTGGATTTTGAAAATCACTCAGACATCAAAATCTCACCACACAAAATAGCACTTAAAGTTTTTATCTTATTCCCTGACAAAATTTAGTTTCTCAAACATTTTATTTAGATACTTGTCTTTTCCCCTAAAGACTTAAAATAATTTAAATAATTGCCATTAGCTACTGCTATTATCTCTAATTCAAGAAATTTGCTTGCACTGGAAAACAAAATACAAAAAAGAATATTCATCAGCCATGTCTGTTCTGTAGTCTGAACAATAAGTTCTTTCAAAATCTCCTTTGTAACTTAACCAAGATTCATTTTGAATTAATCTTTCATTTTGCTTTATTTCCAAAGGACATCCATTACCTTGCACTAGATAAGGGTGAATTGGCACTAGCTGAAGTGGCAAGAAAACGAGCTAACGACATTGATGCAGAATCAATAACCTCGGAAGTTGGTAAGAATTAATGCTAGTTTAAGTCCTTTCTGTTTCAATCAATACTTACTTAGTATCATTTACATTTATGTTTGTAGGGCATTGTTGGTTAATGTGAATTACTTACCTTGTAAGACAGCATCTTTAAAAAAACTAATTAAGTCTGGGTAAATAGTATAATACGGATATCTAAGTTAGAGATATGTTAATTTGAAAATTGATAATAAGTGATTAATCACTATTTAGCAGAAAGTGAAGAGGAAATTGTTCATAAGATTTTTGAAGAAAAGATTTTATCATCAGTGCTATTATTAAAATTAACCAACACAGAAATTTACATAATCCTTTATTTATACAGATAGACATATCTCAAAAGATTCTCTCCTATGTCAGACAAAGTACTTCACATGGGATTTTAGGTTTGATGGGTGATTTGTTTTCACTTAGAAGCCACTATAGTCTTTTCACTGTGTAGTCTTCCAAAGGAGAGAAATGAGAAACCTAAATTGAATCTAAAGATCCATTTAAAACTTTATTAATATATAGACAAACGAGTTTTTAAAAAACCATTATAGTATCAACAAGGAGCTTTTTTTGTAAACTCAGTTTATCTAATGTGACTAAACCTCTAACTCTGACCTCTGGATATCCCAATTCCTATTCTTCCCGGTATTTCCTTTCCCAAGATTAGGCAAAAGACACTCAGAATTGCAACAGAATTTGTTTCTTTGTAGAACTCCTATGAAACAAATTTGAATAAGATTTCCACTTTGTAAGTTGCTTGGAAATATTATAGCAAGCCTCTCCACATATAGATCTTGTGCTTTGCTTTTGTAATACTATTTGCACCCATAGGTAACAATCATCAGCTTCTCTTTAATATCACCACCAGAGATCCCAGTCTTCAAGATGGTATTGAAGGACTCAAAGCCATACCACCTGGGTGGCTCTAAAACTGAATACCAAAGCTGACAATTTACTTACCAGATAATTTAGTTCTCTTTTCCCAGCCCTGAAAGAGTTCCAAACTGATCAAACCCATGAGACTACCTTCAAATCTCCAATCCTAAAATACAAGGAATACTCACTATTAATACAATATTAGATAAGAATAACTTTAGTTACCTATCACTATATGTTGTTATTTGTTAAGAATATTGCTGTGACCCTAATAATAAAAATAATAGCTAATATTATTAAATTCTTACTATGGGCCAGGAATCATTCTGAGTTATAGTTATTAACTAATCCCCACCATAACTCAGTGAGGTAGGTACAATTTATATTTGTTATGAGAAGTCACTTTTAACTAAATGATGAAGCTGGAATTATGCTGTTATATAATGGGGATACAAATATCCTCTATCCCAATCCACAGTAGGAGGTTAACTCACGGCAGATTTTATGGAAATTTTCCTGAGTTGCCATGTACTTAGCCTTTTCTACCAGTGTATCAGATCTAATGGAAACCAGCTTTGCATTTTAAAGCTACTGAAAGTTACTGGGGATTAAAAGGAATGCGGAGATTATCACAAAATTTCGGGAAAATGAAGAAACTACACTATTTGTCAAAATGGGTCCTGTGCCCTGAGTATTCTTTGATCAGGATATTGTGGCCAGCGGACAATGCCTACCCAGAGAGCTGGGTGTTCTCCTTTTGTGCTCTTCCTCATTTCTAGAAAATAGCTGTCCTTCACTGAAACTGGTTTTCTCTCCATTTCTGTCTTTTTTTCAGGGCTTACCCTTTGACCTCTATTACTATCACTTGACAAAAATGTCACTCAGTAACAATAGTAACTCTCAAGAGGTGAACATCTTAGATGAATGTTCTACCCCACTTTTGTTCCAGGAAACTGGGGTGACTCTCATTGACAATTCCATATGGCATCAGAATCTCTAGTTTCCTCATTGTAGTCTCTGCCCCGTTCTTCCTTACAGCCCACCTCATGCTGGGGAAAATTTTCTCTCAAATAGCCTCAATTTAATTCAACTCTTCTGTCTCAAGCTTTTCCCAGAGCAGAAAATAATTAAATTTTTGGCTTTTGAAGAAGTTCTTTGATGTAAGGAAGAGGACATTGTATATCATCAAGAGTATTTCAGTAGAAGTAGTTTATCTATATGGGAGAGTCTGAAAAAAGTCACACATATAGTAGCTGTCAATACAGTTAAAAGCAAGAGTTGCCAAAGGAGAAGTTGAATGATGATAATCTGAACAATTTTGTAATGTTTTATTTAAATTTTTATTGAAGTATAACATACATACAGAAAAGCACACAAATCATAAATGAATTTTCACAAAGTACACACATCCTTGTAACCAGGATCCAGATCAAGTAACATCCAGATCACCAGAACCCCAGAAGCCTTCACATACCTCCTGCAAGATACCACACCCTCAAACTAACTATCCTGACTTATAACATCATACATTAGATTTGCCTCTTTTCAGACTTTATATTTTATATATATAATTTTATATATATATAAAATTCTTTAGTATTTGGCTTTTTTTATTCAACAGTAGGAGTGTGAGAGTCTTTCATGTTATTGTACATAATCGTGACTTTCATTCTTACTGTTACATAACAGTATTCCAATATAGGAACATATTGCAATTTTATTCTACTTTTGATGGATTATTTGAGTTGTTTCAAGTTGTAGCTGCTGTAAATAGTGTTATGAATGTTCTTGTGTATGGCTTTTAGTGGACATATGTACACAGGTCTGTTGGATATGTGCTTAGAAGTAGGATTGCTGAGATACAGGATACATGCATATGTTCAAGTTTTGTAGCTACTTCCAGTTTTACCAGTTAGTTGTAACAATTTAGCTTCTCACCAGCAGTGCCCAAGAGTTAATGGTTTTTTTCATCAGGTTATACATAGTATTCTTTTTTCATTTTAGCCATTCTGTTGAGGAATACATTAATAATTTTGTATATATGAGAATATATATATATGGAGAGACTGTTTTTAGACTCTTCGTTTCATTGGTCTGTTTGTACTTGAACAAATATCTTACTGTTTTAAGCAACTCTGGCTTTAAGTCTTAATATCTGTTAATGCAAGTTGTTCAGCTTTTTTCTTCTTTAAGATGACTATAGCCATTCCTGGCCCATTACATTTCCATATGAATTTCAAAATCAGCTAGCACCTTCCCCCAAGAAAAAAAGGTGAGGAACTGAAATTCTCTTTGGAATTGCATTAAATCTATAGACCAATTTGGACACAGTTGGTTTTTTAAAAATAATGAGTTTTCTATTCCATGAATATTATGTATCCCTCCATTTATTTATTTTTTTCTCTGAGATATTCTGAAATTTCTGCTGTAATGGTCTTGCACATTAGATTTTCTTTTTCTCTACTGAAAGAATTTTAATTCAGTTATGGTACATAAATTCAATAGAATACTATACTAAAATTTAAAAGGATAAGAAAGAATGGTATATATTGATATTTGTATAGGAAAAATATATAGTCACACAAACCTACCCTAAAAATCTGGAAGGATAAACAACTTACTGTTATCAATGATTGTATCTGAGGGATGGAGATTCCTGAGGAAATTTTCATTTTCTATTTTTTATAGTTCTTAATAGGGTGATCTCACATAATGGGCAAAAATTGTATGGATATTGGGTGTATTTTATTGAGATTTAATTGCTATATTAATTTAAGGCATATAACATCATTTTTTGGTATCTATAAATAATGCAAAATGATCTCCCCAATAAGTCTACTTAACATCTATCACCACACAGCTACAATTTTTTGTGTGTGTGTGTAAAGACTCTTAAAATTAACTCTCTTAGTTACCTTCAAATTTACAATACAGTATTTTTGATATTGTATGGAACCACAAAAGACCTCAAGTAGCCAAAGCAATCAAGAAAGGAGAACAAAACTGGAGGCATCACATTTTCTGATTGCAAACTATATTGCAAAGCTATAGTAATCAAATCTGTAGACTGAATTGGCTACTTTGGACATTTTAACAATATTCTTTCAATCCATGAGCATGGTTTATCCTTGTGTTTGTGTCTTCAATTTCTTTCACCAAAGTTATGTGATTCTATACACTGAAGTGTATAGGTCTTTCATCTCTGTGGTTAAATTTATTCCTTTTTGAATCCTTTTTGATACAATTGTAAATGGGATTGTATTCTTAATTCCCCTTTCTGATAGTTTGATACTAGTGTATAGAAATGCAAGATTTTTGTATTTTGATTTTTTTATCCTCCAACTTTACTGGGTTCTTTTATTAGTTCTAACAGTTTTTGGTAGAGTCTTTAGGGTTTTCTATATTATAATATTGTGTCATCTGCAAATAGACACAGTTTTGCTTCTTCCTTTCTAAATTGGAAGTGTTTTCTTTCCTAATTGCTTTGCTGGGACCTCCAAAACTATGTCAAATCAAAGTGGCAAGAGTGGGCATCCTTGTCTTTTTCCTAATCTTAGAAGTAGAACTTTTATCTTTTCACCATTGAGAATGATGTTAGCTAGGGGCCTGTCATATATGACCTTTATTATGTTGAGGTAAGTTCCCCTATATGCAGATACCCTCTTGTTGTCTGAGACACCATTCTTTAATGATTTTTCTTCCTCACACTTTTCTAGCCATTCCTTCTCAGTTTCCTTTACTGGTTTCTCTTTATTAGACCTCTGTAAATTCACCAATGCTTGCAGCAATCTAGGGAGTATTCCAAGAAAAACAACTGAATTTCAGTAAGAAGGACAAGTTTTGTGGTGTTTTACCCTATTTCCATTGGCCCCTCCATCCAGCTCCACAGTAGCCTTGAGAATCAGCAGCTCACAACCGTGGCAAAAGATATAGCCCAGGAGAAAGTGAAGAACAGGATTGGAGATCCTTAAAATCCCCATTCCCAGAAAACTATCATTATGTGACTTTGTCTGTTGTTTCCCTGGAAGACCTCCAGTGCAAACATGTTCTTATGAGACCTGAATGGTAGCTCACGCACTGTACAAAGGCTCTTCCCCAGGGCTGTTTGTGTAAAACAATTTAGAGGCAGTTGTTTAGGGTTGTGGATGCCCGAGGAGGTAAATAACAGCTGGGGCAAATAAGCCAACTAAAAAGCTAAAAAGGAAAATCTGGGGAATGTGATGTGCACAGGGGATTTGAAAATCTTCCTAGGAATATAGATGGCCAATTATATGTGTGTACTGTGTGCATCCCCAGGACTGTATGCTTTCTCAGGAAAGATCCAAGAAGGTCCTAAATTCTCACCACTGGATGATGGAGACATTGTACAAACAGGAAATGAAGACTAAAGCTGAGTTGTAAACTGTTTTGTTGAGTTTTGAAGGGTTGCACCAACATACACACAGAACCCCCAGCAAAGACTGTGAGACTTATTGGTTCCAAGATTGGAAATTCCTATCCAATCTGTAAGTGACTACTAATGTAAATTTAAAGAGATTGCAGTAGCCACACAAAACAAAGATTATACAGACTTTATAGAATTAGCTCAGAGAAGAAACCAAAAAACAAAGAGAAAAAATCTTGGAGAAGAATGTCTGATTTCCAGGGTTGCCACCTTATATTATTTAAATGCCCAGTTTCTAATGAAGTATTATGACAAGCAACCAAACAAACATATATGGCCCATAAATAGGGAAAAAAGCAATCAGTAGAAACTGACCCTGAGGAAGATTAGATGTTGGATTTAATAAACAGACGTTAAAGCACTGAATCTTAGCACTTGATATAGATCTAAGCACAATAATAACTCAATAAATATTGTTGAATGAATGAATACATGAGAAAATGTAAAAAAAAAAAAAAAAAAGGAAAAAAGACCAGGAAAAAAATGGGAGAAAAAGGCAGCAGGCAATTACACAAGGATAAAAAGCCTTCTAAATATAGATAATCTGTATATCACAATACCAATACCACACTTTCTTCACAAAACTGTAGGAATCTTGTTGCCTAAAAAGAGATTTTTCCCCACATTGTTTTTCTTCAAAATTTTCTTAGCTATTCATTCTCTATGTTCTATACCATGTGAACTTCATTGAGAATTAACTTCTCAACTTCCATGAAAACTTCACGTGTTTTTTTTTTTAGATTTTTTTGAGTGTGCATTAATATACACTTGCAAGAAAAACATTGTGGTTACTAGATTCCCCCCATTATCAAGTCCCGACCACATACCCCATTACAGTCACTGTTCATCAGCGTAGTAAGATGCTATAGAGTCACTGCTTGTCTTCTCTGTATTATACTGCCTTCCCTGTGTCCCACCCCTACATTATACATGCTAATTGTAATGAACCCTTTTTCTCCCTTATCCCTCCCTTCCCACCCATCCTCCCCAATCTCTTTACCTTTGGTAACTGTTAGTTCATTCTTAGGTTCTGTGAGTCTGCTGCTGTTTTGTTCCTTCAGTTTTTTCTTTGTTCTTATACTCCACAGATGAGTGAAATCATTTGGTGCTTGTCTTTCTCCGCCTGGCTTATTTCACTGAGCATAATACCCTCTAGCTCCATCCATGTTGTTGCAAATGGTAGGATTTGTTTTCTTCTTATGGCTGAATAATATTCCATTGTGTATATGTACCACATCTTCTTTATCCATTCATCTACTGATGGACACTTAGGTTGTTTCCATTTCTTGGCTATTGTAAATAGTGCTGCAATAAACATAGGGGTGCATATGTCTTTTGGAAACTGGGCTCCTGAATTCTAGGGTAACTTCCTAGGAGTGGAATTCCTGGGGAAAAATGGTATTTCTATTTTAACTTTTTGAGGAACCTCCATATTGCTTTCCACAATAGTTGAACTATTTTACATTCCCACCAGCAGTGTAGGAGGGTTCCCCTTTCTCCACATCCTAGCCAACATTTGTTATTTGTCTTTTAGATGGTGGCCATCCTAACTGGTGTGAGGTAATATCTCACTGAGGTTTTAATTTTCATTTATCTGATGATTAGGGATGTGGAGCATCTTTCCATGTGCCTGTTAGCCATCTGAATTTCTTCTTTGGAAAAGTGTCTGTTCAGCTCCTCTTCCCATTTTTAAATTAGATTATTTCCTTTCTGTTTGCTGAGGTGTGTGAGCTCTTTGTATAATTTGGATGTCAACCCCTTATCGGATATGTCATTTATGAATATATTCTCCCCTACTGTAGGATGTCTTTTTGTTCTACAGATGGTGTCCTTTGCTGTACAGAAGGTTTTTAGTTTGATGTTGTTCCACTTGTCCATTTTTGCTTTTGTTTCCATTGCCCAGGAAGATATGTTCTTGAAGAAGTTGCTCATGTTTATGTCCAAAAAAATTTGCGTCTGTTTTTTTCTAAGAGTTTTATGGTTTCATGACTTACATTCAGGTCTTTGATCCATTTTGAGTATACTTTTCTGTATGGGGTTAGACAGTAATCCAGTTTCATTCTCTTACATGTAGCTGTCCAGTTTTGCCAACACCATCTGTTGAAGAGGCTGTCATTTCCCCATTGTATATCCATGGCTCCTTTACTGTATATTGATTGACCATATATGCTTAGGTTTATATCTGGGCTCTCTAGTCTGTTCCATTGGTTTATGGCTCTGTTCTTGTGCCAGTACCAAATTGTCTTGATTACTGTAGCTTTGTAATAGAGCTTGAATTTAGGGAGCATAATTCCCCCTGCTTTCTTCTTCCATTGCTTTGAATATTTGGGGTCTTCTGTGTTTCCATATGAATTTTAGAACAATTTGCTCTAGTTCATTGAAGAATGCTGTAGGTATTTTGATGCAGATTGCATTGAATCTGTAGATGCTTTAGGCAGAATGGCCATTTTGACAATATTAATTCTTCCTATTCATGAGCACAGGATATGTTTCCATTTATTGGTTTCTTCTTTAATTTCTCTCATGAGTGTCTTGTAGTTTTCAGGGTATAGGTCTTTCACTTCCTTGGTTAGGTTTATTCCTAGGTATTTTATTCTTTTTGATACAATTGCAACTGGAATTTTCCTGATTTCTCTTTCTGCTAGTTCATCATTAGTGTATAGGAAAGCAACAGATTTATGTGGATTAATTTTGTATCCTGCAACTTTGCTAAATTCAGATATTAGATCTACTAGTTTTGGAGTCGATTCTTTAGGGTTTTTTATGTACAATATGTCATCAGCAAACAGGGACAGTTTGACTTCTTCCTTGCCAATCTAGATGCCTTTTATTTATTTGTGTTGTCTCACTGCTGTGGCTAGGACCTCCAGAACTATGTTGAATAAAAGCAGAGAGAGTGGGCATCCTTGTCTTTGTCCTGATCTTAAAAGAAAAGCTTTCAGCCTCTCACTGTTAAGTATAATGTTGGCTGTGGGTTTGTCATATATGGCCTTTATTATGTTGAGGTACTTGCCCTGTATACCCATTTTGTTGGGAGTTTTTATCATGAATGGATGTTGAATTTTGTGGAATGACTTTTCAGCATCTGTGGAGATGATCATGTGGTTTTTGTCCTTTTTGTTGATGTGGTGGATGATGTTGATGAATTTTCGAATGTTGTAACATACTTGCATCCCTGGGAAAAATACCACTTGTTCATGATGGATGATCATTTTGATGTACTTTTGAATTCAGTTTGCTAATATTTTGTTGAGTATTTTTGCATCAATGTTCATCAGGGCTATTGGTCTGTAATTTAATTTTTTTGTGGTGTCTTTGCCTGGTTTTGGTATTAGAGTGATGTTGGCCTCTTAGAGTGAGTTTGGGAGCATTCCCTCCTCTTCCAACTTTAGGAAAACTTTAAGGAGGATAGGTATTAAGACTTCACTAAATGTTTGATAAAATTCAGCAGTGAAACCATCTGGTCAGGGTGGTTTGTTCTTAGGTAATTTTTTGATTACTAATTCAATTTCTTTGCTGGTAATTGGTCTATTCAGATTTTCTGTTTCTTCCTAGGTCAGCCTTGGGAGGTTGTATTTTCCTAGAAAGTTGTCCATTTCTTCTAGGTTATCCAGTTTGTTAGCATATAATATTTCATAGTATTCTCTCATAATTCTTTGTATTTCTGTGGTGTCTATAGTGATTTTTCCTTTCTCATGTCTGATTCTCTTTATGTGTGTAGACTCTCTTTTTTTCTTGATAAGTCTGGCTAGGGGTTTATCTATTTTGTTTATTTTCTTAAAGAACCATCTGCTTTCATTGATTCTTTCTATTGTTTTCTTCTTCTCAATTTTATTTATTTCTGCTTTAATCTTTATTATGTCCCTCCTTCTACTAACCTTGGGCCTCATTTGTTCTTCCTTTTCTAGTTTCATTAATTGTGAGTTTAGACTGTTCATATGGGACTGTTCTTCTTTCCTAAGGTAGGCCTGTATTGCAGTATGCTTCCCGCTTAGCACGGCCTTTGCTGCATCCCACAGATTTTGTGGTGTTGAATTATTGTTGTCATTTGTCTGAATATATTGCTTGACCTCTGTTTTTATTTGGTTATTCATCTATTGATTATTTAGGAGCATGTTATTAAGCCTCCATATGTTTGTGGGTTTTTTCATTTTCTTTATGTACTTTATTTCTAGTTTCATACCTTCTTGATCTGAGAAGCTCATTGGTACAATTTCAGTCTTTTTGAATTTACCGAGGCTCTATTTGTGGCCTAGTATGTGAGTGTTCTTGAAAATGTTCCATGTGCACTGAAGAATAATGTGTATCCTGTTGCTTTGGATCGATTGTTCTGCAAATATCCGTTATGTCCATCTGTTCTGATACATTGTTCAGTTCCTCTGCCTCTTTAGTTATTTTCTGTTTGGTTGATCTGTCCTTTGGAGTGAGTTGTGTGTTGAAGTTTCCTAAAATGAATGCATTGCATTCTATTTCCTCCTTTAGTTCTGTTAGTATTTGTTTCACATATGTTGGTGATCCTGTGTTGGGTACATAGATATTTATAATGGTTATATCCTCTTGTTGGATTGACCCCTTTGTCATTATGTAATATGCTTCTTTGTCTCTTGTGAGTTTCTTTGTTTTGAAGTCTATTTTGTCTGATACAAGTACTGCAACACCTGCTTTTTTCTCCCTGTTGTTTGTATGAAATGTCTTTTTCCATCCCTTGACTTTTCGTCTGTGCATGTCTTTGGGTTTGAGATGAGTCTCTTGTAAGCAGTGTATAGATGGGTCTTGTTTTTTTTTATCCATTTAGTGACTCTATGTCTTTTGATTGGTGCATTCAGACCATTTACATTTAGGGTGATTATTGATAGGTATGTACTTATTGCCATTGCAGACTTTAGATTCGTGGTTACCAAAGGTTCAAGGGTAATTCCCTTACTATTTAACAGTCTAATTTAACTCACTTAGTATGCTCTTACAAACACAACCTAAAGGTTCTTTTTTTTTCCTCCTCCTTTTTCCTCCTCCTCCATTCTTTGTATGTTATGAGTCATATTCTGTACTCTTTTTCTACTCCTTGGATGACATCTATTTACCCTTAGGAATACTTCCATCTATAGGAGTCCCTTCAAAATGCACTGTAGCAGTGATTTCTGGGAGGTAAATTCTCTCATCTGTTGCTTATCTGAAAATTGTTTAATCCCTCCTTCAAATTTCAATGATAACCTTGCTGGTTAGAGTATTCTTGGTTCAAGGCCCTTCTGCTTCATTACATAAAATATATCATTCCACTTCCTTCTGACCTGTTAGGTTTCTGTTGAGAAATCTGTTGATAGCCTGGTGGGTTTTCCTTTGTATGTGATCTTTTCCCTCTCTCTAGCTGCTTTTCAAAGTCTGTGTTTATCCTTGATCTTTGCTATTTTAATTATTATATGCCTTGATGTTGTCTTCCTTGGGTGCCTTGTGTTGGGAGATATGTTCACCTCCATGGCTTGGGAGACTATCTCATTCCCCAGATAGGGTGAGTTTTCAGCAAGTACCTCCTCCATGACACTTTCTATCCCTTTTTCTCTCTCTTCTTTTGGTACACCTGAAGTCGAATATTGTTCCGTTTGGATTGGTCACACAGTTCTCTCAATATTCCTTCATTCTTAGAGATTCTTTTTTCTCTCTGTGTCTCAGCTTCTTTGTATTTCTCTTTTCTAATTTCTATTCCATTTACCACCTCTTCTACTACATCTAATCTACTTTTAAATCCCTACATTGTATGTTTCATTTCAGATATGGAATTTCTTAATGATTGAATCCCCATCTTAAATTCATTTCTGAGTCCTTGAATATTTTTCTGTACCTGCATAATCATGTTTATGATTTTTATTTTGAATTCTCTTTCAGGAAGATTGGTGAATTCAGTTTCATTTGACCCTTTTTCTGGGGTTTGTGAGAATTTTGTCTGAACTAGGTTCTTTTGACATTTCATATTTATATGTGGGTCCTTCTGGTGCCCAGAAGCTCCAGTCTCTGTAGTTGCTCAGCCACTAGAGTGAGGTTGTGGATTGTATGGGAGCAGAGATGGTGCCTGGGGGGAAGAAAGATCTGTTTCCTGATTCCTGTGTGTGGTGCCTGTCTCCAGTATCAGAGCCAGGCGACCGAGCACACAGGTGTAAACTTCTGTGCTTGGTGTCTCTAGCTGTTGTAGGTGGGGCCTCCCTCTGGCTGGCCTGACACCAGTGCAGTGACTGCTGATTTTTGAGCCAGTGCTGTCAGGCCAGGAGGAAAGCTCGGCAGTCTGCGTGTCACTGTCGGTAGCCTGGGGGCTGAGCAGCCAGTCAGGGAAAGGAGCGCCTAAAGCTCCTCAAAGTTCCCAACCTGCTGGGCAGAACATGCTCAGACAACCTTGTCCACCTATCCCTTCTCCCGTGCAGCAAGCTCCATGCAAACCCCACCCCTTCAGCAGCCCTCTTGCTGCTAGGAAGCCTCTCAGACCACCGCCTTTCTACTTTTTGTCCCAGAGCAGCCGGATGTGGATCCCATCCCCTACAAAATGCCAGAATCTCAGTCAGTCAAGCACTACACCTGTCCCAGCTTCCCAATGTCCAGAGCACCACACAATGTAGGTTTCTGCTCACAAAGCAGACCTCCAGGGCTAGGTGTTCAGCAGTCTCAGGCCTCCACTCCCTCTGCCCTCCATTTCTCTTCCTCCCCCGGGTGAGCTGGAGTGGGGGAAGGGCTTGCATCCCACCAGATCAAGGCTTTTGTACATTATCCTGTTTCATAAGGTCTGCTCTGTTCATGAGGTCTGTATATAGTCTGGTTCAGCGTTCTTTCCTGTTGCTGTTTCAGGGTTAGTTGCATTAATTAACTATATTTTCATACCATTTGTGGTTTGGGGATGAGTTCTCTGTCTGACCTCTCATGCTGCCATCTTGAATCCAGTAGTTTCTTTTTTGATTTTTTTACTTTAATGATATAATTGACATTATATAAGTTTAAGATGTGTTTGTTTTTGATATTTATTGCAGTATGATTAGTGTTAATTAACTACAGTTAGTGCCTATACATTTCACATAATTACCATTTCTTTTTTGTAGTTAGAGTATTTAAAATGTACTCTCTTCACAATTTTTAATAAAACAATACAATACTGTTAACTATATTCACAATGTTTTGCATTAGATCCCCTGAAGTTAGTCATCTTATAATAGGAAATTTTTACCTTTGACTGACATCTTTCAATCTCCCCACAGCCTGCTCCTGATAGCCACCATTCTCTTTTCTTTTTCTAAATGTTTGGCTTTTTAGGATACCACATACAAGTGATATAGTATTGTCTTTCTCTGTCTGACCTATTTCACTTAGTATAACAGTGTCAAGGTCCATTCATGTGGTTACAAATGGCAGTATTTACTTCCTCTCATGACTGAACAATATTCCAATATGTGTGAGTACGTGGTTCCTATGTCTTGGTTATTGTGAATAAATCTGTAAACATGTGAACATGGGGGTGCCGATGTCTTTTCAATACCTTTTTCATTTCTTTTGAATTTCTATCCAGAAGTGAGATTGCTGGATCATATGGTAGTTCTATTTTATAAACTTTTGAGGGACCTGCATACTGTTTTTTCCATACTCAATGTACCAATTTACATTCTCACCAACAGGCTTCCCTTTTCTCCACATCTTTACCAGCACTTATTATCTCTTCTCTTTTTGATGATAACCATTCTAATTGGTGTTATGTAATATCTCATTTTGGTTTTGATTTGCATTTCCATGATGATTAATGATGTTGAGTACTTTTCAACAACTTATTGGCCAATTGTATGTCTTCTTTGGAAAAAAGTCTATTAGGTCTTTTGTTAATTTTTATATAAATTTTCTTTTTTGTTTTTGAGTTTATGAATCACATATATTTTGGTTATTAACCCCTTATCAGATATATGGTTTGCAAATCATTTCTCCCATTTCATAAATTGCCTTTTTCTTTTTTTATTTTAGCTGTGTAGAAGCTTTTTAGTTTGATATAGTCTCATTTATTTTTTGCCTTTGTGTTTTTTGGTGTCATTTCAAAAAAATTGACAAGGCTAATATCAAAGAGCTTTTTTCTGTTACCTTATAGGAGTTTTATGGTTTTATGTCTTATGTTTAAGTCTTTAATCCTTTTTCAGTAAATTTTTGTGAGTAATGTAAAACATCCAATTTCACTTTTCTGCATGTCAGCCATTCAGTTTTCCCACCATCATTTATTAAAGGGACTCTCCTTTTCCCATCGAGTATTCTTGGCTCTCTTGTCAAGTATTAGTAGTTGTATATTCGTGGGTTTACTTCTGGGCTCTCTAATGTTCCATTGGGCTATGTGTGTATTTTTATGCCATTACCATACTGTCTTATCACTTTGTTCTTCCTTCTCGGGATTGCTTTGACTATTCAAGGATTTTTGTGGTTCCATACAGATTTCAGGATTGTTTTTTCTATTTATGTGAAATATACCACTGGAATTTTGATAGGGATTGCACTGAATCTATATATACCTTTGGGTCATATGGACATTTTTAACAATACTCTTCCAATCCATGAACACATTATCTTTCCATTTAGTTGTATCATCTTCAATTTCTTTCATCAAAGTCTTGTGGTTTCTAGTGTGTAGATCTTTCACCTCCTTAGTTAAATTTATTCTGAGATATTTTATTCTTTTTGATGTAACTGTAAATGAAATTTTTTTCATTTCTGATATTTGTTACCCATGTATAGAAACTGATTTTTATATATTGACTTTGTATCCTCCAACTTTATTGAATTCTTTCATTAGTTCTAATGTTTTTTGGTGGAGTATTTAGAGTTTTCTACATATGCCATCTGCAAAAGGAGGCAGTTTTTACTTCTTCGTTTCTGATTTAAATATATTTTAATTCTTTTTCTTGCCTAATTGCTCTGGCTAGAATCTCCAATATCATCAAATCAGAGTGACCAGGATTAAATGCACTTCCTTGGTGTGGCACTAGTGGTGGTATAATGCCAGTAAGTGTTATAGGTCTGGAACAATCTAGGCTGTTATAACAAGAGACCACAATGACTCAACAAATAATTTTATTTTATTTCTTTCTCATATCACAATCTGTGGAGGTGTTTTAGGACTCATAAGGGAGGCTGCACTTATGGCTGTCTACAGATTTGCATATTAAGAAATTCTTCTAAATGTATTTCATTGCCAAATATACATATCATATATGATCTTTCACATACTATGCTCTAAAAAGGATGTAGCTTTACAAATTGCCATCTCCTTTTAAATCATATGCTAAAATTATGATATAAAAGCTTATTTGTGCTTAATGGAGAACTTTAGAGATTGCAGTATTGAAAACAGCTTAAAGATGATAAAGATTACTCATTATGTTATCACCCAA
The DNA here is from genome assembly GCF_040802235.1 of Manis javanica. NCBI lineage: Eukaryota > Metazoa > Chordata > Mammalia > Pholidota > Manidae > Manis > Manis javanica. Next base: position 189,701,566 of record NC_133156.1, read on the forward strand.
AGATATTTTACACCATTAGTTTATTTATTTCCTTTCTACTATGCATATATTTAAAAGAATTTAAATCATTTTTCTTCCTTTTTGTTACCCAATAGTATGTTGTGACTACAGTCCCATGTTATTAGAAATCATTCAAAAGCCCGATTTTAAGTAAGTTTTCTTCCTTTTTGGTTTTACTGTAAAATCATGGTACCATTGTAAAAATGTATGAAAATTACATACACTAGATGATACATGTATGAAAGTAAAAATTTGCTTTTATACTTAACATATCTAATTGTCAGTATAAAATTACCCTAAAAATAAGCCACAAAAACGTTTTTAATTCTACAGATAAAAGTTGTGGTTAACTGTTTACCTATATTATGCTTGATAAGTAGACTACATTATCCTGCTTGAGTTTGGAGATACATTCATGCCTACTTTTGGCTCCCCTTCACCTGTCGTCTTTTCATTGTGTCATGAAGTTAGTTTTGATCTATACCTTCCTACTTCTAGGCATCTTTGCCTGAAGACATAATCCTAAATCCTTCCTACTTAAAAGGACATCAAAGACTAACTGCTTTGCTTAGCCTCAGAGGTCTATACAAGACTTGTGTAACTTAAAAGAGGTTATAGTTTTCAGTAAAGTTCCTAAGAATGCATGATTATCCAACCTTTGTTCCTTTCTTTGTGGTGACATAATGTTGTCAGTTACAGAATGTGACATATTAAATAATGTAATAAAGAATTGTAAACAATTCTTAACCTTAAATATAGATTTTTCCCTAGATTAGGTATTTATTTTCAGCTCAAACTTTTCCATCATTTAAATGGTTAACATATTTTTGAACTCTGAAATACTGGATCACTATATTATGAAACAAGGTGTCATGTTTTCAGAGCTCACCTACTCATATATTGACAGTTACTTCACAAAAGATAATACAAGTCTTTTCTTGTGGAGAAAGGTGCAAACATTAAACTATTTGGGCTTTAGCCTTTTCTTTTCTTCTTTTCAGAAAGGAGTCACTGTCTTAAACCTAATTTACTTGTTAGTCAGAACAGTAAATTGTGCTAGTCTAGGACAGACTATTGCCAATTATATTTTCTGCAAGTAAATAATGGAGAATTTTGCTTGAAGATTAGTAATATTTAAAAGTAACTAATGAAACCATGAAGTTAATAAATAGAATATGTGCTAACTTGGCTAGAATGGAGTACAAGAAAATACCTTCTATCATTAATCTCTAAATATGGATAGACAAACAGGTTCATGCAGTAATATGCTACAAACTTTAAGAATATTAAGGTGGTTGGAAAACTGAGTCAAGACTAACCAACTGACACTGGAAAAAAAAACTTTTTTAGGTCTCAGTTTGCTCATTTATGAAATAAGAAGATAGACCAGAAAAGCCTAAGTCTTTTTCAGCACTAAAGTTCTATACATACAACTACATAAGACTGGATTGAACCCAAACTAAGGTACCACAAAATTCTAGAAAACATACGATTCTGTAGGGAAAAAAAATAATTTATTTGTATCTACCTAATAGTACAAACCAATTTTGAAAAAAATAAGTTTGAATATTCTCTCAGAGGAGTTGATTTATTCAAAGGTACTTCTGAATTAAATCCTCTTAAACAGTGCTTTTTAAAGACGTACTTTATAACTGAAATATATTTTAGCAAAAAGTATAACAGAATTGTGCCCAGAGAAGATAACACAGAAACTGAAGAATTTCTAAATAAGCCGAATTATTTCACATATATTATCTGACAAAAATCATAAAATTACTGAATTTAAAGCTGAATTTGGACCTCTTGAAGATACTTTACATGTGTAAAATTCTTTATGTAATGTAATTCTGAAGGTAATCTTCCTATATCCTTAATATCTCTCCAGGAAATTTGTTCACAAAAATATTTGTTATAAAGTTCATCTAGAAAGTTTATGAGTTAAAATCATGCATCTGCTTTATTGAATTAAGTATTACTTTTACCTGTTCTTAGCCATTTTACAGTTTACAAAATAGCTTCATATAACCATTAATCTATATTCTCAAGGGGAATCAAGGAAAAATCAGGGTTGGTATAGTCACATTCCAAAGTCTTAAAGAAAATTAAATGCTCTACGTTCTCAGATCTTATCATCATTTAATTGCTGTGGGATAGAATATAATTTAAAACTGATCTATTTCAGCTCCCACCACTATATACATAACCTTTCAAGAAATATAGATGGCAGGGACTGAAAGTATTCCACTGATACACTAGGGCTGCTTCTGTAGCCTTGCAAGTGCCCACTGAGGGCATCTCTTCCCAACTCCAAGTTCAGTGACATTGTACTGGTAGCTTGAAATTGGCTACAGAAGAAGTAGTATTTATATCACAGATATAAGCATATTGGTTGCTTTTGTTTTACTTTGGGTTTTGAAGAGCTGGTTGTTAAATCACTTAACAGCACATCACTAAGGTAATCCCAGGTACAGTTCCTGAAGGCCAAGTCTCCACATAGCAAAAACCAATAACTGTTCCTGATTCTGCAACTACCAGAACTGAATTTTTTCAATTCACTTATCTTTCTCCAGCTTCCAGTACTTTAATTGGAAAGATAAAGGAGGGAGTATAATCCATATCATATATAATTAATTGCATGTCATTGAACCTGTATAGCAGTGCTGTCCAATAGAAATACAGTGCAAGTCACATAACTCAATTTTCTAACTACAACTTAAAGTACATCTCAAAATTGGATGTTAAATTTTTACTGGAAATACATCATCTGTATTTGAAGAATTAGTTTCAGGTACCCAAGTCGGTCCTTACTTTCTTAAAATTTTCACAATTAACAAAGTATCCATTTTTAAATTTAAATTATTTAAAAGTAAATAATACATAGCAAGTTCCTCAGCCATAGTAGCCACGTTTCAGGAGCTCAATAGCCACACTTAAAAGTGGTTATTATATTGAACAATGTAGCTCTATGGCGTCAGTACTTCAGGAGTTTCCCAGAAGCTTGGGCCATATTCTGTGCCAGCTTCAAGTGTGGAATCGAATGAATTATTTCACTTTTTAGTGCCTCAATTTTCTGAGTTATAACCTTAGCAGAATAATGGGTTAATATGGTAACTACAGTTGACCCTTAAACAACAAGGGATTAGGGACCATCCCCTTGCAGCTGAAAATCCAAGTCTAACCTTTTATTCCCCAAAAACTTAACTACTAATAGCATACTGTTGACTGGAAGCCTTACTGATAACATAAAGTCATTTAACACATTTTGTGTATGTTTACATAATGTATTTTAAAATAAAGCAAGCTAGGGAAAAAATGTTAGGCAAATCACAAGTAAGAGAAAATATATTTACAGCACTGTACAATATTTGTTGAAAAAAATCACATATAAGTGGACCCATGCAGTTCAAACCCATGTTGTTCAAGGGTGAGATATAATTAATAATAGAAATATTAATGATTGCTGAAATCATGAAATCACATGATGTAACAGCTGCCATTTTGGGCATGTCATGTTTATTTCAACAAGTAACAAGCAATAGCTGCAATGTGAAGAAGAGCTTAAACTTGTTAGGTGACAGTAGAAATAAATTCTAAGCATTTATAGAGTGCTTTTCATCTTTAAAGGACTTCAAAAACTGTAATTAATCTGATAATATAATAATACATTGTTCCTGTTAGAAGTGAATTCCTGAGTCCAGATGGCCTTTCTGCTCAATAAAAACCATCAATATGCTTGTGAAACACTCTATACTATAATGAGCATAAATCTAAATGTTAATATCTTATTCCTTAGTTATGAACAAGACAATAGTTGCATATGAAGTGCTTTTCTGGACCTGAGTACCATAATAAAGTAACCTCAATAGAGAAAAATAGTGCTCCTATAATGTTCATCACTTGTGTATTGTCTGCAAAACCAATAAAAAAAGTCAAGTACAGCTTTCATGATTATATAAGATAGATATTTAAATCCCATTTTTATGGTACTTAATCTCTATACTGCCATTAGAACCATAATACCATCTATTTTTACAGGCTTTACAGTTTTTAAAGTGTTTACCTGCATCATTTTATTATCTCATCAACCGTAAAAGATAAACAGGCCAGTTGCTGTTAGGACAGTTTTTTGAATGAAATTCAGAAAGACTGAGTGACTTACACAAAACTACATAGTGATCAATGCTGGAGCCAGAATCCAAGTCTTATGATTTTAGCTACCATTTATCAAGAGCTTACTGTATATTGGAGAATATGTTGAACATTATACATGACCTCATTTAATGGTCACAACAATCTCACAGATGAAGAGAGTGTATGCAGAAACATTGTTACACATAGGTCCTTTTTTCTCCCAAAGTATATTTTCTTCTCTACTATAGTTAATCTAAAAATGGAGTATTGTCAGTATAAGAGAATAAAGGAACCAATATTCATTTAACATAAAATAACTACAATTTGCTAACACATGTTATTTGCCAGGCATAGTGCTAAGCTCTGCCGTTACTATGGTGTATCATATTTACCACAATCAATTAAGACTTTAAGTATTAGTTTTCCCATTTATAAATAAGGATACAGAGACTCAAAGTGTCAGAGACAGAATTTAAAATCATTCCTGTTTGAATCCAAATCTCTTACTCTGAACCACTTTGCTATTCTACTTTTTTATTTCAAGTCCACTGCTATTTTCTATATTCCTTGCTGCCTAACGTTGCCTGTTACTTATTTTTTTAGTTATTTTTATTTTCAGACTGGGAGTGGGGGATTGGCATAAAAAAAGTTAGCAAGAAAGATTTTTGTCATCTTTGTGTACCATATTATACTGAGAGTACCAAAAATGAGTACTTATACCATTTTCATAGCATAGTGCAGAAAAGTAGCTTTTTTTTAAAAATGAAACTGTCATTAATAATTTGCAGTCACAATATATGTAGGTCACTGGGACGGTAGTACAGCACAGAGAATACAATGAGGGTTCAACAATCCCCATGATCAACTTGCATTGTGATTGCAAATTATTGTGCCCCTTTATCCCCCCCCACCCCACACACCCATCCCAACCCTTTCCCCTCGGTAACCACTAGTCATTTCTCCGTGTCTATGAGTACTGCTGTTTTGTTTTCTATTTTGCTTAGTTTTTATATTCCGCAAATAAATGAAAGCATATGGTATTTTATATGATTATTGTCTTTATCCACGTGGATTATTTCTCTCAGCATAATACCCTTTAGATACATCCCTGACAGGATTTCCTTTCCTTTCCTGCTGAATAATATTCCATTGTGTATATGTACCACATCTTCTTTATCCATTCATCTATTGATGTACACTTAGGTTGCATCTGTATCTTAGCTATTGCAAATAGTGCAGCAATAAACATAGGGGTAGATATATCTTTTCAAATCAGGGATTTTGTTTTCTTTGGGTAAATTTCAAGAAGTGGAATTACTGAGCCAAATGGTATTTCTATTTTTAGTTTTTTGAGGAACCTCCATACTGCTTTCCACAGCAGTTGCACCAACTGACATTCCCACCAACAGTTTACGAGGGTTCCCCTTTCTCTGCACCCTCACCAGCATTTGTTGTTTCTTTATCTTTTGGTTGGTGGCGATTCTAACTGGTGTGAGGATTTTGATTTACATTTTCCTGATGATTAGTGATGTGGAGCATCTTTTTATGTGCCTGTTGGCCATTTGTATTTCTTCTTTGGAGAAATGTGTGTTTAGATCCCCTGCCCATTTTTTAATCGGGTTATTTATTTCTGAGTGTTGAGGCATATGAGTTCTTCATATATTTTGGAATGTTAATCCCTTATCAGATGAGTCATTTACAAATATATTCTCCCATACTGTAGGATGCCTTTTTGTTCTGCTTATGGTGTCCTTTGCTGTACAGAAGCCTTTTAGTTTAATATAGTCCCACTTGCTCATTTTTTATTTTGTTTCCCTTGCAAGCTTTAAACACTATGTCATAAATCTCTATAACATTTCTAAATGGTAAGCTGGCAGTTGTGGAACTGAACTTCTTTACCTTAGACCTGCCGTTAGAACCATAATACCATCTACTTTTACTGGCTTTCCAGTTTTCAGAATGTAACAGATCCTTCACTTATTAAATGGTAAACTTTTGCAGTTCCTCCAGAACTAAAGGAAGTTGATTTGTCCATTCAGTAGGTATTTTGAATTAAAACTATGTTTAAAATAACAAAATATGAGATAGAAGACTAAGCATTGTTTAATCAATTTGCTTAATATAGCTCAATACTTTACATTAATGGAGACCACCGAGTGTATTTGAAGAGTGGCTACTTTTCCTGTCAGAAAACTTATTTTTTCACACTACATGAACATCCTTATGAATTTCTTCATGTTGTGGTTGTAAAAGGAAATAAAAGTGTTTAAATTTCCATAATGCTTTTTCATAACAAATAGTATGTTAATGTAAGCATCATAAATCCTTCCAAGGTAAATTTTCTGTTAAATTTCAATTTTTTCTTTTTTCCTTATTTTCTGGTTAAATTCTTTTTGTACTAGATAGTTCCCATGTTCCTGGTAAGACTGCCTCTAAGAAGGAAGTAAAAGAAATTTGTGCGTGTACATTCATATGCAAGGGCAAAAGAAAGAACAAAATGTGAGAGAGAAACATGTTGTTTCTAGTATAACACTTTCATTATCTGGAATCAGATATACTCCTGAATGTATGTGCTGTAGAGACGACTATATCATTATTTTTTATAAAATTTACAGTTTTTCCAGATTAATAATCTAGATATTTGAAACTCAGTCATTTAAGCAGAAGAAAAAACTGACAGATATTTTCATGTCAGCTGGTATGCATGCTAAGTTTATAACCTTTCTTCTGTTTATTCAAGGTAAGGTAACTTGATGTGACAGAGTGTGACATATCACAAAGATGAATCAGGTCAGGAATTTCAAGAAATCTTGAAAACAATACCTTTAAAAAGGATTTTAAATAAATAGTATTTTGAAGATATGTAGAATATATAGTTTTTTTCCTGTTATCTATCAAAGATTTGAGTTCAAGTGCTTAAATACTTAGGAAAGTCTTTTGTTCAGGAAAAAAAGGAAATATCTGGCAATTGTGTAGGGGAGGAATCTCTATTCCCTTACACTTAGAGTGACTACTAGCAGATTTATCTATTTATTTAGACAGATAGTTAAGTTTAGATAAATAGTTTAGATAAACACTCCTAACTTCCAATACTACAAATCGGTTTTACCTGATCTTGAAAGGGAACCATTTATCCTTACATAGAAATAGGTGCGCTCATATTGTGGTAATGTACAGAAATAACTATTACAGTCTTCTTTTTGGAGGAATGGGATCTGACTTATTGCACTTAACACTTTGTGAAATGCACCCATATTATTATGTATATTATTACGCTGTATACCACAAATATATACCACCACTTATTTATTCCTCTATCACTGATAGAGGACACTAATGTCACCCCTCTCTCTTGGTAGCCACTAGTCACTGCACAGTGTCTATGAGTCTACAGCTGTTTTGTTCATTCTGTTTTGCTTAGTTTTATATTCCACAAATAAGTGAAATCATATGGTATTTGTCTTTCTCCACCTGGCTTATTTCTCTTAGCATAATACCCTCTAGATTCATCCATGTTGTTAAAATAGCAGAATTTCTTTTCTTTTTATGGCTGAATAATATTCCATTGTATATATGTACCACATCTTCTTTATCCATTCATCTGTTTGGAGACTTAGGTTGCTTCCATATCTTGACTATTGTAAATAATGTGGCAATAAACATAGGGGTGCATATATCTTTTCAAATCAGGGATTTTCTTTTCTTTGGATAAACTGCCAGAAGTAGAATTAAGTATTGAGTGCCTATTTCCATTTTTAGCTTTTTGAGGAACCTCCATACTGCTGTCCATAGCAGTTGCACCAACTGACATTCCCACCAACAGTGTAGGAGGGTTCCCATTTCTCCACATACTTGCCAACATTTGTTACTTTTTGTCTTTTGAGTGATGGCCATTCTAACTGGTGTGAGGTGATATTGTGGCTTTGATTTGCATTTCCCTAATGATTAGTGATGTGAAGCATCTTTTCAGCCATTCTAACTGGTGTGAGATGATATCTCACTATAGTTTTGGTTTGCATTTCCCTGATGATTAATGGTGTGGAGCATCTTTTCATGTGTCTGTTGGCTATCAGAATTTCTTCTTTGGAGAAGTGTCTGTTTAGATCCTCTGCCCATTTTTTAAATCAGTTATTTGTTTTTTGGGTTTTGAGGCAAGTGAGTTCTTCATATATTTTGGATGTTAACCCCTTATTGGATGAGTCATTTACAAATATATTCTCCCATATGGTAGGGTGCCTTTTTGTTCTGCTGATGGTGTCCTTTGCTGTACAGAAGCATTTTAGTTTAATGTAGTCCCACTTGCTTGTTTTTTATTTTGTTTCCTTTGCCTGAGGAGATGTGTCCAGGAAAAAATTTCTCATACTTATATTAAAGAGATTTTTACCTATTTCCTTCTAAGAGTTTTATGGTTTCCTATCTTACATTCAGGTCTTTGATCCATTTAAAGTTTACTTTGTGTATGTAGTTGCACAGTTATCCAGTCATTCTCTTACATGTTGCTATCCAGTTTTTCCAACACAAGTTATTGAAGAGACTGTCTTTCCCCAGTGTATATTCATGGCTTCACTATCATATATTAATTGACCATGTATGCATGGGTTTGTATCTGGGCTCTCTGTTCTGTTCCACATGACCATAATGTTCCACATGAACATTATCTGTTCATGTGCCAGTGCCACACTGTTTTTATTACTGTAGCTTTTTAGTATAGCTTGAAGTCAGGAAGCATAATCCCCCAAGCTTTGTTCTTGCTTCTCAAGATTGCTTTAGCTATTCAGGGTCTTTTGAGGTTCTATAGAAATTTTAGAACTATTTGTTATAGTTCATTGAAAAATGCTCTTAGTATAATGATAGGGATTGCATTGAATCTGTAAATTGCTTTGGGCAGGATAGTCATTTTGACAATATTAATTCTTTCTATATGTGAGCACAGGATAGATTTCCATTTATTGGTGTCTTCTTTAATTTCTCTCATGAATGTCTTATAGTTTTCAGATTACAGGTCTTTCATCTCCTTTTGGTTAGGTTTATTCCTAGGTAATTTATTCTTTTTGATCCATTTGTAAATGGAGGTGTTTTCCTGATTTCTGTTTCTACTGGTTCATTTTTTGTATAGAGAAATACAATAGCTTTCTGTGTATTCATTTTGTGTCCTGAAAGCTTGCTAAATTCAGTTATAAGTTCTAATCACTTTTTGGTGGAGTCTTTAGGGTTTTCTATATATAATATCATGTCATCTGCAAATAATGACAGTTTAACATCTTCCTTACAAATCTGGATGCTGTTTTTCTCTTTGTTTGTCTGATTGCTATGGCTAGGACCTCCAGTACTATGTTGAATAAAAGTGGTGAGTGTGGACATCCTTTTTCTTGTTCCTGATCTTAAAGGAAAAGCTTTCAGCTTTTCACTATTATATGTCATGTTGGCTGTGGGTACTATATGGCTTTTATTATGTTGAGGTACATACCCTCTATAACCATTTTGTTGAGAGATTTTATCATGAATGGATGTTGAATTTTGTTAAATGCTTTTTCAACCATCTGTTGAGGAGATTATATGGTTTTCATTCTGCTTTTTCTTAATATGGTGTATCACATTGATTGACTTACAAATATTGTACCCTTCTTGAATCGCTGGAGTAAGTCCCACTTGGTCATGATTGATGTTTCTTTTATGTATTTTTGAATTCAATTTGCTAATATTTTGTTGACAATTTTTGCATCTATGTCATCTGAAATGTTGATCTATAATTTTCTTTTTGTGATGTTTTTGTCTGGTTTTGGTATTAGACTGATGCAGTCCTCCTAGAATGAGTTTTGAGGTGTTCTCTTCTACTTTTTAGGATTTTTTTCTCAAATTTTTGTTTTGCTAGTTTGTTTTTGGCATGAAGAAATGCAACAGATTTCTGTATATTCATTTTGTATCCTGCAACTTTTCTGAATTCATTTATTCATTCTAACAGTTTTTTGGTACAGTTTTTAGGGTTTTCTGTATATAGTATCATGTCATCAGCAAATAGTGACAGTTTTACTCCTTCTTTACGAATTTGGGTTCTGTCATTTCTTTTTCCTGTCTGATTGCTGTATCTAAGATTTCCAGTACTACATTGAATAAAAGTTGTGAGAGAGGGCATCCTTGACTTATTTCTGATCTTACAGTAAAATTTTTTAGATTTTTACCACTGAGTATGCGGATCTGTTTTATATGGACTTTAGTATGTTGAAGTGTGTTTCTTCTATACACACTCTGTTGTGAGTTTTTATCATGAATAGCTGTGCACTTTTGTCAAATGCTTTTTCAGCATCTTGAGACAATTATATGGTTTTTATTCTTCCTTTTATTGATGTATTGTATCACAATTATTGATTTGTGGATATTGAACCATCCCTGTATCCCTGTAATCAGTCCAACTGGGCCATGATGCATGACCTTTTAATATATATTTTTTTCTTTTGGTAGCATTAATGTACAATTATATGAGCAACATTATGATTACTAGACTCCCCCCATTATCAAGTCCCCCCCACATACCCCATTACAGTCACTGTCCATCAGCATAGTAAGATGCTATAGAATCACTACTTGTCTTCTCTGTGTTGCACTGCCTTCCCTGTGCCCCCCCCATACACACCATGTGTGCAAATCATAATGCCCCTTTTTTCCCCTTATCCCTCCCTTCCCACCCATCCTTCCCAGTTCCTTTCCCTTTGGCAACTGTTGGTCCATTCTTGGGTTGGGTGAGTCTGCTGCAATTTTGTTCCTTCAGTTTATTCTTTGTTCTTATACTCCACAGATAAGTGAAATCATTTGATACTTGCCTTTCTCTGCCTGGCTTATTTCACTGAGCATAATACCCTCTAGCTCCATCCATGTTGTTGCAAATGGTACGATTTGGTTTCTTCTTATGGCTGAATAATATTCCAGTATGTGTGTGTGTGTGTGTGTGTGTGTGTGTGTGTTTGTGTATATTACCACAACTTCTTTATCCATTCATCTACTGATGGGCACTTAAGTTTTTTCCATTTCTTGGCTATTGTAAGTAGTGCTGTGATAAACATAGGGGTGCATATGTCTTTTTCAAACTGGGATCCTGCATTCTTAGGGTAAATTCCCAGGAGTGGAATTCCTGGGTCAAATGGTATTTCTATTTTGAGTTTTTTGAGGAACCTCCATACTGCTTTCCACAATGGTTGAATTAATTTACATTCCCACCAGCAGTATAGGAGGGGTCCCCTTACTCTACATCCTTCAACATTTGTTGTTGTTTGTCTTTTGGATGGTGGCCATCCTAACTGGTGTGAGGTGATATCTCATTGTGATTTTAATTTGCATTTCTCTGATAATGAGCGATGTGGAGCATTTTTCATGTGCCTGTTGGCCATCTGAATTTCTTCTTTGGAGAAGTGTTTGTTCAATTCCTCTGCCCCTTTTAATTAGCTTATTTGCTTTTTGCTTCTTGAGATGTGTGAGCTCTTTATGTATTTTGGATGTCAACCATTTATCAGATATGTCATTTATGAATATATTCTCCCATACTGTAGGAGGCCATTTTGTTCTGTTGATGGTGTCCTTTGCCTTACAGAAGTTTTTCAGCTTGATATAGTCCCACTTGTTCATTTTTGCTTTTGTTTCCCTTGAATGGGGAGATATGTTCATGAAGAAGTCACTCAAGTTTATATTCAACAGATTTTTTCCTATGTTTTCTTCTAAGAGTTTTATGGTTTCATGACTTACATTCAGGTCTTTGATCCATATTGAGTTTACTTTTGTGTATGGGGTTAAACAATAATGCAATTTCATTCTCTTGCATGTAGCTGTCCAGTTTTGCGAACACCAGCTATTGAAGAGGCTGTCATTTCCCCATTGTATATCCATGCCTCCTTTATTATGTATTAATTGAGCATATATGTTTGGGCTAATATCTGGACTCTCTATTCTGTTCCATTGGTCGGTGGGTCTGTTCTTGTGCCAGTACCAAATTGTTTTGATTACTGTGGATTGGTAGTAGAGTTGAATTGGGAAGTGAGATCCTCCCTGCTTTCTTCTTCCTTCTCGGGATTGCTTTGGCTATTTGGGGTCTATTGTAGTTCCATATGAATTTTAGAACTATTTGCTCTAGTTTGTTGAAGAATGCTGTTGGTACTGTGATAGGGTTTGCACTGAATCTGTAGATTGCTTAAGGCATGACCATTTTCACTATATTAATTGTTCCTAGCCAAGAGCATGGGATGAGTTTCCATTTGTTAGTGTCCTCTTTAATTTCTATTAAGAGTGTATTGTACTTTTCAGAGTATAGGTCTTTCACTTCCTTGGTTAGGTTTATTCAAAATATTTTATTCTGTTTAATGCAATTGTGAATGGAATTGTTTTCCTGATTTGTCTTTCTGCTAGTTCATTGTTAGTGTTCAGGAATGCAACAAATTTCTGTGTATTAATTTTGTATCCTGCAACTTTGCTGAATTCAGATATTCTAGTAGTTTTTGAGTGGATTCTTTAGGGTTTTTTATGTGAAATATCATGTCATCAACAAATAGTGAGTTTGCCTTCTTCCTTACCAATCTGGATGCCTTTTATTATTTTGTTTTGTCTGATTGCCATGGCTAGGACCTCCAGTACTATGTTGAATAAAAGTGGGGAGAGTTGGCATCCCTGCCTTGTTCCCGATCTTATGTTGAGGTACTTGCCCTCTATACCCATTTTGTTCAGAGTTTTTATCATGAATGGATGTTGAATTTTGTTGAATGCTTTTTAAGCAGCTATGGAGATGATCATGTGGTTTTTGTCCTACTTTTTGTTGATGTGGTGGATGATGATGGATTTTCAAATGTTGTATCATCCTTGCATCCCTGGGCTGAATCCCACTTGATCATGGTGTATGATCCTCTTGATGTGTTTTTAATTCAGTTTGCTAATGTTTACTATTTTTGCATCTGTGTTCATCAGGGATATTGGTATGTAATTTTGTTTTTTTGTGGGGACTTTGCCTGGTTTTGGTATTAGAGTGATGCTGGCCTCGTAGAATGAGTTTGGAAGTATTCCCTCCTTTTCTACTTTTAGGAAAACTTTAAGGAGAATGGGTATTATGTCTTCTCTAAATGTCTGAAAAAACTCCGCTTTGAATCCATGCAGACCTGGACTTTTGTTCTTGGGTAGTTTTTTGATTACCGATTCAATTTCATTGATGGTAATTGGTCTGTTTAGATTTTCTGTTTCTTCCTTGGTCAGCCTTGGAAGGTTGTATTTTTCTAGAAAGTTGTCCATTTCTTCTAGGATATCCAGCCTGTTAGCATATAGATTTTCATGGTATTCTCTAATAATTCCTTATATTTCTGTGGTGTCCCTTGTGATTTTTTCCTTTCTCATTTCTGATAATGTTTATGTGTGTAGATTCCCTTTTTCTCTTAATAAGTCTCGCTAGGGGGTTATCTAGTTTGTTTATTTTCTCAAGGAACCATCTCTTGGTTTCACTGATTTTTTTCTATTGTTGTTTTCTTCTCAATTTTATTTATTTCTTTTCTGATCTTTATTAATGTCTCTCCTTCTGCTGACTCTGGCCCTCATTTGTCCTTTTTTTCCAGTTTCAATAATTGTGACTTTAGATTATTCATTTGCAATTATTCTTCCTTCTTTAAGTAGGCCTGGATTTTAATATACTTTCCTCTTAGAACTGCCTTTGCTGTGTCCCACAAAAGTTGCGGCATTGTGCTGTTGTCATTTGTCTCCATATATTCCTTGATCTCTGTTTTAATTTGGTCATTCACTCATTGATTATTTAGGAGCATGTAGTTAAGCCTCCATGTGTTTGTAAACATTTTTGTTTTCTTCATACAATTTATTTCTACTTTTATACCTTTGTTATATGAGAAGTTGTTTGGTACAATTTCAGTCTTTTTGAATTTACTAAGGCTCTCTTTGTGGCCTAGTATGTGGTCTATTCTGGAAAAAGTTCCATGTGCACTTGAGAAGAATGTGTATCCTACTGTTTGGGGGTGTGGAGTTCTGTAGATGTCTTTTAGGTCCATCTGTTCTAGTGTGTTGTTCAGTGCCTCTGTGTCCTTACTTATTTTCTGTCTGGTTGATGTATCCTTTGAAGTGAGTGGTGTTTTAAAGTCTCCTAAAATGAATTCATTGCATTCTATTTCCTCCTTTAATTCTGTTAGTATTTGTTTCACATATGTCAGTGCTCCTGTGTTGGGTGCATTGATATTTATAATGGTTATATCCTCTTGTTGGACTGAGCCCTTTATCATTATGTAATGTCCTTTTTTGTCACTTGTTACTTTGTTTTGAAGTCTATTTTGTCTGATACAAGTACTGCAACACCTGCTTTTTTTCTACCTATTGTTTGCATGAAATATCTTTTTCCATCCCTTCATTTTTCAGTCTGTGTATGTCTTTGGGTTTGAGTTGAATCTCTTCTAAGCAGCATATAGATGGGTCTTGCTTTTTTATTCATTTCATTAGTCTGGGTCTTTTGATTGGTGCATTCAGTCCATTTACATTTAGGGTGATTATTGATAGATATGTACTTATTGCCATTGCTGGCTTTGGATTCGTGGTTACCAAAGGTTCAAGGGTAGCTTCTTTACTATCTAACTGTCTAACTTTAACTCACTTATTACACTATTATAAACACAGTCTGATGATTCTTTATTTCTCTCTCTTCTTCTTCTTCCTCCTCCATTCTTTTTATGTTAGGTGTTTTATTCTGTACTCTTTTTTGTTTCCCTTGACTGCTTTTTTTGGATAGATGATTTTGCTTTTTGTCTTTAGTTAGTATTTGGTTTGTCTGCTTTCTTTGCTGTGATTTTATGTTCTCTGGTGACATCTATTTAGCCTTAGGATTGCTTCCATGTAGAGCAGTCTCTTTAAAATACCCTGTAGAGGTGCTTTGTGGGAGGAAAATTTCCTCAACTTTTCTTATTTGGAAATTGTTTAATCCCTCCTTCAAATTTAAACAATAATCTTGCTGGATACAGTATTCTTGTTTCAAAGCCCTTCTGTTTCATTGCATTAAATATATCATGCCATTCTCTTCTGGCCTGTAAGGTTTCTGTTGAGAAGTCTGATGAAAGCTTGATGGGTTTTCCTTTGTAGGGATTTTTTTTCTCTCTCTGACTTCCTTTAATACCCTGTCCTTGTCTTTGATATTTGCCATTTTAATTATTATATGTCTTGGTGTTGTCCTCCTTTGGTTCCTTGTGTTTGGAGATCTGTGGGCTTCCATGGTCTGAGATTTCCTTCCCCAGCTTGGGGAATTTTTCAGCAATTATTTCTTCGAAGACACTTTCTATCCCTTTTTCTGTCTCTTCTTCTTCCAGAACCCCTATTATGTGAATATTTTTCTGTTTGGATTGATCACACAGTTCTCTTAATATTCTTTCATTCCTAGAGATTATTTTATCTCTCTCTGCCTCAGCTTCTCTGTATTCCTGTTCTCTGATTTTTATTCCATTTACAGTTGCTTGTACCTCATCCAATCTGCTCTTTAGTCCTTCTATAGATTGTTTCATTTCTGTTATCTCCCTCTGGACTTCATCCCTTAACTCTTGCATATTTCTGTACAGCTCCATCAGCATGGTTATGGCTTTTTAAAAAATTCTTTTTCAGGAAGATTGGATTTATCTATCTCATCAGGCCCTCTCTCTGGCATTGTTTGAGTGATTTTGGACTGGACCAGGTTCTTCTGCATTTTCATGGCAATAGAAGTGATCGCTGTCGAGTGGCATGTGTGTCAGCTGGGAGAACAAAGTTCCTTCCTGCCTGCTGGTCATGTTGCCCTTCTCTGCTGCCTGTGCTGGTTACCCGCACAGAGAACAGTCTCTGGGTTAATTCCCTGATGTGCCATGAGCTAGACACCCCTCAGGATGGCCTAGCACACTGCTGGAGGTCACAGGCATGTGGCGTGTATTCTGTGAGAATCTCACCTGTTCATGCCTTCCAGAGTTTGTTCTGGTTTCCTCTGCCTGTGCCGGGCAGCTGTGAACTGGAGGCAGGCTCTGGGTCTGGCCCAGTTAGCTGCATGCTGGAAGAAGACTCTGTGTGGTTCCTCTGGGCAGGGCTGCTCCCCAGCTGGTCTGCAGCAATGGCGGTTCAGCCAGTTTGCTTGCAGTGCTGGCGGTGGGGATGAATGGTAGGCTGCTTATCACCATGATGGGCTTCAGAGCTGGTTGCCACCCAGGGGGTTAGGGTGCCTGAAGTTCCTTAAGATACCCAGCCTGCTGGGCTGAGTGTGCTGGGACGATTTTGTCCACCTGTTATACCCTTGTCCCTTGAAGATTTTTAAAGCACCCACTTTTCTTTTGTCCCAGGGGAGCCAGCTGTGGGGACCTGCTCGCAGTCTCCATCTCAGATTTTACTTTTCCATTTCTCTAATATCCAGTACACCATGCATTGTGTGTCTGTGCTCCTGGGGCAGATTACAGGGCTGGTTATTTTGGAGTCCTGTGCTTCCACTCCCTCCCCAGTGGACTCTGATTCTTTTCCTCCCACCAGTGAGCTGGGTTGGAGGGAGTGCTTGGGTCCCACTGGCTCCTGGCTTTTTATCTTACCCTTTTGGTGGGATGCTGAGTACTCACAGATGTAGATGTAGCCTGGCTGGTGTACTGTATCTTCTGGCCTGTCTTTTAGGAATAGTTGTATTTGCCGTATTTTCAAAATATGTATGGTTTTGGGAGGAGATTTCCACCACCCTACTCATGCCACTATCTACTCTCTCCCCTTTTATGTATTTTTGGATTCAGTTTGCTAACATATTATAGAGTATTTTTGCATCTTTGTTCATCAGGGATATTGGTCTGTAGGTTTTTGTTTTTGTTTTTGTAGTGTCTTTGTTTGGTTTTGGTATTAGCATAATGCCAGCCTCATATTAGTTTGGAAATATTCCTTCCTTCCTTTTCAGTTTTCCGAAATACTTTGAGTCAGAGAGGTATTGACTCTTTAAATGTTTGGTAGAATTCACCTGTGAAGCCATTTGCTAGTGGACTTTTTTTTACTGGGAGATTTTTTTTATTACCAGTTCAATTTCATTACTAGTGCTCAGACTATTCACATTTTCTGTTTCTTCCTGGGTCAATCTTGGAAGCTTTTATGTTTCTGTTAATTTATTCATTTCTTCTGGGTTGTCCAATGTATTAGCATGTATTTATTCATAGAATTCTCATAATTCTTTGAAATTCTATGATACTCACTTAACTTCTCCTTTTTCATTTCTTATTTTGTCTCTTTTTTCTTGATAAGTCTGGCTCGTGTTTGCCTATTTTGTTTATCTTCTCAAAGAACTAGCTCTTGGTTTCCTTGGTGCTTTCTATTATTTTCTGAGTCTCTATTTTATTTATTTCTGCTCTGATCTTTATTATGTCCCTCCTGCTAATTATAGTCTTCCTTTGTTTTTTCTCTAGTTCCTTTAGTTGTAAAGTTAGACTGTTACTTGAGATTGTTTTTGTTTCTTGAGGCAGGCCTGTGTTACTATGAACTTCCCTCTTAGGACTGCTTTTGCTGTATCACACAGATTCTGAATCATGTGTTTCTGTTTTTATTTGTCTTCATGTATTTTTTAACTTCCTCTTTGATCTGTTCATTAATCCATTGACTACTTAGAACCACATTGTTTAACTTCCACAAGATTGTTTTTCCAATTTTTTTCTTATAATTGATTTCTACTTTCATATCATGTGGTCCAAAAAGATCCTTGATAAATTTCAGTCTTCTTAAATTTATTTAACACTTTTTTGGTGACCTAATATGTGATCTATCCTGGAGAAAGCTCCATGTGCACATGAGAAAAATATGTATTCTAATTTGGGGTGGAATATTCTGTATTGTCTGATAAGTCCATGTGGTCTAATGTATTGTTCAACAGCACTGTTTCCATTATTGATTTCTCTCTGGGTGATCTGTCCATTGATAAAAGTGGGTAAAGTCCAGGATTATTATTGTGCTACTGTCAATTTCTCCCTTTATTTCTCTTAATATGTACTTTAGGTGTTCCTATGTTGGGTGCATAGATTTTTACAGTTGTTATATTCTCTTCTTGGATTGACTCCTTTATCATGCTCTCCAGGTAAATGATTTATCTACTGTCTTTACTGTATGTTTACTTTTACAAGTGAAAATGTTTCTTTCATAATTTTCTTCCTTGTAGTTATGGCTTTTTCTTTTCCCCTTAAAGAAGTCCCTGTAACATTTCTTGTAAGGCCAGTTTAATGGTTATGACCTGCATTAATATTTGTTTGTGTTGGGATTACCTTCTCTCTCCCTCAGTTCTAAATAATAACCTTACCAGGTAGAGTATTATTTGGTTGTAGGTATTTTCTTTTCAGTACTCTGAATATATCGTGCCACCTCCTCTGGCCTTCTATTCTGCTGAAAAACTGGCTAATAGCCTTGTGTGGCTTCGCTTGTAACTTGTTGTTTCTCTCTTGCCTCTTTTAAGACTTTTTTCTTTATGTTTAATTTTTGACAATTTAATTATGTGTCTTGTTGTGGACCTTTCTGGTTTTATAGTTTGGGCACATCTACTTCCTGGATGTCTGTTTGTTTCCCCAAGTTAGGGAAATTTTCAGCTATTATTTCTTTAAATAAAATTTCCACCACTTTTTGTCTCTCCTCCTTCTGTAATCCCTATAATACAAATGTTAGTTCACTTGATGTTGTCCCAAAGGTCCCTTTAACCTATCCTCATTTAAAAATATTTTTCTTTTTGCTATTCAGCTGGGTGATTTTTACTATCTTGTCTTTCAGATCACTAATCCATTCTTCTGCATCCTTGAATCTGCTGATTCCCTCTTGTGTATTTTTCATTTCAGTTAGTGTATTCTTCAGCTTTGATTGGTTCTTTTTCATATGTTCTGTATCTTTTTTGAAGCTCTTACTGAGTTCATCCACTCTTCTCTCCAGTCAAGTGAGCATCTGTATGACCATTACTTGACCCTTTAAAAGGCAAATTGCTTATTTCCACTTCATTTTATTTTCTGAGGCTTTATGTTGTTCTTTCATTTGGAACATATTCCTCACCCTCATTTTTTCAGACTGTCTGTCTACATTTGTTTCTATGTATTGAATAAGTAACTTATGTCTTAACAGTAGTGGCCTTATGTAGAAGGCAATGTCTGAAACATAGTAGCACAATCCATCCATGTTGTTGCAAATGGTAGGATTTGTTTTCTTCTTATGGCTGAATAATATTCCATTCTGTATACATACCACATCTTCTTTATCCATTCTTCTACTGATGACCACTTAGGTTGCTTCCATTTCTTGGCTATTGTAAATAGAGCTGTGATAAACATAGGGGTGCATATGTCATTTTGAGATGGGGAAACTGCATTCTTAGGGTAAATTCCTAGGAATTCAATTCCTGGGTCAAATGGTATTTCTATTTTAAGTATTTTGAGGAACCTCCATACTGCTTTCCAAAATGGTTGAACTAGTTTACATTCCCACCAGCAGTGTAGGAGGCTTCTCCTTTCTCCTCATCCTTGCCAGCATTTGTTGTTCCTATTCTTTTCTATGTTGGCCATCCTAACTGGCATCAGGTGATACCTCATTGTGGTTTTAATTTGCATTTCACTGATAATTAGTGATGTGGAGCATCTTTTCATGTGCCTGTTGGCCATCTGAATTTCTTCTTTGGAAAATTGTCTGTTCATATACTCTGCCCATTTTTTAATAGGGTTATTTGCTTTTTGGGTGTTGAGGCATATGAGTTCTTTATATATTTTGGATGTTAAACCCTTGTGAGATATGTCATTTACAAATATATTCTCTGATAGTATGGGATGCCTTTTTTTCCTGTGGTAGTGTCCTTTGATATACACAAGCTTTTTAGTGTGATGTAGTCCCATTTGTTTATTTTTTATTTTGTTTCCCTTGCCAAGGAGATGCATTCAGGAGAAAGTTGCTCTTGTTTATATTCAACATATTTTTGCCTATGTTTTCTTCTAAGAGTTTTATGGTTTCATGACTTACATTCAGGTCTTTGAACCATTTTGAGTTTACTTTTGTGTATGGGGTTAGACAATAATCCAGTTTCATTCTCTTACATGTAGCTGTCCAGTTTTGCCAACATAAGCTGTTGAAGAGGTAGTCATTCCCCATTGTATATCCATGGCTCCTTTATCGTATATTAATTGACCATATATGCTTGGGTTTATATCTGGGCTCTCTAGTCTCTTCCATTGGTCTATGGGTCTGTTCTTGTGCCAGTATCAAATTGTCTTGATTACTGTGGCTTTGTAGTAGAGCTTGAAGTTGGGGAGCATAATTCCCCCTGCTTTATTCTTCCTTCTCAGGATTGCTTTGGCTATTTGGGTTCTTTGTGGTTCCATATGAATTTTAGAATTGCTTGTTCCAGTTCACTGAAGAATGCTGTCAGTATTTTGATGGAGATTGCATTGAATCTGTAAATTGCTTTAGACAGGGTGGCCATTTTGATAATATTAATTCTTCCTATCCATGTGCATGGGATGCATTTCCATTTATTCATTTCTTCTTTAATTTTTCTCATGAATGTCTTGTAGTTTTCAGAGTATAGGTCTTTCACTTCCTTGGTTAGGTTTATTCCTAGGTATTTTATTCTTTTTTGATATAGTTGTGAGTGGAATTGTCCTGGTTTCTCTTTCTGCTAGTTCATCATTAGTGTATAAGAAAGGAACAGTTTTCTGTGTATTAATTTTGTATCCTGCAACTTTGCTGAATTCAGATATTAGATATAGTACTTTTAGAGTGGATTCTTTAGGGTATTTTATGTACAATATCATGTCATCTGCAAACAGGGACACTTTAACTTCTTCCTTGCCAATCAAGATGTCCTTTATTTCTTTGTGTTGTCCAATTGTCGTGGCTAGGACCTCCAGAGCTATGTTGAATAAAAGTGGGTAGAGTGTGCATCCCTGCCTTGTTCCCAGTCTTAATGTAAAAGCTTTCAGCTTCTTGCTGTTAAGTATAATGTTGGCTGTGGGTGTGTCATATATGGCCTTTATTATGTTGAGGTATTTGCCCTCTATACCCATTTTGTTGAGAGTTTTTATTATGAATGGATGTTGAATTTTGTTGAATGCTTTTTCAGCATCTATGGAAGTGATCATGTGGTTTCTGTCCTTCTTTTTCTTGATGTGCTGGATGATGTTGATGGATTTTTTAATGTTGTTCCATCATTGCATCCCTAGGATGAATCCCACCTGATCATGATGGATGATCTTTTTGATGTATTTTTGAATTCAGTTTGCTAATATTTTGTTGAGTATTTTTGCATCTATGTTCATCAGGAATATTGGTCTGTTCATTAGTTTTTTTGTGGTGTCTTTGCCTGGTTTTGGTATTAGAGTGATGCTGGCCTGTTAGAGTGAGTTTGGGAGCATTCCCTCTTCTTCTACTTTTTAGAAAACTTTAAGGAGGATGAGGATTAGGTCTTCACTAAATGTTTGATAAAATCCAGTGATGAAGCCACCTGGTCCAGGGATTTTGTTCTTAGGTAGTTTTTTGATTACCATTTTAATTTTGTTGCTACTAATTGGTCTGTTCAGATTTTCTGTTTCTTTCTGGGTCAGCCTTGGAAGGTTGTATTTTTCTAGAAAGTTGTCCATTTCTTCTAGGTTATCCAGTTTGTTAGCATATAATATTTCATAGTATTCTCTCATAATTCTTTGTATTTCTGTGTTGTCCATAGTGATTTTTCCTTTCTAGTTGCTGATTCTGTTTATTTGTATAGACTCTCTTTTTTTCTTGATAAGTCTGTCTAGGGGTTTATCTATTTTGTTTATTTTCTCAAAGAACCAGCTCCTGCTTTCATTGATTCTCTCTATTGTTTTATTCTTCCCTATTTTATTTTTTTCTGCTCTAATGTTTATTATGTCCCTCCTTCTACTGACTGGGCCTCATTTGTTCTTCCTTTTCTAGTTTTGTTAATTGTGAGTGCAGACTGTTCATTTGGGATTGTTATTCTTCTCTGAGGTAGGCCTGTATTGTAATATACTTCCCTCTTAGAATGGCCTTCATTGTGTCCCACAGATTTTTGTGCTGTTGAATTATTGTTGTCATTTGTCTGCATATATTGCTTGATCTCTGTTTTTACTTGGTCATTCATCTATTGATTATTTAGGAGCATGTTATTAAGCCTCCATGTGTTTGTGGGCTTTTTTGTTTTCTTGGCGTAATTTATTTCTAGTTTCTTACCTTTGTGATCTGAGAAGCTGGTTGGTACAATTTCAATCTTTTTGTATTTACTGTGGCCGTTTTTGTGGCCTAGTATATGATCTATTCTTGAAAATGTTCCATGTGCATTTGAGAATAATGTATATCCTGTTGCTTTTGGATGGAGTGTTGTGTAGATGTCTGTTAGGTCCGTCTGTTTTAATTCATTGTTCAATGCCTTTGTCTCTGTACTTATTTTCTGTCTGGTTGATGTGTCCTTTGGAGTGAGTGATCTGTTGAAGTCTCCTAAAATGAATGCATTGCATTCTATTTCCCCCTTTAATTCTATTAGTATTTGTTTCACATATGTAGGTGATCCTGTCTTGGGTGCATAGATACTTACAATAGTTTGTTGGACTGACCTGTTTATCATTATGTAATGTCCTTCTTTGTCTCTTGTTACTTTCTTTGTTTTGGAGTCTATTTTGTCTTATACAAGTACTGCAACTCCTGCTTTTTTCGCCCTGTGTTTGCATGAAATATCTTTTTCCATGCCTTTGAAGTGAATCTCTTGGAGGCAGCATATAGATGGGTCTTGTTTTCCTATCATTTAGTATGATTATCAATAGGTATGTGCTTAATGCCATTGTAGGCTTTAGATTTGTGGTTTCCAAAGGTTCAAGGGTAATTACCATACTGTCTAACAGTCTGATTTAACTCACTTAGTATGCTATTACAAACACAACCTAAAGGTTCTTTTTTTTTCCTCCTTTTTCTTCGTACTCTATTCTTTATATATTAGGTATCATATTCTGTGATCTTTGTCTATTCCTTCATTGACTTTGTGGGTAGTTGATTTGATTTTGCATTTCTTTAGTAATTAATTGTTCTACTTTGCTGTATTTTTATTTCCCCTGGTTACAACTATTTAGCCTTAGGAATACTTCCACCTTAGCAGTCCACCATTATTTGCTCTAGTGTAGTGAAAAATGCCATTGGTATTTGATAGGGATTGCACTGAACCCATGGATGGCCATTTTAACAATATAATTTCTTCCAGCCCTTGAGCATGGAATATCTTTCTATTTGCTTGCTTTATTTTCAATTTCATCAATGTCTTATAGTTTTCAGTTTATAGGTCTTTTACCTAGTTCATTAAATTCATTGTGAGGCATTTTATTCTTCTTCATGCAGTTGTAAAAGGGCTTGTTTTCTTAAATTCTCCTGCTAGTTTGTTTCTGGTATTTAGAAGTACAACAGATTTCTGTACATTGATTTTATATCCTGCAACTTACTGAATTCATTTATTAGTTTTTATAGTTTTTTGGTAGAGTCTTTATGATTTTCTATATATTGTATCATTTTATATGCAAATAGTGAGAGTTTCACCTCTTCCTTTCCAATTTGGATGCCTTTTATTTCTTTGGTCTGATTGCTGTGGCTAGGAGCTTCTAGT
This sequence comes from Manis javanica, assembly GCF_040802235.1. Taxonomy (NCBI): domain Eukaryota; kingdom Metazoa; phylum Chordata; class Mammalia; order Pholidota; family Manidae; genus Manis; species Manis javanica. The sequence continues at coordinate 189,725,285 of NC_133156.1, forward strand.
ACCATGTTGCATGGAAATAGTGAGGTTGAGCATGTTTTCCTTTTTCCTGATCTCACAGGTAAAGCTTTCACCATTAAAATGCTATCTGTGTGTTTGTAATAATATTGACTGTATTATGTCAAGTTATGTTCCCTCTATACCACTTTGTTGATAATTTTTATTGTGAATGGATGCTTATTTCATCAAGTGCTTTCTTAGCATCTATCAAGATGATCATACGGTATTTATCATTCCTTTTGTTGATATGTATCATATTGATTGATTTGTGGATAATGAAACATCCTTGTATCCCTGGAACAAATCCCACTTGGTAGAGGTGAAACCTTTTGTTGTATTTTTCAGACTGGTTTGCTAATATTTTGTTGAGGATTTTTACATCTATTGGGCTTCTACTTGTTATTGCTAATAATTGCCATTAACATTTTCTGCAGTGATCAGAAGAAACAAACTTGGAAGCTTCCCAATCTTAGTATAAGAAAAGTAAGTTCTATATGCATAAAGTACATATGTTGTACTTTAGGCCATGGGGTTTCATGATATCTGTTTTGGCTATTTGGAGTTCTTTCTTGTATTCTAGATTTTTAAATTGCCTATTACAACAGCTACAGAACTTGTTTGCAAATCACATGCAGTGCCATCTAGGAATAAAAATTATAACACTGCATAAAATTTCACTGCCTCTGAAAACCAATGAATTGTATAATTTAAAACTTTGAAGAGGCGCATCCAAGATGGCAGTATAGAAAAGAGCCTGAGCCCAGTCCCTTCCACGTACATGCCAAAAGTATACCTACACACAAGCTTACGTTCTTCTCAGTAGGAATTGCTCTGAGTGGAGATTTGCCTGTACTGGTGCATAGAAAAAAAAGCTAGAGTTTTTAAACCTGATAGCCAAATGGCAGAGGAACTGCTGGTACACTTCACCATTGTTTGCCTTCCCTCCAGACACTGCTAATATGGAACGGAGCAGGGTGAAAGACATTGTTTACATGGATAGTATGGAAAGTGTCAGGATGAACATACCAGCTTACAGCCAAGTACATGAGATTCAGCAGTCCCACAAAGGTGGTACTAGCATGACACTCACATGGTTTCACCCTGCCCATGTCCAGTGCCTATCTGGGAGGTCTTCAGAACATGTCCTTGTGCCAAGTTACCCTGCCAGAGAGGCCCTAGCTGTCAACCACACAGAAGACCCTGGGACCATTCTCTGGGAGCACCAGCACTGGGGTACCATAGTGCATGCAGTCTACCATGGAAATGTTCCTACACAAGGCCACAACTTCAAGAGTGGGAGGAGTATCCCTTCTGGCTAACCTATAGAAAGAAACACAGAAATATGTATGAAAAAAGAGAACATGACAAAATTTCATATAAAGAACTAAATGGAACAGAGCGAAGCAACCTATCTGACAAAGAGTTGTTAGAAAGATGCTCACTGACTTGACTGGATGAACTCAGTGAGAACCTCTATGCAGAGATAGAAAATATGGAAAAAAAACACTAGAGGAAATCAACAGCAAATTAAGAATGCAGAAAAATGGATCAGTAAAATTGAAGACAGGGTAAATGAAAGCTCTCATGTTGAACATCAGAAAGAAAATGAGTATAGTTATGGGAGCACAAGGACAGCATCAAATGTCCTTCCATTATAGTCATTTCAGAAGGAGGTGAGAGAGAAAGGGGTGGAAAACTTCTCTGACCTAGGGAAGTAGACATCCAGGTCCAGGAAGCACAGAGAGCCGCAAATAAGATGAAACCAAAACACATAATAATTAAAAATGTCAAAGATCAGAGAAAAGGACTGACTCTGAAAGCAGCACAAAGCTGATTTTTCTGCAGAAACTCTAATGGCCAGAAAGGGATGGAATGATAATATTCAAGTACTGAACTAAAAAAATCTCCAGCAAAGAATACTCTACCTGACAATGTTATTTAGAATTGAAGGAGAGATAAAGAGCTTCATAGATAAAAAGGTAAAAGAGTTCACCACTACTAAACCAGCCTTAGAAGAAATATTAAAGGAACATCTTTAAGAGGAAAAGTAAAGACCTTAAATATAAGAAAGAAATTTAAGAAAGGAAAAATTTTCCACTGGTAAAGTAAACATGTAGCAGAGGTAGATCAACTACTTGAAAATTAGTAGGAAGTTCAAAAAGACAAAAGTAGCAAAAGCAATTACATCTAAAAAATTAGTTATGGGACTCAATAAAAAGGTGGGAAAGAAAATATTATATCCATAAAACATGGAGAAGGAGGAGTAAGAAGTGTAGTGCTGTCAGAATGCATTCAAAATCAAGTGAAAATCAACTTATTATAGATTTTTATATTCATAGGAAGTCATATAAGACTCCCCAGGGTAATCACCAAAATCTAATAATCGATACACACACAAAAAGAAGAGAACCCAACCACAACACTAAAGAAAGTCATAAAACAAAAGAGAGGGAGAATGGGTCAGAGAACAATAAAAATAAAACAACCAGGAAAATAAAATGGCAATAAGTACATACAATGTGTTAATTACTTTAAATGTAAAAGGACTAAATGCTCCAATCAAAAAACATATACATGTCTTGTTTTTTCATCCGTTCAGTCACCCTGTTTGCTGCCTACAAGAGACTCAAACACACAGACTGAAACTGAAGAAATGAAAAGGCTATAACATGCAAATAGGGATGAAAAAAAAGCAGGAGATGTAATGCTTATATCAGCAAAACAGGCTTCAGAATGAGGAAAGTAACAAGAGAAAAAGAAGGACATTACATAATGATAAAGAGATGAGTCAAACAGGAGGATATAACAATTTGTAAACATCTATGTAGCCAACATGATATTAGATTTATATATTTAGGTGCTCCTAACAGAGCTAAAAGGAGAAACTGACAACATAATAACAATAGGAGATTTAAACATACCACTTCCATCAATGGATATATTATCCAAATAGAAAATAAGCAAGGAAACAAGTCCATCTGATCTAATGTGTCATTCATTACCTAACTGATATATACAGAATATTTTACCCAAAAGCAGCATAATATAGATTTTTCTCAAGTGCACAAGGAATGTTCTCCAAAAGAGATCACATATTAGGACAACTCTCAACAAATATAGTAAGACTGAAATAGTATCAGTCTTCTCAGTCTACAATGGTATGAAAGTGGACATCAATTACAAGAAAAAAACTGGAAAAAACACATATACTTGAAGGCCAAACATGCTTCTAAATAATCAATGTGTCAAGAAACCGATCAAAGAGGAAATCAAACAGAGAGACAAATGAAAACAGAAATACCACAGTTCAAAATATGTGAGATGCTACAAAAGTAGTTTCAAGAGGGAAGCATATAGCAATACAAGCCTATCGTAAGAAATAAGAACAAATGACGATGAATAAAGGAACTAGAAAAAGAAGAACAAAGCCCAAAATTAGAAGGAAAGACATAATAAAGATCACACCTTAGCCAGATTTATCAAGAAAAAGAGGTCATGAATAAAATCAGAAATGAAAAATTGAAAGTTACAACTGACACCACAGAAATTCAAAGAATTAGAAGAGAGTTATGTGAAAAATTATGTGTCAATAAATTAAGCAACCCAGAAGAAATGGAAAAATTTCTAAAAACATACAATTTTCCAAAACTGAAGTGGGAAAACCCAGAAAACTGAATAGGCAAGGAAAACAAAAGTAAAAATGAACAAGTGGGATTACATCAACCTAAAAAGCTTCTGCACAGCAAAGGAAACCTCAACAAAACAAAACAGGAAACCTGCCATCCCAGAGAATATAGTTGCAAATAATATATCTGATAAGGGGCTAATATCCAAAATATATAAAGAACTCCTATGTCTCAACACCAAAAAAAACAACAACAAATAATCTGATTTAAAAAATGAGAAGAGGATGTCAATAAACATTTTCCCAAAGAAGATATTCAGATGGCCAACAGGCACATGAAAAGATGTTCAAGATCACTAGTCATAAGGGAAATGCAAATCAAAACCACAATGAGATACCATCTCACACCAGTCAGAATGGCCACTATCCAAAAGAAAAGAAATAATAAGTCTTGGCAAGGATGTGGAGAAAAGGAAACCCTCCCATTCTGCTGGTGGGAATGGACATTGGTCCAGGCACTGTGGAAAACAGTATGGAGGTTTCACAAAAACCTTAAAATAGAAATACTATACAACCCAGCAGTTCCACTTCTGAGAATTTACCTGAAGAAAACTAAATCACTAATTCAAGAGATACAAGCACTTCTACATTTATTGCAGTATTATTTACAATAGCAAAGATATGAAAGCAACCCAACTGCCTGACAGATGAATGTATAAAGAAGATGTGGTAAATATACACAATGGAATAGTACTCAGCCATAAAAAGAAGGAAATCTTGCCATTTTGACAGCAACAGCATGAATGGACCCAGAGAGTATCATGTTAAGTAAATAAGCCAGGAAAAGGAAGACAAATACCATGTGATTTTAAATCTGAAAAAAAAAAATAGACCTATAAATATTGAGAACAAATTGTTGATTACCATAGGGAGCAGTGGGGGGATAGATGAAAGGACTAAAGAGGTAAAAAATACAAATTGTAAAGTAATTTAGTCAAAAGAATGGAAGTACAACATAGAGAATATAACCAATAATATCATAATATGTTATTATGGTAACAGGGTAATAATACTTACAGTTACAAGCTTCTAATAATGTATATAATTATTAAGTCACTACACTGTACATCTGAAACCATTATATCAACTTTATTGCAATAAAAAATAAAATAAGTTTAAGGTACCACCCCAAATACATGGATAATAATGAAAATAGAAACACAATAACAAAGTCTTTCGAGAAGCAACAAAAGCAGTTCTAACTTAGAAGTTTATAGCATTACAGGCCTAGCTCAAGAAACAGAAAAATCTCAGTCTAACCCAACATTTAAAGGAACTAGAAAAAGAACAAACAAAGCCCAAAGTTAGTAGAAGGGAAGAAATAATAAAGATCAGAGTGGAAATAAATACAATAGGGACTAAAAAATTCAATACAAATGATGAAACTAAGAGTTGGTTCTTTGAAAAGATAAACAATATTGATAACATTTTAGCTAGACCCATCTAGTAAAAAAGAGAGGACTCAAAATCAGAAATGAAAGAGAAATAACAACCAATACCAAGAAATACCAAGGATTATAAAATATTCCTATGACAAATTATATGCTAATAAATTGGATAACCAGGAATAGAAAATCTGAACAGACTGATTACTAGTAACAAAATTAAATCATTAATCAAAATACTTTGAATAAACAAAAGTCCAGGACTAGATGGCTTTACAGAAAAATTCTACCAAACAATTAAGGCAGAGTTAATACCAATCATTCTTAAAAATTATCATGAAAAATTGAACAGAAAGGAAAACTTCCAAATTCATTCTAAGACCAGCTTCATCTTGATACCAAAAACAGACGCTATGAAAAAAAATTGCAGACCAATGCTACCTTGTTAAATACAATCCCAAACCTCAAATACACCAACAAATTGGACAACCTAGAGGAAAGATAGGAATATATTTCTAGAAACATACCCAAGACAGAATCATGAAGAAATATAAAATCTGAAAGGAATGACATTAATAAGGAGATAGAAACTGTATACAGTAACCTTCCAAAAGTCTAGGACCAGTTGGCTTCACTGGTGCGTACTACCAGAGGTAACAACAGTCTTTATTTATTAAAGTCTTCCACATTCATTTTATGAGGCTAGCATTACCCTGACACCAAACCAGACAAGGATATAACAGGAAAAGAAACTTATAGGCTGATATTCCTGATGAACATATCGGCAAAAATCTCAACAAAGTATTAGAAAACTAAATTAACATATTTTTCTTATTGCTCATGATTCATACAACAAAATAGACCATATCCTAAGCCAAAAAAAACCTCAAAACAATTGAAATCATAGAGTTATGTTCTCTATATTTAATGGAATTAAATTAGAAACCTAATAGTGAAAAATGATCAAATATAATTGAAAAATCTCCACATGGAAACATCAATAGTACTCTTAAATAATCCATGGGTCAATAAAAATGAAAATATGAGAGTGAATTTTGGGGATACAGCTAACGAAATTCCAAGAGGCAAATTTATAGCATTAAGTGTTTAGAAGGCTCAATAATCTAAAATCTTACCTCAAGAAACTAGAAAAGGGGGGGCAAAATAAACCCAAAGTAAGCTGAAGGAAGGAAATAATAAAAAGAGCAAACATCAGTAGAATCGAAACAGAAAACTGTAAAGAAACACAAAGCTGATTCTTTGAAAAGAAATTTAAAAACTTCTAGCAAGACTGATCAAACAAACAAATAAAAAAAACCCAGAAGACTCACTCTACTAGTACCAACCATGGAAAAGGGAATATTTCTACATACCCTTTAGACATCAAAAGGATAAGGATAATAAAGGAATACTACAAATAACTCTTTAAACCTATATTTGACAACTAGATGAAATGGATCAACTTGGAAAAAGTACAAACTACCAAAACTCATCCAATTTGAAATAGATAATCTGAATATTCTTACAATATTAAATTCAAAACTTCATGCTCAGGTGGCTACACTGGAGAATTCTACCAAACTTTAAAAGATTTAACACCAATTCTATACAATCTCTTCTAGAAAATAGAGAAGAGAGCACTTTTCAACTCATTTTATGAAGCCAGTATTACCTTGATACCAACCCAAGAAAACAGTACAAAAAGAAAATCACATATACATAAATGAAAAACATCCTTAACAAAATATTAGCAAATGGATTCAAAATGTACTTTTCAAAATTATACACTGTGATCAAGTAGGGTATGGAGGCATAAAAGATTCACTATTTCAAACTCAATGTAATCCACAAATTGGGAGACTAGAGACAAATCACATGATCTTATCAATGAAGGGAAAGCATCAAACAAAATTCAACACTTACTCATGATAAAACTCAGAAAAGTAGGCTAAGAGAAAGAATTCTCCAATATGTTAAAGAACATATACAAAATACCTATAATAAAGCATCACAATTAATGATGAAGGACTGAAGATTTTCTCCCTAGATTGAGAATAAGGCAAAGATATCCTTCTTGAGAGAATGAAAATCTGGAGGAGAGAAAAAGATATCAGAATAGGAATGGCAAGTTGGAAACCTCACACACACACACACACACACACACACACACACACACAGAGCAAGGAAGCAACTACAGCAAATACAACCCTGAAAATGACCTGAAGACTGGAGAACAGATCACCAAACCTGATTAAGAAGAGAACAATACATAAAGAGTAAAGTGGCAGAGCCTTGATTGATCAGAATCTGAGCCCTTCCCCCATCCAGTCCACAAGAGAGAGAAAGAGGAACAGAGCAGGGAGGGAATGAGTGCTCAGGAACTCTGCACACCTGGCCCTGGTGATCAGCTCCAGGAATATGAGTCTACATTGCATTGGGCCTTGGAGATTAATGAGGCTGGACAACAGGGAGAGTTGGAGCTTTTGGGGAGGCAGACACTCCTACTGTTTGTGAAGACAGGCATGGTCTAATGGTCACACTGAGACCCAGAACAGGGGTGGCAGTCTGAAAGATTTATCAGCAGTGGAGAGGGTGCCAGAGGGGTGAGGATTGGACAGAACTCACTCTGCAGGAGTAAGAGCAGGTGGATGATACTTCCCCAAACGTCCACCAGCACAACTGCTCAGGCACTCATGGGAGCCCCAAATGCTGCATTCTCCTTGCTGGCAGCTGAAGCCAGAAGCTTCAGACTGTGCTACCTGGAAGGAAGAGGAATTCATTCTCAGTTTTCTTGGCCCTCTTTCAACTCAACTAGAGAGGTGCCTGTGGGAGCCAGCTCTAAGCACTCCTTCCTCCTCAGGGTTGTCCAGTGCCACATGCCTGTCCTGTCCACAATGATTCCAGCCAAAGCGCTGATTCTTGGCTCACAAAGGGCAGGCTGAGGTGAGCCGCCATCCACAGCAGACTTAGAGAGACCACTGATGACAGGAAGAAAATCAGCCCTGGCCATAGCTCATTAACAGCAATTTGGGCTCCACTGCAAAGGACAAACAGGCCCTGGAGAGTAAACAGTCTCAAGCTTCTGAGCACCAGAAGATGCCATCTTCATAAAGCCATTGCTCTCTAGACCAGGAAGCAGAGCAGAGCCATCTAATACAAAGGAAGAAACACAGGAACCCTGACAAAATGAGGAGGCAGAGGACTGTTTTCCAAATAAAACTACAGGATAAGACACCAGAAAGAGGGCTAAATGAAACAGATCACCAATCCTCTTGATAAAGATTTCAAAGTTAACAGTCAAATAAGCTCACTGATCTGCAGAAAAGTATTGAAGATGTCACAGAGGACTTTAACAAAGAGATAGGAGATTTGAAAAAGAGCCACTTAAAGCTGAAGAATACTGTAACTGAAATGAAAAATACAATGGAGGGAATGAATAATAGATTGCTGCAAGTAGAGGAGACAATCAATGAGATGGAAATTAGAGAACAGGAACACTGCAAAGCTGAGGAACAGAGAAAAAAGGATCTCCAGAAATGAAAGGATGTTAAGAGAGCTGTATGACAACTCTGAATGAAACAGCATTTACATAATAGGGGTACCAGAAGAAGAAGAGAGAGACAAATAGGGGGAAAGTCTCTTTGAAGAAATAATTACTGAAAACTTCAATCTGGAGGTGAAAGGAAATAGACACCCAGGTCCTGCAAGTTCAGAGAGCTGCTAACAAAAGGAACCCCAGGAAGATGCCAAGACATACAGTAATTAAAATGACAAATATTAAGGATCATGAAGGGGTATTAAAAGCAGAGAGAAAAAAAGGGAAAACCCATCAGGTAATCAGCAGATTTCTCAGCAGAAACTTTATAGGCCAGAGGGAGTGGCATGAAATATTTAATGTATTGAAACAGTAGGAACTTCAACCGAAGCCTCTACTCAGCAAGGTAGGTTTTCATTTAAATTCAAGGAGAGATCAAACATTTCCCAGGTAAATGAAGGCTAAAGGAATTCAAGACCACTAAACTGGCATTACACTAAACTGAAGTTAAAGGGACTTCAATAGATGGGAATGTTCCTAAGCAAGAATAATTTTCACCAGTGAAAATAAAAACACAGTAAAGGTAGTAGAACAATTACTTACCAACTAAGTACAAAATTAAAAGTAGTCAAACCAACTATACAAAAAAATCAATCAAGGAATACATTAAAAATGCAGATTTTTTATGTGGAGGAGGAAAAAGAAGAAAAAAGTACTTTAGATTGTGTTTGAAATAGAGTGATCAACAATTTAATATAGACTTTTATATAGTTAGGAAACTATGTACGTTTTTTAACCACAAACCTAAGCCTATAATAGATACAAACACAAAAAAGAGAAATCTAATCACAACACTAAAGTAACCCATCAAGTAACAAGAGTATAAGAGAGGAAGTAAGGAACAGAGAGGAACTACAAAAACAAGAAAACAATAAAATGACAATACATACATACCTATCAATAATTACCTTAAATGTAAATGGACTGAATGCACTAATCAAAAGACATAGGTAACAGAATGGATAAACAAATAAGACCCATCTATATGCTGCCACAAGAAAACTCATTTCAGACCTAAAGACATACACAGAGTGAAAGTGAAGGGATGGAAAAAGACAGTTCATGCAAATCAGGAGAAAAAAGCAGGAATAGCAGTATGTATATATCAGAAAAAATAGACTTCAAAACAAAGAAAGTAATAAGAGACAAAGGACATTACCTAATGATAAAGGGATCAGTCCAACAAGAGGATATAACCATTATATATATCTATGCACCCAACATAGCAATACCTAAATATGAAAACAAATAGACTTAAATAGATTAAAGGGGGAAATAGACTGTGACTCATTCATATGAGGGGACTTTAACACACCACTTACATCAATGGACACATCAAAAGAAACAGAGGCTCTGAGCAACACATTAGATCAGATGGATCTGATTCTAATTACAGAACATTCCACCCAAAAGCAGCAGCATACACATTTTTCTGAAGTGTACATGGAATGTCCTCCAGAATAGATCACATGCTAGGGTTTTTTAGAGCATCAGTAAATTTAAAAAGATTGCAATTGTATCAAGCAACTTCTCAGACCATAGTGGTATGAAACTAGAAGTAAATTACACAAATAAAACAAAAATGCCTCTGAACACATGGAGGTTGAACAACATGCTTCTAAATAATCAATGGATCAATGAACAAATCAAAACAGAAATCAAGCAATACATGGAGATAAATGACAAAAAAACACAACAGTCCAAAATTTGTGGGATGCTGCAAAAGAGGTTTTAAAACAGAAGTACACAGTAATATAGGCTTACCTCAAGAAATAAGAACAATCCCAAACAGTCTAAAATTATAAAGGAACTAGAAAAAGAAGAACAACTGACATCAAAGTTAGGAGGAGGAGGAACATAATAAAGATCAGAGCAAGGATAAATAAAACAGGGAAGAATAAATCAGTGAAAACAAGAGCTGTTTCTTTGGGAAGATAAACAAAATGGACAAACTCCTTACCAGATTTATCACAAAGAAGAGAGGACACAAATAAAATCAGAAATGAAAAAGAAATAGGCACAACTGACACCACAGAAATACAATTATTAGAAAACTCTGTGTAAATTATATGACAATAAATTGGACAAACTATAAGAAATAGGCTATTTCCTAGAAAAATACAAATTTCCAAGATTGACCCAGGAAGAAACAGCATATCTGAACAGATCTATTGCCAGTAATGAAATTGAATTGGTAATCAAAAAACTTTAAATAACAAAAGTCCAGGACCACATGGCTTCACAGCTGAGTTCTACCCAACATTTAAAGAGCTCATACCCATCCTTCTTAAAGTGTTCCAAAAAGTAGAAGAGGGAATACTTCCAAACTCACTCTATGAGGCCAGTATCACTCTATTATCAAAACCAGACATGCTACAAAAAAAAAATTATAGACCAATATCCCTGATGAACATTGATAAAAAAAAATCCTCAACAAAATATTAGCAAACCAAATTCAAATATACATCAAAAGAATCATACATCCCAAGTGGGATTCATTCCAGGGACACAAGAAGGGTACAATATTTGTAATTCAATCAATGTGATATACTACATTAATGAAAAGCAGGATAAAAACTATATTATCACCTCAATAGATGGATGAGAAAGAATTAAACAAAATTCAACATCTATTCATGATAAAAACTCTCAACAAAATGGGTAAAGAGGCTACATACCTCAACAGAATAAAGGCCATATATGATGAACCCATGCCTAAAATCATACTCAATGTTGAAAAGCTGAAAACTTCTTCTAAGATCATGAACAAGATAAGGATGTCTACTCTCACCACTTTTATTCATCATAGTACTGGAGGTCCTAGCCACAGAAATCAGACAAGATAAAGATATGAAAGGTATCCAAATTGCTAAGGAAAAAGTAAAACAGACACTATTTGCAGATGACGTATTATACATAGAAAGCCCTAACAATTCCACCAAAAAACTATCAGAACCAATAACTGGATTTAGCAAAGTTGCAGGATACAAAATTAATACACAGAAATCTGTTCCATTCCTATACAGTAACAACGAACTAGCAGAGAAATCAGGAAAACAATTCTATTTACAATTGGAACAAAAAAGTAAAATAAAATACCCCAGAATAAACTTAACCATGAGGTAAAACCTGTACTCTGAAAACTGTTAAGACATTCACAAGAGAAATTAAGGACACAAATAAATGGATATTTATCCCATGCTAATGGGTAGGAATAATTAATATTGTCAAGCAGCCATCTTGCCCAAAGCAACTTACAGATTCAGTGGCATTTTTCAATGAACTAGAGCAAATAATCCTAAAATTCATAATTAACCACCAAAGAACCCAAATAGCCAAAACAATCCTGAGAAAGAACAAAGCTGGGAGAATCATGCTCCCTGACTTCAAGCTACACTACAAATCTATAATAGTCAAAACAGTATGGTCCTGGGACAAGAAGAGAGCCACAGATCAATGAAACAGAAAAGAGTGCAGATGTAAACCCATGCATATATATGTGGTCAATTAATATACTATAAAGGAGCCATGAGTATACAATGGGGAAAAGACAGTCTCTGCATTAACTAGTGTTGGGAAAACTGTACAACTACATGCAAGAGATTGAAACTGGATTACTGTCTAACTCCATTCATAGAAGTAAATTTGAAATGGATTAAAAACCTATATGTAAGACATGAAACCATAAAACAACCTAAGTGTCCATCACTAGATGAATGGATAAAGAAGATGTGGTACGTATACACAATGGAATATTATTCAGCCCTAAGAAAGAAAGAAATCCTGCCATTTGCAACATTATGGATATAAATGATATTATGCTAAGTGAAATAAGCCAAATGGAGAAAGACAATTACCTTAAGATTTCACTTATTTTTGGAATCTAAAAACAAAACAAAACAAAATAGCAATAGACTCATAGACACTGACAGGTGAGTGTTGCTACCATGGGGGAGAGAGATAAAGGAGCACAAAAATTTGCAATCTTAATATAAGTTGATTACAGGGATGGTAATACAGCATGGAGAATATAACCAATGATTCTGTGACATCTTCCTATGTTAACAGATAGTAACTGCACTAGTTGGGGTGAGGATTTCATAATGTGCATAAACATAGGGGTACATATACATAGGGCTACATATATCTTTTCAAATGTGGGTATCTTTTGAACCTCTGTTGTATACTTGAAACCAGTTTATCAAATATACTTGAATAAGAAAAAAAGAATGAACAGCAAGCTATAGATTGGGAGAAAAAATCTGCAAACCACATATCTGACAAAGTGCTCATATCTAGAATATATATATATGTATATATATGGAAATCTCAAAATTCAAAAGTAGAAAACAAAACAAACAAACCAGGTACAAAATTGGCAAAGACATGAAGAGGTTTTTCGCTGAAGAGGAAACAGGATGGCAAGTAAGTGTGTGAAAAAATGTTCAACATCAGGAGCTGTTAGGGAAATGCAAACCAAGACCATAATGAGATATTACCAAATACCTAGTAGAACAGCTAAAAAAAAAAACTGTGATAATACCAAATGGCAAGTGTGCAGATAAACTGGATCTCTCACACATTGCTCATGGGAATATAAGAAGATAGTACCACTCTGGAAAATAGTATGGCAATTTTTTTTATAAAACAATCAATGAAAAAGTTTGAAATAACAAGAGAATTATCAAAATGTGAAAGTCAGTAAAATGAGGTATGCCTGTATGTGATAATTATGTAAAATGTAATCCTGAAAAACTGGGTGACGGCTACACAGAACCTCTCTACATACTTTCATAATTTGTATTTTTATAATTATACTTAAAAAGCAATTCCCCCTTTTTAACTGTGCTGACAAAGGCATTTCAATGTACAGCTTTAGAATAGTATTTTTAAATTTTTTCCAGCTTTTCTAGTTCAATTTTGGAAAAGTAATTTATTTTCTTGACCTAATTTGTGGAGCCTATATTAAGTATCTTCTTCATGTCTTTTTATTTGTAAAGTGGTTTAAATTTTAGTCTTTTATTCCATTTCTTACATTATCCTCTCAACTGGTTTATTTTTTGAATCTATGGTATTAAAATGAGTTTTGATAGAAACACTAATTTTGCATCTGTTTGGAAATTAAAATATAAAACATGCCCAAATGGTTATCTTCCTTCTAAATACACACTAAAGGAAGAATATACCAAAAGAGTAATGGGCAACATTCCAGAGAAGTACTGTGACAATTCACAGTAAAACAGTACCCTTGGGCGTATGTAGCATATACATTCTATTTCAGCCGTATTTACTGCAACTCACATAAGCTCAATGTGAGTACCCAGTGTCCTAGTACATCTAATCATTTCCTGATGACATATGCCGTATTCCCCCATGTTCTTTCTGAGGCAAAGGTAGAGAGGTCAGAAAGAAGTAAATTTTTTTCACCTTGCTCTAATAGTACAATAATAATGCATTAAGCATTATTAAACTATATTATGGGAGCATACTCTTAAAAATTAATATATACCAAAAAATGTAATGCTGTGTGCCTTAGTTTTCCTATCTATCAAAGGAGGTAGGAGGGAATATTAGTGTCTTTTATGATAATTATGCTTTTTTCTTTATTTTTCATATCAGAGTAGGAATATTTTTTTATAAAAAATGGGCATTTCAGCATAACTTCTCAAAGGAAAATTGTATTTCATTTAAAAACTGTAGGATATTTTTGTCATAAAGCATGTAAAATATCCACTAAAAATGTTTCTTGACTGGTAGTTTTGGTGAAATTCTGGTAACTGTGTGACAGATGACCCCATTGCGATTGCATTAGTGAGTTTGTTGGGCAAGTACAGGCTGTTCAAATTTGGCTATTAATAAAAGCCTAGAATAAAGGAATTTCCACTATGCATCTTTGTCTTTATATGGCATTTTGGAAAACATGCTCTTTTCTGTGGAAAAAAAATCAATTTTAGTATTATTAAAACAACCCAAAATGTTTTAAAAGAGATGTAAAGGGACTTGAAAACTGAGAGGATATGAAAGTGCTGAGTTGTTATATCTTTAAAATTTTTTGTTCTAGTTTCAGACTTTTTCTATGTAAAAATACTTATTTGTTAATAATATCATATTGAAAACTGTAGCAACACTTGCTTTCAAACACCCTGAACTACCATTTTCACATTCTAGTAGCACTCTTTCTAACATCCAGATAGGCAAGTATTTAAAGTGAGTTAAAATGATTTAATCTGTCTGTAACAATGCAATTCTGAAAATCCTTTCTTCAGTGAGAAAGTAGGAAAGGAATTATGAACTCACTAAAGAATTTTTTTTAAAGCTCCTGGAAAATGGCAGACTATACTAATCCTATTTTGCTATTTCCCAAAACTACAATGAGGAGAAAAAGAAGGGAAAATTGTCTGACAATTTAAGAAAGAGCCTAGCATAAGGAAGGTTGAGAACCAAATCAAATTATGAAAACCCAAACAATCAGTCGGACTTAGTTTGAACTTTTCAACAGCAGCATAGGAAGCAAGAAAACAGTAGAACAATGCCTTCAAACTTTGTAAGAAAAATAATTTACCTACTAGAATTCCCAAAATATAAGGGAGACAACTCTAAAGAAATGGCAGTAACAGTTACCTATGAAATCAGGGTAGAATGGGGGAATAAAAAGGACAGTAGGGGGAAAGCTCTTTAAGAAGCAGTTTGATCCCCCTTCTACCTAGTGACTGACCTTGTCCACCCCAGCAGGAGACTAGAGGTTTATTCTCTGGAGAGGGGGAAAAAATATAGAGACACCCCAGGGTGAGTAGCATGTCATAAATGGGGGATTAAGTGATGGCATGCAACTAAATGGAAAATGCTCAGATCCCTGGTGTTCTTCCCTACTTGGCTCGCCAAACACTGCAGTCAGGGCATAACTTCCAGGCCAGAGATTTCAAAAATGATCAGACTAGTAGAAAAGACTCCTAATGTCTACAAAAGTATTAACATCTTGGGCTTCTCAACACATGCTTGCCATCCAACCCTCAAATGACTCTATGTGAAGCTATTAAGTCCTGAGTTTCTCAGAATTCACTCCCAACTCTGCCCATTAACTTCCCTAGAATGGGACTCTTATAAACTCCACAGGCAGGCAGAAACTAGACTACTACTGTTCAGCTTCTCTTTTCCAAAGATCCTTCATGTAACTGTAGTAATGTTATCTTTTCTTTACAGAGCTAGGTTTCTGAGTGCTGTTCAGATTTCAAAACTAGACAATATGCTGTCTAGAGATACTCATATAGGGGAGTTCATAAAACATTCTCTGATGATATGGTTAGATTAATGGAGAATCTAGGTCTTTGTTGATTATCATTTGTCTTTAGAAATTATCTGAACAGTCACAAATGCGTTGCACAATCTAGACAAAATGACTCAACATTCAGGTATGAATAGAATTCATGAGCATTATCAATGGCAGGTGGGTTTCTCTAAAAAAGGAATTCCTAGTTTTCTCACTTAAGATTTATGGTTTCCTATATATTTAGACATATTTATATATATTTAGTACTGGTATAATTGTTTTTGTTTAATGAAGAACTAAGAGAATTAAAGAATATATCCATTTTATGTTGTCTGTACAGATAATTGATTTGTTGGGGCCACTTCCCCATTTTTTCTTATGCTTTATAGGTTAGAGATGCTATTCTTAACCTTTGATAGTCCTTTTACTCTTTTTAAAACACATACATACATGACAATCAATTTTACTTTGCTGGAACCAAACTCATAGAAAATGAACATGTATATACACACATACATAATTTTAATAAGACAATGTAATGTTATCTTTAATATGGAAAGTGTTATAATTTTTAAAATGTAAATCTTTATGACACTAACATATAAAGGCATAGTGAAATATTAAAAGTTCCTTATACCTGCATGTAGAATCACTATACTTGTAACGGTTATAAATGGAGGCTGATATAGCCACATTGTATTGCTGATTCAAATACTGCAAGCTTTGCTTCTAGGCAGGGCCTTAAGCATAGTTTACAAACCATGTAGCTGGTATGTCATCTGCTGTATTCTAGAATTCTGACCAAATGTGCTGCCTCTTCTCAGGTCTTCTCAGGAGACAAAGGAGTTACCTTGTTAAAACTACAAGGGAAAGACTTGGTACAGAGCAGGGCAAACAATGTAGTTATTACATAAGCCAGATGCTTTTGTTCCCACATTCCTGATCTATAGTACACGAGATATCAGTTTTCCAATGACTTTTTTTTAAAAAGGGCAGGGAACTCCTATTGTGCCAATACCCTATAGCTGTGATAGTCAGTTTTTTAAAGTAGCTGGACATACAGGGTAGAATTGTAAGTGAAAAAGCCTTCCAGACTCACTTAAGCTAAAAGTAAACTTACGATTTCCTTGAGCCCATGCAGTACTTCAGCCAAATTCCAAAAGTTGGCCTTCTATATTAGGATATCTATATAATCTATAAAATCTATATAATCATATATATGGATAAAATTTGTTTATCCTCAGCTTTCAACTTTCTAGGAGTCTGTGTCCAGGCAAAGCTGAATTGGCTGCAAGAATACCACTACAGGACCAACTCCTAAGAATGCATCATTGAGAGCCTGGAGGTGACTCTCCTAAGCAATTTCTATCCACCTGTGGAAAAGGATCTAACCTGGAGTTGGACAACCCATGCCCCCTCATCAAAGATATTTAAACTTTACTGGGATTCACAGGTTATTTCATCCTCCATTTTTCTAACTTCATTGCCCTGCTTAATGAGCCATCTCAAAAAACTAAGGCTTTGCCTGAGTTCTGATTCACAAATTCTCCACATAGTTTTAACTAACTGAGACAATTAGGAGTAAACAACAAGCAGGCACCTAGACATAGCTATGCCTAAACTAATCAACAACGTTTTAGAGATAAGCCCTGAAAGATAAGGCATATAGACCAGGAACTGGGGAACTCATCTGCCAATAAGGCTGTTTCTGTGTATCAAAAAGAAAAGCTGAAATATAAGTCCTACACTGAAGGGTTACTATGGCTAGGAAATAATAATTTATTGCATTCATTTATAAACTATAATTGCACAGTAATTTTGACTTCCACACCTGCTTTTTCTCTTCACACTGTAACTTCACAAACACACTCCAATTAACTAGTTAGGAAGGACATCAGACTAAGAAACCTGAGAAGATTTAGGAGAAACCTTCTAATGTGCCAAGCAATGGACAACAGTCATCAAGAGATACTATCAAGAATGGAGACACCATTTTCCTCCAGGACACACCCATACTATCCATTTAGCTAAAAAGTTCCTATAGCCTTTCGGAATCACAGTTGTACCAACTGCCTCACATTCAGCTTAGAGTTGTTACATGTTCAGTCAGATTCATCAACTCTTCGCCTGTTCCCCACATTTCTCAAGTTCCTTTCTCACCCCATGCTCCAATCACAGAAGGTATGCAAGAAGTAACAAACTCCCAACAACCCATGTCCAGCTTTGAAATCTGCTATAAGAGGAGCCAATTTTCTAAAACCAGAAAGTGCTAAAACACATGTAGAACTTTTATTGGCTTAAACCCTGCATCTACCACTCAAATCTATGCCTTTGAGTTAAAACTATGTACCAGATTACCACACAAAAGATAGAATATGGACAGATAATACATAAATAAACAGAAAAAATTATTAAGGATGTCATTTTTGGGGCAGCAGAGGGAGGGGATTTGTCAGTATAGCCATAGCCATAGGCTTTTTGTTGCTCTTACTTTGTACTATACCTTAATTTGCATAAAATATGCATTGAACCACTGAAGATAAAATACATATCTATTTAAGTCATTCATATTAACATTTTCTAGATGTGTAAAAGTTACTATATAGAAAATATTGGCAACAAGACAGAACAAGTAATTTTGTTAAATTATAATTTTCATCATCATAATACATTATTTATCAATTGCAAAGAAATTCTACTCTTCTAGATGGAATAGAAGTCTCTGCTTGAAGACTCCAGCTTTAATCTGAGGTTGTCAAACACTGATATCATTGCATGGCCTTTTAAAAGCCTTTGGGTTAAAGAATGATAAAATGTGGTTTTAGTTATTCGCATGCCTGTGCAACAAAGCATTTGGGAAGTGTGACTGACAGTCGAGGAGTATGTATAAGGGAAAACCTACGCTTATGTCTGCTTCAGTGACTTTATTAGCCACACCTTCTAAATTGTAAACTGTCATTCATGGTAGTATAGTGATGTTTTAAATAAGTCAAGTTATAATACCCCTACTTCTTTTGTCTTAATGCCTAAAGGTAAGTTCAAAAAATGCTCTTATGTTTTGGCTCATAAAAACATCCATCTGGGAAAAAAGTAAATAATAAATCCAAATAACAAAGAGCAATTCACAGATTTATAACACTATACATACATATAAATTGTATATTTAAACATCACAATTAGCTAATTCAGCTATCATTATAGTTCAGCAACTATTTCATATGAGGATGACAAAGAAAATAATCTTAACTGGTTGCAAGTTTTGCAGTATTTTAAAACATACTACTTAGCAATATATAATGAATTTAAAATGCTATTAATGCTGAAGCCTTACTGGAGGTCTTTGCTATCTTTGTAAAGAACTATGGAAAATCTGTGTTTTAAAGCATGCTATATTTTATTTTATGAGAATTGCTTAATTTTACATTAAAATATTAAACAGAAACATATTCACATATTTTCTAACGACTGCACAACTTTCAACTGAAATAATGGATGAAACCAAGTATTAGAGTTTACTGACTTCACACTAATAATACTCTAAATATCCTTTCCTGAATATTAGATAATTTTAATCTCAACTAGTCTTAATAATATAGCAATATGAACTCATTGAAAAAATTCAAATTGTATAGAAAAGTACAATATGCTCAATGAATCCCTCAGAATCCCTTCTTTCCCTGACCAAAAACCTTACTTGCAACAAAATGACTTTTGTAATCTAAATTTCAATAAGGTAGTAATTCAAATAAAAGCACTTTTATTATTTTTACTATGAATTACTAAATTTTATTCTGGGCAGTGTTCAGACTTTGAAGTAAAGACCTTTCTGTATAATTGCTCAGTAACTTAGTCTTCAATAGTGACATTTCTAATTTCTCCTACCTGAACAGATATGAAGGATATGTCAGTGGTTGGAGGCAATCTTAAGGGACATTGTTAGCCTTTATCTGTAGATTCAACTGCAGGATTCTTGGGTTATTTTTGAGGGAGACCAAACCACAAAACTATGTCTTAGGAAGCCTACTTATCTGACAAGTAAGAAAAGATAAACACCTGTAAGTGGATGCTTAAAGCCCAAACTAGTTTTGAAGTAACAAGAAAGGGAAAGCTAGCAGTTCAAATTTCAGTCACTTTTCATCTAAACCCATCAATGTGTGCACTGGTCCATTAATTATGTGGCCTAGCACAAAATGATATGTTAGTCTTCCCTTTTACTCTAGGATGACAGCTGCGAGGTAAGATTTTAGTTCAGGAGAAAGAAAGCTATTTCAAATACTTTGTTAGTCTCAAGAATTTACCTGAGTGATTAATGAACATGAAAAACTACTAATGAGGAGAATCAAACCAATTTGTTTTGTTGATCACTCTTTTAGAACCAAAACAAAACTGGGTGAGATGAATTATTCTTCTTTTGACTCCCCCCACCAACCATTAAAAATGTAAAAGTAATTCTTAGCTTATAAATTACAAAAAAACAGGCAACAGGCTGGATTTGGCCTAGCCATAGTTTGGTGACTCTTGTACTAACAGATTATTTTGATTCTTGTTTTTTAAACTAATTTCTATGCTTCCAAGGAAAACCATGTCACTGAGATTTTTGTTTTAAATCATGTTAAAGTATTTAGTAGTTTTTTAAGAGCATATCTATGATTTACCAGAATAAGTGAAAATAATGCCATTTAAAACATTTCACTGAGATGAAAACAATTCATTGTCTTGAGACCATATTGTTGTAATAGTTCTTAATAGAGAACATCAGTTTTCAGTATAAAATCTTTGGTTCCATTTATTATGTTTGAAATTTTCCTATGATAATAAATTTTTAGAAAAATGGCAAATAAGTTTGGTCATTTCCTCAATTACTTATTTTAGATGAGTTTTGAGTGTGTGTATGTGTATTTTTTTAATTTAAATTACATTTGTTTTTTGAATAATGAATACATGCATAGTTCAAAATTCAAAGGTATAGTTTCTAATGTAAAGTTCTAATCTCAAACCTGATCTGTAGCATACCTAATATCCTTTTCTATGGCAAGTAATGTTACCAGTTACATAAATGTAAATGTAACATATATACCCATACGTGTATAGTAATTTTACAAGTCATATAATTTTTATAGTAAATCATTATGTTTTAAAATATATACTTTCTGATAACAAGTTATTATATATGTACATTATGTAGAATTCAAACATTGATGAAATGTTTAATTTGGAAAATAAAAGCTCTATTCTCCAAAGTAAATACTTTCCAAATTAAAATACTTCGTGTTTTAAATTGCCCTTTTTAAAAATTTTAACAAAATATTTTGGAAAGTTCTATGTCAGTATATACAGAGATTGACACCCCTTCTCATTTTTAACAGCTATATTAAATTGTATAGATACACTATAATTTGTTTAATTAGTATCCTATTGCTGGATATTTGGGTTATTCCCTGTTTTTATGAAAATCAGTGCTGCCAGATGATTCTGAAAATATGGCATCAGTGTAGTATTTGAATCTCTTGAAACCCCTTATAATAACAGAAAGAGCAAGTAGGAGAGTGAGCCCCCAAACCCACGGGCAATGTCTAAAACAAAAATCTAGTGACAACATATTTTTATTAATTTCAAAATAGAAATGGGTTAGAGACAAATCACTAGCTACAAGATGCACTAAAAAGTTACTTCATGGGCTTACAAAGCCCCTGGTAAGTGTTGACACAATGTCATTTCTGCCCACTGCTCTGAATGTCAAACTGAAGAAATTCAATGAAGCAGAGGTAAATGTGGCAGTGACTATGACTCTCTTAAGGTAGCCAAATGCTTCATCACTTAATTGGTGATATGCATGAATGGTTGAATAAGAGTTCACTGTCCTATGTACTATCTAGTGAAATCACTGGCAAGGGAACAGGCTTGGTAGGATCAGCAGGGACAGAAGACCTTGTGGAGCTTGACTCTAGACTGGTCAGTGAAGAGACTTGATAAATGTACAAATGGGAGGCTTCCAACACCTCCCTACCTTCCTGCATCCCTGCAAAGGGGTGGAATGGGGCAGCCTTGTGTGCCTTCTCTGAAATACCACTACTCTGTTTTTTTCACGAACACCAGGAATGGATGAACTCTAACGGCTTCTACTTCTGGCTCCAAGCACCCAGCCACACCAGCTAGGCTCAACCCACTCCAGGGATAGTGACAGGCAGGGAGTTGAACTGGTATTGTACACCTGTGGAAAGGTAATGCACAAGTGTCCTAAGGAGGACAGAAACCTCCCATGGATCAGAAAAGCAAAAAAAATCTCACCTGTTCTTGATTATCATTATTAATACAGACTAAAAGTAGGGAGACACACACACACACACACACAAACCACAAATAATAAAACTCGTAGGAAAAGCAAGGGGAGGGTAAGGGACTTCTTAAGGGGTAAGGGGAACTCAAGTACTAACTAGAAAGTTTTGTAGGGCTATTCTCAGAACAGCAGCAGAAACTAGAGTAGACTCTACAGGCTATAATTTGTGGAAAAAAGAGAACTGTGGGAAGGTATGGAGGTGCAGGAATGTTCTACATTCAGGGCCCTATGAACACTTAAAACTAACAAATAAAAATACTCTTTCTAGATAAATCCCCAAACTGAGGGGGAGCAGCAGGGAGTAGAGCCCAAATTGTGCCTAACAAGCACAGTAGGGCCACAGGAATAAGAAGGCTGAAATTAAAGGGAAGAATATAGGTGTTATGGTCTGAATGTTTGTGTCCCCCAAAACTCATACAGTGAAATCCCAACCCCTAAAGTGATGATAGTATTAGGAAGTGGGGACTTTGGAAGGTGATTAGGTCATGAGGATGGAGCCTTCAAGAATGGGATTAGTACCACTATATAAGAGGTTCCAAAGAGATCCCTCTCCCTCTTCAACCACAACAGGACTTACTGAGAGGTTGGCAGTCTGCCACACAGAAGAGGACCTTCACCAAAACATGGCCATTATGGCCCCCTGATCTTGGACTTTCAGCCTCCAGAACTGTAAGAAATAAATGCCTGCTGAATATAAGACACCCCATTTGTGATATTTTATTATAGCAGCCTGAATGGACTAAGACAATAGGAGACTCTATTTATAACTACTTGATGAACAAAACAACAGATTCAGATGCTACAGACCTATGAAGATAAAAAAGTTATCTTGGCCTACCTGCCCTCTTAAAAATGTAGAAAAAAAAAGTTCTCATAAAATGAATAAAATAGTAAAATATTATGATGAAATCTCATACAAAGTTACTCTTCAAAAAAAGAATAAGGAACAGAATAATTTCCCTATTAGCAAATGAAAGCACTCCAGAAAAACATCCTCACAAATAGATGAAAACTAACCCTAATATTTGAAAATAATATTAAATAAATACAATGATATAAGTCATGGAGAAACCCCCAAATCCATGAACATCTACAACAAAATCAGTATTAGAGAAACTCAGAAATGAGATGATTAAAGAAATAAAAGGGGAAAAAATCACTTAAGAAATAAGGTTAAACTAGAAGGATCACAAGACCAAACATACACAATGGCTTTTGATAATTAGAGAATTTAAAGGAAGTGATACTTGAAAACCAAAAATAAATTAAGGAAACCATCAACAAAATGAATAGGCAACCTACTAAGCGGGAGAAATTATTTGCAAATCATATATCTGATAAGGAGTTAATATCCAAAATATATAAAGAACTCATATATATGCAACAAAGTTTGATGAAAAACTGGGAAGAGGACCTGAACATTTTTCCAAAAATGACAATACATATGCCCAGCAGATAACATGAAAAGGTGCTCATCATTACTAATCATCAGGAAATTAAAATCAAGACCACCATGAGATACCACCTCATACTTGTTAGAATGGCTGCATAATAAAGACAAGAAATAACAAGTGTTGGTGAAGATTTGGAGATAAAAGAACCTTCACACAATGTAGGTGGGAATGTAAAGTGGTGCAACCAGTATGGGGGTTCCTCAAAAATTAAAAATAGAACTACTATATAATCTATCTAACAATCTCATTTCTGGGTATAAATCCAAAGGAATTCCAAAATCAGGATCTTGAAGAGATATCTACCATCCCACTTTTCTTGTAGCATTATTCACAAAATCCAAGACATCGATGCAACCTAAGTATCCAGTGATAGATGAATAGATGAAAATGTGAAATATATATATATATATATATATAATTGAACATTATTCAGCCACAATAAAAAGAATGAAATCCTGCCATCTCTGACAACATGGATTGATCTTGAGGCCCTTTATGCTAAGTGAAATAGTCAGACAGAAAAAGATAAATACTGTATGTCGCACTTATATGTGGAATCTTAAAAAAATAAAAAACAGAACAATCAGAATGAGCTCTTATATAGAAACTGTGGTTTCTATATATATATATATCAGTGGTTGCCTGAGGTGGACATTAGGGGATAATCAAAATGAGAGAAGGGGGTCAGAAAGTACAAATTTCTAATTATAAAATGAGTAAGTCACAGGAATGTAATATACAGCATGGTGACTATAGTATAGTTAATAATACTGTATTGCTTATTTGAAATTAGCTAGGAAAGTTATCTCAAAAGTTATTATCACAAGAAAAAAATAACTATGGTGATGGATGTTTACTGGACTTACTGTGATCACTTTGCAATATATACGAGTACTGAATAATTATGTTGTACATCTAAAACTAATATGTCAATTTTACCACAATAAAAGAAAATGTGTATTTTGAATAAAATCTGTTAAATCTGAAAAAAAGTGAAGAGATAAAAAGGACTTACAAAAAAGTACTAGACAGATAATAGGCAAAGAAGATTCAACATATATATAATAAAAACAGTTCCTAAAGAAGAAAAACCAAAGTAATACAACATAATAAACACTAAAAACTCTAAAGAAATTTTCCTGAAATAAAAAAGACTTTGTTGGGAAGGAACTCAGTTCAGAGATGCAGGGAACTCAGAGTACAAGGTAAGGAAGGAAGTCATTAAAGTGAGAATAGCAAGGGATGGCAGATGCCTAGCATGCAGCAGAGAACAAGGAAGGACACAGAGATAAGGGAAGTTCACTGAACTCCTTCTAGGCACAAGGCACCTCCCTGCCAACTCCTAAAGCCAGTGTCACCTGACATCCAGTGTCCACTTGGATCTGCACAGTGTGGGGACTGAGTCCCTACCACCCTAGGATTTGGGAGAGGCACAGAGCACTGCATGGAGTGTGGTTAAGTTCTGAGAACTTCCCAAAGAGAAGAAAGGAGATTTTCAGGCAGGATACTAAAAAGCATGATTGAGAGCAGCAGTTCTGTCCAGGTCACCCAGGCGGTGGGAACTAGCAGGCCCAAATCAGAGCTCTCAGCAGCCCCTCCCTACTTATCTGAAGTAGGACAGAGACAAAGTGAAAGCTTGTGCTTAAGCTTAGAGAACGGAATGAAACAGCAAAATAACTAAGGCACTTACTACTGGAGGAACACAGAGATAAAATGTAACAAGTTGAGCCGTGAGAAGTTTGTTTAAAGCAAAAAGGTACAGCTTGAAGAGATGGAAGTGTGGGCAACTTGAGAGAAGAGGTGTGCTTAAAAGCTGGGATTCTGTCTTAAGGATTTGCAAGAATGGGATAAAGGTAACAGGTTGGGGAGTGAGGTGCAAGAGTGGGGTGCACTGTGATCACTTTGCAATATATGCAAGTGCTGAATAATTATGTTGTACATATGATGTACATGTGGTTTCATGATGTCTATCTCTGGTGAGAGACAATACGTCATTATCTATAGTCGGTCTTCTAGGTAATTCTGTAGGGATAAACTTCTTGTTCTTCAGGATAGTGGCTACTTCCAAGCACTGGGAACATCAGTTAAGACTGCTTGCCTTGCCTTAAGATAAGTCCATCCTGTTCTTGTTATGCTATTCATATCTCAGCATTTTTTAAAGGAAAATTAATCATGAGGCTTGTCCCATGTCTCTGCCCTATCTCACTTGCATTAGCTACAGCAAGTCTCAAGGTCAACCCAGATTCAGAGCATGTGGAATGAACTCACATTGCAAGGGATGTTAACTCTGTGAGTCCTTTCTGGCTCTCTGGTTTTATCTGGCTAACTCTTTGAGTTCCATTTAGTGGGCTTTACTGGCTTTATTCTTCCTCCACCCACTCGTTTGTTTTTCTACATAACAAATTTGCACTAC
This sequence comes from Manis javanica, assembly GCF_040802235.1. Taxonomy (NCBI): domain Eukaryota; kingdom Metazoa; phylum Chordata; class Mammalia; order Pholidota; family Manidae; genus Manis; species Manis javanica. The sequence goes on from NC_133156.1 coordinate 189,751,418, forward strand.
AAAACAAAAGGATGACACATACATGAGAAGAGCCTCCCAGGCTGGCCAATATTGAGACATATTCTAATGAAAGTCTTGGACTTTGAAGAAAACAAAGTTAGATCATGATCCCTTTTTATAGCATTACTTTATTCCAGAACATATTCCAGAATATAGAATAGTAATATATTTGAGACACTCAAGAAAATGTGAGCCAAAGATTTTTTTTATATAACCAGAACAATATATTATGCCTATGAGCCATTCCTAGAAAATCTACTAAAGACAGATTCAGACAACCAAAATGACTGAAGACATATTCATAAAGACCAGTGGTAAAAAGCATTACAAACATACTGACCTATAAACCAGTTAGAAAAGGACAAACCTGGTACGATCCTACTCATATAAAGTATCAAAAGTAGTCTAGCAAAGTGAAAAGATGGTTGTTGGAGTGGAAAGGACTAGTGTCTGATGGGTAGACATTCTCAGTTTCACTGGGTGAAAAAGTCTCAAGATCTGTTGTACAACAACATGAAAATACTTGACACTACAAAACTGCATACTTAAAAATGGTTAAGATGGTACATTTTAATTTATGTAATTTTTTTGCCTCAACAAACCCGAAATGATAGTTACAAGGTAGAAAATGACATAACACCATACAACTATCAAAACATGTGGGGAAGGTAAAAAGAGTAGAATAAAAGTAGAGTAAGGACAATGATTGCCTTAGATACTGGCTGTAAGTAAAAGAGATGTTACTTCAAATCTGACACTGCAGAAGAATAAAGGGGCAAATGGGCTAGTAGCTAATTCCAGTATTGCTCACAGTAGGAGTCAACAGACAATGTTTCCTTAAAAAAGATAAGTGTCAAGAAAGGGTATTATGTAAAAAGATACAGATATAAATATAACTACAGGATGAAATACAAACCTTCCTAAGTATTAACAGTTTATGTGTGTGTGTGTGTGTGTGTATGTATAAAATAAGGCAGATAACATAGGCTCTGTGTGTGTGTACAGTGAAACACTGACAAATCTGAGGCAAAACAAAGATTATACCAATAATTCTGAGTTTATCTCAGTTATAAAAAGAAAAAGTTCAGATTAGCCAACAAAGCAAAATCCAACAGTATGCTTCATGCAAGATAGATACACACATTCACTCTCTCAGGGAGAGAGAGGTTGGGATGGAGGGTGAGGAAGAAGGAGACATTGACTCAGGAAGATTAAAAATAAAGGGATAAACAAAGATATGGACAAGGGCAAATTAAAAGAAATGAGAGGTTACACTCTTGACATCTGATAAGGTAGAATTCAGACAAGAAACAGAAACAAAGGACCCTTCATAATGCTAAAAGATTCAATTCACAACCAAGATATAACAGTCATGGACATAAAAGCAATAGCTTTTATTAAGCAGAAATTATAAGACATGCAGAGAGATAGGGAGAACTGTACCATCAAAGGAGACTTTAATATGCCTCTCTCAATTTAAGAAACACCATGTGGACAAAAAGTAGAGAGGACATAGAACTAAACAATATAATCAGTGAGTTACATCTTTTAGATCTGTAATAAACTCTGAACTCTGATAGTGGAGGACATACCTTTTTGTACATGCACACAGAACATTCAAGGAAACTAGCCATATCTTAATCTACAAAAAAAATTCAATAAACCTGTAATTTGAAAGAATAGAAATAACAGAAAAGTACACTGTGACCTTTTCTGAAAGCAATAAAATGAGAAATGAATAAGATTAAAAATTAAAAGGCCTCTCACTTGGAAACTTAAAAACACAGCATTGAATACTCTTAGATGAAGTTAAATTGTACAATTTCTTGAAAATTAAAATGAAAGCTAATATATCAAAATCTTTGCGCTATCAGAAGAAAATTTATTAACATTTACTTAAAAATGAAATTCAAAAAATCAGACACAACTTTAAAAGTGAGGAAACAGCAACAAATCAAATCTTCTGACCCTTAAAGACTGCAGAAGGAAAGACTGAATAAAAGTGGATGCAGATATTAATGCTAGGCTTTTTAGCATTTAATTTCTAGAAATTGAAACTAGAAAATATAAATAGAACTAATCCAAAATTTGGTCATTGAAAAAAATCATTACTTAAGCTACCCAAGAGAAAAAAGAAGAAAGCACACAAATATACAAAAGTAGACATGACAAATGTGGAATAATGATCAAAACAAAGAAAATTTAAAGTATTGTCAGACTTTTGACATAACTATGCAAATAAGTTTGAATATTTACATAGAATGAATAATTTCTAAGAAAACTACAATTTACCAGACTGGCATCAAGTCTTAAATGACAAGTTACCTTAGAAGAAAATAGAAAAATTTAAATGCTCTCCCCACAATAAATCTCCTGGCTGAAGTAGTTTAATAGCGAAATTCTACCAAACTTGTAAAAATGCTCCTAAGATCTTCCAGACCATTAAAAAGGAGGAAAATTTCAAAATTCTTATTATGAGGAAAGTAAACTACTGATCTTTTTTAAAGCTTTTTTTTTTAATTTTTAAAAAATTTTTATTAAGGTATGATTGATATACACTCTTATGAAGGTTTCACAAAAAAAAACAATGTGGTTACTACATTTACCCATATTATCAAGTCCCCACCCATACCCCAATGCAGTCACTGTCCATCACTGCAGCAAGATGCCACAGATTCACTATGTGCCTTCTCTGTGATACACTGTTCTCCCCGTGATTCCCCACACCATGTGTACTAAACATAATACCCCTCAATCCCCATCTCCCTCCCTCCCCACCTGCCCTCTCACACCCCTCCCCTTTGGTAACCACTAGTTCATTCTTGGAGTCTGCTGCCATTTTGTTCCTTCAGTTTTGCTTCATTGTTACACTCCACAAATGATGGAAATCATTTGGCATTTGTCTTTCTCCACCTGGCTTATTTCACTGAGCATAATGTCCTCCAGCTCCATCCATGTTGTTGCAAATGGTACGATTTGTTTCGTTCTTATGGCTGAATAATATTCCATTGTATATATGTGCCACTTCTTCTTTATCCATTCATCTACTGAGGGACACTTAGGTTGTTTCCATATGTTGGCTACTGTAAAAAGTGCTGCAATGAACATAGGGGTGCATATGTCTTTTTGAATCTGAGAAGTTGTATTCTTTGGATATATTCCAAGAAGTGGGATTCCTGGGTCAAATGGTATTTCTATTTTTAGTTTTTTGAGGAACCTCCATATTACTTTCCACAATGGCTGAACTACTTACATTCTCAACAGCAGTGTAGGAGGGTTCCCCTTTCTCCACATCTTCACCAACATTTGTTGTTCTTAGTCTTTTCGATGCTGGCCATCCTTACATCTCATTGTGGTTTTCATTTGCATTTCCCTGATGATTAGTAATGTGGAGCATCTTTTCATGTGTCTGTTGGCCATCTGAATTTCTTCCCTGGAGAACCGTCTCTTCATATCCTCTGCCCATTTGTTAATCAGGTTATTTGCTTTTTGGATGTTGAGGTGTCTAAGTTCTTTATATATTTTGGATGTTAACCCCTTGTCAGATATGTCATTTACAAATATATTCTTCCATACTGTAGGATGCCTTTTTGTTTTGTTGACCATGTCCTTTGCTGTACTAAAACTTTTTAGTTTGATGCAGTCCCATGAGTTCATTTTTGCTTTTGTTTCCCTTTCTCGAGGAGATAGGTTCAGGAAGAAGTTGCTCATGCTTATATTCAGGAGATGTTTGCCTATGTCATCTTCTAAGAGTTTTATGGTTTCATGACTTCCATTCAAGTCTTTAATCCATTTCGAGTTTACTTTTGTGTATGGGGTTAAACAATAATCCAGTTTCACTCTCTTGCATGTAGCTGTCCAGTTTTGCCAACACCAGCTGTTGAAGAGGCTGTCATTTCCCCATTGTATGTCCATGGCTCCTTCATCATTTATTAGTTGACCGTATATGGTTGGGTTTATATCAGGGCTCTCTAGTCTGTTCCATTGGTCTATGAGTCTGTTCTTGTGACAATACCAAATTGTCTTGATTACTGTGGCTCTGTAGTAGAGCTTGAAGTTGGGGGGCGTAATTCCCCCTGCTTATTCTTCCTTCTCAGGATTGCTTTGGCTATTTGAGGTCTTTTGTGGTTCCATATGAATTTTAGGATGGTTTTCTCTAGTTTGTTGAAGAATGCTGTTGGTATTTTGATAGGAACTGCATTGAATCTATAGATTGCTTTAAGCAGGATGGCCATTTTGACAATATTAATTCTTCCTATCCATGAGCACGGGATGTGTTCCCATTTATTGGTATCTTCTTTAATTTCTCTCATGAGTGTCTTGTAGTTTTCAGAATATAGGTTTTTCACTTCCTTGGTTAGGTTTATTCCTAGGTATTTTATTTCTTTTGATGCAATTGTGAATGTAATTGTTTTCCTGATTTCTCTCTCTGCTAGTTCATTGTTAGTGTATAGGAATGCCACATATTTCTGTGTATTAACTTTGTATTCTGCAACTTTGCTGAATTCAAATATTAGATCTAGTAGTTTTGGAGTGGATTCTTTAGGGTTTTTTATGTACAATATCATGTCATCTGCAAACAGGGACAGTTTGACTTCTTCCTTGCCACTCTGGATGCCTATTATTACTTTGTGTTGTCTGATTGCCATGGCTAGGACCTCTAGTACTACGTTGTATAGAAGTGGAGAGAGTGGTCATCCTTGCCTCATTCCTGATCTTTCAGCTTCTCAGTGTTAAGTATAATGTTGGCTGTGGGTTTGTCATATATGGCCTTTAGTATGTTGAGGTACTTGCCCTCTATACCCATTTTGTTGAGAGTTTTTATCATGAATGGATGTTGAATTTTGTCAAATGCTTTTTCAGCATCTATGGAGATGATTAATTGGTTTTTGTCCTTCTTTTCATTGATGTGGTGGATGATGTTGATGGGTTTTCGAATGTTGTACCATCCTTGCATCCCTGGCATAAATCCAACTTGATCATGATGGATGATCTTTTTTATGTATTTTTTAATTTGGTTTGCTAATATTTTGTTGAGTATTTTTGCATCTATGTTCATCAGATATATTAGTATGTAATTTTCTTTTTTTGTGCCTGGTTTTGGTATTAGAGTGATGCTGGCCTCATAGAATGAGTTTGGAAGTATTCCCTCATCTTCTATTTTTTTGGAAGACTTTAAGGAGAATGGGTATTAGGTCTTCACTAAATGTTTGATAAAATTCAGCAGTGAAGCCATCTAGACCAGGAGTTTTGTTCTTAGGTAGGTTTTTGATTACCAGTTCAATTTCATTGCTAGTAATTGGTCTGTTCAGATTTTCTGTTTCTTCCTTGCTCAGCCTTGGAAGTTTGTATTTTTCTAGAAAGTTGTCCATTTCTTCCAAGTTATCCAGTTTGTTATCATATAATTTTTCATAGTATTCTCTAATAATTCTTTGTATTTCTGTGGTGTCTGTAGTGATTTTTCATTTCTCATTTCTGATTCTGTTTATATGTGTAGACTCTCTTTTTTTCTTGATAAGTCTGGCTGGGTGTTTATCTATTTTGTTTATTTTCTCGAAGAACTGGCTCTTGCTTTCATTGTTTCTTTCTATTGTTTTATTCTTCTCAATTTTATTTATTTCTGCTCTAATCTTTATTATGTCCCTCCTTCTACTGACTTTGGGCCTCATTTGTTGTTCTTTTTCTAGTTTCATTGATTGTGAGTTTAGACTGCTTATATGGAATTGTTCTTCTTTCTTGAGGTAGGCCTGTATCGTAATATACTTTCCTCTTAGCACAGCCTTGGCTGCATCCCAGAGATTTTGCAGTGTTGAATTATTGTTGTCATTTGTCTCCATTGCTTGATCTCTGTTTTTATTTGGTCATTGATCCATGGGTTATATAAGAGCATGTTGTGAAGCCTCCATGTGTTTATGGGATTTTTCATTTTCTTTGCATAATTTATTTCTAGCTTCATAGCTTTGTGATCTGAGAAACTGGTTGGTACAATTTTAATCTTTTTGAATTTACTGAAGCTCTTTTTGTGGCCTAGTATATGATCTATTCTTGAAAATTTTCCATGTACACTTGAGAAGAATGTGTATTCTGTTGCTTTTGGGTGCTTTTCTGTAGATGTCTGTTAGGTCCATCTGTTCTATTGTGTTGTTCAGTGCCTCTGTCTCCTTACTTATCTTCTGTCTGGTTGATCTGTCCTTCAGAGTGAGTGGAGTGTTGAAGTCTCCTAGAATGAATGCATTGCAGTTTATTTCCCCTTTTAATTCTGTTAGTTCTTGTTTCACATATGTGGGTGCTCCTGTGTTGGGAGCATAGATATTTATAATGGTTATATCTTCTTGTTGGATTGACCCCTTTATCATTATGTAATGTCCTTCTTTGTCTCTTGTTACTTTCTGTGTTTTGAAGTCTATTTTGTCTGATACAAGTATTGCAACTCCAGCTTTTTTCTCTCTGTTAGTTGCATGAAATATCTTTTTACATCCCTTCACTTTTAGTCTGTGTATGTCTTTGGGTTTAAAGTGAGTCTGTTGTAGGCAGCATATAGATGGGTCTTGTTTTTTTATCCATTCACTGACTCTATGTCTTTTGATTGGTGCATTCAGTCCATTTACTTTTATCATGATTATTGATAGGTATGTACTTATTGCCATTGCAGGCTTTAGATTCGTGGTTACCAAAGGTTCAAGGTTAGACTCTTACTATCTAAAAGTCTAACTTAACTCACTTAGTATGCTGTTACAAACACAATCTAAAGGTTCCTTTCTTTTTCTCCTCCTTTTTCTTCCTCCTCCATTTTTTATATATTATTAGGTGTCATATTCTGTATTCTTTGTCTATCCCTTGATTTAATTTGGGGATATTTACTTTAATTTTGCATTTGCTTAGTAATTAGCTGTTCTACTTTCTTTACTTTGGTTTTATTTCCTCTGGTGACAGCTATTAAAGCTTAAGAACACTTCCATCTATAGCAGTCCCTCAAAAATAGACTGTAGAAATGGTTTGTGGGAGGAAAATTCTCTCAGCTTTTGCTTATATGCAAATTCTTTAATCCCTCCTTCAAATTTAAATGATAATCTTGCTGGATAAAGTAATCTTGGTTCCAGGCCCTTCTTCTTCATTGCATTAAATACATCATGACACTCCCTTCTGGCCTGTAAGGTTTCTGCTGACAAGTCTAAGGTTAGCCTGATGGGCTTTCCTTTGTATGTGATCTTATTTCTTTCTCTGGCTGCTTTTAATAGTCTGTCCTTATCCTTGATCTTTCCCATTTTAATTACTATGTGTCTTGGTGTTGTCTTCCTTGGGTCCCTTGTGTTAGGAGATCTGTGGATCTCCATGGCCTAAGAGACTATCTCCTTCCCCAGACTGGGGAAGTTTTCAGCAACTACCTCCTCAAAGACACTTTCTATCCCTTTCTCTTTCTCTTCTTCTTCTTGTATCCCTATAATGCAAATATTGTTCCATTCGGATTGGTCACACAGTTCTCTCAATATTCTTTCATTCTTAGAGATCCCTTTTTCTCTCTGTGCCTCAGCTTCTTCGTATTCCTCTTCTCTAGTTTCTATTTTATTTATCGTCTCCTCCACTGTATCCAACCTGCTTTTAATGCCCTCCATCGTGCTCTTCAACGATTGGATCTCTGACCTGAATTCATTCCTGAGTTCGTGGATATCTTTCCATACTTCCATTAGCATGTTGATGATTTTTATTTTGAACTCCCTTTCAGGAAGAGTCGTAAGGTCCATGTCATTTAAATCTTTCTCTGGAGTTATATTAATTTTACTCTGGACCAGGTTCCTTTGATGTTTCATATTTGTATATGGTGCCCTCTAGTGTCTAGAAGCTCTACTCTGCAGCTGCTCAGCCCCTGAAGCAATGTCACCAAGGTATTGGTGCCTGGGGGGAGAAAAGAGCTGTTTGCTTCTTTTTGGCTGCTGTGCCTGTCTCCACTGCCTTAACCAGTTGTCTGAGTACACAGGGATAAGCTTTTGTCCCCAGAGCAGCCGGATATGGATCCCTGCTTTTGGCAAGTGGCTGTAGTCTCAGCCTCTCCAGGAATTCTGCCTGTATTAACTTTCCAACCCGGTAGTCATGCAAGTATCATGAAAGCACCATGAAATGTAGGTTTGAGCTCCCAGAGCAGATCTCTGGAGCTAGGCATTCAGTAGTCCCAGACCTTCCACTCCCTCCCTCCCTGCTCTGTTTCTCTTCCTCCCACTGGTGAGCTGGGTTGGGGGAAGGGCTTGGGTCCCGCCAAGCCACAGCTTTGGTAAGTTACCCTGTTCCATGAGGTCTGCTCTTTTCTCCAGGTGTATGCAGTCTGACGCCGTCCTCTTTCCTGTTGCACTGTCAGGATTAGTTGCGCCAACTATATTTTCTAATTGTATCCAGTTTTAGGAGGAAGCCTCTGTCTTTCCTCTCAGGCCACCATCTTTAATCTAAACTATTGATCTTATACCTATCAAAGACTATACTACAAAACATTCTCACTTATGAATATCATTATAATAACACTTAGTGAAACACTTGCAAATGGAATCAAATACCATGTTTTAAAAAACATGGCCAAATATGGTTTATTCCCATTTGCAAAGAATAGTTTTATATTAGGAAATCCATTACTTCATCATATTTATAAAGCTATGGAAGAAATCCACATGATCACCTCCATAGCTATATAAATAGAAAAGCATTTTTTAAATAAATAAATTTAACACTATGCATATAAAAATACCACCACACTTCTTTCTGAGGTCAACAATTATAGAATTATAGAATTATTTTGGAGAGACAAATAAGCAAGAAAAGTCAGGAAAATCCTGCAAAGGAGCAACGAGAGGGAGCTGCCCCCACAGACATTTAAACACACTCTAAAGATTGGTATCTCGTGGAGCAGAGTAGAAAATCCCCATGGAAATTTAGTATATGATAAAGGCATTTCAAATCACTGAGGAAAAGATGAACATTAACCTTTTAATAAGTGGAATCTCTATAACTGAACAACAATATTAGATTTTTAAATAATGAAATTAGATTAACTCCTTACACCATAATAAATTTGGAAGGATGATGGATTTAAATGTAAACTATGTAGCCACCAGAAGAAAACATGGATGAAGTCCAGTGTAAGCTGTGAATAGGGGAATATATTCCTAAAAATGTGTCATAAGCAAAATGGGTCCCCCAAAGATGGCCATATCTGAATCCCTAGAACCTATGAATATGCTATGTTACATGTCAAAAGAGACTTCGCAAACGTAGGGAGATTTTTACAGTTTTAAGAGATTATCCTGATTTATCCAGGTGGGCCCAATCTGTCAAATGAGCCAGAGAACTTTCTCTGGCTAGAGTAAAAAAGACATGGCAGTTAAGGAAGGTCAGAAAGCTTGTAAGAGAGACACTTGACCTTATGTTGCTGGAGGAGACCCTATGTTGCTGAAATACAGGCAACCTCTAAGAGCAAAGACCCTTGCAGATAATCAATAATAAAAGGGAGACCTCAGTACTATAACCTAAAGGAACTGAATTCAGACAACAACCTGAATAAGCTTGGGAGCAGAATTTCCCCTACACAACCTCCAACAACCCAGCCCCACTGAGTTGCACTGTACCCGGACTTCTGATACACAGAGCAGTGAGATAACAGATGGGGGTTGATTTAAGCTGCTAAACTTGTGGTCACTGGTTATGGCAGCAATAGAAAATCAAAACACCATGTTTCAAAATCCAGAAGGAAAAGGGAAAAGAATAATAAATGTAATAACCTAAAATGGAAATGTTTTACAGGAAAACATAATAAAACACAGTAAGCAGATTTTTAGGGTATGAATAATAGGTAAAAATATTTGCAACTTACATGAATAAAAATTGAATATTTCTAATATATAAAGAGCTTCTAAAACTAGAGAATTGAAAAACCCATAGTCCTAAAGAAAAATGGGCTAAAGATATGAACAGAAACTTCACAGCAAATTAAAACTACCCTGAGATATTAACAAAAGTCTAACAACATATTCTCTTGGCAAGTGTCTTGCCAATGAGTTTCAGCCCCAAGCAAGTTCACTACAGATTCAATGAAACCAAAAAATGACAATGGAATGTTCTTGGGGTGTAAGGGTTTATACCCAACTTTATTCCCATGGTGGTAGGTCAGTCACTAGAATCCCGTGCACTCAGAGCAAGTCTGCATGCAGCAAGCTGGTCTCTGTCCTCAGCGCTGCCACCACTCCAGGCTCTGCTTTCCTGCAGCCGTGCCACGTGCCACTGTGTCGCCCAGAGCACTGGACAGAACACGTTATATAGAGTTAATAAGAATATATTGCCCACACGTGTATAGTGAGCAAGCTGACCAGGGCCAGGTGAGAATCCTGGCCATAGGAACCTTCACTTTATCCACAGCAAGGCTGCAGGGACACATACATTCTCATACTCTGCCAGTGGGAGTACAAAACAGTACAAAGCCTGTATAAGAGAATTTGACAATATCTAATAAAACTATAAAGTTACGATTTGATCAAGAAATCCCACTTTTTTTAATTTAAAAAATCAAACAAAACAAAAACCTTTATCCTAGTTTATCACTGAAAGGTTATAGAAACAGTGACCATCCCTAACTCAAAGCGCACTTCCTTGTAGCCAGACTGTGGCCCCTAAATAACATTTTTTTCACTGAAAAGAAGCAGAACTCAGCAAAAAGCTAATTCCTGATTCACGGTAGGAAATGTATAAGATGATCCTGAAACATTCCTTCACAGCAAAAGCAAGGAAGCTATCAGTGATTAGTGGTAGGGTCATGGTGAAAGGAATTAAGAATTCACTTGAAGAGAGTTCCACGGGCTAAAAATGGGGGTAATTCTGAACATTCCCAAGGAGAATGATTGCAGTGCATCAAAATGTATCAAATGTTAAAATTTAAAGGACAAATTTAGAATATCACTGTTTGGCAAACTCAGAAGAATTAACGAAATAGGCAATGATCATCACTGCCTGCTAACCTTAAAAAAAAGAGAGAGAGAACTAGAAATTATGTACTTCGGGATTAAATGGCATGTTACCTGTGAAGAATCTTAAACCTCCCTCCCAATCAACAAAATCCAAATTGTGGGAAACTCCATGGGTCAAATGACCCAATTTCAAAAAAAATGCACAAGAAGGAGAAATAAGGAATCTGTAGGTTAAAAGAAATGTATTAACGAAACTCAATTTATGTACCTTATTTGGCTTTCAATTTAAAAACAAAAACTTTAAAAAAAAACATATGATAGCCAGATCACCAGGGGAAATAGTGACTGGATATTTGAAGGTGAAGCCCTTATCTTTTAAGAGCTATACTATAAAGTATTTCAAATAAAATTATCTGTTTGGGATTTGCTTCAAAATAATCCAGTGGTCAGGGTGAAGGAGTAGTGTGGGATGCGGAAGAAGAAATAAGATTGACCATAAACTGGTAATTGTTGAAGCTGGACGATGAGCAAATAGGTAAGGGTTCATTATACTGTTCTCTCTGGTTTCAGACATGTTGAAATTCCACAATAAATGTGTGTGTGTGTTTAACAATAAGCTGGCATAAATGCCTTTGTAAGTATCTTTGTGCACATTATGCTGTTATTTATACAGGACAAATTTCAAGATACAGAATTTCTAGGTCATAAAAAGTTACAAGTATTTTTATTTTAAAGATACTGCCAAATTTCCCTTTAAAAAGTGTTGATTTATCAACAATGTACACGTTGCTCATTTCTAAACACCTTCACCAACAATCTGAGAAGTTAAATGATCTGCCCAAGATCAGATGCCACAGCTAGAATAATGATGAATTATCACCTGCCTGAGTATGTAGTTTACTAATTTGAACAGTTTTTAACTTTGCATTTGAGTTTTTTTTTAAAGATGTGAGCTAAGAGAACTTATTGCTGTTATACATTTGTGTTCTGAAATAAATGGCATTATTTCTCTGGTGATCTTACACATTATGCTTTAAATCTATCTATTCTTTTGTTGGCTTTGTGTCTTCAAAGGAGATATTCTTTCCAGCCTAAAATCTCTAAAGGATTTTCAGAGTAAAACACATTTTGAGATATGTAATACATGGAAGAATGAAAATCTTTTATAATATTGTTTGTTAAACTGACAGCTCTACTTAACAGAAGCCATTAAAATATTTACAAAGTAGCAGCTGCTCTTGTAAAAAAGTACAGCTTTTTGGAGGCATAAAAATAAACAAGTTGATAAGTACAAGATAAGCCATTTGACAGCTTCTTTGTGTACACTACACAATATGTAGAAAATTCTGATATTTACAGAGCAATTATAATATAAAGCCTTTTAAGTTAAAAGGACACAGACCCAGTAAGAACTGTTTACAAGAATCCTTCATACTGATCTTTTAAACACTTTAGGAAGCCCCCAAACATAATCCTTTAAGAAGTGTTAGGTTTTTGGTGTTTCTTTTCTTAAATAAGCTTTGTTCTTAGAAGATAATTATATATATGTATACTTCTGCAGGCTGAATTTGGTACATGGACTACCAGTTTAAGATCTTTGTTCTAGGAAAACAAAACAAAATCTTAGGTAATTCCTGCCTTCTGGAAAACACTTAAAGTTACCCGATTCAGTATCTTTTAGCCCAAACCTTTACTCTGTCTGTCATCTGAACACAGAAGTATGACTATAAAGTAATAGATTACTAAGGCTATAACCTCTCTTACCCTATTCGCTGCTGTACCCCCAACAAAATCCTGCCTCTTTGTAGTTTGCCAGTTTAAGACTTCATGCTTTGTTTAATAGGTGGAACCAAACTACTAGTCATGCCACACAACCTTCCTTGGAATTCAGTAAGCTCAGTATTATATTTTAAAAATAAAACCACAATTCTATCGCTATAATCTAAGACTACCTGACTTAAAATATTAACATAAATAATGTAATGAAAAGGCTGTTAAATTAAATTTTTCTCATTATTCTTCCCTTCTGCTGACATTTCCCCCAACGGCAACCATAGTAAAATGCTGCTACTGTGGATGTTACTTTCATTTTATATTCAATAAAGCACAATCTAAGCATATTTTTAAGTATAGAGGATCGAAAATAAGCCCTTTAATAACTTCCAAGAGCTTTTTTCTCTACTTCTATGTTGTTACTTTTATTTCCTGACACCTTTCCTCACCCTGCTATCAAACTGTAAGCTCACCAAGGACAAAGATTATATCTTCTTGATGTTTAGATCTCCCAATCAATAGAGCAATCTGTCCAGAGCAGACTCTCAACAAATGTTTGCATATATGAAGCCAAAAATTACTTTCACATTTGAAAATAGAACCACCTGAGAACTCCATTTTATTGGCAGAGATTCATATATTTTCACCTTAGCTTTAGGAATAGCAGTGTAAAAATGGCACACGTATGGTATTCTGGAAAATAAGTTTGCTGATAGAAGCACCTGCTACAAACACTTTTCATCCTTAAAATAATACTAACATCTCCAAGCAGAATTTATTACTGAGAACTGTTGAGATGACACAATCCATACTGTACTTTGTAACAGATTATGAAAAGAAAATCAATAACAATAGGGATTGGGAAAAGGACCCAAAGTGAGAATAAATATAATCATTTTTGGCCTAGGAAAAAGCATTTAGTCCTCAAGTGCTACAGTTAAAAATATACACATATTATATATAGATATAGATATAGATATAGATATATAGTAGATAGAGTGACTTCAGCAAGATGATGGAGTAGGAAGCTTGAAGCCCTGGTTCTCCTATGAAGATACCAAATTAACAGCAGTAAATGAAACAAAATACCTTTGGGAAACCCTAGAAACTAGTTAGGGACTACAGCATCCAGGCCAATGGTGCTTGTTTCTCTTCAGGGCAAAGGAATACAACAGAAATAGAAACTAAATGCTCCTGAGAAGAAACAAGAAATGAAGACAGTCAAAAACATCCATACATACTAAAATGAAAACACACAGACAACCCCAAAGAAGACACATCCCCAGAAAAGGTCTGATAGACCCAAGAACCTCTAGCTAGGGTGACTGGTGAAGGTCTTCTCCTGAATAAAAATAATCCATAAAGATGGAGAAAAATGGCTATTTTTCCAAATAACAAAATCACAGTGGAAGACCACAGGCATACAAAGAAACAGGGAAACATGACCAAATCAAAGGAACAAAATTAAGCTCCAAAAATTGACCATAAAGAAATGCATATCTGGAGATTGGATTCAAGATGGCAGTGTGAGAGCTGAGACAGAGAACTCCTCCAAAAACCACAGATAGTGCAAAAATATAGTTAATACAACTAATCTCACAAACCCCAGAAAAAGGGCCAAATGAAACTGAAGTCATCAATCTTCCTGAAAGAGAATTCAAAATAAAAATCATAAACATACTAATGGAGGTACAGAAAAATATTCAAGAACTCAGGAACAAATTTAAGACAGAGATTCAATCATTAAGAAATTCCACATCTGAAATAACCCTAAAAAAGCAACAGGAAAGAAGGCTGCACCAGACTGCATACAGACCTCACGAAACAGGTTAATGTACCAAAGCCTTGATTCAGTGGGACCTAGGACCTTCCTCCACCCCAGCTCACTGGCAAGAGGAAGAGAAACAGAGGGGGGAGGGGGTGGAACCGTGGGACTGCTGAACACTCAGCCCTGGAGCAATATATGGAGATAAATGACAACAATAATTCAACACCACAAAATCTGTGGGATGCAGAGAAGGCTGTGCTAAGAGGAAAATATCTTGCAATACAGGCCTACCTCGGGAAAGAAGAAGAATCCCAAATGAACAGTCTAAACTAACAATTAATTAAACCAGAAAGGGAAGAACAAATGAGGCCCAAAGTCAGTAGAAGGAGGGACAAAATAAAGATTAGAGCAGAAATAAATAAAATTGAGAAGAATAAAACAATAGAAAGAATCAATGAAAGCAGGAGCTGGTTCTAAGAGAAAATAAAATAGATAAACCCCTAGCCAGACTTATGAAGAAAAAAAGAGGGTCTACACACATAAACAGAAACAGAAATGAGAAATAAAAAATCACTATGGACACCACAGGCATACAAGGAATTGTGAGAGAATACTATGAAAAATTATATGCTAACAAACTGGATAACCTAGAAGAAATGGACAAAATTCTAGAAAAATACAACCTTCCAAGGCTGACTCAGGAAGAAACAGAAAATTGAATTGTAATAAAAAAACTGTCTAAAAGCAAACCCCCTATACCATATGGTTTCAGTGCTGAATTTTACCAGACATTTAGTGAAGATCAATCCTCCTTAGAGTTTTCCAAAAAGTAGAAGAGGAGGGAATACTCCCAAACTCATTCTATGAGGCCAACATCACTCTAATGCCAAAACCAGGCAAAGACACTGCAAAAAAGAAAATTAAAGACCAGTATCCCTGATGAACATAGGTGTAAAAATACTCAACAATATATTAGCAAACTGAATTCAAAAATACATCAAAAAGATCATCCATAATGATCAACTGGGATACATGCCAGGGAAGCAAGGATGGTATAACATTCAAAAATCCATCAACATCATCCACTACATCAACAAAAAGAAGAAAAAAACCACATGATCATCTGTATTGATGCTGAAAAAGCATTTGACAAAATTCAACATCCATTCATGATAAAAACTCTCAACAAAATGGGTATAGAAGGCAAGTACCTCAACATAATAAAGGCCACATATGACAAACCCACAGCCAACATTATACTTAACAGCGAGAAGCTGAAAGCTTTTCCTTTAAGATTGGGAACAAGAGAATGATGCCCACTCTCCCCACTTTTATTCAAAATAGTTCAAGTGGTCCTACCAATGGCAATCAGACAGCACAAAGAAATAAAAGGCATCTCGATTGGCAAGGAAGAAGTCAAACTGTCTCTGTTTGCAGATGACATGATATTATACATAAAAAATCCTAAAGAGTCCACTCTAAAACTACTAGATCTAATATCTGAATTCAGTCAAGTTGTGGGATACAAAATTAATACACAGAAATCTGTGGCATTCCTATACACTAACTATGAACTAGCAGAAAGAGAAATCAGGAAAATAATTCCATTCACAATTGCATCAAAAAAATAAAATATCTAGGAATAAACCTAACCAAGGAGGAGAAAGACATACTCTGAAAACTACAAGGCACTCATGAGAGAAATTAAAGAAGAAATCAATAAATAGAAACACATCCCATGCTCATGGATAGGAATAATTAATATTGTCAAAATGGTCATCCTGCCTAAAGCTATGTACACATTCAATGCAATCCCTATCAAAATACCAACAGCATTCTTCAATGAACTAGAGCAAATCATTCTAAAATTCATGTTAAACCACAGAAGACCCCAAATAGCCAAAGCAATCCTGAGAAGGAAGAATAAAGTGGGGGGAATTAAGGTCCCTGACTTCAAGCTCTACTACAAAGCCACAGTAACCAAGACAATTTGGTACTGGCACAAGAACAGAGCCATAGACCAATGGAACAGACTAGAGTGCCCATATATATAAACCCAAGCACATATGGTCAATTAATATATGATAAAGGAGCCATGGATATACAATGGGGAAATGATAGCCTCTTCAACAACTGGTGTTGGCAAAACTGTACTGCTACATGTAAGAGAATGAAACTGGATTATTGTCTAACCCCATACACAAAAGTACACTCAAAATAGATCAAAGACCTGAATTTAAGTCATGAAACCATAAAATTCTTAGAAAAATACTTAGGCAAAATTCTCTTGGACATAAACATGAGCAACTTCTTGAATATATCTCCTCGGGCAAGGGGAAAAAAAAGGAAAAATGAACAAGTAGGACTATATCAAACTAACAGTTTCTGTACAGCAAAGGACACCATTAGTATTCAAAAAGACATCCTACAGTATGGGAAAATATATTCATGAATGACATATTTGATAAGGGGTTGACATACAAATTACATAAAGAGCTCATGCACCTCAACAAACAAAAAGCAAATAACCCTATTGAAAGAAATGGGCAGAGGAGCTGAATAGACACTTGTCCAAAGAAGAAATTCAGATGGCTAACAGGCACATGAAAAGATGCTCCACATCGCTAATCATCAGATAAATGTAAATTAAAACCACAATGAGATATCACCTCACACCAGTTAGAATAGACACCATCCGAAAGACAAACAACAACAAATGTTGGCAAGGATGTGGAGAAAGGGGAACCCTCCTACACTGCTGGTGGGAATGTAAATTAGTTCAATCATTTTGGAAAACAGTATGGAGGTTCCTCAAAAAACTCAAAATAGAAATACCATTTGACCCAGGAATTCCACTCCTAGGAATTTACCCTAAGAATGCAGGAGCCCAGTTTTAAAAAGACATATACAATCCTGTGTTTATCACAGCACTATTTACAATAGCCAAGAAATGGAAGCAACCCAAGTTTCCATCAGTAGATGAATGAATAAAGAAAATGTGTTACATACACACACTGGAATATTATTTAGCCATAAGAAGAAGACAAATCCTACCATTTGCAACAACATGGATGGAGCTAGAGGGTGTTATACTCAGTGAAATAAACCAGGTGGAGAAGGACAAGTATCAAATGATTTCATTCATCTGTGGAGTGTAAGAACAAAGAAAAAATTGAAGGAACAAAACAGCAGCAGACTCACAGAACCCAAGAATAGACTAACAGTTACCAAAGAGAAATGGACTGGGGAAGATGTGTGGGAAAGGAGGGATAATGGAGGAAAGGGGGTATTAGGATTAGCACACATAATATAGTGGAGGGATTGTACAGGGAAGGCAGTATAACAGAGAAGTAGTGATTCTATAGCATCTTACTATACTGATGGACAGTGACTGTAATGGGGTATGTGGTGGGGACTTGATAATAGGGAGAGTCTAGTAACCATAATGTTGCTCATGTAATTGTACATTAGAAACACCAAAAGAAAAAAGAAATGCATATCTATGAACTTCCTTACAAAGAATTTAAAATAGGTGTCATAACAATGTTCAGTGACCTAAAAGAACACAGATAACTACACAAAATCCGGGAAGCAATGCATTAAGAAAATGAGAATATCTGCTAAGAGATAAAATCTATCAAAGTCTAGAGTTGAAAAATCTGGTAGTGGAAGTGAAGAGTTTACTAGAGGGGTTCTAAAAAAATTTGATGAGCAGAAGAAAGAATTGGCAGACTTGAACACCTATCATATGAAATCATTAAGTCAGAGATGCCAAAACAGAAAAAGAATGAAGAAAAGTGTAGAGAGTTTATGGAACACCATCAAGGGGGCCAATATATGCATTACGGGCATCCTAGAAGGAAAAGAGGGGAGGGAAAAGAGCTGATTTGAAGAAATAATGGTTGAAAACTAAAACTTAAAGAAAGACACAGAGACCTATATTGTTCTGTTGAAAATGAAAAAGAATCTTGAAAAATGCAAGAGAATATTGTCTTGTCATGTATAAGGTATCCTCATTAAGATTATTCAGAGATTTCTAAGCAGAAACCTTGAAGGTCAGAAGGAATAAGATAATATATATTCAAAATGCTGAAAGAAAAACTGTTGACCAAGATTACTGTGTCCTGCAAAACTGTCATTCAAAAGTAAAGGAGAAATTAAGATATTTCCAGGTAAATAAAAGCTAAAGGAATTCTTTACCACTAGACCTGCCAAACAAAATCCTACAAATTGAAATGTAAGGATGGTAGGCAGTAATATGAAGTCATATTAAAATATAGTTACTCAGTAAAGGTTAATACATAGACAAATACAGATTCCTGTTTTGCTATAATTTTATATAAATCTCCTTTTAATTCTTATATACAGTATAAAAGATAAAAGACTCAAAATACCCTATAAACTTATGTTAATAGATAAAAGTTTATAAAGCTACAATTTGTAACAACAATAAATGGGGGGCAGCACTGAAAAGGAGTAGTTTTTGTATGTGGTTGAAGTTATCAGTTGAAAATAGGTTTTTATAAGTTTGTAAGAAATTTTATGTAACTGAACTGGTAATCAAAAGAAAATATAAAGTACACACAAAGGATATCAAAGCATGTCACTACAAAAAAATCAAAGAAAAACAAAGGAAAGCAGGATAAGGAGAAATAAGGGACAAAAAGCCATAAGAAATACAGAAAACTAGTAACAAAATGGCAATGATAAATCTTTCTGTATCATTGATTTAAATGTAAATGAATTAAACTCCCCAATTGAAAGACATATTTGCTGTGTGGATTAAAAACAGAATCCAACAATATGCTGTGTACATGAGATTCACTTTTTATATAACACATTATATATAACACCACACATAGTCTGAAAATGAAACAA
Organism: Manis javanica; assembly: GCF_040802235.1. Classification (NCBI taxonomy): domain Eukaryota; kingdom Metazoa; phylum Chordata; class Mammalia; order Pholidota; family Manidae; genus Manis; species Manis javanica. Next base: position 189,770,777 of record NC_133156.1, read on the forward strand.
TCAAAAAATGATAGTCTGTGAAAATGGATTTTATATCAAAAACTGTCATATGATGATATAAAGGGCAATTCATTAGGAAGATATAGTAATTACTAATATTTATTCACTAAACACTAAACATCAGCTCTTAAAAATATGAAGCAAACATTGATAGAATTTATGGGAGAAACAGAGTATCAAAATAATAGTAGGACACTTCAATACCCTAATTTTAATAGGAACAAGAGTAAGAACAACCATAGAAGATAATGAGGGGAACATAGGACTTGAACAATACTGTGTGTGAATTGGACCTAACAGACTTATATAAAACACTTCACCCAAAATAGCAGAAAGCACATTCTTCTCAAGTGCACATGGAATATTCTCCAGGATAAACCTATGTTAGGGCAATAAACAGGTCTTAACAAAATTTAAAAGATTGAAATCATAGAAAGTATCTTTTCCTAATACAGCAATCAAACTAGAAATCAATACGAGAAGGAAATTTTTAAAAATCTGCAAATACATGTGTAGTAGTGTTCCCTAGAGAAACATAACCAATAGATACATGAGGGGATTTTTACAGGATTGCATATGATTATGGAGACTGAGAAGTCCCACAGTATACCAACTGCAAACTGGAGAATCAGAAAGCTGGTAGTATAATTCAGTGCAAGTTCAAAGGCCTAAGAACCTGAAAAGCCAATGGTATAAGTCCCAGTCTGAGGCCAATCACCCTTTCTCTGCCTTTTTATTGTATTTGGGCTCTCAACATATTGGATGATACCTACCCACATTGGTGAGAGTTGTATCTTCTTTACTCAGTCTACTAATTCAAATGCTAATTGCTTCCTGAACCACTTCACAGTCATACCCACAAATAATGCCTTATCACCTATCTGGGCATCCCTTATCCCAGTCAAGTTGACACATAAACTTGGCCATTGCAACATGGAAATTAAACAATATGCTTTTAAACAACCAATGGGTCAAAGAATAAATTACCAGGGAAGTTAGAAAATATCTTAAGACAAATGAAAATGAAAACACAACATACCAAAATATTATGGGATTCAGTGAAAGCAGCGCTGACAGGGAAGTTTACAGCAGTAATTGTTTAAATTTAACAGGAGAAAAAAATCTCACACCAACAAACTAACTTTACACCTCAATGAACTAGGGAAAGAACAAACTAAGACTAAAGTTAACAAAAGGAAGGAAATAACAAAGATCAGAGAGTGAAATAAATGAAATAGAGACTAGAAAAACAATGTAAGAAAGATCAACAAAACTACTAGCTGGTTTTTTTTGAAACTGTCAACAAAATTAACAAACCATTAGTGAAACTAAAAGAAAAAAACAACAGATGACTAAAAAACGAAAATCAGACAGTAGCCATTACAACCAAACCACAGAAATAAGAATTATAAGAGTACTGTGAACTATTACATGTGAACAAATTTTAAAATCACAGAACAGACAAATTCTTAGAAACATACAACCTACAAAGAAAGGATCATGAAAACAGAAAATCTGAACTAGACATATAATTATAAGGAGACTGAGTCAGTAATCAAAACCTTCCCTATAATGAAAAACTAGGACTTGATGGTTTCAGTGGAAATTCTACTAAACATTTAAAGAATTAACACAAATCCTCTTAAAATAAAAAAAAAAAAACTGAAGTGGAAGTAACATCCCAAACTCATTCCATGAGACCATAATTACCCTAAAACCAAAATCAAAAAAAAATACTAAGGAACAGACCAATATCTATGATGAATATTAATGCAAAAATTCTTAACAAAATACTATCAAGATTATCCCCCATGTAAAATATTATCCACCATGACCAAGTAATTTATTTCTGGAATGCAAGGATAGTTCAATAAAAATATAATCAATGTAACACACCTCATAGAAACTTTAAAAAATACAGTATTTGAAATGAAACTGTTGGGGGAGTGTTGTGTATTTTCCTTGATCCTTGTCCCCACCACAACAAAGAATTGAAGGGCAAAGACACAGCAGTGAAGCAGAGTAAAAGTTCTATTTGAAGTTACTTAAAGAGAGAAAAAGTACAGCCCACCTCAGTGAGAGGTACCCTGAAAGGTTAGAGAGACAAAGATAAAGATTAAAAGGTTATGCACTTAGAGGATGGCGGCATGAGTAGAGCAGTGGAAAAGGTTATGCACTTAGAAAGTGTGGGTGACCTCAGAGAGAGGAGCACCCTGAAAGGATGGGGGTTCCCCCTTGTAAGGACTCCTCAGGAATGTGACCAGGATCTGGGGGTGCAGAATTGTTCAGTGATCTGTGAATATTTAGAATTAACTTAACACAAAGAATTTACTGTTCTGGTTTCTCCCTGGGATACTGGCCTCTTGGTCTGGGAGCATATCAAACAAGATTGCCTACCCAGCCCCCAAGGTGGGCTGAGTTATTGTCTGTTTGCTAAAGAGTATATTAAGAATCTTACTTCTTAACTTCCTGCTTTTTACTATGTTGTTTACGGCTGGGCCTGCATGCTAAATTAGTTGCCTATGTTGCAAATTACTTAATTAGGGCTGAAAGAGAAAAAAACAGCATATAGTTTAAGTTAAAAAATAAGCTGTGCCTGCATGATTAATACAATAAAGACATGGATATGCTGATGTATCCTCCTTCATCTGGGGAATATTCAAACATTCCAGGGCAAGTTGGTCCTGGCTTTTTGAGCTTTAACTGATTAACTCTGGACCTTTTTAGTGGGCTTTCCTGGCCTTATTCTCTTTCCATCCTCTTCATATCTATTTTCCTGCCTAACAAAGCATACAACAGAGGGATTTAAAAGTAGATTAGATGAGGTAGAAGGGACGATAAATGACATAGAAATTAGAAAACAATAAAAGAAGGAAACTGAGGCACAGAGAGAAAAAGGATCTCTAGGAATGAAAGAATAATAAGAGAATTGTGCAACCAGTCCAAATGGAACAATGCTTGCATGATAGGGATACCAGAAGGAGAGAGAGAAAAAGAGATAGAAAATCTCTTTGAGGATGTAATTGATGAAAACTTCCACATTCTATGGAAGGAAACAGTCTCTCAGGTCATGGAAGAGCAGATATCTCCCAACACAAGGGACCCTAGGAAGACATCACCAAGATATATGATTAAAATGGCAAAGATCAAGGACAAGGACAGAGTATTAAAAGCAGCCAAAGAGAGAAATAATACCACATACAAAAGAGAGTCCATCAGACTTCTCAGCAGAAATCTTACAGGTCAGACAGGAGTGGCATAACATATTTAATGCAATGAAACAGAAGGGCCTACAACCAAGAATGCTCTACTCTCCAAGATTATCATTTAAATTTGAAGCAGGGATTAAACAATTACCAGATAAGCAAAAGTTGAGGAAATTTACCTTCCACAAACTGTCTCTACAGTATATTTTGGAAGGACTGCTATACATGAAAGTGCTCCTCAGGCTAAACAGCTGTCACCGGAGAAAATAAAACCACAGTAAAGGAAGTAGACCAACTAAGTACTAAGCAAATGCAAAATTAAATCTACTAAGTCAACAGATAAAAAAAGAGTACAGAAAATGACACCTAATATATAGAGTGGAAGAGGAACAAAAAGGGAGATAAAAAAAGAAAGTTTAGATTATGTTTAAAATACTATACTAAACGAGTTAAGTTAGACTGATAGTAAAGAAGCCACCCTTGAACTTTAGGTAACCAATGCTCTAAAGCCTGCAGCAGCAATAAGTACATTATTTATTGATAATCAACCTAAATGTAAATGGACTGAATGTACCAATCAAAAGACAAAAAATTACAGAATGGATAAAAACACAAGACACATCTTCCTACAAGAGATTCGCTTCAAACCTAAGGACATACACACTACAAGTGAAGGGATGGAAAAAGATAATTCATGCAAATAATAGGTAGAAAAAAGCAGGAATTGCAGCAGTACTTGTAACAGACAAAATAGACTTCAAAACAAAGAAAATAACAAGAGACAAAGAAGGACATTACATAAGGATAAAGGGGCCAATCCAATAAGAGGATTTTAATTATAAATTAAAATAAAACCATTATAAATATCTATGCACCCAACATAGAAGCACCTACATATGTGAAACAAATATTAACTGAATTAAAGATCAGCTGGTTCTTCAAGAAAATAAACAAAATAGATAAAGCCCTAGCCAGACTTATCAAGAAAAAAGGAGAGTGTACACACATAAACAGAATCAGAAAGGAGAAATCACTACAGACACCACAGAAATACAAAGAATTATTATAAAATACTATGAAAAATTGTATGCTAACAAATTGGATAACCTAGAAGAAATGGACAACTTTCTAGAAAAATTCAACCTTCCAAGACTGACCCAGCAAGAAACAGAAAATCTGAACAAACCAATTACCAGCAGCGAAATTGAATGTTAATCGAAAAACTACCTAAGAACAAAACTATACCAGATGGCTTCACCACTGAATTTTAGCAAATATTTAGGGAAGACCTAATACCTATCCTCCTTAAAGTCTTCCAAAAAATAGAAGAGGAGGGAATATGAGGCCAGCATCACTCTAATACCAAAACCAGGGAAAGACACCACAAAAAAGAAAATTACAGACCAATATCCCTGATAAACATAGATGCAAAAATACTCAACAAAATATTAGCAAACTGAATTCAAAAATACATCAAAAAGGCCATCTATCATGACAAAGTGGGATTTATTCCAGGGATGCAAGGATGGTACAATATTCCAAAATCCATCAACATCATCCACCACATCAAGAAAAAGAAGGACAAAAATCACAAGATCATCTTCAATAGATGCTGAAAAAGCATTTGACAAAATTCAACATCCATTCATGATAAAAATTCTCAACAAAATGGGTTTACAGGGCAAGTACCTCAACATAATAAAGGCCATATATGACAAACCCACAGCTGACATCATACTTAACAGTGAAAAGCTGAAAATTTTTCTCTAAGATAGGTAACAAGAGAATGATGCCCACTCTTACCAGTTTTATTCAACATAGTACTGGAGGTCCTAGCCACAGCAATCACACAACACAAAGAAATAAAAGGCATCCAGGTTGCTAAGGAACAAGTTAAACTGTCATTGCAGATGACATGATATTGTACATAAAAAACCTTAAAGAATACACCCCAAAACTATTAAAATATCTGAATTAAGCAAAGTTGCAGGATACAAAATTAATACACAGATATGTGTTGCATTCCTATATTCTAATGATGAACTAGCAGAAGGAGAGAGAGAAATCAGGAAAGCAATTCCATTTACAATTGCATTGAAAAGAATAAAATACCTAGGAATAAACCTAACCAGCGAGGTGATAGATCTATAAGACCTGAAAACTAAAAGACACTCATGAGAGAAATTAAGACACCAATAAATAAAAATACAACCCATGTTCATGGATAGGAAGAATTAATATTGTCAAAATGGCCATCCCCTCTAAAGCAATTTACAGATTCAGTGCAATCCCTATCAAAATACCAACAGCTTTCTTCAACAAACTAGTCAAAATAGTTCTAAAATTCATATGGAAACCACAAAAGACCCCGAGTAGCTAAAGCAATCCCAAGAAGGAAGAATAAAGCTGGGGGTATTACTTTCCCCAACTTCAAGCTCTACTACAAAGCTACAGTAATCAAGACAATTTGATATTGGCACAAGAACAGACCCATAGACCAGTGGAACAGAATAGAGAGTTCAGATATAAACCCAAGTATATATGGTTAATTAATATATGAAAAAGGAGCCATGGATATACAATGGGGAAGACAGCCTCTTCAACAACTGGTGTTGGCAAAAGTGGACAGCTACATATAAGAGCATGAAACTGGATTATTGTCTAACTCCATACACAAATGTAAGCCGGAAATGGATCAAAGACCTGAATGTAAGTCATGAAATCATAAAACTCTTTAGAAAAAAAATAGGCAAAAATCTCTTGAATATAAACAGGAGCAACTTTTTCCTGAACACATTTCCTCAGGCAAGGGAAACAAAAGCAAAATTGAACAAATGGGATGACAGCAAACTAAAAAGCTCCTTAGGACAGCAAATGACACACCATCAGCAGAACAAAAAGGCATCCAACAGTATGGGAGAATATATTCGTAAATGACATATTCGACAAGAGGCTAACATCCAAAATATATATAAAGAGCTCAAAGGCCTCAACACCCAAAAAGCAAGTAACACAATTAAAAAATGGATAGCTCCCCCGCCCTCGTAGTCGCCGCCGCCGCGGCCGCCGGAGAGGAGCTGGGGGAGGACGGTGGCCCGCGATTGTCGCGGCGGCAGCGGCGGGGCCTGGCTTCGGCCTGCTCCGGTTCCCGGGCCGCGGGCCGGCGGCCAGCGCGGGAGCAGCAGCAGAGGCGGAGGCGCCAGCGCGTCTCTCTCCTCCCCTTCAGCCTGAGCCAGGGAAGGATGGGCGGCCCGGGTAGCTGCCCAAGAATGGGAATTCTCTTCACCCGGATATGGAGACTGTTCAATCACCTGGAGCACAAAGTTATCATTGTTGGGCTGGACAATGCAGGGGAAACTACCATCCTTTTCCAATTTTCTATGAATGAAGTTGTACATACATCTCTTACAATAGGAAGTAATGTAGAAGAGATAGTAATTAATAATACACGTTTCCTAATGTGGGATATTGGTGGCTAAGAATCTCTTCGTTCTTCATGGAACACTTACTATACCAACACAGAGTTCGTAATAGTTGTTGTGGGCAGTACCGACAGAGAAAGGATTTCTGTAACCAGAGAAGAACTCTATAAAATGTTAGCCCATGAGGACCTAAGGAAAGCTGGATTGCTGATTTTTGCTAATAAACAAGATGTTAAAGAATGCATGACTGTAGCAGAAATCTCCCAGTTTTTGAAACTAACTTCTATTAAAGATCACCAGTGGCATATCCAGGCATGCTGTGCTCTTACTGGCATATGCCAAGGCCTTGAATGAATGATGTCACTATTTAAGATTAGATGATCTCTGCTGACCTCTTCTCATAGACTTTGCATAAACAAAGTGCTGGACCTCACCTGAAAGCTGCAAAAATTAATGGTTTAGATATATTTATAATAAACTGATTTAAACTTTTTTCTATAAGAAGAAAAATTTAAGACCACTTATTTGAAAACAAAGATGAAGTCTCATCTTCCAATTCTGCTTTCTCATTAGTTCCTTCCAAAGCAAGGTCTTAAAGCTGTGATTGACATTTTTCTCATAATGAATCTTCTCAGGACATTGTGTAGACTGTGGTAAGTGGATAGAGGATCTGAACAGACACTTCTCCAAAGAAGAAATTCAGATGCCCAACAGGCACATGAAAAGATGCTCCACGGCACGGCACTGATTATCAGGGAAATGCAAATTTTAACCACAATGAGATATCACCTCACACCACTTAGGATGGCCAACATCCAAAAGACAAGGAACAACAAATGGGGCGAAGATGCAGAGAAAGGGGAACCCTCCTACCCTTTTGGTGGGAATGTAAATTAGTTCAACCATTGTGGAAAGCAGTATGGAGGTTCCTCAAAAAATTAAAAATAGAAATACTGTTTGACCCAGGAATTCCACTCCTCGGAATTTACCCTAAGAAAAAGGGATCAAAGATTCAAAAAGACATATGCACCCCTATGTTTACGGCAGCACTATTTACAATAGCCAAGAAATGGAAGCAACCTAAGTGTCCATCAGTTGATGAATGGATAAAAAAGAAGTAGTGCATATACACAATGGAATATTATTCAGACATAAGAAGAAAGCAAGTCCAACCATTTGCAACAATATGGATGGAGCTAGAGGGTATTATGCTCAGTGAAATAAGCCAGGCAGAGAAAGGCAAGTATCAAATGATTTCCATCATTTGTGGAGTATAACAACAAAGCAATACTGAAGGAACAAAACAGTAGCAGACTCACAGACTCCAAGAACTGACTAGGAGTTACCAAAGGGAAAGGGTTGGGAAGGCTGGATGGGGAGGGAGCGAGAAGGGGATTAAGGGGCATTATAATTAGCCCACATAATATAGGTAGTTCACGGGAAAGGCAGCAGAGGGAAGACAAGTAATGAATGACACTGTAGCTGATAGATAATGACTGCAATGGAGTGTGAGGGGGGGAACTTAATACGGGTAAATGTTGTAACCACATGTTGCTCATGTGAAACCTTCATAAGATTGTATATCAATGATACCTGAATAAATAAATCAAGGTTAACATGATAAAATTATTTTTTTCATAATTAAAATTTTACTGTAAAAATACACACATGTACAGGATGGTCCTAGAAGTTCCTGAGTTTCAATAAGTTTTTCTCTAATATATATTTTTCACAGTTTCATCATGGTTATATTTTTTTAAGACATAGTCCTATCAAAGTTGTGAAAATTAAAGTTTTCCCTATACATACATATGATGTGGGAATAGCAAATTTACTATATACACTTTAAAATCCTAGTTAAGAGTAAATATTGGAAAAGATATTTCCAGGTTTCTACATGTGAGAGTAAAACAATTCACTTCTTCAAATTTTCCAATATAATATTCCAGTAATTGGTTAACAACAAAAAGCAATATTTGACTAATAAAATGCTGGTTAAAAAGCACTATGAATTGGCAAGTTATAAATGAATTTTTAAAATCTGAACTCAAAACATTCATTATTCAGTTATCAAGCTGCCCTGGTTGAGCTAAGTGTAAGAACAACAGAAGTTACAGGGCACTTTGACTACAAGATTTCCACTGTGCACTACATAGTTAATGTGCATTTTTAAAAGATTCACTGGGATATATGAAAGTTTTCCTGTAATCATACCAATGTATGAGTTAGCAGAAGTTGTATATGTATTTGACTCATATCTTAATAATTTTTTAACAGAACTGTTGGGGCCGTTAGACAAAGAGGATATGCTGAATGAAGCTTTTGTTGGCTTATCTTTAGCAGCTCAAGAAGACACATTTCCAGATAAACCCTCTCCCTTTTCTTCACTCCATAGACCTACTGTCCAACAAAGAACCCTCAATGTTTCTTCTAACAGGTAAGATATAGTGAGCTGAGAAAATTGCTTCTTAAAGGAAAATTATTTAGTATTATTAAATAATTTAAATATTCCCTAAACAGTTAAGCAAAGATATTTCAAAATGTCAAAGAAAACAGTGTGCATTTTCTCATGGCTATGACTGCAGCTGTCTGTCCATGCAAAAGCAGGCATGATAGAAGCAGAATTAAATTGTAAACAGAATTTTGTTAGAATGAATGTTATTCCAGGCTGAATTGAAATTACTATAATGTATTGAATTCTATTTGTATTCTTTTGTTAAATTTTAAGATTGTTAGATTACTAATTAAAATATTAATTTTGCAAATATTTAGTTTGAAATATAATTTATATTATCATACTTATGCAAGCTTGCCAGTTTCAAAAAGACATATGCACCCCTGTCCCAGTTTCAGAAAGACATATATACCCCTATGTTTTTGAAATCTGATAATTATCTATCTTGCTTGCCACATTGAGTTGAGATAATAAACAGAAAGGATAAATGTGAAATTAAAAATGATAAACAAAGTAATGGTGTTATTTATAATGATAATTATAATGTTAACTATGATGATGATAATGCTCAAGGTCAGAAAATTTTTTATGTAAAGGCCCAGATGTTAGACTCTGTGAGCCATACAGACAATCACAACTACTCAGTTCTGCTTTGTAGTATGACAGCAGCCATAGACAATATGTAAATGAATGAAAGTGACTGTGTTACAATAAAACTTACTTTACAAAAATAGGTAGTGAGTGGCATTTGACCCCAAGTCCATAATTTACATACCTGTTCTTGAGTATCCCAACTATATGCAATAATTGTGAAGAGGCCACATTTTTCCTACACATCATAAATTATATATATGAATATATAATTCATAACTGTACATGAATATATTTCATACCTACAATACATTATACATGTATACTTGTAATACCCTTAAGAAAATGCCTCAAACTAACCCTAATTCTAACCTATAGATTAATAGTAAATAAAGGGGTAGGATTTCCAGAGTTTAGAGGTCATCAAATCCTCTACCTAGGAAACAATTATAAAACTGGACAAAAACTACCATTTCAGGGCTCTGGAAACCAAATGGAGGCAAACAACAAATTGAGAAGCATGTACTCATGAAAAACCAATGAACTTCTAGTAAAAAAGGAATCTGTAATATTCTGGGGTTTCTCCCATTCCCCTACCATCCCTAAGCTAGTTTCATCTTGTAGTTCTACTGGAGTAGGATAGGCTGTGAAAACCAACAGTTGATTTGATGCTTAAGAGTAGAAAAACCCCATCCAGCAACACCGTCAATATAAACTGCAAACTCACTGTTAGTAAAAGTAACACACTTGATAGGAACGGAACAGGAAAACCCACAGTTCTACTGGACTACCTAGGTCACGTGACAGAATGGCAGACTAGGTCAGAAATTTAACAGGAAGATCCTGGAAATGAGAAAACCAAAGAGGGGCTAATTAAGCGCTCTACACATTCCTGATGGAGTTGTGTGACCTCTCATTTTCTGGCTCCCTTTTGTCTTGCAGGACCCTAAATTTTCCCATTATGCATGTTTCCTCCTTCACACCCAGTTGCCAAAAGGTGCCTCTCCCCTTTTAACTTTTATCACCCACCCATCTCTGGTCCCAGAAGCTCTGCAATTAAAAAACTGCTCCTCCAAACTGCCTGGTTACTTATAAGTCCCTTTTGTGTAGTTCATGCTCTGATCTACAAGAACACCAGGACTTGGAGAGATCATACACTGGGATTTGATGTTTTTTCCATTTTATTCACAATTATTTTGAAGTTTGGGCATTCTCTGTCTTCAAGTCATGATGAAGGTGTGGTTTTCATATAATTTTGTTTCTCTGTTTATTATGTCTATTGTTTATAGAGGAAGTATTAAGAGGTGAAAAGGAAGGCAGCCACTATACTATCATCTTTAGCTACCTGGAAGTCCTACCTTTCTGTTTACTTTTTAAAAAACAACTAAGGTATAGTTTACATGTACCATATAATTCACCCATTGTAAGTATACAATTCAATGATGTTCGGTAAATTTACAGAGTTGCAAAACTACCAAAACAGTGTGGTTTTAAAATATTTCTATCACTCCAAATAGTTCCCTTGGGCCAATTTACAGCCAATTCCCACTCCCATCTCCAGTTTAAACTGATCATTGGTCTGCTTTCTGTCTCTACAGAAATTTTCATACAGATGGAGTCATACAACGTGGTGTCTTTTTTTTCCCTTCAATGTGTTGTCTTTTGTGTCAGGCTTCTTTTAGTATTAGTTTTTGAGGTTCATACATGTTGTAGCATGTACTTTATTCCTTTTCATGCTGACTAGTATGCCATTGTATGAACATAACACATTTTGTTTATCTACTCACCAGCTGATGGATATTTGAATTATTTCCAGCTTTTAGCTATTATGTTGCTGTACATATTCATATATAAGTATTTGGGTAGACATATGTTTTAATTTCCCATAGGTAGGCATATAGGAGTAGAACTGCTAGGTCACATTCTAAGTTTCTTTGGTGAAATATCTATTTTAAACTTTTGTCCATTTTTAAGTAGGTTGTCTTATTATTGAATTATGAGATTTCTATATATGTTCTGAAGGTAAATCCTTTATTAAATATGTGATTTGTAAATTTTTTCCCGAGTCTCTAACTTGCCCTTTTATCTACAGTTTCTTTTGAAGTGCTAAAGTTTTAAAAATTTTGGTGAACCCCAATTTAGCTCTTTTTTTCTGTTGATTGTGCTTTTTGTGTTGTATATAAAGCAGTATTTTTCTAACCTAAGGACATAAAATTTTTCTCGTATGTTTTCTTCTGGAAGTTTTAATAGTTATAGCTCTTACATTTACTAAGTCCATTTTGAGTTAATTTTTATGTATGATGTGATGAAAGGGTCTAAGTTCATTATTTTGTACATGAGAATCCAATTTTCCCAACACCATTTGTTCAAAAGGCACCTTTCACCATTGAATTGTATTTGCACCTTTGTCAAAAATCAGTGTATTCTGGATCTGCCATTCTGTTTCACTGGTCTGTGTATCTATACTTACACCATCAAGTACCTAGTCTTTGCTATACTGTGAACTCCAATAAATTAGAACCTTACAAAATACATACCGATACCAAAAAAATAAACAGGAAAAGATGAACAGTTCCACACAGAGTTACTTCAAAGAAAAAAGAAAAGAAAAACCAATATGCACCAATTATGGAAAATTCTTTCCCCCAAGACAACCACGAAGTAGAAGAAAATAGTACAATACTTCAAGCAGAATCACATATACTCAAACAGACAGCTGGGCACTTGGAAACCCACTCTGAGTTAGAAAGACAAAAACTAAGAAGAGGAGGAAGGGAAAGGAAGAGGCAGGAGGGGAAGGAGGAATTTCACTGAGCTTAAGAAAGAAAAAGAAGAAAAAGATAACATCTCAGAAATGAAAAACAAATTACATTTGAATAAACTCAAATTTAGTAAAGGGCACTAAAAATGACAGAAAACAGAAGAATGAAAATTAGATAAATAAGTACAAAAAAGAGAAAGTAATGGAAAAGAAGCAATAGCATTTGTACAATCTAATTTCTTGAAAAAAACAATGAAACAGATTTAATATTTAAAACTGTAATCCAGGAAAATATTTCAGATGTGTTTTTTTAAGAAGGCTTGTATCTACATATTGAAAGATCATACCAAGTGCCTGAGAAAAATTATATTACAACAACCAGCTCAAAGATATATTCTAACAAAACTCTTTAGATTTCAGTGATTAATTTAAAAAATCTTCAAGGTCTCCTCATGAAAAGATCAAGTAGTTTATGGAAGCAAAATAATTAAACTAGCATCAACCTATCAAAAATAAAATACAAGGTAAGGCAAAAATAGAGTTGCAATTTTTAGAAACTCAATGAAAGAATTGTGAACCAAGGATGTTATATCCATTCAAGCACTCCTTCAAATGTCAAAACTAAAGAAAAACAGTTTTCATGAACCCTTCTTGAGCAATGTACTAGAAAGAGCTTCATCCAATCATGAGATGACCAAGAAAACTTCAGGAAAGGACTGATTGTGAATATTTTAATATGTATAACTATAGATAGAGAAAAAACAGGGAAGATGAGAGATCACTATGGAAGACTCATGTGCAGATAATGTGTGTTGTGATTAAGTAGAAATGATACTAGAAAAATGGTAGTAGAACAGAGTGAAAGAGAAAAGTAGAATAAGCTCACTGATATGTAGGCATAGGAGGGAGTTGAAAGATGCCAATAAACATTTATATATCAGGTAATAAAAAGTTAACACAGAAAGGAAAAAATTAGGGCATTAGTACAGAGGATTAGATGGCAGAGTAGGAAGGCAACGCAGAAACCGCCTCCCCCACACACACACCAAGGAAACACCTACAGCAAATACAGCTAACCCTGAAAACAACTTGCAGAACAGACCATCTACACCTGGCGAAGAAAATAAGCCCACACAGAGGAGGGTAAAGTGGCACAGCTGCAATCAGTAGTGACCCAAGCACTCCCCCATCCCAGGTCACAGCAGGAGGGAAAGGAACAGAGAGGGGAGGGGAGGGAATAAGTGCTCACGAATCCTGCACGCCTGACCCTGGAGATCTTCTCTGGAAACACAAGTCCACATTCCATTGGCCTTTGGTGATCAAAAGGGACAGACACCAGGGACAGTTGGAGCACTCCAGGAGGCTGAGACTCCTTTCACCTGTGGAGGAAAGGCACGGCCCATCATTCCCAATGAGACCCAACACAGAGGTGGCAGTTTAATAGATTTACTAGCAGTGGGAAGTGTGGCAGAGGGATTTGGGTTGGAGGGAGCTCTCTCTGAAGCCAGGCCAAGAAAGATGAATACCGCCCTATTTCACTTATATGTGGAATCTAAAAACAAAACAAAACAGAATGAACAAAAGAGCAGTAGGCACATAAATGCAGAGAAGTGACTGGAGGCTACCATGAGGAAGGGGTTGGAATGGGTGGAGGGGATAAAGGGGCACAAAAATATCAATCATAATATAAGTTGGTCATGAGGATGGTAGGGCAGCATGGAGAATATAGTCAATGGTTCTGTAACATCTATGTTGACATAACTGTGCTACTTGGGTTGAGGATTTAATAATGTGTGCAAATGTTGAATTACTGTGTTTATACTTCAAATCAATATAAGATTGTATATCAACTATACTTCAATAAAAAAAATTAGTATAATGGTAACCACTAAAACAGAACTACAAATCTTTACAAATAGTATTAAAAAATTATAGCACAGGAAATATATGCACACTTCAGAAAGAAACAAGCAAACATAAGCAAATTCACATAAGTATAAAATGCTCAGAAAGACTGAGACCAAGAATATCAGTCATATCAGTTAATATAAACGGACTTATCGAAGGGAGATTAAAGATGGCAGCATGAGAGGTGAGACAGAGAACTCCTCCCAAAACCACATATAATATGAAAATATAGTTAATACAACTAATCCTAAAAGAGCAACAGGAAAGAAGGCTGCACCAGACTGCATAAACCTGGAGAACAGAGCAGACCTCACAAAACAGGGTAACGTACCAAAGGCTTGCTCCCGAGGGACCCAAGCCCTCTGCCCACCCTAGCTCACCAGTGCGAGGAAGAGAAATGGAGCAGGGAGGGGATGGAAGCCTAGAACTGCTGAACACCCAGCCCTGGAGATCTGCTTTAGGAGCACAAACCTCCATTTCATGGTGCTCTGGAGATTACTGGGGTTGGAAAGCTAACACAGGGAAATACTTGGAGAGTCTGAGGTTCCACCTGTTTGTGGAGGATAGGGATTCACATTCAGCTGCTCTGGGACAAAGGAAAGATGGGCAGTCTGAGAGGCTTCCTACCAGTGAGATGACTGCTGAAGGGGTGGGGATTGCACGGAGCTTGCTGCTCAGGAGAAGGGATAGGTGGACAAAGTTGTCTGACCAGGCTCTGCCCAGCAGGTTGGGAACTATCAGGAGCTTTAGGCACTGCATCCTCCTGGCTGGCTAATCAACTCTGAGGCCCCCCACTGTGATACGCAGCATGCTGCGCCTTCCTCCTGGCCAACCCGCAGCAGCTTCTAAACCAGCGGTCCCTGCCCTAATGTCAGGCCAGCCAAAGGGAGGCCACGCCTATGGCTGCTACAAATGCAAAGAACAAAGGCTCACACCTCGGTGCTGCCCCACTAGTTCTGACAGTGGAAACAGGCACTGCAGCTGGGAAGCAGGAAACAGCTCTTTCTTCCCCCCAGGCACTGGCACAGCTCCCCTGTGACCCCCAACATCACTCCAGGGGCTGAAAAGCTCCAGAGACTAAGTTTCTGCACACTAGAGGGTGCCACATACAAATATGAAATGACAAAGGAACCTGGTGCAAACCAAAATCTTACAACCACCAGACAAAGGGCCAGGTGAAACTGACCCCACCAATCTTCCTGAGAGTTCAAAATAAAAATCATAGACATGCTCATTGAGGTACAGTAAAATATTTAAAAATTCAGGAACAAATTTAGGACACAAATTCAAACACTAAGAAATTTCATACCTGAAATGAAACAGACAATAGAGGGATTTAAAGGCAGATTAGATGTAATAGAAAAGAAAGTAAATGGGATAGAAATAAGAGAAGAGGAATACAAAGAAGCTGAGGCACAGAGATAAAAAAAGGATGTCTAGGAATGAAAGAATATTGAGAGAACAGTGTGACTAATCCAAATAGAAAAATATTGGCATTATGGGGGTACCAGAAGAAGAAGAGAAAAAGAAAGGGAAAGAAAGTGTCTTTGAGGAGGTAATTGCTGAAAACTTTCCCAATCTAGGGAAGGAGATAGTCTCTCAGGCCATGGAGATCCACAGATCTCCTGACACAAGGGACCCAAGGAAGATAACACCAAGACATATAAGAATTAAAATGGCAAAGATCAAGGATAAGGACAGACTATTAAAAGCAGCTAGAGAGAGGAAAAAAGATCACATAAAAAATAAAACCCATCAGGCTATCATCAGACTTCAACAAAAATCTTACAGGTCAGAAGGGAGTGGCATGATACATATTTAATACAATGAAACAGAAGGGCCCCAAACCAAGGAAGATTGTCATTTAAATTTGAAGGAGGGACTAAACAATTTTTAGATAAGCAAAAGCAGAGAGAATTTACCTCCCACAAACGACTTCTACAGTGTGTTTTGGAGGAACTGCTATAGATGGAAGTGTTCCTAAAGCTAAATGGCTGTCAAGAGGGTACATAAAACCACAGTAAAGAAGGTAGAACACTTAATTACTAAGCAGATGCAAAACGAAATCACTTACCCCAAAGTAATTCAAGGGATAGACAAAGGGTACAGAATATGATACCTAATATATAAAGTATGAAGGAGGAAGAAAAAGGAGGGGAAAAAAGGAACCTATAGATTGTGTTTGTAATAGCATACAAAGTGAGTTAAATTAGACTGTTAGATAATAAGGGAATTACCATTGAACCTTTAGTAACCATGAATCTAAAGCCTGCAATGACAATAAGTACATACCTGTCAATAACCACCCTAAATGTAATGGTCTGAATGCACCAAACAAAAGACATAGAGTCACTGAATGCATAAAAAAAAAAAGAAGAAGACCTGTCTATATGCTGCCTACAAGGGACTCACTTCAAACCCAAAGGCATACACAGACTGAAAGTACAGGGATGGAAAAAGATATTTCATGCAACTAATATAGAGAAAAAGCAAGAGTTGCACTACTTGTATCAGACAAAATAGACTTCAAAACAAAGAAAGTCACAAGAGACAAAGGACATTACACAATGATAAAGGGGTCAGTCCAACAAAAGGATATAACTATAATAAACATCTATGCACCAAAGATCACCTACATATGTAAAACAAAAACTAACAGAATTAAAGGGGGAAATAGAATGCAATGCATTTATTTTAGGAGACTTCAACACACCACTCACTCCAAAGGACAGATCAATCAGACAGAAAATAAGTAAGGACACAAATGCACTGAACAACATATTAGAACATCTGGACCTAATAGACATCTACAGAACACTCCATCTGAAAGCAGCAGGATACACATTCTTCTCAAGTGCACATGGAACATGTTTCAAGAATAGATCATATACTAGGCCACAAAAAGAGCTTCAGCAAATTCAAAAAGATGGAAATTGTACCAACCAGTTTAGACCACAAAGGTATGAAACTTGAAATAAATTACACAAAGAAAACAAAAAATCCCACAAACACATGGAGGTTTAATAACATATTCCTAAATAATCAATGGATCAATGACCAAATAAAAATAGAGATCTAGCAATATATGGAGACAAATGACAATAATAATTCAATATTGCAAAATCTGAGGAATGCAGTGAAGGCCATGCTAAGAGGGAAGTATAGTGCAATACAGGCCTACCTCAGAAAAGAAGAACAATCCCAAATGAACAGTCGAAACTCACAATTAAAAAAACTAAAAAAAGAAGAAAAAATGAGGCCCAAAGTCAGTAGAAGAAGGGACATAAAAAAGATTAGAGCAGAAAAGAATTAATGAAAGCAAGAGCTGGTTCCTTGAGAAAATAAATAAAATAGGTAAATGCCTAGCCAGGCTTATCAAGAAAAAAAGAGAGTCTACACACATAAACAGAATCAGAAATGAGAAATGTAAAATCACTATGGACAACACAGAAATACAAAGAATTATGAGACAATACTATAATAAATTATATGCTAACAAACTGGATAACCTAGAAGAAATGGACAACTTTTTAGAAAAATACAACCTTCCAAGGCTGACCCAGGAGGAAACAGAAAATCTGAAGAGACCAATTACCAGCAAAGATATTGAATTGGTAATCAAAAAACTACCTAAGAACAAACCTACTGGACCAGATGGTTTCACTGGTGAATTTTATCAAGCATTTAGTGAACACCTCATACCCATCCTACTTAAAGTTTTCCAAAAAAGAAGAAGAGGAGGGAATGCTCCCAAACTCATTCTACAAGGCCAGCATCACTCTAATACCAAAACCAGGCAAAGACACCACAAAAAAGAAAATTATAGACCAATATCCCCGATGAACACAGATGCAAAACTACTCAACAAAATATTAATAAACCGGATTCAAAAATACATAAAAAAGATCACCATCTTCATCAAGTAGGATTTACTCCAGGGATGCAAGGATAGTACAACATTAGAAAATCCATCAACATCATCCAGCACATCAACAAAAAGGACAAAAACCACATGATCATCTCCATAGATGCTGAAAAAACATTCAACAAAATTCAACATCCATTCATGGTAAAAACTCTTTGACAGGGAGGATTACACTCCCCAACTTCAAGCTCTACTACAAAACCACAGTAATCAAGACAATTTGATACTGGCACAAGAACAGACCAATGGAACAGACTAGAGAGCCCAGATATATATACCCAAGCATATATGGTCAATTAATATATGATAAAGGAGCCATGGATATACAATGGGGAAATGACAGCCTCTTCAACAGCTGATATTGGCAAGACTGGACTGCTACATGTAAGAGAATGAAACTGGATTATTGTCTAACACCATACACAAAAGTAAACTCAAAATGGATCAAAGACCTGAATTTAAGTCATGAAACCATAAAAGTGTTAGAAGAAAACATAGGCAAACATCTCCTGAATATAAAAATGAGCAACTTTTTCCTGAATGCATCTCCTTGGACAAGGGAAACAAAATAAAAAATGATTAAGTGGGACTACATGAAGCTAAAAAGCTTCTGTACAGCAAAGGATACCATCAACAGACCAAAAAGGCATCTTACAGTATGGGAGAATATATTTGTATATGACATATCTGACAAGGAGTTAACATCCAAAATATATAGAGAATTCACATGCCTCAACACCCAAAAAGCAAATAACCCTATTAAAAAATGGGCAGAGGATATGAACAGACACTTCTCCAAAGAAGAAATTCAGATGGTCAACAGGCACATGGAAAGGAGTTCCACATTGCTAATTATCAGGGAAATGCAAATTAAAACCACAATGAGATATCACCTCACACCAGTTTGGATGGCTGACATAGAGAAGACTAGAAACAACAAATGCTGGCAAGGATGCGGAGAAAGGGGGACCCTCCTACACTGCTGGTGGGAATGTAACATAGTTCAACCATTGTGGAAAGCAGTATGGAGGTTCCTCAAAACTAAAAATAGAAATACCATTTGAACGGGGAGTTCCACTCCTAGGAATTGACGCCCCCCAAAAAAAACAACTTCTCAGATTCAAAAAGACATATGCACCCTTATGTTTATTGCAGCACTTTTTTCAATAGCCAATATATGGAAGCAACCTAAGTGTCTATCAGTACATGAATGGATAAAGAAGTGGTACATATACATAATGGAATACTATTCAGCCATAAGAAAGAAACAAATCCTACCATTTGCAACAACATGGATGGAGCTAGAGGGTATTATGCTCAGTGAAATAAGTCAGGCAGAGAAAGACAAATACCAAATGATTTCCCTCATTTGTGGAGTATAATAATGAAGCAAAACTGAAGGAACAAAATAGCAGCAGACTCACAGACTCCAAGAAGGGACTAGTGGTTACCAAAGGGGAGTGGTGGGGGAGGGTGGGTAGGAAGAGAGGGAGAAGGGGATTGAGGGGTATCATGATTGGTGCACATGGTGTGTGTGGGGTCACGGGGAAGACAGTGTAGCTCAAAGAAGACAAATAGGGACTCTGTGGCTCTTACTACACTGATGGACAGTGATTGCAATGGGGCTTGTGGGGGAGGGACTCGATAATAAGGTTGAATGTTAATAACCATTGTTTTCTTGTGAAACCTTCATAAGAGTGTAAATCAATGATACCTTAATTTAAAAAATGGACTTCTCTATTTACAGAAAATCATTTTTAGTTTGCTCACAAGCCAAGATTCCACTATGTACTATATTTGAGAGAAAAATACATCTAAAATAAATTGATGCTAAAATAAAGGGAAAAATAGATGGGAAAAGGTATTCCAAGCAAGTGAAAATAAGAATTGAACAGTAGAAATGCTGGTTTGAGAATAGAATTAAAGCTCAAAGTATTAAATATTCACAAAGAAATGCTAACACCCAAATTTTACAACAAAGATATAACACTTAGAAATATTATGTACCAAATAACACAGAAACCACCTGTATGAAGGGAAATGAGAAATTCAAGGAAACACAGACACTATAATAGGGGACTTTTAACTTACTCATTTTTCCTACTTAAAATATTTTGTAAGTAAAGAGAAAGAATACCTCAACAACATAATCAGTAATATAAATACTAAGGGTATTTATTAAATTCTATACCCTGGTAATAGAAAATAAATTTCCTTCCAAATATTCCATAGATTATTCACAAAAAATGATCATATGCTACATGCCAAAAAGATACCAACAAGTTTCTTAAGGAAGAACTACTACAAACACTCTGGTCACAATGGAATACAACTAGAAATGTTAACAAGAAACAAAATGACCTATCTCCTACATATTTTCAAACCTTCTATTAAACAAGTTTTGGTTAAAATAGAAAAATACAACATTAAATCTAAAAAATAAGTATGATGGAAACACTATATATCAGAATCTATGGGACATATTTAGAGTAATAATCAGATGAAAAGTGATAGCACTAATCATTTTCATAGACAAAATGATAGAATGAAATAAATGAAATAATTCCAACTCATAAATCTTAAAAAAATAAATCAAAAGAAAACAAATAATAAAGATAAAAGTAGAAATTAAGGAGGCAGAGCAGAGGTTGGGAAACTTTCCTAAATATTTTAGGTTTGTGGGCTGTATGATGTTGTCTGTTGCTTTTACTCAACTCTGTTGTTATAGCACAAAAGCAGCTGTTTGCAATCCATAAGTGAATTTAAGGTCCAATAAAACCTTATTTACAAAAACATGTGACTACCCTGCAGGTCATAGTCTATTGACTCCTAAGGTGACTACCCTGCAGGTCATAGTCTACTGACTCCTAAGGTAGAAATTAAACTGACTCCACAGCCAACTAAGACATCAAATATGGATGTTTTCAAAAAAATTAAGAAAATAGGTCAACTCAGTCAAGTTGGCTTGATCAAAAAAAAAAAAGGATAAAAGCATAAATATACAAAATAAGAAATGGCAGAGAAAGGGAAAAATTAACCAGTGCAATAGATTTTTTTAAATCATAAGAGCCTACTTTGCAAATTTTTTGCAAGTAAATTGAAACAGGAAAAGAACAGAAAATTTCCTAGGTAAATACAGATTGCCAAAAGTAATGGCCATTAAATCTAGAAATGTGAAGCAGACCTGTTTCCATAAAAAAATATATAGACAAAGTTCATAAGGAACTATCCTATGAAAAATAACAAGCTCAGATGATTTTATAGGAGAATTCTACCAAGCTTTTGAAGATCAAATATTCCCATGTTCCACAAATTGTCCTAATAAATAGAGCTTTCTATAGTACAGAAAAAGATAACTACAAACTAGTATCATTTATGAATATCAACATAAAAATATTAGATAACATACTAGCAAAAAATATCCAACACCTAGACTGTCCTGATATTAAAAGTCTCATTCACTGTTAGCAAATCCATTAATGTCATACATATTAATAAATCTAATGTTAATAAAAGTTATGATTATCCCTACAGCTGCTGAAAAAGCCTTTAACCAATTCAACCCTCATTCCTGATAAAACACCCAGGAAATAGGACTTGGGGATATATTCTTAACAGAAGAATATATACAACTTAGTCCTAATGGCAGTACTTATTTAATGGGGAGTCCCTAAGGGAATTTCCACTAAGATCAGAAACAAGGTAAAAATGTCCACTATCTCTGCGACTATTCAACCAATACAGTTACATAGATCAACGAAAGAAAGAGTTGGCCAACTATGGACCACAGGCCAAATCCAAACTTCTGTAAGTAAAGTTTTATTTGAACAGAGCCACACCTATTCATTAATTGTCTACTTGATAGTTGAGACAGTATGACTTTCAAAGGCTAAAATATTTACTATCTGGTCCTTTGCAGAGAAAGTTTGTCAATCTTTGAACTGGAGGAACAATTGGTATGAAATAAAACTCTATTTGCCGATGATATGACAGTGTAACTGAAAAGCCATAGGGAATCATAAAATGAAATCAAATTATTTTTAAAATTCAATAAGGTAGGACACAAAATTAACATACAGGACTCAGTAGCCTTCATATATAAACAATAACAGTAGACATAACGCTAGAGGAAGACCCCATTTACAGTATCAACAAAGAACATTAAATATTTTGGAACAAAATGAACAGTAAATATGCACAATCTGTATGAGGGAAACTTTAAAACATGCTGAAATATTTTTTAAAGCCTTGAACAAATGGAAAGATATACCCTCTTCTTGGATAGGATGACTCAACATTATAAAAATGTCAGTTCTCCCTAAATTAACTTATAAATTCAATGTAATCCTCCCAAAAATACCCAGATACTTTTCTATGGAGTTAGACAAGTTGATATTAAAGGTCACATGGAAAAACAAGCATACAGAAATATCCAGGAAAAAACTAAAACAGCAACGGGAGGGGGCAACTATGCCTACCAGATATTAAAACATCCAAACAATAAAGCCTCATGACACTGTCATATTTGTAGTTTTGTTTGTTTTGTTTCTCTTCCCTCTCCCCATTGTTTACAGTTAAGGTTCATTTTATTTCATTTTTTATTTTGATATCATTAATATACACTTAGATAAACAACATTGTGGTTACTAGGTTCCCCCCATTATAAAGTCCCCAACACATACCCCATTAGAGTCACTGCCCATTGGCGTAGTAAGATGCTATAGAATCACTACTTCTCTTCTCTGTGCTCTACTGCCTTCCCCTTGCCCCCCCCCCATTACATTATGTGTGATAATCATAATGCCCCTTTTTCCCCTTCCCTTCCCACCCACCATCCCCAGTCCCTTTCCCTTTGGTAACTGTTAGTCCGTTCTTGGGTTCTGTTAGTCCGCTGCTGCTTTGTTTCTTCAGTTTTTTCTTTGTGCTTATACTCCACAGATGAGTGAAATAATTTAATACTGGTCTTTCTCTGCCTGGCTTATTTCACTGAGCATAATACCCTCTAGCTCAATCCATGTTGTTGCAAATGGTAGGATTTGTTTTCTTCCTATGGCTGAATAATATTCCATTGTGTATATGTACCACATCTTCTTTATCCATTCATCTACTGATGGACACTAGGGTTGCTTCCATTTCTTGGCTATTATAAATAGTGCTGCAATAAACATAGGGGTGCATATGTCTTTTTCAAACTGGGCTCCTGCATTCTTAGGGTAAATTCCTAAGAGTGGAATTCCTGGGTCAAATGGTATTTCTACTTTGAATTAATTGTGGAACCTCCATACTGCTTTCCAAAATGGCTGAACTAATTTACATTCTTACCAGCAGTGTAGGAGGGTTCCCCTTTCTCCACAACCTCACCAACATTTGTTGTTGTTTGTCTTTTGGATGTTGCCCATCCTAAGTGATGTGAGGGGATATCTCATTGTGGTTTTAATTTGCAATTCTCTGATGATTAGCAATGTGGAGCATCTTTTCATGTGTCTGTTGGCCATCTGAATTTCTTTGGAGAAGTATCTGTTCAGATCCTCTGCCCATTTCTTAAGTGGGTTATTTGCTTTTTGTTTGTTGAGGTGCATGAGCTCTTTGCATATTTTGGATGTCAACCCCTTATCAGATATGCCATTTGTGAATATATGCTCCCATACTGTAGAATGCCTTTTTGTTCTGCTGATGGTGTCCTTTGATGGACAGAAGCTCTTTAGTTTGATATAGTCCCACCTGTTCAATTTTGCTTTTGTTTCCTTTGCCCGTGGAGATATGTTCATGAAGTTGCTCGTGTTTATATTCAAGAGATTTTTGCCTGTTTTTTTCTAAGGGTTTTATGGTTTAATGACTTACATTCAGGTCTTTGATCCATTTCGAGTTTACTTTTGTGTATGGAGTTAGATAGTAATCCAGTTTCATTCTCTTGCATGTAGCTGTCCAGTTTTGCCAACACCAGCTGTTGAAGAGGCTGTCATTTCTCCATTGTATATCCATGGCTCCTTTATCATATATTAATTGACCATATATGCTTGCGTTAATATCTGGGTTCTCTGTTCTGTTCCACTGGTCTATGGCTCTGTTCTTGTGCCAGTACCAAATTGTCTTGATTACTGTGGCTTCGTAGTAGAGCTTGAAGTTGGGAATCAAGATCCCCTTGCTTCATTCTTCCTTCTCAGTATTGCTTTGGTTATTTGGGGTCTTTTGTGGTTCCATATGAATTTTAGAACTATTTGTTCCAGTTCACTGAAGAATGCTGTCGGTATTTTGATAGGGATTGCATTGAATCTGTGGATTGCTTTAGGCAGGATCACCATTTTGACAATATTAATTCTTCCTACCCAAGAGCATGGAATGAATTTCCATTCATTAGTATCCTCTTTAATTTCTCTTAGGAATGCTTTGTAGTTTTCAGGGAATAGGTCTTTCACTTCCTTGGTTAGGTTTATTCCTAGGTATTTTAATCTTTATGATGTAATTGTGAACAAAATTGTTTTCCTGACTTCTCTTTCTGCTCGTTCATCATTACTGTATAGGAATACCACAGATTTCTATGTATTAATTTTATATCCTGCAACATCGTTTAATTCAGATATTAGTTCTAGTAGTTTTGGAGTGGAGTCTTCATGGTTTTTTATGTACAATATCATGTCATCTGCAAACAGGAAAGTTTGGTTTCTTCCTTACCAATCTGGATGCCTCTTATTTCTTTATTTTGTCTGACTGCTGTGGCTAGGACCTCTAGTACTAAGTTGAATAAAAGTTGAGAGAGTGGGCATCCCTGTCTTGTTCCCCATCTTAGGTGAAAATCTTTCAGCTTTTCACTGTTAAGTATAATGTTGGCTGTAGGTTTGTCATATATGGCATTTATTATGTTGAGGTACTTGCCCTCCATATGCATTTTGTTGAGAGGTTTTTTTTGATATCATTAATCTACAATTACATGAGAGCATTATGTTTACTAGGCTCCCCCCTTCACCAAGTCCCCCCCACATACCCTTCACAGTCACTGTCTATCAGCATATTAAGATGCTGTAAAATCACTACTTGTCTTCTTTGTGTTGCACAGCCCTCTGCGTGCCCCCACACACTATACATGCCAATAATAATGCCCCCTTTCTTTTTCCACACCCTTATCCTTCCCTTCCCATCCATCCTCCACAGTCCCTTTCCCTTTGGTAACTGTTAGTCCATTCTTGGGTTGTGTGGTTCTGCTGCTGTTTTCTTCTTTCAGTATTCCTTTGTTCTTATACTCCACATATGAGTGAAATCATTTGGTATTTGTCTTTATATGCCTGGCTTATTTCACTGAGCATAATACTCTCTAGCTCCATCCATGTTGCTACAAATGGTAGGATCTATTTTTTCTTATGGCTGAGTAATATTCCATTGTGTATATGTACCACATCTTCTTTATCCATTCATCTACTGATGGACACTTAGGTTGCTTCCATATCTTGGCTATTGTAAACAGTGCAGCGGTAAACATAGGGGTGCATCTGTCTTTTTCAAACTTGAGTGCTGCGTTCTTAGGATTATTTGCTTTTTGTTTGTTGAGGTGTGTGAGCTCTTTATGTATTTTGGGTGTCAACCCTTTATCGATCTGTCATTTATGAATATATTCTCCCATACTGTAGGATACCTTTTTGTTCTATTGATGGTGTCCTTTGCTGTACAGAAGCTTTTTAGCTTGATATGGACCCACTTGTTCATTTTTGCTTTTGTTTCCCTTGCCCGGGGAGATATGTTCATGAAGAAGTCACTCATGTTTATGTCCATGAGATTTTTGCCTATGTATTTTTCTAAGAGGTTTATGGTTTCATTACTTATATTCAGGTCTTTGATCCATTTTGAATTTACTTTTGTGTATGGGGTTAGACAGTGATCCAGTTTCATTCTCTTACATGTAGCTGTCCAGTTTTGCCAGCACCATCTGTTTAAGAGACTGTCATTTCCCCATTGTATGTCCATGGCTCCTTTATCATATATTAATTGGACATATATGTTTGGGTTAATGTTTGGAGACTTTATTCTGTTCCACTGGTCGGTGGCTCTGTTCTTGTGTCAGTACCAAATTGTCTTGATTTCTATGGCTTTGTAGTAGAGCTTGAAGTTGGCGAGCGAGATCCCTCCCACTTTATTCTTCCTTCTCAGGATTGCTTTGGCTATTCAGGGTATTTGGTGGTTCCATATGAAGTTTTGAACTATTTGTTCCAGTTCATTGAAGAATGCTGTTGGTAATTTGATGGGGATTCCATCGAATCTGTATATTGCTTTGGGCAGGATGGCCATTTTGACTATTTTAATTCTTAATTCTTCCTAGCCAGGAGCATGGGAAGGGTTTCCATTCATTAATGTCCTCTTTAATTTCTCTTAACAGTGTCTTGTAGTTTTCAGGGTATAGGTCTTTCACTTCCTTGGTTAGGTTTATTCCTAGGTATTTTATTCTTTTTGATGCTATTGTGAATGGAATTGTTTTCCTGATTTCTCTTTCTACTGGTTCATTGTTAGTGTATAGGCAAGCCACAGATTTCTGTGTGTTAATTTTGGATCCTGCAACTTTGCTGTATTATGATATCAGTTCTAGTAGTTTTGAAGTGGAGTCTTTACGGTTTTTTATGTATGATATCATGTCATCTGCAAATAGTGACAGTTTGACTTCTTCTTTACCAATCTGAATTCCTTGTATTTCTTTTTTTTTTTCTAATTGCCATGGCTAGGACCTCCAGTATTATGTTGAATAACAGTGGGGAGAGTGGGCATCCCTGTCTTGTTCCTGATCGCAGAGGAAAAGCTTTCAGCCTCTCACTGTTCAGTATGATGTTAGCTGTGGGTTTATCATATATGACCTGTATTATGTTGAGGTACTTGCCCTCTATACCCATTTTGTTGGGAGTTTTTATCATGAATGGATGTTAGATTTTGTCAAATGCTTTTTCAGCATCTATGGAGATGATCTTGTGGTTTTGTCGTTCTTTTTGTTAATGTGGTGGATGATGTTGATGGATTTTCGAATGTTGTACCATCCTTGCATTCCTGGGATGAATCCTACTTGGTCATGGTGTATGATCTTTTTGATGTATTTTTGAATTCGGTTTGCTAATATTTTGTTGAGTATTTTTGCATCTACATTCATCAGGGATATTGGTCTTTAGTTTTCTTTTTTGGTGGGGTCTTTGCCTGGTTTTGGTATTAGGGTGATATTGGCTTCATAGAATGAGTTTGAGAGTATTCCCTCCTCTTCTATTTTTTGAAAAACTTTAAGGAGAAGGGGTATTATGTCTTCTCTGTATGTCTGATAAAATTCCGAGGTAAATCCATCTGTCCCGGGGGTTTTGTTCTTGGGTAGTTTTTGGATTACCGCTTCAATTTCATTGCTGGTAATTGGTT
Source organism: Manis javanica (assembly GCF_040802235.1). Taxonomy (NCBI): domain Eukaryota; kingdom Metazoa; phylum Chordata; class Mammalia; order Pholidota; family Manidae; genus Manis; species Manis javanica. The sequence goes on from NC_133156.1 coordinate 189,798,420, forward strand.
TGTTTAGATATTGTGTTTCTTCCTTGGTCAGTCTTGGAAGGTTGTGTTTTTCTAGGAAGTTGTCCATTTCTCCTAGGTTTTCCAGCTTGTTAGCATATAGGTTTTCATAGTAGTCTCTAATAATTCTTTGTATTTCTGTGGGGTCCATCGTGATTTTTCCTTTCTCATTTCTGATTCTGTTGATGTGTGTTGACTCTCTTTTCCTCTTAATAAGTCTGGCTAGAGGCCTATCTATTTTATTTTCTCGAACAACCAACTCTTGGTTTCATTGATTTTTTCTATTGTTTTATTCTTGTAAATTTTATTTATTTCTACTCTGATCTTTATTATGTCCATCCTTCTGCCGACCTTATGCCTCCTTTGTCTTCTTTTTCCAATTTCGATAATCATGATATTAGACTATTCATTTGGGATTGTTCTTCCTTCTTTAAATATGCCTGGATTGCTATATACTTTCCTCTTAAGACTGCTTTTGCTGCATCCCACAGAAGTTGGGCCTTTGTGTTGTTGTTGTCATTTGTTTCTATATATTGCTGGATCTCCATTTTAATTTGGTCATTGATCCATTGATTATTTAGGAGCATGTTGTTAAGCCTCCATGTGTTTGTGAGCCTTTTTGCTTTCTTTGTACAATTTATTTCTAGTTTTATACCTTTGTGGTCTGAAAAGTTGGTTGGTAGGCTTTCAGTCTTTTGGAATTTACTGAGGCTCTTTTTGTGGCCTAGTATGTGGTCTATTCTGGAGAATGTTCCATGTGCACTTGAGAAGAATGTGTATCCTGTTGCTTTTGGATGTAGACTTCTATAGATGTCTCTTAGGTCCATCTGTTCTAGTGTGTTGTTCAGTGCCTCTGTGTCCTTACTTTTTTTCTGTCTGGTGGATCTGTCCTTTGGAGTGAATGGTGTATTAAAGTCTCCCAAAATGAATACATTGCATTCTATTTCCTCCTTTAATTCTGTTAGTATTTGTGTCACATATGCTGGTGCTCCTGTATTGGGTGCATATATGTTTATAATGGTTATATCCTCTTGTTGGACTAAGCCCTTTATCATTATGTAATGTCCTTCTTTATCTCTTGTTACTTTCTTTGTTTTAAAGTCTATTTTGTCTGATACTAGTATTGCAACACCTGCTTTTTTCTCCCTGTTTTTTTCCATGAAATATCTTTCTCCATCCCTTGACTTTTAATCTATGCATGTCTTTGGGTTTGAGGTGAGTCTCTTGTAAGCAGCATATAGATGGGTCTTGATTTTTTATCCATTCTATTACTCTTATGTCTTTTGATTGGTGCATTCAATCCATTTACATTTAGGGTGATTATTGAAAGATATGTACTTATTGCCATTGCAGGCCTTAGATTTGTGGTTACCAAAGGTTCAAGGTTAGCTTCTTTACTATCTTACTGTCTAACTTAACTCGCTTTTTGAGCTATTATAAACACAGTCTGATGATTATTTTTCTCTCTTCTTATTCCTCCTTCTCCATTCTTCATATGCTGGGTGTTTTGTTCTGTGCTTTTTTTAGGAGTCCTCCCATCTAGAGTAGTCACTCTACAATACCCTGTGGAGGTGGTTTGTGGGAGGCAAATTCCCTCAACTTTTGCTTGTCTGGGAATTGTTTAATCCCTCCTTCATATTTAAATGATAATCGTGCTGGATACAGTATTCTTGGTTCAAGGCCCTTCTGTTTCATTGCATTAAATATATCATGCCATTCTCTTCTGACCTGTAAGGTTTCTGTTGAGAAGTCTGATGACAGCCTGATGGGTTTTCCTTTGTAGGTGACCTTTTTTCTCTCTCTGGCTGCCTTTAATACTCTGTCCTTGTCCTTGATCTTTGTCATTTTAATTATTATGTGTCTTGGTGTTGTCCTCTTTGGGTCCCTTCCGTTGGGAGTTCTGTGTGCTTCTGTAGTCTGAGCAACTATTTCTTCCCCCAGTTTGGGGAAGTTCTCAGCAATTATTTCTTCAAAGACACTTTCTATCCTTCTTTCTCTCTCTTTTTCTTCTGGTACCCCTATAATGTGGATATTGTTCCTTATGGATTGGTCACACAGTTCTCTTAACATTGTTTCATTCCTGGAGATCCTTTTATCTCTCTCTGCATCAGCTTCTATGTGTTCCTGTTCTCTGGTTTCTATTCCATCAATAGCCTCTTGCATCTTATCCCTTCTGCTTATAAATCCTTCCAGAGATTGTTTCATTTCTGTAATCTCCCTCAGGACATCATCCCTTAGCTCTTGTATATTTCTCTGCAGCTCTGTCAGCATGTTTATGATTTTTATTTTGAATTCTTTTTCAGGGAGACTGGTTAGGTCTGTCTCTGCAGATCCTCTCTCAGGTGTTGTCTGAACTATTTTGGACTGGACTATATTTTTTTTGCCTTTCATGGTGAAAGTGGTGGCTGTAGGCAGGTTGCAGGTGTGTCAGCTGGGAGAAGAAAGTCCTTTCCTGCTTGCTGGATGCCTTGCCCTTCTCCACTGCCTGTGTCGGTTACCCGCACTCCTGGAGCAGCCACCGGGCTAATCCCCTAAGCTGCTGTGGGCGGGGTCTCTGTCAGAGCAGCATGGAGCCCAGCAGAGAGTGGCAGGCACAGCAGGTCAGGTGCGCACCCCCATGATAGCGGCGCCCCTCCCGGGCAGCTGTGTGCCAGCATTGGCCTTTGGGTCTAGCCCAGGCAGCTGTGCATTGGGCTGGGATTCCGGTTAGCTGCTGGGAGCATGCCTGCTCCCTCTGGCACCACTGCAGGTGTGTGTGGGCCTCTCCCATGCCCATTGGCACTACTGCCGGTGTCACACTCGGGCCGCTCAGTAGCCTCCGCTGCGGACTCGCGCAGACCTCTCCCAGGCTCCTCTGGCGCCACTGCTGCCACCGCGCACAAGCTGCTCCCAGTCCCCTCTGGCGCCACTGGCACAAATGGGCTGCTCCTGATCCCCTCCAGCACCACCGCCCCCGGCACGTGCTGCTACTCTCCCCCTAAAGGGCCGGTGTTTCGGGGTCCACACCAGTTGGGGGAATGACTGGCAGGCTGCTTAGTGCCATGAGGGGTGTTAGAGCTGCCCTGCCACCCAGGGTGTTAGGGCACCTAAAGTTCCCCAGGATTCCCAGCTGCTGGCTATGTGTGCCGGGACGACTTCGCCCAGCTGTGGGGTCCCTGTCTCTTTAAGATTTGTAGAAAGCACTCACTTTTCTTTTGTCTCAGGGGCACCAGTTGCAGGGACCTGCCGACAGGTTTTGCTTTTCCTTTTCTCTAATATCCAGCACCCCATACACCTTGTGTCTGCGCTCCAGGTGTGGATTTCTGGAGCTGGTTGTTTAGCAGTCCTGGGCTTTCACTCCCTCCCCATTCTGACACCTTTCTTCCTGCCAGGTTCTGGGGTGGGGGAGAGTTTGGATCCCGCCCAGCCATGTCTTGTATCTTACCCCCTTCGTGTAATGTTGTACTGTATCCACTGGTGTCTCTTTTAGGAGTAGTTGTATTTATTGTGTTCTCATACAATATATGTTTTTGGGAGGAGATTTCCACTGAACTACTCATGCCGCCATCTTCCTGTGATGCCTTGTTGAGAGTTTTTATCATGAATAGATGTTGAATTTTGTCAAATGTTTTTTCAGCATCTGTGGAAATGATCATATGGCTTTTGTCCTTTTTGTTGATGTGGTGGGTGATGCTGATGGATTTTTGAATGTTATACCATCCTTGCATCCCTGGGATGAATCCCACTTGATCATGGTGTATGATCCTCTTGATATATCTTTTTATTTCGCTTTGCTAATGTTTTGTTGAGTATTTTTGCATCTATGTTCATCAGGGATATTGGTATGTAATTTTCTTTTTTTGTGGTGTCTTTGCCTGGTTTTGGTATTAGAGTGATGCTGGCTTCATAGAATGAGTTTTGATGTATATTGTCCTCTTCTATTTTTTGGAAAACTTTAAGGAGAATGGGTATTATATCTTCTCTAAGTGTCTGATAAAATTCAGTGGTGAATCCATCTGGTCCAGGGATTTTGTTCTTGGGTAGTTTTTTAATTACCAATTCAATTTCATTGGTGGTAATTGTTCTGTTTAGATTTTCTGTTTCTTCCTGGGTCACTCTTGGAAGGTTATATTTTTCTAGAAAGTTGTCCATTTTCTATAGGTTATCCAGCTTGTTAGCATATAGATTTACATAGTATTTTCATAATTCTTTGTATTTCTGTGGTGTCTGTCATGATTTTTCCTTTCTCATTTCTTATTCTGTTTATGTCTGTAGATTCTCTTTTTTTTCTTGATATGTCTAGCTAGGGGTTTATCTCTTTTGTTTATTTTCTCAAAGAACCAGCTCTTGGTTTCATTAATTTTTTCTATTGTTTTATTCTTCTCAAATATATTTATTTCTTCTCTGATCTTTATTATGTCCCTCCTTCTCTGACTTTGGGCCTCATTTGTTCTTCTTTTTCCCATTTCAATAATTGTGAATTTAGACTATTCATTTAGGATTGTTCTTCTTTCTTTAAATAGGCCTGGATTGCTATATACTCTCCTCTTAGAACTGCCTTCGCTGCATCCCACAGAATTTGGAGCGTTGTGCTGTTGTTTTCATTTATCTGCATGTATTGCTTGATCTCTGTTTTAATTTGGTCATTGATCCAGTGATTATTTGGGAGCATGTTGTTAAGCCTCCCTGTGTTTGTGAGCCTTTTTATTTTCTTTGTACAATTTATTTCTAGTTTTATACCTTTGTCATCCAAGAGGTTGTTTGGAACAATTTCAATCTTTTTAAATTCACTGAAGCTCTTTTTGTGGCCTAGTATGTGGTTTATTCTGGAAAATGTTCCATGTGCAGTTGAGAAGAATGTGTATCCTGTTGCTTTTGGGTGTAGAGTTCTGTAGATGTCTGTTAGGTCCATGTGTTTGAATGTGTTGTTCAATGCCTCTGTCTCCTTATTTATTTTCTGTCTGGTTGATCTGTCTTTTGGAGTGAGTAGTGTGTTAAATTATCCTAGAATGAATGCATTACATTCTATTTCACCTTATAATTCTGTTAGTATTTGTTTCACATATGTAGGTGCTCCTGTGTTGGATGCATACATGCTTATAATGGTTATATCCTCTTAATGGATTGACCCCTTTATCATTATGTAATGTCCTTCTTTGTCTCTTGCAACTTTCTTTGTTTTAGAGTCTATTTTGTCTGATATAAGTACTGCAACACCTACTTTTTTTCTCCCTTCTTTTTTTTATCCATTCACTGACTCTATGTCTTTGGTGCATGCAGACCATTTACATTTAGGGTGATTATCAATAGGTGTGTACTTATTTCCATTGCAGGCTTTAGATTCATGGTTACCAAAGGTTCAAGGGCAATTCTTTACTATGTAAGAGTCTAACTTATCTCATTTAGTATGCTATTACAAACACAATCTAAAGGTTCTTTTTTTCCCTCCCTTTCTTCCTCTTCCATTCTTTATACATTAGGTTTCATATTCTGTACTCTTTGTCTATCCCTTTTTATTACCTCTGGTCACAGCTATTTAACCTTAGGAACACTTCTATCTATAGAAGTCTCTCTAAAAGACACTGTAGAGATGGTTTTTGTGGGAGCTAAATTCTCTCACCTTTTGCTTATCTGGAAATTGTTTCATCCCTACTTCAAATTTAAATGATAATCTTGTGGGATATACTATTCTTGGTTCAAGGCCCTTCTGGTTCATTGCATTAAAGATATCATGCCACTCCCTTCTGGCTTGTAAGGTTTCTACTGAGAAGTCTGATGATAGCCTGATGGGTTTTCCTTTGTATGTGATCTTATTTCTCTCTCTGGCTGCCTTTAATAGTCTGTCCTTAACCTTGATCTTTGCCATTTTAATTATTATATGTCTTGGTGTTGTTCTCCTTGTTTCCCTTGTGTTGGAAGATCTGTGTACCTCCCTGGCCTGAAAGACTATCTCCTTTCCCTGATTCAGGAAGTTTTCAGCAATTACTTCGTCAAAGACACTTTCTATCTCTGTTTCTCTCTTCTTCTTCTGGTACCCCTATAGTACAAATATTGTTCCATTTGTATTCATCACACAGTTCTCTCAGTATTCTTTCATTCTTAGAGATCCATTTTTCTCTCTGTGCCTCAGCTTCTTTGTATTCCTCCTCTCTAATTTCTATTTCATTTATCATCTCCTCCACCATATCTAATCTGCTTTTAATTCTCTCCATTGTGTTCTTCAACAATTGGATCTCCTTTCCTAAATTCATTCCTGAGTTCTTGAATATTTCTCTGTACATCCATGAGCATGTTAATGATTTTTATTTTGAAATCTCTTTCAGGAAAATTCATAAAGTCTATTCCATTTGAATATTTCTCAGGTGTATTCATAATTTTGCCTTGAACCAGTTTCCTTTGGCATTTCATATTTGTCTGTCATGCCCTCTAGTGCCCAGAAGCTCTACTCTCTGGAGCTGCTCAGACCCTGGAGCAATGTTGGGGGTCACAGGGGAGCGGTGTTTGTGCCTGGGCAGAGGAAAGACCTGTTTCCTGCTTCCCTGCTGCTATGCCTGTCTCCACTGCCAGAACCAGTGGGCCAAACACACATAGGAGTAAGCCTCTATGCTTTGTGTTTGTAGCTGCCATAGGCAGTGCTTCCCTCTGTCTGGCCTGACCCCAGGGCAGGCTTAGCCAGTTTGCAAGCCAGGTGCAGACTAGCCAGGAGGAAGACACTGCAGGCTGTGTTTCACAGTGGAGGGCCTTGGAGCTGTGTAGCCAACCAGGGGATGGAGCACCTGAAGATTGTTTAAGCTCCCAACCTGCTGGGCAGAGTGCACCTGGACAACTTTTTCTACCTGTCCTTTCTCCTGAGCAGTAAGCTCTGTACAATCCTTCCCCCCTTAGCAGCCTTCTCACTTTTAGGAAGTCTCTCAAATTGCCCACCCAAATCAGCTGGATATGAATTCCTGTTTTCCACAAGCAGCTGGAATCTCCATCTCTCCAGGTATTCTGCATGTCTTAGCTTTCCAACCCCACTAATCACCAGAGCACCATGCAATGTAGGTTCATGCTCCCAGAGCAGATCTCCAGAGCTAGGTGTTGAACATTTCCAGGCCTCCACTCCCTCTCCACTCCATTTCTCTTCCTCCCACCCATGACCTGATGTGGGAGAAGGGCTTGGGCCCCACTGAGTTACAGCTTTGGTACATTACCCTGTTCCATGAGGTCTGTTCTTTTCTCCAGGTGTATGCAGTCTGGTGCAGCCTTCTTTCCTATTGCTCTTTCAGGACTAGTTGTATTAACTATATTTTCATATTATATGTGGTTTTAGGAGGAGGTCTCTGTCTCCCCTTTCATGCCACCATCTTTAATCCCATATTTGTAGTTTTATTCTGTGATTATTACATTATTACCTGCTTCCTCATTAACCTGTAAACTCCATGAAGGCAGAAACCACCATGACTGTCTTCAATGTTATTATTTCTCCAAACCCTACCATAATGCCTGGTACATAATGGGCACTTAGCAGGCCCACTGTGCTCCTGGAATTCTCTCTCAGGTGTGTGGGAGGAAGAGGAGTGATATAGATAAGAAACAAGCAAAAATACATAAGTGAAAGTCATTCACTTAATAGTAAGCACTACAAAAAATACCAAGAATTGCTGAGCAGAGAAATCCTCACTGAGAAGGTAATATTTAATACCTGAATGACAAGGAGTTATCTATGTGAAACTGTGAATTGACAGAACATACAAGGAGAGGAAAATGCACATGCAAAAGCCGTAGGGTCAAAACAATTTGGGGAGATTTGAGTTACTGAAAGCTAATACAGCTAAACTGTAAAAGGGGGATGGAGGATGAAAAATTATTTAGGGCCTCTGTAGGCCAGGATAGGGCATATGATCTTTGTTCTAATTGGATCACAAACTCCCCAGAATTTGTGAATATGTTATATTACATGGCAAAGTGGGAGTAAGGTAGTGAATAGAATTAGGTTTGCTAATCATTTGACTTTATAACAGGGGATCATCTTGGATTACCCAGATGGACCTAAAGTAATCCTAAATGTGTAAGAGGGTCCTTATATGTGGAAAAGGGAGGCAGGAGATTCAATGACAGAGTGATTTGCTGTGAGGACTCAACCTGCTATTGGTAGCTTTGAAAATGGAAGAAGGGAGCCATGAGCCAAGGAATGCAGGTGGCCTTTCTAGAATCTCAAAAAGAAAAGAAATAGTTTCTTCTCTAGAACTTCCAGGAAGGCATGTACCCTATTTAAGCTACTAAAGTGGTAATTCATTACAGAAGAAAGGGAAAACTATTACAAAGTGTTAGGATATTGTCTGCATTTTTAATAGATCACTTTGAATGAATGGGCTGACCTTGACATTAGGGGAATTTTTTATCTGAGATATGTTTTCACACTTCATCATTTCAAGAGGTATTCTGGGTTCATGGCTAAATTTGAACATCAGAACTGCAGTTGAGGAAGTTTAGCTACCCAGACACACTTAAAGTTCTTGTTTTACCTTCTCTTTCATTAGACAGAGACAAAAAAGAAAGAGCCTATAGTTCAATAATGTCTCAGCCTCTAGAAGAGAGAGGCAGAGAGAGCAGGATGGCGCCATGGCCCACAGTGTGGGCCCATGCACCAGTGGTTCAGGGTTTGTCTGGTTTTGCTCACTATTGTATCCACAAGCGTCCAAATCCAGTAGCAGCCACAGAGTGAGCATTCAACAAATATGCCACCCATAAACGAATGAACCATAAAATACCAGCCTACTTTATAAAACGTTCTCTTAATTTTAAATACTTCCCATCAGCTATTTACATTCCTCATATGCTTACAAATCACTGAGCAAAATTTTAATTTCTGGGTAGCCTTTTGTAAACTTAACAAACTGAATTAATTTGAACCAAATAAAATGCAGAAACCAACTGAAAACTGGTTTTGAATTGTACTGTACTTGAGTTTATAACTTGCTGGAATAAGTTGAGGGTAGAGATGTTTGCCTTTTCTTTTTTTATTATTCCCTGCTATATCCTCCAGGACTTAAAACAGTGCCTGGCATGTAGCAGATGCTTAATAAATATTTACAGCATAAACAAAATAATTATTTTTATAACATAAAAATACATAGGATATAAGAATATGTAGTAAGTGTGTTAACTAGATATTTTAGATATATATAAGAACCACATTAAAGGACTTTCAATATTTGATATGACTTTTTTTAAAAAAATTATGTCAACTGAAATTTTATATGTCATTTATACTATTATACAAATAACTGGTTTTCATATTTTTGATGTGTCTTAGACAGCCATTATTCAAAAGGTTGGTTTTTCATATTTTTAACCTGGTAATTTAAAAAAAGTTACCAACTCAAAAAACAATTTAGAAGGAAAAGAAATCATACATGGTCAATGACAAAATAATGGCCCTGGTACTAAACCAAAAATACTCTAGATTTGGTACTTTCCTAAACTAATTATATTTCAATTAAGTTCATTTTCTGGTTGCAGTTTTCACAGTTGTATTAGATTATCCTCCTTTAAGGTATAAAATTCTTTATTATAGCAAAAATAAACCTTATATTTGTAGCAAATTTATCTTTGGTATTTACTGATAAATTAATTGTAATACTAGTTTCCTGATATTTATTAGTACCTAATAAACTCCAAATGAAATATTATACTCTTAAGTTATTAAATTTTGGCTTTGCTTTATATGGTTCTTGTCTGAGCAATTTTCCATTAAGTTGGAACAAAAAAATACCCACCTATTCATAATCCTATGTGTGCCTATAAACAATATAATTGATGAAAATGTTCAGTGTTTTCAAAACAAAGAAATTTGTCAACAGAATGCCTGGTGGTAGATTTAACCAGAAAAAAAATTACAGCCTATAATTCATGAAGATTGGCTCAAAAAAAACTGTCCCTGCCAACAGAAAATCTGACAATTATTCTGTTGTCTCATTTGGCTCAGCCTAAGTTGACCTTGTTTATTCATCTCAGTCTTCTAATTCTTGTTAACTTGGCATAGGAGGAGAACATATGGCATATGTTTAGAAAGTCCATTTCTGCATCTTAAACTGAAATATATGCAGAATATATTGAGCATTTCCAGTGTGTTCAGATATTAAGGTAGTTTTAATATATATTAAAACTGATTAAGTTCATATTATCCTCACTAATCCTTTTATATTTGGTGCCTATAAAACTAGAAACTAAGTAGGGACATCTTTAGTATGTAAAACTGGCCAATTTTTAACATATTTCCAAAGAAAATAGACAATTTTAAACTCTCTTAAAACAAAATTAAAGGGTATCAGGAATTTGACAACCCAAAGACAAATTTAGAGATTTTCACTGACTCTCTAGCTATGTTTAAGAAAGCTCTTCAAGATAATGTGAGAAAGATAATGAGAGGTGAAGAACAAAAAGATATTCCCATTTCTCTCCTGCCTAATCTGGTCTCCAGTGAATTTTCCTATTTTCATTTTCTCACACACTAAAGCTAATTGTGAAGAAGAATTTACATTTTATTGTGCCTTTAATATGTCTCAAGATAATCTGTGAGGAAATGAGCTGCTTTACAGAAGCACAGCTCTTTAAAGAATTGCAGTTCTCCAATACTAAAATATCAAAAACTTTAGAAAATCCAAAGCTCCAAAATGTATGTATTTTAAGGGGTAATGTTTTGGTTTGGAATGTATTTTTTTTAATTAATTCAACTGAAAAAACATGAAACTATAATTTCATGTAAAAAGCTTTATTAATATTAGGTTTTGGAACCCTTAGCCTTTACTTGAACTTCATGTGACTGACACGCATTATCTGCAAAGTACTTTTCTTCCACTAGCTCAGAGCATTCAAACTTCATAACTTAGCATTCAAAATATCAAATTTTCAGCAATAGGATGTCCTTATTACCTATATATTGTTTAAGACCCTGTAGTTGTTAAGTTTACATAGAGCAGCAACAGTCCTCAGAATGTTAAATATTTAAGAAAGAGCTAACTACTTGTAAACTCAGTCCCCCACTCAAATACTCCTCCCCAGTGAATACAAACATTTATCTCCATCTAATAAGTATTACTTCAGAAGTGCTTTCACTGATTGTTATGTAACACCCAACATAGTAATACATATTTCAAAACAAGTGAAAATCTTGCACAAAAGAGCATTGGATGAAGTCAATGAAAAAGATGATGGAGAGATGTTCAGAACTCATGCAAAAACCACTGACAAGTGAGGAGATGGTACTTAGGCCAATTCACCTAATTCAATGAAATTAAAAGAACTGCATAAGAAAATGAATTTATTATCTAAGTACTAATAGCAGCCTCAGAAAAAAGGAAGCCCTTGAATATTTCTTGAAAAAATGGCTCTTCTTATGATTATGTGTGTCTTAAAGTAAAATGGGAAGTTAAAGATGTATATCCTGCTCTCCAACAGTCTGGTTAAAACTAAGACCACTCCCCACCCACCAAATCAAATTGATTTATTCTTTATTACTTCTAAAAATTCTTGCAGAGTTGAAATAATAACCTGTATTTATTAATATGAAATAAACTTGTCTGTTTTTACGTTTTATTTTTAGTCAAATTGTGTTGTCACTGTTTACTATGATTTTCAATCCCGTTTTAAAACTGATTCACTATTAAGTGGTATTTTTCCCTGAAAGCAGTTATCCTCAGATATGGGCCTCCTGCAGCAATTAAAAATATTTAAATAACGGTTTCAAGATAAGGAAATGGATGCCAAAGAAGACCAGACAAAAATGTCTATGTGCTAATACTGCTTCCACTGTTTCTTTGGGTCTATATTTTCTCTCTCTTCAAATTATTTAAATCTGAGTTCACATAACTTTCTGTGTCTAGAAAGAGGTGAAAAAAGTTAGGAAATTTAAACTGTCCTGGAGGAATTATGGAAAGCAAAAAGCAGAAAATAACATAAAATGGTGCCATGTACATATACACACATAAAAAACTAAATAATAGACAGTTCTGATTTTGCAATTTCACATACACCTGAGAACACCCTGAATGGGGTGCTGGATGACATTCTGCAGATCAGGCAGATCTCCAAGAAAATACTTTAAATGGGGCCTGAAATATCCTGACATACTATGTATTACTTTTTCCTTATAGACCAAGCTATTGGACTATTACCTATGGTTCATGTTACACCAATCTTTGTACGTCTCTTCTCAGAGATAAATTATATGTATCTGGAATAAAAGAGAAAAACAAATATCTGCAAATTCCCTATATTTAGCAATTATAGTTATTTTGTTTTTTATATTTTTTCTTATGAACAAATCTGGAGAAATTATTGCATTGTACCCCAAAGAATAAAAATTAACAGAAGGTGCTGTGTGCTTTCTATATCTCTACATGAGATGTATAATTTCTTTTAGTAATATGAAGATTAATTATTGGAATTCTCATTACAGATGGTTCCCACATTATAACAGCTCAACTTACTTTTTTTTTTTACTTTACAAATGATACAAAAGCAATGTGCATTCAGTAGAAACTGTATTTTGGGTTTTGATATTTTCCTGGGCTAGCAATATGCAGCACAATACTCTTGTGATGCTGGGCAGTGGCAATGAGCCACAGTTCCCAGTCAACTACCCAATTATGACACACTTACAACTACTCTGTACCCATACAACCATTCTGTTTTTCACTTTCAGTATAGTATTCAATAAATTACATGAGACATTCAACACTTTCTTATATAACATACTTTGTGTTAGATGATTTTGTCCAACTGTAGGATATGTGTTCTGATGACATTTAAGGCAGACTATGATGTTCAGTAAGTTAAGTGTATTATATGCGTTTTTGATTTAGGATATTTTCAATTTATAAGGACTTTGTTGGGATGTGACCCCTTCATAAGTTGAGGAGGCTCTGTAGAAAGTTCCCATCACCCTCTCACTTAATATTTTAGAATTCACTGATAAAAGCTGCTTAGATTACTATTTCATCAGGAATTATGAAATGGAGATTTTCTAATTCTGTCATTCCTTCTGCAAATGTAAGATGGAGTTCTTTTATGCAGAAAAAAACATATTTCCTTAGCAATTATCTGATTACCCTGAAAGGCAGAGTAAATTTCCCTAGATACATCATTTATCAGAGTCATAAATTAGAGCTATCAACCTGCAGTGCTGACACTATGTAATTGGGGTGGGGGGGCCATATGGATTTTCAAATGATGTCTGTTTCATTCTATTGTGGTTGAAAAGTCGAAAGTTCAGAAATAGTAGAAGTAAAACCAGTGAATCACTGAAGTAGTAATAAGTAAAAATGTATTGTTCACCTACCAAAAAGAGAGTTTGTAAACCAGAAGCACTCAAACAAAAACATGGATCAAGGATCAGGGCTATATTATTATAAAGCAACTTTTATAGTGAGAAAGCAGTGACTATTTATTCTTCACAGTGACTGGATATTAGCATTTTCTTGAAAGATAGGGAATTGGTCAGCCTCATACCAACCTTGGGAAACAGTTCAAGTTTTGCTTATGATTTCCAGAGGGATAAGCAAGAAATGACCCAGATCAAATAAGTCTTACAAAATAAGCTAACTAAACTGTTTTTTTCTCGTCAAGGAATTTTCAAGCCTAGTCTCCATTTGTTTTTGTTTTTTTTTAACATGGTCAATTTTCTTTCCAATGCTCAGGTTTTGTAAATCTGAATAAGTTTTTCAGGAAGTCATTTTGACAATATTATGTCACAAGCCTTTAAATGTCATGACTTTAAATTTCACTTTTGGAATTTATACACAAATGAATATCCATCACATTGCTATCACAAAAGTGAATAGTCTAAATGTTTATTTGGAAAATTATTGAGTAAATTATAGCAAATCCAAATATTAGAATTCTGTGTAGCCATTAAAAATCATGACCATCAGATTCTGATTCCAGATGGGGTAAGCATACTACTCGCTGTCTCTCCCGTTGAATTCAGCTAAACACCCTGGACAGAATGTACAGAGTTGCTATTTGAAGACTCCATAAGGTAAAGAGCAGCAGATAGACTGAGGAAGATGACTGGAATTTGAAGTACTTAAACCTGCAGTGAGTTTACCAGGATTTTTTCTTTCAGTTTGCCACCACTTGGGCCTGGAGGCAGGTACAGCCACATAAGTGTATGGCAATATGGAGTGACTGAAGCCACTGCTTCCTGGACCAGAAAATACCAAAGGAGAATGCAGACAGGAAGGAACTTGAGAAAGTGATCCCATGAACTTGTTTATAAACTCCAGAACTTACCCCTAGCTGTGTACCTGTGGATCTGATCCTAATCAGCATAAAAAAAGACTGAGTCCTAAAGATAAAACATCACCCAGATAATGGATTGGTCCCTGGGTGGCCAATCCAAATAGCATTGCAAAGACTTTGGAAAGTGAACTGACACTGGAACCATAGCTCACAGGTGTACTAGATCTTGAAGCCTAAATCTAACAAGAAAAACTGCCTGCTAAGACAAAAATATCAATATTTATCATGGGATTTCAACAACAACATCTTATAATACTCAAAATGTCCAGGACTTCAAATAAATTATTTGGCATATAAAGAACCAGGAAAATCTTAGTTCACTGGAGAAAAGAATCAATAGACATCAATATTGAGATGACAATTGCTGGAATTATCTAATAAAACTTTAAGCAGCTATTACAAACATGCTCCAACAATCATAAAAACTCTTGAAAGAAATGAAAAATAGAAAGTCATAAAAAGAAATAGAAAAACACGGAGAGATAAATGAACTAAAAATAACTAATTAAAGAAGAAAACTCCTTGAATAACAGCAGAATAGAGATGACAAAGGAAAGGATAAGTGAACTTGAAGACAGAGCAGTAGAAAAAAAAGCCCAATGATCAACAAAGAGAAAATAAATTGAGAAAAAAAAAAAAGGAACTGAGCCACAGGGACCTGTGAGAGAATGTAAAATGTCTAGCATTCATAACGTCTGGACATGGAAAAATGGAGAAGAAAAAAAGTGCCATGCTGAAAAAAATATACAAAGAAATAAGAACTGAAAACTTCTCAAATATGATGAAGAAAATTTAAGAGAATAATCAGCCAACAGACCTGATCTAAAAATATTACAAGAGGAAGTTCTTCAGACAGAAATTATACCAGAGGGAAAATCAGAACATCAGGAATGAAGTAAAAGAAAAAGAAATGATAAATATATGAATAAATAGATGATTCTCTTCAGTTTTTAAAAATATTTTTGAAGGTTGAATGCAAAAATGTGTAACACTGATGAGGTTTTACAATGTATATAAATGTCATATATAAGAAAACTACAACAAAAGTACAAAGGGTAAAGAGACATAAATGGTGTATTCTATATTCCACTTTAAATGGTAATACACTAATTCTAAGTAGACAGTAAAAAGTATGTATATTGTATCCCTATGTCAGCCATTTAAAAAACTACTCAAAGATAAACTTTTTTAAATAGATAAAATAGAATACTAAAAAAAGTTCAAATTTCTCAAAAGAGAAGGAAAAAGAATGGGAGAAAAAGAATAATAAATTTCAGTCCAAACATATACTTATTACATTAAAAATAAATTTATATCACATTAAATGTATACACATATACATACATACATAAAAATGGTCAAATAAACCAATTGATTGAAAGAAGAAAACTCATGACCTAATTACAAGCTGTCCAAAAAGATACTCATTTCAAATATAATGATATACTAGGTTAAAAGTAAAAAGATTGTGGCTTCACCACTGAATTTTATCAAGCATTTAAAGAAGACCTAATACCCATCCTCCTTAAAGTGTTCCAAAAAGTAGAAGAGGAGGGAATACTTCCAAACTCACTCTACAAGGCCAGCATCACTCTAATACCAAAACCAGACAAAGACACCATATAAAAAGAAAATTACAGACCAATATACCTGATGAACATAGATGCAAAAATACTCAGCAAAATAGTAGTGAACTAAATTCAAAAATACATCCAAAAGACCATCCATCATTACCAAGTGGGATTTATTCCAGGGATGCAAGGATGGCACAATATTCAAAAATCCATCAACATCATACACCACATCAACAAAAAGGACAAAAATCACATGATCATCTCAATAGATGCTGAAAAAGCATTTGACAAAATTCAACACCCATTCATGATAAAAACTCAACAAAATGGGTATAGAGGGCAAGTACCCTAACATAATAAAGGCAATATATGACAAACCCACAGCCAACATTATACTGAACAGCAAGAAGCTGATAGCTTTTCCTTTAAGATTGGGAACAAGACAGGGATGCCCACTCTCCCTACTTTTATTCAACATAGTACTGGAGGTCCTCACCAGAGCGATCACACAACACAAAGAAATGAAAGGCATCCAGATTGGTAAGGAAGAAGTTAAAGTGTCCCTGTTTGCAGATGACATGATATTGTACACAAAAAACCCTAAAGAATCCACCCCAAAACTACCAGAAGTAATAACTGAATTTAGCAAAGTTGCAGGATACAAAACCAACACACAGAAATCTGTTGCATTTCTGTACACTAACGATGAACTGGCAGAAAGAGAAATCAGGAAAACAATTCATTCACAATTGCATTAAAAAAATACCTAGGAATAAACCTAACTAAGGAGGTGAAAGACATATATCCTGAAAACTGAAAGACACTCATGAGAGAAATTAAAGAAGACACCAATAAATGGAAATACATCCCATGCTCATGGATAGGAACTATTAATATTGTCAAAATGGCCATCCTGCCTAAGCAATCTACAGATTCAATGCAATCCCTATCAAAATACCAATAACATTCTTCAACAAACTAGAACAAATAGTTCTAAAATTCATATGGAGCCACAAAAGACCCTGAATAGCCAAAGTAATCCTGAGAAGGAAGAATAAAGCTGGAAGGATTACACTCCCCAACTTCAAGCTCTACCACAAAGCCACAGTAATCACAACAATTTAGTAATGACACAAGAACAGACCCATAGATCAATGGAACAGAATAAAGAGCCCAGATGTAAACCCAAGCATATATGGCCAATTAATATAAGATAAAGGAGCCATGGATATACAATGGTGAAATGACAGCCTCTACAACAACTGGTGTTGGCAAAACTAGACAGCTACATGTAAGAGAATGAAACTGGATTTTTGTCTAACTCCATACACAAAAGTAAACGTAATATAGGGAGGTCACAGGGAAGGCAGTACAGTACAGAGAAGACAAGTAACAACTCTACAGTATCTTACTAAGTTGAAAGACAGTGACTGCAATGGGGAGGTCTTGATAATATGGATGAATGTTGAAACCACAATATTGTTCATTTGAAACCTTCATAAGATTGTATATCAATGATACCTTAATTTAAAAACAACGTAAAAAAGATGGAAAAAAAGATATATTAGGTGCACTCAAATCTGAAAAAAAGCTAAAATGACTGTAATAATATCAGACAAAGAAGTTTTCAGAGCAAATAAGATTACCAGGGATAAGAAAAGACATTACATAATGCTAAGGAGCCAATTTATCAAGAAGGGTGAAATGTAAATGTGCATGTACCTGACAACAGAGCATCATAATACACAAAGCAAAAAATGATAGAAGTAAGAAGAGAAAAAGACAAATCTACACTGACCAATGGAGACTTTTCCTCTCTCAACAATTCAAAGAAATTCAAAGAAAAAGTAAGGAGAAAATCATCCCACCCAACAACATACACATCCTTGTCAAGTGTACATGAACATTCACCAAGACAGACCATATCCTGGATAATAAAATAAATCTTAAATCTAACTACAATTGAATTAAACTAGGAATTAGTGGCAAGTATATATGGGAAACCTCCAAAAAACTTAGAAATTAGAAACATACTTTTAATAATCTATAGGTCATAGAGGCAGTCTCCAGGAAATCAGATAATTTTATAAACTGAAAAATAAATCACAACATATCAAAATTTGTGGAATGCAGGTTCAACAGTGCTTAATAGAGATTTTATTCCACTAAATTCTCATATCAGAAAGGAAGAAATGTCTCCACAGTCAAAGCTTGCACCTTAAGAAACTAATTTATAAGACAAAGTAGAAAAAAGACAAACTGATGGCAAACAGAAGAAATAAAATAAAGATTGAATACATCATTGAAATTGCAAACATAAAAACAATAAAGGAAATTAAAAAGTTGAAAAGTTGTTTGAAAATGAACTGTTTCAAAGGATTAGTCCATCCCAACTATGTTGTCAAATTTATTTGCATAGAGTAGTTCACATAATTTTATTACCTATTTAATGTCTGTTAGTTCTAATATCCTCTCTTTGTTTTATAATAAAACTCTACTCAGACTGACAAAGAGATAAAAAGAGAAAAGGTATACATTATCAATATGAGGAATGAAAGAGAGGACATTATAATAGAACTGACATTAAACAGATAATAAAATAATGTTGTGAAGTATTCTCTGCATATAAATTTGACAACAGGGTTGAATGAACTAATTCTTTGACATCCACAAGCCACTAAGAGTCCTAAAAATGAAAAAAGAATCTAAATACTCCTATGACTATTAAAGAAATTTATAGTCTTAAAAAAAGTCTGAAAAAGACATCTCCAGGTACAGATAGTTTAACTGGTGAACTCTACTAAAAACTTACAGGAAAAAAAACCTCAATTGTGGACAATCTCTATCAGAAAACAAAGATGAAAATATGCGTCCCAATTCATTTTCTTAGGCTGTCATCACACAAAGAGATTACAAGAAAAAAACCTGTAGACCAGTATCCCTCATAAACATAGAAGCAAAAATCCTCAACAAAAGATTAAGAAACCCAGTTCAGTAATATATAAGAATAATAACACACCACAATCAAGTTGGATTTTTTTAGGAATGTACCACTCATTCATCACTCAAAAATGAATCAATGAAATTCATTCTTTGACAGTCTAAGCAAGAAAAATTAGTTGAGCAGATCAACTGATGCAAAAAAAATTGAGCAAATTTAAAACCCATTTATGATTTTTAAAAAAACTCAGAAACTAGCAATAACAAGGAATTTTCTCCATCTATAGAGTAGCTACACAAAAAGAAAAAGAGGAAATGGTATAGCTAACATCATACTTAGCAGAGAAAGATGGAATGTTTTCCCACTAAGACTGGAAACGCAGCTAGGCTCATAGCAAAGATGTCCACTTTCACCACTCTTTTATAACATTGTGCAGAGTTTTAACCAGTACAATAGGCATGAAAAAGAAATAAAAACCATACAGCTTGGACAAGAAGTTAAACCATCCCTATAGAACAGATTTATTTCCTTGTTATTTACTGAACTACAATGGACATATAATATCATAGTAATTTCAGGTACACATCATAGTAATTTGATATTTTGATACATCTTGAAATGGTCCCCACAATAATCCTACTTACCACTGTCACCATACAAAGTTATTACAATATTACTATGTTCCCTACACAGTATTTACATACCATTATTTATTTTATAACTAGAAGTTTGTACTCTTAGTCCCCTCACGTATTTCACTAGCCCACTTAGCTTCTCCCCACTCTGATAACCAACAGTTATCTGTATCTGTGAGTCTGTTTTCTTTGTTCCTTTGTTTTTAGATTCTGCATTTAAGTAAAATAATGCAGTATATTTCTTTCTCTGCCTGATTTATTTGACTTAGCATAATAATCTCTAGGTCCATCCATGTTGTCTCAAGTGCAAAATTTCCTTCTTTTTAGGGCTGAGTAATATTCTATGGTGTTCATGTACTACATCTTCTTTATCCATTCACCTGTCAATGATCTTAGGTTGCTTCCATATCTTGGCTACTGTAAATAGTTACTGAACACAGGTGTATATATATCTCTTGAAATTGGTGTTTTCATTTTCTCTTAATAAATACCCAGAAGTAGAACTGCTGATAATATGGCAGTTATAGTTCTAATTTTTTGAGGAAACTCCGTAATGTTTTCCATAGTGGCTGCACCAATTTACATTTCTACCAATAGCGCACCAAGGTTCCCTTTTCTCCACATCTTTACCAATAGTTATTTCTTGTCTAGTAATATCTATTCTAAAGGTGTGTGATTTCTCACTATGGTTTTGATTTACATTTCCCTGATAAGTAGTGGTACTGAGGACATTTTTCATGTACCCATTGGCGATCTGTATGTCTTCTTTGGAAAAATATCTATTCAGGTTCTCTGCCCATTTTTTAATTAGATTGTTTGGGGGTTGTTTTGTTCGCTATTTTTTAGTTATATGAGCTTATATAACCCTTTATAGGATTTTGCAAATATAGTCTCTCATTCAGTAGGTTGCTTTTTTGTTTTGTTTACAATTTCTTTCACTGTGCAATAGCTTTTTAGTTTGATGTAATCCCGTTTGTTTATTCTAGCTTTTGTAGCCCTTGCCCTTGGAGACTGATCCAAAAAATTCATTGCTAAGACCAGTGTCAAAGAACTTATTGCCTGTGTTTTCATCCAGGAATTTTATGGCTTCAGGTCTTACATTCAAGTCTTTAATACATTTTGGACTTGCTTTTGTATAGTGTGTAAGATAATAGTCCAATTTCATTAGTTGGCATGTAGTCCAGTTTTACCATCACCATTTATTAAAAAGACTATCATTTCCCTGTGTATATTCTTTCCTCCTTTGTTATAGATTAATTGGCCAAAGATATATGGGTTTACTTCTGGACTCTCTATTCTGTTCCACTGATCTATGTGTTTGTTTTCATGCCAGTACCACAGTGTTTTGCTTACTATAGTTTTGTAATAGTTTAAAACCAGGGACCATGATACCCCCAGCTTTGTTATTCTTTCTCAAGATTGCTTTGGCTATTTAGAGTCTTTTGTGGTTCCATACAAATTTTAGGATTCTTTGTTTTAGATCCGTGAAAATTTCATTGGTATTTTGATAGGGATTGCACTGAATCTGTAGACTGCTTTGCATGGTATGTACATTTTAACAATATTCATTTTTCCAATCCATGAGCATGGAGTATCTTTCCATTTATTTGTGTCTTCTTCAGTGTCTTTCATCAATGTCTTATACTCCTCAGACTGCAGTTCTTTTGCCTCCTAGGTTAAATTTATTACTAGTATAATTTTTTTGCAAAGGAAACCATTGACAAAATGAAGAGGCAAACTACTGTATGAGAGAATATAGTTGCATATGATATATTGGAAATGGGCTAATATCCAAAATATATAAAGAACTCATACAACTCAACACCAAAAAACAAATAAATCGGTTAAAAAATGTGCAGGGGATCTGAATAGACATTTTTCCAAGGAAGACATACAGGTGGCCAACAGACATATGAAAAGATGCTCAACATCACTAATCATCAGGGAAATGCCAATCAAAACGCCAATGAGATATCACCTCCCACCAGTCAGAATGGTCACTATCCAAAAGATAAGAAATAACAAGTGTTAGCAAGGCTATGGAGAAATAGGAACCCTCATACTGCTGGTTGAAATGTACATTGGCACAGCCACTATTGAAAGCAGTATGGAGGTTTCTCAGAAAACTGAAATAGAAATACTATCTCGCCCAATAATTCCATCTGGACATTTACCCAAAGAAAACAAAATCCATGATTCAAGAAGATATACACAGCTGTTTCTTGACATAGTATTTACAATAGCCGAGATACAGAAGCAACCCAAGTGCCCATTGATAGATGGATAAAGCAGTATGTATACACAACAGAATAGTATTCAGCCACAAAAAGAAGGAAATCTTGCCTTTATGACATGGATGGACCTAGTGGGTATCATGCTAAGTGAAATACCATATGACCTCACTTTTATATTCAATCTAAAACACAACACAAACAAAAAAGATACAGAACCATAAATACTGACAACAGATTCTTGGTTATCATAGAGGAGGGTAGGGGAATGGGTGAAATGGTTGAAAGTGATAAAGAGGTACCTGCTTCAAATTGTAAAATAAATTAGTCACAGGAATGGAAATGCAGCATAGAGAATATAACCAATAATATTGTAGAATCTTGGTATGGTAATGGGGTAGACTTAGAATGGCAAGCATTTTAGTAATGTATAATTACTGAATCACTATGCCATATATCTGAAACAAGTATAGCATTGTGTATGAACTATAATCCAGTAAAAAATAAAAATAAATTTATTCCCAGGTTTTTAATTCTTTCTAATGCCAATGTAAATGGCATTCTTTACCTAATTTCTCTGATAGCTTGTTATTAGTATATAGAAATTCAACCAACACCAGAAAACAAATAAACCAATTAAAAAATGGGCAGAGGATCTGAATAGGCATTTTTCCAAGGAAGACATACAGGTGGCCAACAGACACATGGAAAGATGCTCAACATCATTAATCATCAGGGAAATGCCAATCAAATGTTAATTTTGAATCCTGCAACTTTACTGAATTCATTGATTAGTGCTACTAGTTTTTTGGTGGAGTCTTAGGGTTTTATATATATATTATCATGTCATCTGCAAATAGTGACAGTTTTACTTCTTACTTTCCAATTTGCATGCATTTTATTTCTTTTTCTTGCCTAACTAGGTAAGGGCTTCCAATACTATGCTGAATAAAACTCGTGAGATTAGGCGTCCTTGTCTTGTTACTGATCTTAGAGGAAAAATTTAGCTCTTCACTGTTGAGTATAATGTTAGCTGTGGGTTTGTCAGCTATGGCCTTTACTATGTTAAAGTATGTTCCTTCTATACCCACTTTGTTGTGTTTTTATTATAAATTGTGTTGAATTTTATCAGATACCTTTTCTGCACATATTGAAATGATTATGATTTCTTAATGTGGTATATCGCATTGACCGATTTGCAGATACTGAACCATCCTTGCCATCCCGGGAACAAATCCCACTTGACCACTGTGTATGATTCTTTTGATGTATTTTTAATTCAGTTTGCTAATATTTTTTGAGGATTTTTACATCTATGTTCATCAGGAATATTGGCCTGTAATTTTCTTTTTTTGTTATGTCTTTGTCTGCTTTGGTCTCAGGGTAATACTGGCCTCATAAAATGCATTCAGAAGGATTCCTTCCTCTTTAACTTTTTGGAATAATTTGAGAGAATAGGTACTAACTCTTCTTTAAATATTTAGAATTCACCTGTGAAACTACTTGGTCTTGGACTTTTGGTTTGGGAGAGTTTTTTTTAAATGTGTTTTAAACACTGTTTAAAATAATCAAGACCAAAACAGATGGACAGACACACCATGTTTACATGTTGGAAGACTCAACATAGTAAAGATATCAGTTGCCTTCTGACTAATCTAAAGATTTAACACAATTCGAATCAAAATCCTAAAAGGGTTGCTTATAAATAATGCTAAAATGTATATAAAAGGACAAAGAAACTAGAGTAGCAAAAATGTTTTTAGAAGGGAAAAACAATGTTGGACGAGTAAAACTAAAAACATACTTTTTTCAACAAACATTGGTAAAGAGCCATTGAGTAAATATTTAGATTTTGCAGGTCCTACCTTCCCAATCACATGTAAAGTCTGCTGTTGTAACAAGAAAACAGCCATTGACAAAATGTAAATGAATGGGTGTGGATATGTGCCAATAAAACTTACAAAAATAGGCATGGGCTGGGTTTGATCCATGGACTGTGCTTTGCCATTCCCTATTCTAAAGCTATACTAAGCAAGAAATTGTGGTGTCATCAAAATACAGATTAGTGAAACAGAATAGAGAACCCAGAAATTGATCCATATAAGTATGCCCAACTGATTTTTGACAAAATACAATGCTATTCAATTCAGAAAGGATACTCTTCAACAAATGGTACTGGAATGATTGGTCATCTATATCTAAAAACAATGAGCCCCAAACTAAACCTCAGGCCTTACTTAAAAATTAACTCAAAATGGATCATAGATATAAACATAAAATGTAAAACAGTAAGACTTTTAGAAGAAAACATAGGAGGAAATCTTAAAGATCTGGGATTAGTCAAAGAATTCTTAAATCTGACACTAAAAGCATGATCTGTTAAAAAAAATAAGCTGGACTTCATCAACTTTTGCTCTTCAAAGGACACTGTTAAAAGCATGAGAAAACAAGCTACATGGCTATATCCTACAAGAAAATATTTGCAAATCACCTATCAGATGAAAGATTTGTATCCAGAGCATATAAAAACTCTCAAATGGAACAAGAAAATGAATGACCCAATTAAAATGGGCAAAAGACTTGACTTGAACAGACACTTTAATGAGATAGATTACAAAAAAGAAGATGAAATAATTCAATATCATTAGCCATGAGGGAAATGCAAAATTAAAACCATGATGAGATAACCCTGCATACCTGTTGGAATGTCTATAATAAAAACATACTGACAATACCAAGCACTGGTTAGGATGCAGAACTGGAACTCAAATACCTTGCTGGTGAGAATGCAAAATGGTACAGCCATCCTAGGTAACAGTTTAGCAGTTCCCTATAAAGCTAACATATATTTACCATATGGGCCAGCAATCCTATTCTTGTGTATTTACCATAGAGAAATTATAACTTATTTACACAAAATGTGTCTGTACACGATGTCTGTCCATGAATGTTTATAGTAATTTTATTCATAACTGCCAAAATCTGAGAAAACAAATATCCTTTAACAGGTGAATAAGCAAACTGGTACATTTATGCAATGGAATACTGCTCAGCAATTGAAAAATAATGAAGTATTGATACATGTAACATCTTAGATGAAAACCAAGGGTATTATACTGAGTGACAAAAGGAAGTCACAAAAGTTTATACTGCATCATTGTTATTATATGACACTCCTGAAGTCAAAACTCTAATTACAGAGAAGTAATTAGTGGTTTCCAGGCATTATTTGTAGTGGAGGGTGTGACTATGCAATATGAGGGAATTATTTTGGCATGATGGGACTATTTTGTATTCTGATTATGGTGGTAATAACATGAATTTATACACCTGTTAAAATTCTAGAATGAATACCTTTAAAAGTCTATTTAATGTATAATAAAAATTATAAACCAAAAAATGTTATCACATAAGAAAGTTATGTAAAATTTTATAAAATAATATTGTCTCAGCATTATTTGTTTAAAAAAGATGCGTAATAGTAAGTAGAGGAGATAACTATCTAGGTGAGCAGTTTGGTATTTGGATTATGTTAATGTCCCTTTCCTGTTTTTCTGTTTTTCCACTAATAGTGGAATGCTTTTAAAATAGGAAACTTAAACTTATTTAATGGGAAACATAACCATTCATTCTAATTTTGTAATACCCAGAAGTTCACAGCATAACATTTTCTTTCCATGGTTACTTCTTTTGAAAGCTGCATATGTAAAACACTTTATTTGTCTATTAAAGTTTAATTTAATTGCTTTGCAAAATGCCCTGTAAAATATGTATGGTGAGAAAATTAAAAGTAGTTTTAAGTGTTTTTAATATTATGGTGTTTAAATGATTATATTGTTGAATGTATCCAATAAAATATTCTTAACCTACATTTTAAAAGCCTTAGAAGTTTGAAAATATTCAATACTTAAAAATCTGTAACAAATTTAACCCTGTAATTTTCTTTTAATCTTTTTTTCAATTAAAAAAAAACACAACAGACAAGCACTTGACAGAAGAAATGAACTTGAAAAGGATATCTGTGCTGGATCTTTGATCTCTAAGACCTGTAATGAAGAAGGTAATAGTATCCAAGGTACCAAAAGTATTCAAAATATAACAGAAAAAATACATTGTATATTTTAGCTGGCAAGAGCTTTCAGTAAATGAATAATAATAAATCCTGGGAATTTCTAGTTGGTGTGTTGTAAGACTGCTCTTGGATGATATACTATAAAATACTAAGTAACCTGATTATAACAAAGGCTTGATTTTAATAAATTTGAGAGTTTTGTTAAAATGTAAATTATCATTCAGTAGGTCTAGGATAGAGCCTGTGATCCTTAATTTCTAACAAGCTCTCAAGTGATGTGTATGCTGCTTGCTTGCAGATGACACTTTGAGAAGCCAGGCTCTGAAGGTCACTGAGAAAAATAGCATGATTTTTGCATGATCCAGTAAGAAAGAAATATATATAGTAAGTACTACAACATAAGTCAGCCACAAGTGCTAAAAGGAATTCAAGTTGAAACAAAAAAAATACTAAACAATAACATGAAAGCATATAAAAGTATAATTCTCTCTGCTAAAATATAATAAATACAACACTATAGTATTCTAATGATGGTGCATATACACTTTTAGCACCAGTTTGTAAAATAAAAACAAAAGTAGTAAGAATAACTATAAGCAATGAAATTTGTTCATGGAAACACAATAGAAAGAAGTAAAATCTGGCATCAATTCATAAAATGTATGTGTGAGGGAAGAAGTAAAATGTACACTTACTGTATGCAACTGAAGTTATTAGCTTAAAATAGGCTATTATGATTGTAAAATGTTTGATGAGAGTCCAATGGTAATTGCAAAAATAAAAATGTAATAGAATCACCAAAGATAAGAGAAAAGAATCAAAGCATACCACTACACATAGTCATCAAAGAAAGGTAAGTGCATAAGAGAGGAACAAGAGTACTAAAAACAGACAGAAAACAATTAACAAAATGGCAGTAGTAAGTCTTTTCCTATCAATTTTAAATGTAAATGGACTGAACTCCTAAATCAAAAGACAGAGTGGCTGAGTGGATTAAAAAAACAAGACTCAACTATATGCTAAGAGACTCACTAGAAATGCAAAGACACACATAGGCTAAAAGTGAAAAGGTGAAGAAAAATATTCTATGCAAATAGTAGCAAAGAGAACAAGAGTTGCTATACCAGGCAAAAGACACTACATCAGAAACTGTCACAAGACAAAGAAAGTTTTTTTTAATGATAAAAGGGTCAATTCTATAGGAAAGTATAATAATTATAACTATATATGCACCCAACATCAAACATAAACCTATAAATATTTATTAATATATAAAGCAAACACATATAGATATGAAGAGAGAAACAGACAGCAATGCAATAGGACACTTCAATACCTAACTGTATGGTGGATAAATCATCCAGACAGAAAAAAACACTAAGGAAATAGCAGAAGTGAACAGTATAGATCAAATGGAAACAAAAGACATGTACACAACATACCACCAAAAGCAGCAGAATACCCATTCTTCTCAATTGCACGTGGAACATTCTCCAACACAGACCACATTGCTAGGTCACAAAACATGTCTTAAAAAATTTTTTTAAAGACCAGCATCATTCCAAGTATTTTTTTTTCTGTTGACAATGAAAGAAAACTGCAAATGAATAATAGAAATAAAAAGGAAAAATTCACATGTATGTGGAAATTTTAAAAACACTCATCAAAAAGGAAATTAGAAAATACATCAAAACAAAATGAAAAACAACATACCATAACTTATAGACAGTAAAAACAATATTAAGAGGAAAGTTGATGGCAATAAACTTTTTATTTAGAAGATCTCAAAATTAACATAACTTTATACCTTGAGAAACTAGAAAACAACAAACTAATTCCAAATTTGGCAGAGAAATGAAATAATAAAGATTAGAGCAGAAACTGAGAACTGGAAAATAGTTTTTAAAAATCAGTGAAATTAATAATTGGTTTTTCAAAAAGAAAAAAACAATAAACCCTTCACTAGACTAAGAAGTAAAGAGGGAGACCCAAATAAATAACATTAGAAATTAAAGAAGAGACATTACAACTAATCCCACAGAAATAAAAAGGATCACAAGAGACTACTATTAACAATTATGGGCCAAAAAGTTGGACAACCTAGAAGAAACAGATAAATTCTTAGAAACATACAATATATCACAATGAATCACCAAGATAAAGAAAATCTGAATAGACCAATAATGAGTAAGGAAACTGGATCACTAATCAAAAAACTCCCCCAAACAAAAAATCCAGTACCAGATGGCTTCACTGGTGAATTCTACCAAACATTTAAATAGGAATTAATAATGATCCTTCTGGAACTCTTTGAAAAAGTAAAAGAGCAGAGAACACTTCCAAACTCATTTTATAAGGCCTAAATTACCCTGACATCAAAACTAGACAAGGATGCCACAAAACAGAAAATTACAAACCAATATCCCTGATGAACATAGATGCAAAAATCTTCAACAAAACACTAGCAACCAAATTCAACAATACATTAAAATGATCATGCACAATGATTGATCAAGTAGGATTTCTTCCAGGGATTCAAGAATGACCAACATCCAAAAATCCAATCAATGTGATTAACAAAATGAAGGATAAAAATATAATCATCACAATAGATGTAAAAAGGCATCTGACAAAATTCAACATCCATTCTTGATAAAAACACTCAACAAAGAGGGTATAGAGGGAATATACCATAATAATAAAAGCCACATATGGCAAACCCACAATTAATATCATACTCAAAGAGCTGAAAGCTTTTCCTCTAATAACAGGAACAAGACAAGAATGCCTACTCATCACTTTTATACAAGAAATATTGGAAGTCATAACCAGAGTAATTAGGCAAGAAAAAGAAATAAAAGGCATCAAAACTGGAAAAGAAAAAGTAAAACTGTTAATATTTGTAGATAGAAAACCCTAAAAACTCAACCGAAAAACTACTAAAACTAATAAATGACTTCAGTAACATTGCATGATACAAAATATACAGAAATCCTTTGCATTTCTATACACTAATAATGAAGTAGTGGAAAGAGAAATTAAAACGTCATTTACAATTGCATAAAAAAAATACCTAGGAATAAAGTTCACCAAGGAGGTGAAAACCCTGTACATGGAAACCACAAGACTTTGATGAAAGAAGCTGAAAATGACATAATAAATGAAAATATATTCCATGGTCATGGATTGGAAGAACTGTTAAAATGTCCATACTACCCAAAGTAATCTACACAGTTAATGCAATCTTTATCAGAATACAAATAGTATTTTTCACAAAACTAAAACAAATAATTCCAAAATTTGAATGGAAGTGCAAAAGACCCCAAATGGCCAAAGCAATCTTGAGAAAGAACAAAACTGAAGGCATTACGCTTCCTGATTTCAAACTATACTATAAAGCTATAGTAATCAAAACAATATGGCATTGGCATAAAAACAGACACAGATCAACTGAACAGGACAGAAGGCCCAGAAATAAACCCATGCTTATATGGTCAATTAATCTACAACAAAGGAGGCAAGCATATACAGTCAGGGAAAGACAGTCTCTTCAATACATGGTATTGAGAAAACTGGACAGCCATATGCAAAAGAATGACACTGGACCACTTTCTTACATACAAAAATCTCAAAATGGATTAAAGACTTGCATGTAAGAACTAAAACTAGAAAACCACTATAATAAAATACAGGCAGTAAGTGCCTTAACATGGATCTTGGTGATGATTATCTTAGATTTGACACCAAGCAAAAGCACAAAAGCAAAAATAAATAAGCAGGCTTATATCAAGCTACAAAGCTTCTTCACAGCAAAGAAAACCATCAACAAAACAAATAGACAACTTTCTGAAGTGGAAAATATTTACAAATTATATATCTGATAATGGGTTAAGATACAAAATACATAAAGAACTCATACAACTTGGCAAAAAAAACAATCTGATTTAAAATTCATAGAGGATCTGAAAAGACATTCTTTCAAGGAAGATGTACATATGGTCAACAGGTATATGAGAAGGTGCTCACCATCATTAATCATCAGGAAATGTAAATCAAAATAGCAATAAAATGTCACCTTACACCTGTTAGAATGGCTATTATCAAAAAGACAAGAAATAAGTGCTGGTGAGAAAGTGGAGAAAAGGTAACATTTGTGCACTGCTGCTGGGAATGTAAATTGGTGAAGCCACTATGGAAAACATAGTGGAGGTTCCTCAAAAAATTAAAACTAGAACTACCACATGATCCAGTAGTTCCACTTCTGGGTACTTACCTGAAGAAAATTAAAACACTAACTCAAAAAAACCTCTGCATCCCCATATTCATTGCAGCATTATTTACAATAGCTAAAACGTGGAAATAACCTATGTGCCTGTCAGTGAATGAATGGCTATGGAAAATATGGTGTCCATATATACAATGGAATATTATTCAGTCATAAAAATGAAGGCAATCCTGCCATTTGAGACAATATATATAGATCTTGAGGGCATCATGCTAAGTGACATAAGTCAGAGTAAAATAAATACCTTATGATGTCACTTATATGTAGAATCTTAAATAAAATTAAAATGAGCTCATAGATAAAGAGAACAGATTGGTGGTTGCCAAAGGTGGAGGGTGGGGGTGGACAAAATGGGTGAAGGTGGTCAAAAGATACACACTTCCACTTACAAAATAATTCATGGGGATATAATGTACAGCATGGTGACTACAGTCAATAAGACTGCATTGTGTACTTGAAAATTAAGAGTAAATATTTAAAGTTCTTATAAGAAAAAAATTTCCACTGCATAGTGATGGATGTTAAACACTGTGACCATAATATATATATAATAATTATGTTGTACATTTAAAACTTTTACATCTGTTAGGTCAAAAAAATTTTAAGTATTATTACAATTTGAAAAATAAAAATACATGTCCAAATATTTATTGGATTAAACATATGCAAAATTATCCTGTTAACTATCATAAAAGTTTCTAATTGCCTTTTCTCGTGTTTTTCTTTTTTTTTGTCATCACAAATAAATGGTTCAGATACCAACAATAACCAGTTTTCATATCAGTTATGGTCTTCATCCCACACTTGGAGTAACACTGGTCTAAAAGTAACTCCTTATTGAATTTTGGAGGAAGCCAATGTAATAAATTTGTGATTAAATAACAGAAACACTGTATATGTTCAAGTCAGATAAACCAATGGATATGCACTGTAAAAGACTTAGGATGCTGTCTAATAAATCACAAATTTTTTTAAAAAAGCATCTCTGTGATTAGCTTAACACTGGCAATTGTCTTGGTCAGATACTGAAAGAAATATCCAATAATGTAGCATCCTTCCTATAAAACTAAGACCAGGATACAAACAGGCAAGACTTTCCTGGAAAACAGTTCTCATATCAATTTAATTTATTTTTATCACAGTCCATATAATAACTTACAGGTATAACCTGCATATCCTGATTTTAAAATGCTTTTGATTGTGTCCTATATTCAAAAACAAGCTGAATATATGTTTTCATTTTAAACAGCTCTCTACAAGGGGCCAATGCTCAGTAAGACATGCAATAGTAAAACAAACAATCATTGAGCATTTATACTGTGCCAGGCATTCTGCCAGGTGTTTGAGGTGCTATGGTAAATTTACCTATCCCCCATTTAAAGAATAACTATCACTCGGTTTATTTATTGAAATAGAAATAAATTTTGAAATGACATAGAAAGTGGAAAGTTGATAGAAGTGAATATAAGGGTTAAAAAATAGGCGTAGCATTACCATAGTTTGGACAAAGGCTATCCAGATATTCACAGAGTATAGCCATGGGCCAAGTCCTGACTTCCACTTGTTTTTGTACAGCCTATAATAAGCTAGAATGGTTTTACATTTTTAAATGGTTTGGAAAAAATCAAAGAACAATAATTCATGACACATGAAAATTATATGAAATTCAATTTCCATGTCTATAAATAAAGTTTTATTGAAGCACAGCCATTCTCATTCTTTTACGTATGGTTTATGGTTGTTTTCATTCTACAATTGCAGAATTGAGTAGTGCTCTGCACAGATGCTTGACACACTGCAAACCGCAGTGATACAGTTATAAATCCACAGCATTTCAAGTGCCATGCATATTGCCATACCACAACTTTTTATTTTTATTAGCAATGCATGCTCATTATATCAAAACAAAAAAAGTTGAACTTCAAATGTCATGCGTTTAAGGCGCAGTGGAGTGTAAATTGTTCAGTTGTCCAATTAGATGGCAAAGCAATGTGTTTATTATGCAGTGAGACTATAGCTATGCTCAAAGGAATCCAACATACATCAACATTACAATACAAAGGACTCATCACAATATCCTCTGCCCACAGGCAAGCAATGGTCAGAAAAATTAGGAAATTTAAAATACAGTGTCTCATTGTAAGAGAATTTCTCTACAAAAATTAAAAATGAACATGAGGCTACAATCAAAGTAAGTTTCTGAGTGGCTTATTTGTTAACCAAATGAGGAAAGCCATTTACTGATGGTAAGTTAATTAAATCATGTTTCATTATAGCAGCTGAAGAAATGTATCCTGAGGAAATACACCTGTCTATCACAGACAATGAGAAATGACTGCTGGGTACCATGAGGAGGGGTTGCAGTGGGTGGATGGGGAGGGTGTGAAGGATAAAAAGACACAAAAATTCTCAATCATAATGTAAATTAGTCACAGGAATGGTAATACAGCATAGAGAATATAGCCAATGATTCTGTAACATCTTTCTACGTTAACAGATAGTAACTTCACTACTGGGGGTTATAATTTAATAATGTGATAACTGTTGAACCACTGTGTTATATACTTAAAACTAATATAAGACTATATGTTAACTACGCTTCAATAAAAATACCTGTGTAAGACTACTGGCCATTTGGCAAGTATAGTTGCTCAAAAATTTGAGGACGTTGGGAACAACATTAATGGTTGAATTTTAAATAGAGCAAAAAACAAAGCAAACCACAAGCAAAATTTCAAAGTCTTTTCTTTGGTCAACAGATGTTTGGATGCTGCTCAATTACTGTTTTTTGTTTGAGGAGTTAATGCCAAGTTTGGAGTTCTGAAGAATTAGCCTCCATTAATAGTTTGTGTGAAACTTCAAGCAAGAATATCTTCCAAGAAGTTGAGATAACACTAATTCAGTACAATCTAAAGTGGAATCTACTAAGATGTGTTACAACTAATGATGATGATATATGTGAAGGAGAAAAAGACAAATTTACAAATCTTACAAAAATTTGAAATATTTTAATTTTATGGTTGTTCATTTTATTTATTATTTGGTCAGCAGGTACCCTGAAGAAAATATTTTACTGTATCATGTGTTACTGAAACAGTAGTGTCAAAGGTGAACTTCACTCTTCTTGGTTTTAACCAGTTAGTTTCATGAATTACTGTCAAATTGAAGCTGAATATCCTGACATGCTCTACCGTGCATAGGTTAAAAAACTTGGCAGTGGTAAAATTTTACCATGACTCTTAGCTCAGTGCTGAGCCTGAAATTTTTCTGAATGAGAAGAAACAGCATTGACAACTATTATCAAACTGAAGGGTTCTGGAAATTAGCTTTTGCTACAAAAGCTGATAATGTTTGCCAATGAATTCAATCTAAAATTGCAAGACAGAAGAGTTATGTGTGACATTTTTACATTTCCACATTAATTAATGTTGTTTGAATCACAAGAATTGTCACGTTGTGTTGTCAAAAGTTAAAGCAAGAAATGAGATCTTATTCTCACACATATTTGAAGTAGATGTATTTTCTGCTCTTAAAGTAAATTCCAGCTAGGGTAAAGAACTGTCCCATTTTGACCCCTTTGAAAGTCCCAAATCCTGGAAAACTGCTTAGTCCCAGAAAAGTGGAACAACTTGTCTCCTTAACTCCAGCAATGTTTTTTTGGACCTGAATGCAAATACAAAGGAAATTTCCATACTTCAAAATCCATTAACTATGCAATTGGGGGGCTTCCTCCTAACACCTGTAATTGGAAGTGATAAATCTGCAATGTAATGACATATAAAAGGCATACATCAAGAGAAGAATGTAACAAAATTCTGTAAAATAAGATGCTGCACATGGACTAATATCACTATTTGGTAGTACTTATCCATTTGAAAGGGCATTTTTGAAAGTGAAAATCTCATTAGAGATGAACGTTAACAGATGAACACCTGCAGATGAGTTTGGTGAGAGAGCGCGCTAACTTTGAACACCAATTAAATGAAATGCTATCCCCCATTCCATTAGATGTGTATCACACACAAAAATTTTTTTTAATATATTCAATTATGGGAATGTAAAGTGGTACAGCCACTATGGAAAGCAGTTTTTTCTCAAAAAACTAAAAATAAGAATAACATATGACCCAGTAACTTCACTGGTTAGAAAACAAAATCACTAATTCTAAAAGATAGGAGCACCCCTATGTTTACTACAGCATTATTTACAATAGTCAAGATAACGAAGCAACCTAAGTCCACTGATAGATGAATGGGTAAGGAAAATGAAGTACTTATACACCATGGAATATTACTCAGCCATAAAAAGAAGGAAATCTTGCTATTTACAACAACATGGATGGACCTAGCAGGTATCTTGCTAAGAAAGTCAGAGAAAGACAAATACTGTATGATATCACCTATATTTGGAATCTAAAAAGTAGAATGAATAAACAAAACAGAAATAGACACAAAACAGACTGGTGGTAGCCATAGAAAGGGGGAAAGGAGCATAGGTGAAGGAGATAAAGAGGTACAAACTTCTATTTATAAAATAAGTTACAGGGATGAAAGTACAGCATAGGGAATATTGTCAATAATATTGTAATACCTTTGTATGTTGCTGGATGGCAACTATACTTATCATGGTGAGCATTTAATAGTGTATATAATTGTTGAATCACTGAGTTGTACATCTGAAACCAATATCATATATCAAATATATTTCAATTATTAAAATAGTACTCAATTATCATTACAGTTTTAATTATGTCAATTAAAAATTCATAGAAATTTTCTCTCTTGTTATATAAGTATATAATGTCTTACATAATATCTTCAATTTTGCCTCTTGGCCTTCTAAGCCTTAAATATTTATCTGGCTCTTTACATAGTGTGGCCATCATCTAGACTAAGACAAATATGAGATGGAACTATCATATAGACAAGAAACTAAATAAAGTAGTACCACTGGTTTTTATGAAAAAAGTAAACATAAGTGATATATTTTTAAAAGACTGTAACATACCAGACTCAGAAGTAGTCACTTCATCACACCAATCTCTAGGTGTCCATCCAGAATCTACATCACAGATCTTAGCGCTTCTGAAATGGAAGTTAATTTTCCTTTATGAAAAAATTGGCCTGGATTCAAGGAAGACTGACAATGACTAATGTGGTGAAACTTATTTCCATTTAAAGTTTTGAAAAGTAAAGTTGTTTAGCTAAAAAAATGTCAAGATTACAGGGATAACAATTAACTACTGAAAACTACACAAAGTAGCCTGGGCTGTTTTTATGGTCTGTGGAAGACTTTTAAAAACATAAATTAAAACAAGGTAGTTTATATTTAGTTTTGTTTAGTCATAAGAATAATTTATTGCTACTGGGAAGACAAAATGTTGAACCAACTTCTGAGAGAGACTGTTAATTTTATACTCCTAGAAATCTTCCAGAAGAGAATAACTGACCATCTTACTGTAGGATTTAAACTTTTATCTACCCAAGGCTAACGCCAAAACTTTACTTTAAAAAATTCAGTTGTCACACCAAAGGAGATGATGCCTATTTTCGGAAAATTGTAAACTCCCCAGAGTCTGAAAGAAACAATCATTTCACCAGCTTAGGTTAGATCCCTTCTGCTTTGCCTAGTAAATGATCAATTAACTCAGGTGACAAATTAATTCAGATCTGTACTTGTACTATCCAGTTGCATGGCCACTAGCCACATAATGGCTAGTGAGTACTTGAAATGTGGCTAGTTGTCATTAAAATGTGCTGTAATATAATGAACACACCAGATTTTGAAGATTTAGAAGAAGAATACAAAACATTTTCATAATTTTTTGTATTGATTACATATTGAAATACTTTGGAAATATTGAGCTAAACACAAATGCTGTCAAAATTTTTTTTAAACTGCAAGTCTAAAAAAAAATTCAGTTAACCTATGAAAGCATTGCAACCCAGATTTCACCTTCGATATTAGAAATGTAATAAAGTTTTAACTATGTAGCTAAACATCCCAGTCTCTACAAAAATACTCCAAAGTAGCAAGTAATTTAGAGTTAATGAGGACAAGTAACATGTATTTGTATAGAAAGATAATCATCATCAAGGCATTTCTTGGTGCTAGGACTACAAGGAGGAATAAGCTACTGCCAATAAGCTTTAGAAAATGTATAATCTTAAAGGAAATACATAAAGGTTAACATAAGTGTAGTGCCAAATAAGTAGTATATACATGGGTCCATTAGATGCTATAACAGAAACATACTTGGAACTTATAAATACCTCCAATCACACACAATTATTGTTTCAAGGATGAGAATGTGTAAATGTCTACCTAATATCCATCAGTAAAGAGTATCTAATTTGATTGTGACAGTAATAACATTTCTTTTCTCTCAGCCTAATGGCATATAAATTTAAGTAAGGATGCCTCTTTTAAAAACATCATTTTGATGTACTAAGCCTTGGCCAGCAAGTATAGTGTTCCTATAAAAGCAAATAACCCATTAATGAAATGAGTATTCTTTCTCCTTGAGTTAAAAAAAAGCGACCTTGTAAAACTTGTCAACACAGTTCCCTAGGTAACCACCACTAATCACCAGAATTAGTTCTTAGATGAAATTTATTTGCCATGCAAAGTTTAAAGCCATCCCTTTCAGAACAGAACAGCATAGGCATAGTCTGTGCATTTGATTTCAGTGCAGGTATTAGACATAACATGTACGTATGACACTAATTAGTATTTTCATACTATTTTGAAATTTGGCTATTGTGTTCTCTAGAGTTTCATTATCTTAATTTGTTTAAGTTATGGTTACTTTATTTCTCTTTTTAATAAGAATATTTAAAAGTTCTGTTAATTTTTGTTAAGATCCTTTATTAGATTTTTAAGATAACTAATGTGATCTTTTATTTTAGAAGGAAGAATGAAAGAGGACTGCATAGGACAGGTAAAACACTTTCTCTTACTGTTTATTATTAGACATTTAAATTTAAAAAAGAGGAGCATACTGTATGTGGTTATTCTGAATTCAAGAAAAGCTGCCTACTGGTATATATTAACTAGAAATGTCTAGAAATATATTCATCTTTTCAGTATCTCAAAGTTATAATTATTATTAAAACAGTTATTTTTGAAAAATGAAATTATAAATAATGGAATATGTACAAACAGAATTATGTATTGAAATGTGCTTCAAAATAACACTGTGGGGAGAAAGGAGGGATATAGGTAAATAAAGGTCACCATAAGTTTATAACTGATGAAAGTGGATGATGGATAACACCAGTTTACATATACCATTCTATTTTGGTATATGTTTGAAATTACACAAATCAAAAGGTTAAAGATAATAGCAAAGTTATATTCATTTTTATTACATTTGTGTGTAATTTTTACAAATAGTGCTGTGGGATCCTTCTCCATATCCTGCTGCTAACATCACATCTAAGTTCACTCTAAGAGGAGATAATGATGTCCTGTTATACTAATTTCAAAAAGCTTAGATGTAAGTCAGAGAAAGCCTCATAATTTTATTAGAAGCCCACAGTAGATTATCATGGTAACTGATTCATTATGAGACCTGTGACTGAATGATAGCTTCATAGCTGTTAGCATTACAACTCTGGAAAAATAATTTATCTCTGTAAGCCTCAACTTCTTCATCTAAAAAATAGAGATAATTTCACATACCCCACAGGATTTCTATGAAGCTCTATTGTGACCATGTATATGGTGGAATTTTGTTAATTACATGGAACTATACTAATGATAGTAATTATTTAACATCATTGCTTCAACCTACTTCTTTGTGGACATACAAATTTTGAAATTTTTAAAAAACATTTTAAATTCTTGATTTGCTTGGAGGGAAATACTCCATGTTACAGTTGAATGTACATGCATAATAAATTGCACTTAATTTGCTAAAGCTTAAAGAAACTTCACTATAAATTTTACATATTTTTAAATAGCTTATTTTCTAGAACACTTGATACATCAAGAAAAAAAAATTGCATCTTGTCAAAACTTAACAGACACATCTACTTAGACACCCAAGTTTACATGAGATCCAGTCAAGATATTGACTCCCCAAGGATCTTTCTGGAAAGGTTGTTATACAGAATAAGAGAAACATCAGTTTGTGTACTAAAATGTAGAATGGTTATCAGAAATTAATTATTAGACCACAATTCTTTGAGTTCAGATATTTATGGTTTAAAATCAGATTAGCACTAATTCATACACAGTTTATGTTCAACCCTCTGGTTTCTTGTTTGGGAATTTTGATTAAGTATGGAGAAGATACAGATTATAATAGCATGTCATTATTGCTTATAAAGGTCTTTCTCATTCAAAATTCTTATATGCCACATTTTAGAGTAGGGTTTTGTGTTTTTGTATAATTTTCTTTTAATATAACAGCTCCTTTTCAACATGCTTCTCTCTATCAACTAACAACTTCAATCAATTGAATATATTCAACAAAAAATTAAACTTTTAAAATAAAATAATTAAAGCTAGTATTTATCAAGTATTTATTATATGATTGGAACTGGTCTCAGTACTTTAAATGTTTTAATTCTCACAACAATCTTGTAAGGTGGATAGTACTATCAGCCCATTTCATAGACAAGGAAACACAGAGATTAAGTAACTTCCCCACACTCATACAGCCTGTAAGATGTACAGGTGAAATTCAAACACAGTGTGGCTCTAGACCAGGGGTTCTCAACCTCAAAGCAACTGACATTTCGGGCTGGATAATTCTTTGTTTGGGGGGCTGTCCTGTACATTGTGGGATGTTTAATAGCATCCCTGGCCTCACCAAATAGTGTCTCCAGACATTGCCAAATGTCTCCTTTGGGGAGGGGTGGCAAAATCACCACCAGTTGAGAAACATTGCTCTAGAGAAACCCCACACACAACACTGTCTAAAAACCACACATACAGAAATGCGGAAAACCAGAAAATAAGAAAATTAAAATCACCTCTTATCTCACCATGCAGAAATAACCGATAACATTAGCAGTATTTTGTAACATTGCCAGCACCAGGACCTGAATCTTCCCCACCAATTACATTCCTTCCCCTCCACCTACTCTCACAATGCTAAATTATGTGTTAATCATTCCCTTGCTTGTCTTTATGGTTTTCCCATATGTGGCTATATCCCTAAATGACATAATATTTTAGTTTTACTTATTTTTTGAGCTTCATATAAATGGAAATAAAGTACATTCTTCTTGTACATGCTTTTTTCACTCAATGCTTTTTTTGAAATACATCCATGCTGATGTGTTTAGGTGTAACTTTATTCATTTTCAATGACCATTGTATTTGCACTGGGTTAATATAATTTATTCATCTACTGTTGATGGACCTTTACATTGTTTCTAGATTTTTCTATTACAAATAGTGCTGCTATGAATATTTTTCTACATATCCATAGAGCATATACTTAGGAATATAATTTCTGGTTACAGGCAATGCACAACTTTAATTTTAATAAATAATTCCAGATTTTTCCCACAGTAGTTGTACAAATTTACATCCCCAGTAGCCGAGTATAAGTCTCTATTACTCCAGTCTTGCTAACACTCAGGTTTAACATTCATATTCTTAAAGTTTTGCCATTCCTAGTAGCTGTGAAGTAGTTTCTTACTGAGGTTTTAATTTGCACTTGCCTGATTAAAAATAAGGTTGAACATATGTTCATATGTTTCTGGTCATTTACATCTCTTCTTTCTAGAAATGCATATTCCTATCTTTCATACATTTTTCTATTGGGTTCGTTGCCTTTTTCTCACTGACTTATAGGAGTTCTTTATGTATTCTGGAAACTAATCCCTTGTCAGTGTTACAAGTAACTCCTCCCTGTTTGTTGCTTTCTTATGTAGCTTATGGCTAAAAAAAGGAGAATTTCAACTACACTAATGAAAAGAATGTACCACCTTTTACCATTGTTATGTTTTTTTATGCCTTGTTTAAGACATCCTTTCCTCTTCCCGACGTTAACACAATATTCCCCTGTTATTAAAGGTTTTGTCTTTCATATTTCTAATCCATTTGATTCATTTAGTGTATGTGTTAATTATGTGTAAGCCCAGAAATGAAGTTATTCTAGATGTATATAGAAATAGTACACAAGCCTAGAAATGGCCAGAGAGCAAGCACGGCATGACCAAATTTATCTGATTATATCATTATCAGGCTCTATAGATATATATTATTTATAATGACTGTCACAGTAAACTGAACTTATTTTACTCTTAAAAAATAATACAACAAACCTAAGTTCTCAACATACAGATCAGCATGGTCTTGGTCTACTTAATTCTAAGTCCCTAACAACACAAGTAAGTATACCTAGGTATTATTCTCTGTGAGAATTTTAGGCTTAAATGTGGAATTCCTATGCCTATGATAAAATGAATGTCATTTTTAAAATAGACGTCATTTTTGTTCTGTGTGTTTTACTTAAATGCTTTGCATTTGTTCTCTAAGCTGCTTCTTGCCTTGAAGTTTTAGACATCTTTGAGGTAAATAGACAATAGTGAAAGTTGCTTAGGCATGTTCAAGAAAATGGTAGCTATGGTTCCCAGGCCTGGCACTCAGCAGAAATCATGAGTCTGTAGCAGGAAATAGCTTATACTAAACATGGGAGAGTAAGGAGTACATATTTAATTTCATCAGAATTCTCAAAAAATGTGTTTCTAGAGTTGATTTGTTCAAACTAGGGTCCAAACATGGTCTATCACTGCATTTGTCATGTCCCTTAAGTTTATTTTATTCTCTAACAGAACCCCCCCCCTTTTTTTTTATTAAGGTATTTATATACAATCTTATGCTCAGATTTCACATGAGCAACATTGTGCAGAAACCCTTTTTTAATGTAGTTTATTTCTTAGAGAAACCAGGTCTTTTATTCGTGTAACACCCAACATTCTAGGTTTGGTTGACAGATTGCTCCTTTAGCTTGTTCTTCTGCCCCTGTTTGTTATTTCTTATACACTAGTATTTAGGTCCATTTTATTGGTCAAAAGCCAATTTTTTTGGCATTTTTCATGTCATATTATGAGATACACAAATATTTGCTTGCCCCAACTTTTAGTGATGCCATGACTAACCAACAGATTCAGAAGGTGTCTGATTCTTCCACTTAAAAAATTTTCCATCAACTTTTCACTTTGGGGTTTTAGAATCCACTGGTGAACACTGCTAACCAGTTTTTCATGACGGTTGCAAAAATAGAGATTTTCTAATTCTATGATATCTTCTGTGTTTATTAAATTTTTTTTCAATTTCCCTCATCAACTGTTTGATTTCCATGAAAGGAAGTTTATAAAAGGTAAAATAAATGTTTGATTCTTTCCTTTCATTTATCAATGTTCTCAGCAGGGGTCAGGACTCTTTTCTTGTACAAGATCAGATAGTAAAAGTATTTTAGGCTTTGCAGACCATGTGGTCTCTGTCACAATTACTCAGTTCTGTAATTGTAGCAAATAAGCAACCATACATAATACTTAAAGGTGGCTATGTTCCAATAAAACTTTATTTGTGAACACTGAAAATTTGAATTTTATATATTTTCACATGCTACAAAATATTGTTTTGATTTTTTCTCATTATTTAAAAACATAAAAACTCTTCTTGGCCTGCGGGCCTTATAACAATAGGAGGTGGGCTGGGTCTGGGCCATAGGGCATAGTAATGAAATGTTTTAGAATAATGAGTTGGTGCCCAGCCACCTCCACACATCCAATGGGAGAGAGTATATGTGTGTGTGTGTGTTTAAAATCTTTAAGAACTCATGGATTTTTAGATGCTTAGCACGTTTCCATCTCCTGCGGTCATAATCATTTTTGGTGCTCCACTGCCTCCCTTCACGTTGGCCCCTTTGTCCTCTCACTGTGACCCAGTTAACCTTCGGCAGCTGCCTGACTTTTTGGATGCAAGATGGCCCCAGATTCATCTTACATACTCCCTGCCTTAGACCTGGAATCTACTATTTCTGCATTTCTACTACTTTCTCTAGAGTTATAGCTTTTAGACTTTTCGGTGGACACAAATACATTTTTTTAAATTAAAATGGAGTTTTATTTTGTGTTTTTTCTTGTAGCTCCTTTTTATATGCTAAAATATTGGCCTCTTAAGATATTAACTATTTTTTTAAACTGAATTTCACTGAAACTGGTTCCACTTAGTTACCAATGACCTACAAATTGCCAAACCTAATGGACAAATGGACAATTTTTAGTATTTAACTCTTCAGAGCTCTCTATACTATTTAACACTGTTGATTATGTGCTTCATCCAGAAACACTTAGCTTCCATTACACGAAACTCAGCTAGTTATTCTACTTGCTATTTAATTTTTATCTCCTTCTATGACTCTTTTTACTGGTCACTAGACTCTTCTTCTTACAATTCTATTCAGTCATCCCTCAGAGATATTGTGGGTTCCATTCAAGACACCTACAATGACTGAATATCAAAATAAAGCAAGTCAAATGAGTTTTTTGGTTTCCCAGTACATACAAAAGTTATATTTACATTATACTTTAGTCTATTAAGGGTGCAATAGCACTATATCTAAAAAACAATGTACATACTTAATTTAAAAATACTTTATTGCTAAGAAATGTTATCCACTATCTGTGCTTCATCAAGTTGTAATCTTCTTGCCTCAATGTTGATGGCTGCTGACTGACCAGAGTGATGGCTGCTAAAGGTTGGGATGGTTGCTGAAGGCTGGGGAAGTTGTGGTGACAATTTCTCAAAATAGACAACAATGAAGTTTGTTGCAT
The DNA here is from genome assembly GCF_040802235.1 of Manis javanica. NCBI lineage: Eukaryota > Metazoa > Chordata > Mammalia > Pholidota > Manidae > Manis > Manis javanica. Next base: position 189,841,220 of record NC_133156.1, read on the forward strand.
TAATTCCTTCCTTTCATGAATGATTTCTCTGTAGCCTGTGATATGGTTTGGGAGCATTTTAGCCACAGTAGAACTTCTTACAGCATTGGAGTCAATCCGCTCAAACCCTACCACTACTTTATCAACTAAGTTTATGTAATATTCTAAATATTTTGTTGTCATTTCAGCAACCTTCACAGCATCTTCACCATCTCAAGAAACCACTTTCTTTGCTCATCCATAAGAAGCATTTCCTTCCCTATTAAAGTATTATGAGATTGCAGCAATTCAGTCATTTTCAGACTCCATTTCTAATTCTAGTTCTCTTGCTATTTCTGCCATACCTGCAGTTACTTCCTCCACTGAAGTCTTGTATCCATGTTATCCCTGAGAGTTGGAATCAACTTCTTCCAAACTCCTGTTAATGTTGATATTTTGACTTCTTATGAACCATGAATGTTCTTAATGACATCTAAAATGTAAAACTTTACAGAAGGTTTTCAATTTACTTTGCCCAGATGCAACAGATCAGAGGTATCAATATCTATGGCAGCTATAGTCTTACAACATATATTTCCTCAATAATAAGACTTGAAAGTCAAAATTACTCTTTTATCCATGGGCTGCAGAATGAATGTTGTGTTAGCAGGCACGAAAATGACATTAATCTTATACATCTCCACTGGAGCTCTTGGGTCACCAGGAATACTGTCAATGAGCAGTAACATTCTGAAAGCAATCTTTTTTTTCTGCGCAGTAGGTTTCAATGTTGCCTTAAAGTATTCAGCAAACTGTTGTAAATAGGTGCTATCATCCAAATTTTGTTGTTCCATTTATCAGCATAGGCAGAGTAGATTAAGCATCATTCTTAAGGGTACTAAGATTTTGTTGTAGGGTCATTAATCGGTCTAATATCAATGTCTCAAGGATTAAGGAGCCTCAAGGAAAGGAAGAGACAGGGGAACAGCTGCATATGCCTCTATATTATCCTTTGATATTTTTATCAGCTCTCAGGAATCAGAAACAGAAAGACATTAACTGATACCTTCAGTCCAAACTAATGTATCCTGCTCCTGCAAGCCATTGCCAGACTGAGTTAATTGTCCCTTCTGTGAAGTTCTATAGCATCCTACACTTCTCCTATCACCTCAAATATCAATTTATTTTACCTTCTGGTTTAATTATCTCTCCCACTAGACTTACATTTCTTAAAGGCAATATGTGTGTCCATTTTGCTCACATCTTATCATTAGCAGCAGCCATGGAAATCTGTATTCAGTATTTGTCAAATAAAAGGAATGAATGAATGAATAAGCATCTCTTTGACTAGATAATATCTGTTAAAGGAAATTTTTCTACAATTTACTGATCTAGTAACCTTTCATTTCATGATTTGTGAATCAGGCAGTATTCAATCTAGCAGATGGAAAGGAGCTCCAAAGGGCTGTAAAAGGCAAGAGATTTTATAGACCAAAATAAGCAGGAACAAGGAAGTTAAACTGGGCATTTGTTAATTATTTAAAGCATGATTGTTTTCCTTATAAGGAGCAAGGTTAGGAAACTTGTGCTTAGCAGGCAAGTGCTAACTGGTTGACTTCAGCCTTCCTTTTCTAGGAGAGCCAACACAGAAACCTAGTTTTGTTTTGCTGACATGGGGCTTAGCATAAGCAACTCCATCTTGGACCTGATCTTGTCATTTTAAGATGTCTAAAACATAACATATCCAATACTAAAATCTCATCATTTTACCCTCTAGCCCCCAACTTTCTCCTTCTTTGATATGGTATTTGTCATTCTTGATTCCCTATAACCCACTCACAACTAATCAAACCAATCATCAAATTCTCTTGATTATTGCTCCTAAATATAAAAATCTAGCCCCACTGTGATTCAGGTCTTAATCATCTGTACTTAGAATATTGCTTCCTAATTAATCTACTTGTCTTTATCCCCACCACTGCCACCACTACCTCAAATTTAGCCTCCACAAAGTTGTAGGAGTAATCTACCTATCATTCCCTGCCTTAAACTCATAGGATAAAGTTCAAGCTCCTTATTATGGTATATAAGACTCTCCATTACCTAACTATACATTCCTTCCAATTTCATCTCCTGCTACCCTCCACCTGAAAGAGTCTGAGTCATTTCACTGTTATATATCCCTAATAGCTGTGATGTCATTTGGCATACTGTGTCAATAAACATTGATTGAACCAAACTAGACCTATGTTAATTTAGGTATCGTATCATTAAAACTATTTCTCCAACATTTTATGATGAAAAATTTCAAAAAATACAAAGAATTTTTAGGAACTGCACAATAAACATCCACATACCCACTACCTGGATTCTATACAGTTTCACAATAATTGCTTTATCATGTATCTATCCATCAACCAGTCCTTCTATCACTCCATCTTATATTTTGACAGAGTTCAAAGTAAGTTGCAGACATCCATAAACTCCACCCCTTTAGCCACTTTAGCATGCATATTATTAACTAGAGTTTAATATTTCTTTACAGTCCTTCCCCTTCCCCCATAAAATGTACATTCAATGAAATGCACAAATCTTAAATGTATAAGTGTATTATATATAATATATATTATACCCATATTATTATTATATTATATATCTATTCACCTCCATCAATCTCCAAAGGACTTTTGCTTATGCAATTTTCTTAAAGTTCATATTCTTCTCAGTCCTAAATCTAGTTTACAATTAAAGTAAGAAGTGACACTATTTAATCACTGCTTCTTTTAATCATGACATAGCTTTGGTCCTGAACAGAATATGGACTTTAATTCTAAGACAATTCACTGAGTAAAAACCTCTGGAGGAATATATAAAAAGATCTAGGTGTAAAGTTTATTGATGCTTTGAATAAACTTGCTGTCAAAACATTTGTTAACTACATAGCTAAATTTTTCTCTAGTAGTATACATTACTGCCAATTTACAGCTTCTCAAGAAAAAGTTTGTCCTTCAGATTCCCATGTTCATACTCTCTTTTGCAGAAAAACATGAAAAGAGAATTATGTTGCCATGTCTTAGCTTGAAATAACATTTGAAGAACAATTTATATTAGCCTTTGTGGGAAAAAAATGCTGTGACAATTTTTCCCTTCAATAAGAAGATAATTCCACAACTCTGAACCAATTCCTCATCCCTTTTAAAATTTATAGACCATCTTCACAGTGATCTTATTAAACTCAGTTGCTCTACAATTTAGTAGTCTGCTCTCTGATGGATGTTATCCACTTTAAGAAGATTCTTGCTCATTTTCCCCAGAACTATTTTGAAAAACAATTTCAAACACATTTTAAGAGTCAGCCACAATGAAGAAAAAATGAATTAGAAAATGCATGAATAGTTAAAATAGTAAATTTTGTTATGTATTATTTCACCACAATAAAAAAGTAATTAAAGGAAAAAGAAATAAAACCACTAGAGGTCTAGCCAGCTCTAGGGACGAGTTTGGGGTGGGTTTCTGCTAACGACAAAAGCTGCAGGGAAAAAATCTGAGTTCTCCAATTAACTTTAATAGTTAAATTTTAAAGAGGCTAAGTTGTACTTTGCATATTGGAATGAGTTCCTAGGAGCATACCTCTTGCTTCCTACCACTGACTCTAGTCATAGACAAGTGAGGAATAAATAATGTAGTTCTATATCCATATTGTCTTGCCTGTACTACTCATTGGAATACTGTCTAGAAGAAATCTTGAACTTGGAAACATTAGGAACTCATTTTTTGATGTGGAATTATGACAGATAAAGCACTTGGTTGCTTATATTGCTCTATTCTTACTATCATCCAGGAGGGTTGAGCCCAGCCAGGAGAGAGTAGTGCAGATAGAGAATATATATGTGTATGTACATATAAGTATATATACATGTATATATCCCCAATGTTTACATACTGACAATTACCCACATTATTAAATAACACCTTATATAAATGAAGTGTAAGTATGTGATTTCTAAAAGTGTGATAAAAGTAGCAATTTTTGTATTCATTAATACTATCATAAAGTTTATTAATCTTCTTGATGGATGACACCGTCTCCAAATATTTGTTGAGATAGAATCAGTGGTAAAATATCCCCTCAACAGGAGAGTCAGTATCAGCATATTCACAAATAGGACAGTTAGATAAACCATTCAGTAAAAAACAAAAGTGTCAACACAGCTATAATACAGTGATTATTCTTCATAGATATGAACCAATTTATCTTAATATTTATGACCTTTCTATTTTATGAAAGATGGGGCAATTCACAAAAGTATTTTATATATAATATCTAAATTAAAATTACATAAAGCAAAAGTCAATGAAGAGTTGCAGATTTAAGAGGTGTCATTAAATATCTAGGCTGTTTTATACAAATTAAAACTGAGTTTAGCTCTGAATTTTGGAAAGGCTAAGGCAAAAAAGAGAAATAGATTTACTTTGGAAGGCATCATCGTGTGACAGAAAGAATACAGGATTCATAGGCAAAAGATCTCAGTTCCAGTTTTATTCTACTACGTCTTCACTGCCACGCACCTCTTTATATTCTTATGTCCTAAGCTATAAAGTGGGAATAACTATACTTAGTAACATCATAGGAGTCTTCTGTCAAATTAGGTAATGTGAAAGCATTTTGTAAATTCCAAAACATAGTTTTCATTATTATTGTACTTACTGACTTAATTCTTTAAAGTATGCAAATGGTAAACTCATCTGAATAGAAACATCTCTCCAAAACTGGATTCACATTCAAGAATGCCTGTGTTAGAAAACAGAAAAAGAAACTAAGCGTGTCTTCACATAGGGTTTTGAAAAAGACAGAAATCCTATTCACATAGATGTTTTATAATAAGTCTTCTATAAAGCTGAGGGTGTTATATTTAACCTGAATTCATATTTAAACTGAATTCAGGTAGAATATAAAATTAAGATGATGTGTTCAAAGCACATTCTTTTCTGATGTTGTACTTAACACAGAGGAAGTTGGAAAGTTAGACCGTTAGCTCATCTATTACCCTGTCTCATAAATACTAGAAGCCTCACGCCAACCTTTGGTGAGTGCTAGACTGTAAACAGTTTTAAATTTTATTTTCTAGAAAGAACATCAGGCACCACAACTCTGGAATCTTGATTAAAAAGGAATCCCTATATGATACCAAATATGCAAGAGGCGGAGTTAATATTCAAAAGAGAAACTTGAGTAACTGGACAACTTACTCAAGAAAGCATCTCCTGTCACACAAGTGCGGGCTACTCCCATGCCTGTAAATAAGAGCATTAAATGACAAGAATAGGCAATCAAAGGAGTTAATCAGAAAGCAGCCTGTGGAACACATGTTATTTGTTACTATGTGAAAAAAACCGTAGTCGAAAAAGCATTTCACAGAAATAAGAACTAAGTTCTAATCCCAGCTGTGCCACTGATTGAGTGACTATGGACAGAACACTTAACCCAAATAAGCCTTGGTTTTCTCATCTGTAAAATGAAAGTATTTCAGATTTGGAAACTTTTAAGGTTTCTTCTATCTCTAAAATGATATACTTTGGGACTTAACTGTTGTTAAACCAAATCAGAAATGTGAGACACCACAGGGGAAACCTAACATGAAATAATGAAATGATCACTTAGTATATTTTTTAAAAGATATCTCAATTAAGTGAACAGGTCACAATGCAGTTTTTAGCCAAGTTTAACTTGTCTACAGAATTTGTTTAAAAGAAAGTGACCTGGTATCAGTGATCATTAGGTAATAGAAATAGGGTTTGGCTCAGAAAATGCACTTCACTATATGTCAAAATTAAATGAGGGACTGGGGAAAACCCTCTTTTGCAGTAAATTATTACAAGAATCAGCATATAGCCATTCAGTCAAGGGTGAGCACAATTTTAGTACATAATATAATGAAAATCAGCCTCTGTTGAAACTATAGCTTCCTGCTATCAACAAAATCACCTCCTCCCAAACTGGGAAAAAAACAAACAAAACTATCAATTCTGCAGTGCTTATCCAAAGGCCTAAAATTTGAGAAGCTTTGGTCCAATAATTCTATTTCTACAGCTCTACACCAAGGAAATATCCAAAACACAAAACAATTTCATGCCTAAGAATGCCTATCATAGTTATTTATAATAAGAGAAAAAAACATAGGAACAATATAAATTAACCCACTCCGCAAAATAAAAATGGTTAAGTAAAACTACAGTACTTAATGGAATAAAATTTAGCCACTAGAAATAAAGATATATAGAACTGAAGAGTGTTTAAAGTAGGGCCAAAAATCCCCAAACATAAAAACTATATAGAATTGTATAAACAAAATGATTTCATTGCTACCCAGCTAGCTCAGTCAGTAGAGCATGAGACTCAAAAAATATGGTTTCAGCTGTGTTTAAAAAAATACAACATATATGCGGAAAAAAGAGACTAGAAGCAAATACATAATTAAACCATAGTTTTACGTGACTGGTGGAACTACAGGTAAATTTTTTACTTTTCTGTATTTCAAATTTTATTTAACAATTACATTTTATTTTCAATAATGATTAAGTAACAGTATACAAAATATATTACTTCATTAATCATCAAAATATTCTTCTATGGTAAATAGGGGTGTAAGTCAAGGTTATTTAGCATAGAGCATGCTAGCATGGAAACCTTGAAAATGCCCTGAAGCAAGACTTTTAAAAATAGGATGGATTTTAAAGGAAATTTAAAAAAAATTTTAAGTCCTGGAAGGTCCTTGAGAATTCTATGATTTCTTCTTTTTAAAATGCAATTACTAACATAAGACACTAAAGAACATAAAGAATATAGCTGAACCAGATGATACATTTTAGGTATGCAAAGTCTGGCTTTCCAGCAACAATTATATCCAGATATTAGGAAAATAAAACAATTTACCTAGGATTTCTGCCAGTTAGTAAACAGGACCAAAAGCTAACTCCAAGTTTCTTAATGACCATTCTAGTGGTGTAGAAAATAGACTTTGATATAGTAACATATAAACCAAGAGTTGGAACTTACATTTTTTAGATGTCAGTGCTTTCAATGTTTTCTTGTTTTTAAATTGAAAGCTACCTAAAAGCTATGAACTTGCCAGCACACATGCAAGCCCCAGGCAATTTAAAATTACTCATCTTCTTGTTACCTGTTTTTCCAGGTTGGTTTTCATTTTTTAATTTTGTATACATTGGGATTCACAGGTACATGCATACATATATGATTACCTCACTTGCCAGCCCTATACCTGTTTTCTTTGAGATTTGACAACTTTAAACATTATAATGCAATGACTTTCTGAAAGTCTCTTAGTAAAAAGAACTTCCAAGATATAACTTAAGGGATAACTTTAAAACAAACTTTTTAAGCAAGAGAAATATCTCCAATTGTGATGTTGGCTTATCCTCACTCTCTTTTCTTTTCAAGCCCTTTACTATTTCAATTATAAGTAGGTTGTCTTGAAACTTTCAAAAATGTCCACACTGTATTATTTTTCAAATAATATCACTCATCTTTAGTCTTATGTTTAAACATCTTCCAATTTCAGAATCCTATCATACAATCCCTTGTTTTTCTATATTTGATGGGGTTAGGGTAGGGGTGGGCAGGTGGTGGAGGTATGAAAAAAAAATAAGAAATGGGAAGTAGATAGGGTTTTTATTAGTATCTCTTTGCAGTTTCATAAAATGTATAAAGAGCTAATAAAACCATGGTCTTTTCTATGAATCATTACCTCAAGAGCTACTATCAAATATTTAGTAAAACCCCAAAATAAAGAAATATATGCTGCACGAGAACTTTTAGAATATATAGTATTATAAAATAAAATGGCTGGAATCATAAATGATGACCTACAGTTTGCAACTATTCATTGTAGGAGCCTTCAGATGCTTCCACATTTGAACTAACAGCCTGTCATTCCTTCTTTGCCTTTTAATGCTTCGTATATTGTTTCTCTTCACTGATTTTTATGAACACTGTATCAACATTTTAAGAGTAAAATAAATACACAATTCTCCTGTTTATGTATATACAGTGCATTTTAAACTATTTTATTTTGTCTGTTTTTAAATATTTAAATCAAAAATACTAAAGATTAAAAGTCAATTATTTTTTACTGTCTGCTTAAACATGGTTTTAATTATTTTTGTTTACTTTCAGGAAATTGGAGATGGTGATTCTCTCAGAATGGTCCATTTCGGTTTGGTGTAAATAATAAGAAACTTTTTTTAACTTACAAAAGAAACCCACATTTCACATCTAAACTTTTTCATGGCCTGAACCAGATTAAAATCTTGTATGGATTAAAAAGAGGAAAGACAGTATGAATTACTTAAGAGTTTTAAGTTCAGAATATTTTCAATGTAAAGTTGTATTAGCTTCAAAACCATGCAGTATAACGGCAAAGTCATCCTAAGTAAAAGTCCCTAACTTATTTTCAATAATGTAAAATTTTGGAAGTTTCTTAAATTGTACATTATAAGATGCTCCAAAAGTATTTTAATTTAAACTTGGCTCTCTCAAGTACTTTAAAGATTCCCTCTTGTGATCTTGTTTACATTATTAGTTTGCATTATGAATAAAGTCTTTATTAAGCAAAATTTTCAGCCCAGATCCATTTTTAGGAGACAATTTCCCAAGGGTCTGTGGAAGTACTACTATAAGGCACTGACTGCCCCTTGAAATATAGGTACTGTCTCCTCTGGGCAAAGGACAAGCATTCTTGCTGCCTTTTATAAAAGATTTAGTTCCTCAAAGGAAAAACTGAAGGAACAAAACAGCAGTGGAATTACAGAACCCAAAAATGGACTAACAGGTACCAAAGGGAAAGGAACTGGGAAGGGTGGGTGGGCAGGGAGGGATAAGGGGGGGGAAGAAGAAGGGGGGTATTAAGATTAGCATGCATGGGGGGAGGGAGAAAGGGGAGGGTGGGCTGCACAACACAGAGAGGACAAGTAGTGACTCTACAACATTTTGCTAAGCTGATGGACAGTAACCGTAATGTGGTTGTTAGGGGGGACCTGATATAGGGGAGAGCATAGTAAACATAGTATTCTTCATGTAAGTGTAGATTAAAAATTAAAAAAAAAAAAAGAAAGAAAGAAAGAAAGAAAGAAAAGGGGGATTACTCCTTAACAGGATAAAACTATTGGTAAATCAAAGATCAACGCATGCTTTAAATATCCTTAATGTTGATCACTTAAAGGGTGTCAGATGATCAGCTATGGAGGTACTCTTTTCTGATAATATTCCTTTCTCTTAATTGAAAAAAAAAAAAAAGCAGTTACTGTGTGCTGACCTCCAATGAGTTCTGCACAGTGGTATAGAGGGCATGTCAAAGTGTGGGCAAAGGGTCTGTTTGTTTCTATGCAGAAGATCAAGGCCTAGCTTGGATACCCAGAAAATGAACTAAGATACGATATGAGGAGGAGCTTCCGGCATCAGCACTCTCTGGAGGACTTGTGCCGGGGGATAATCATCAAAAAGCCTCCACAGGGATCCGGACGATGCTGCGGTTGTGGCTGCATCCAGCCCACCATCTCCTGGACTTGCCATAGGAATGAGGAGGGAGATGTCTAGGCTGGCATGTGCATACAGTGAGACAACGAATTTGACCGGATCTGTACTGTTGGAACTCAACCAGGAGTTGGGAGGGGTGCAAGTTGTAGCACTCCAAAATCTCATGACTATAGACTATCTATGGTTAAAAGAACATACGGGATGTGAACAGATCCCAGAAATGGGCTGCTTTAATTTGTTTGATGGTTCAAGTACAGTTGGACAATATCCATCATATCATAGATAAATTTTCACAAATGCCTAGGGTGCCTAAATGGTTTTCTTGGCTTCACTGGAAATGGATGGTAATTATAGATTTGCTTTGTTTATGTCACCGTATTCCTATTATGTTAATATGTGTGTGCAAATTAGTTAGTAGTTTAAAACCTATACATACTTAAGGTACTCTACAAGAAGATATGTCAAAGAAATAATCAATCCTCCCATGTTTCCTTCATATGCTACATCTATAGCTTTTCTTCTTCCTTCCTAATTACAACCCTTAAATAGAATTCGTGCCTCATATCGAAGTTACCGAGTATCATAATTCCTCCAGGTGGTAAAGATACCTCGAGACAAGTGCTGGGCATAGAAGCCACAGGGCATAAATCTGCAAAGAAGTAAAAAGCTAACCTTTGCAAACAATATGGCTTCTCTCTCACTTACCAACTTTACATTTCCCTGTATGGCCCCGGAAGATGACTGGTTAGCCAGAGACAGGTAAGATTCCTCAAGGGAGGAACAACCTAAGACAGGCACAGTCGCAGGGGGGCCATCAGGTGAGAATTTGGGGATCAACAGAGGTGAGGCTCAGAACCTCACCCCCCCCCCTGCTTTGAGAGAAATCTTTTGCATCCGTGGATGTCTTGCTGCCCTTGTCTAGCCTGGATTAATACTTAGTCCATAGGCACACACCTGATCATCTGATCATCTACATTTGCCTTCTTACAGCACTAAACTATGTTTTCTACCTTTATCTTGCATCTACCTACCACTTCAGCATTTTATTAAAAATAAAAATAATAATAATAATAATAAAGGGAGAAATGTGGGATCAACATATAAATCAAGTACAAAAATCAAACGAATATTCATATTTGACCTGATTGTTTATAGGTCATAATGCATGATCAAAACCGAAAGTTTCTGTGATGAATGCCCTTGTACTGTTCACCATGTAAGAATTTATTCACTATGTAAGAATTCGTTCACCATGTAAGAACTTGTTCGTTATGCTTCAGAAGATTGGAGACTGACGAGAATTAGGCTTGAGATGGATTAATGATTGTACATTGAGCGTTGACCCCCCTATACTGAATTTTATTGTTGTTAACAACCATTTGATCAATAAATATGAGAGATGCCCTCTCAAAAAAAAAAAAAAAAAAGATTTAGTTCCTTACGCTTAGAGTTCCTATCCTTTACACAGCCCACTGAGTCTACACTGTTAGCTGGCTCTCTTCACATCACCCTGTAGGAATGGTGTTCAGGAGATCAGTGCCTTCTACCAAAATAACCTGATGATGTAGCTACCATTGCTACAATAAACTGCCCTTTGTCTCTGACCCAAGAGTCTCGGGTCTTCTACTAAGCTCAAACTGTAGCTAGGTAACTTGTTAGCTTGCAAGTGGGATAAAAATCAATCTCAGACCCCTCACAGTTCTTGACATCCATTCATTAGCATATGGCTTATGTTTTGTAATAGTAAATGTTTACAATAATCAACATCTTTTCCAAGTATTGCATGAGGTAAATTATGTATTTAAATCTTACTGAAAGATAATTAGATTGCAGACTTTTATACTTAAGATTTTTCTCCCCATTTCTAACTCAAAATGGATTTTTCTGTCTGCTACAGCTCTGGAGAAATTTTAGTAATACATAATATGTGAGTCATATTAAAAATAGATAGAGAGTCAACTGCAAATTATTGTTTTACTATTCCTAGTCTTTATCACAATAAACAAAACTTAATTTTTTTAAGAAAAATTACATTGAGAAAGATGTAGCTTTGACAAGATTGCAACATTTTCCTCAATTTTTCTAGTAACTAGTCATTAACCAAAAATACAAACCACATTTCCTGGTCTATCATACCTTTTGTTCATTTGATGACTGTCTTTACAACTAGGTAAGAGATCAGTAGCAAAGTTCAGCACTGACAACCTAGATGAAATGAATAAATTCCTAGAAACATACAATCTTCCAAGACTGAATCAGGAAGAAATAGAAATATTGAACAGACTGATTTCTAGTAATGAAATCAAATTAGCAATAAAAAACTCCCAACAAACAAAATCCAGAACCAGATGGCTTCACAGGTGAATTCTACCAAACATTTAAAGAGGAGTTAATACCTGTACTACTCAAACTATTCCAAAAAAATTGAAGAGGAAGGAAAGCACCCAAATTTATTCTATGAAGACAGAATCACCCTGATTACAAAACAAGAAAAAAATACTGTATAGAAAGAAAACTACAGAGCAATAATATCCCTAATGAACACTGATGCAAAAACTCTCAAGATATTAGCAAACCAGATTCAAAAATACATCAGAAATATCAGTCACCACAATCAAGTAGGACTTATCCCAGGGATGCAAGGATGGTTCAATATCTGCAAATCAATGTGATATGCCACATTCACAAAAGGAAAGAAGAATAAAAACCATATGATCATCTCAATAGATGCTGAAAAAGCATTTGACAAATTTTACCATGCATGCTAAAAACTCTCAACAAAGTGATCAAAGAGAGCACATATATCAACACAATAAAGGCCATATATAAGAAACACAGATAATATCATATTCAATGGCAAAAAAAGCTGATAGTTTTTTTCTCTAAGATCAGGAAAAAGACAAAGGATGCCCACTCTCCCCACTTCTACTCAACATAGTCCTAGAAGTCCTAGAAAACCAGAAAAATAAATAAAAAGCATCCAAATTGGTAAGGAAAAGTAAGATTGTCACTGTTTGTAGATGACATAATGACACTGTATATAGAAGACCCTATAGACAGCACAAAAAACTTTTACAATCAATAAATGTGTTGACAGATAGTTATTGCACTAATAGGGTAAGGATTTAATAAAATGGGTAACTGCTGAACCACTGTGTTATATACTTGAAACCAATATGTTGTATATCAATGATACTTCAATAAAAATAGCTGCAACAAAAATGGAGTGAGTTTGCTTCTAGAATAGACTGATCAATGAAATAGAAGAAGGAATGAGAAATAGGTCTAATTATATATAAGAATTTAATATATGACACACATGTTGGAAAATCAATGGGGAAAGTATGGATTGGTCAATAAATTGTACTGTGGCAGATACTGTTTGAAAAATTTTGTTCCTGTCACATTCTGTACCAGAACAAACCCCACTTGGATCTAAATTTTAAAAAGAATCAATAGCCTTTTTTTTGTTGTTATCATTAATCTACAATTACATGAAGAACATTATGTTTACTAAGTTCCCCCTTCACCAAGCCCCCCCCCCACATACCCCACCACAGCCACCAACCATCAACGCAGCAAGATGCCACGGAATCACTACCTATCTTCTCTGTGTTGTACCACCCTTCCCAAGCACTCCCCCACATTATATATGCTAATCATAATGCCCCCTTTCTTTTCCCTGCCCTTATCTTTCCCTTTCCACCCATCCTCCCCTGTCCCTTTCCCTTTGGTAACTGTTAGTCCATTCTTGGGTTCTGTGATTCTGCTGCTGTTTTGTTCCTTCAGTTTTTCTTTGTTCTTATACTCCACATATGAGTGAAATCATTTGGTACTTGTCTTTCTCCACCTGGCTTATTTCACTCCTCCATCCATGTTGCAAATGGTAGGATTTGTTTTCTTCTTATGGCCAAATAATACTCCATTGTGTATATGTACCACATGTTATTTATCCATTCATCTACTGATGGACACTTAGGTTGCTTCCATTTCTTGGCTATTGTAAATAGTGCTGCAATAAACATAGGGGTGCATCTGTCTTTTTCAAACTGTGCTGCTGCAAATAAAATGTTACATTTGCAAAAAAAACCCTTACATATTAAACAGTGTTCTATATTTAAATACTACTTTCACAATTATAATTTCATCCAAGTCCATTAGTCTCAAACCTGTGAGATAATCAGCATGAAGATAACTATCTCTGTTCAGCAGACAAGGACAGGGACTTGACAAAGACCACATAGCATGTGGCAGATCCCAGGTGGAAGCCCAGGTCTTTGGACATACAGATTGGTTCTTCCCACCAAGGCCTTCTCCTTTCAGTGGTATTATGCTGCTGGAGATTGGCAAGAAGGCTGAGGGGAGAGGGGCAAGTGGGAAGTGTTGGCTTTGCCCCTTTGAAGTAAGTGACATAGGTTAAACATAAAAAAATAATCAATAAATGAATTCAGTAAAGTCACAGAATACAAAATCAATGTACAGAAATCTGTTGCATTTCTATATACAAATAATGAGCTAGCAGAAAGAGACAGAGAAAATCCCACTTGTAATTGCATCAAAAACAATGAAATACCTAAGAATATATCTAACCAAGGAGGTGAGAGAGCTGTAACCTCAAAACAATAAAGCATTGGTGAAAGAAACTAAAGATGACACAAATAAATACAAAGCTATTCCATGCTCATGGATAAGAAGAATTAATATTGTTAAAATGGCCAACCTGCCCAAAGGAATCTATAGATTCAATATAATCCCTATCAAAATACCAATGACATTTTTCACTGAACTGGAGCAAACAATCCTAAAATTTGTGTGGAGCCACAAACATCCTGAATAGCCAAAGTAGTCCTGAGAAAGAAGAACAAGGCTAGAAATAGCACACTCCCTGATTTCAAACTGTACTACAAAGCTGTAGTGATCAAAACAGTTTGATACTGGCACAACAACAGATACATAGACCAATGGAACAGAATAGAGATAGACCAATACATAGATAGATACATAGACCAATGGAACAGATACATAGATCAACGAAACAGAATAAAGAAGTTAGGCAGTAGTAAGAATATATTATGCATGAAATCTGTAACAATGTCCATGATTTACAACTTGTGTTTTCCAACAGATCATATGATCAAATAATATATGACAAAGGAGGCATGAATATACAATGGGGAAAAGATAATCTCTTCAATAAATAGTGTTGAGAAAACTGGACAGCTACCTGCAAAAGAATGAAACTGGATCACTGTATAACACCATACATAAAAATAGACTCGAAATGGATTAAAGACCTAAATATAAGGCTTGAAACCATAAATCTACTAGAGAAAAGTACAGGCAGTAAACTCCTGAACATCAACTTTAGAAATTTCTTTCTAGGTATATTTCCCCAGGCAAGGGAAACAAAAGCAAAAATAAACAAGTGGTATTACATCAAACTAGACAGCTTTTCCACAGCAAAAAAAAAACAAAACAAAAAAATAGAAAGATAACCTACAGTATGGGAGAATATATTTGCAAATGATTTATCTGTCAAGGGGCTAATATCCAAAATACATAAAGAGCTCATTCAACTCAACACCAAAAAACAATAAAAAATGGGCAGAGGACCTAAACAGACATTTTTCCAAAAACATACAGATGGCCAACACACACATGAAAAGATGTTCCACATCACTAATCATCAGGGAAATGTAAATCAAAACTACAATGATCACTTCACAGCAGTCAGAATGGCTACTATCCAAAAGATAAGAAATACTAAATGTTGATGAGGATGTGGAGAAAAGGGAACCCTCTTACACTCTTGGAGGGAATGTAAATTGGTGCAGCCATTATGGAAAACAGTACGGAGGTTCTTCAAAAAGTTAAAAATAGAAATACCATTTGACCCAGGAATCCACTTCTGGGAATTCACTGTAGAAAGCAAAATAACTGATTCAAAAAGATACATGCACTCCTAGACTTATTGCAGCATTATACAGCAGCAAAGATAAGGAAACAACCAAAGTGTCCATCTATAGATGAATTGACAAAGAAGATGTGGTACATATACATGACGGAATTTTACTCAGCCATAAAAAAAAGAAGGAAATCTTGCCATTTGTGACAGCTTGGATGGACTGGGAAGATATCATGCTAAGTGAAATAAGAGAAAGACAAATAGCAAATGGTTTTATTTGTATGCAGAATCTAAAAAATAAAACAAACAAAAAAGAAATAGACCCCCCTTATATACTGACAACAGACTTTGATTACCAAAGGGGAGATGTCTAGGGGGATGCATAAAATAGGTGAAGGGGATAAATAGTACAAACTTCAAATTACAGAATAAATTAATTAGAGAAGTAGAAATATAGCATAGAGAATATAACCAATAACATAATACTTGGTATGGCAGTAATGAGCAACTATACTTACTATAGTGAACATTTACTAATATGTATATTATTATTGAATCACTGTTATATTTCTGAAACTAATATTATATAGCAACTATAATCCAATAAAAAAACAAAAATTTCAGTATTATTTCTTTGTATTTTGTGAGGGGACCATTGTCTATGATAGAAAATAAAGTTTTAAATAATATGTTAAGATAAAACATAGACATAAGTAAATTATTTTATTCTATATAATATTGAAAACTATAATAAATTTTCCAGTTATCTAGGTGAAAAATAGACAAAAGTTAGTTCTTAAACAAACTGCCATATTTCCCATACCTGTGGAAAAATTAACTCAAATATATAGAAAACCAAAGTTAGGCGGTAGTAAGAATATACTATGTGGGATTAAAGATGGCAGCATGAGAGGTGAGACAGAGGCTTCCC
This sequence comes from Manis javanica, assembly GCF_040802235.1. NCBI lineage: Eukaryota > Metazoa > Chordata > Mammalia > Pholidota > Manidae > Manis > Manis javanica. The sequence goes on from NC_133156.1 coordinate 189,857,567, forward strand.
CTTAAAACTGCAGATAATATGAAAATATAATTAATATGACTAATCCTTAAAGAGCAACAAGAAAGGGCTGTGCCAAACTGCATACACCTGGAGAAAAGAGTAAACCTCATGGAACAGGGTTACGTACCAAAGTCATGGCCCAGTGGGACCCAAGCCCTTCCCCCATCCTGGCTCACCGGCACTTGGAAGAGAAGAAGAGTGGGGAGGGGAGGCCTGTAACTGCTGAATACCGAACTCTGGAGATCTACTCTGGGAGCACAAACCTACACTTCATGGTGCTTTCATGGTACTCTCCTCATTGGGGGGCTGGAAAGCTAAGACTGGCAGAATACCTGGAGAGACTGAGATTCCAGCCATTTGTGGAAACCAGGGATCCATATCCAGCTGCTGTGAGAGAAAAGAAAGGCAGGCAGTCTGAGAGACTTCCTAAAAGCAAGAGGGCTGCTAAAGGGGCAAGGATAGCACAGAGCTTACTGCTTAGGAGAAAGAACAGGTAGACAAAATTCTCTGGGTGCACACTACACAGCAGGTTGGGAACTTTCTCGATCTTCATGCGCTATAGCTCCCTGACTGGCTACACAGCTCGAAGGACCCCCTCTGTGATACATGGCCTACTGCACCTTTCTCCCAGCCAAGCCAACAGGCTCACAAACTGGCAAACCCTACCCTGGCATTAGGCTAGCCAGAGGGAAGCACCATCTACAGCAACTACAAATACAAAGCATAGAGGCTTATAACTCTGTGCTTGGCCCACTGGTTCTGGCAGTGCAGTGGAGACAGGCATAGCAGGCTGGAAGCAGGAAACAACTCTTTCCTCCCCTAGGCACCAATACCACTCCCCTGAACCCCTGACATTGCTTCAGGGGCTGAGAAGCTCCAGAGAGTAGAGCTCTAGTCACTAGAGGGTGCCATATACAAATATGAAATGCCAAAGAAACCTGGTTCAAAGTAAAATTTGAATACAACATCTGAGAAAGATTCAAATGAAATCTACCTCAGGAATCTTCCTGAAAGGGACTTAAAAATAAAAATCATTAACATGTTCATGGAGGTAGAGAAAAATATTCAAGAACTCAGGAATGAATTGTGATCAGAGATCCAATCATGGAAGAGCACAATGGAGGGTGTTAAAAGGAGATTAGATACAGAGAAGGAGACGATAAATGAAATAGAAATTAGAGAAGAGGAATACAAAGAAATTGAGGCACAGAGAAAAAAAAAGGATGTCTAAGAATGAAAGAATATTGAGAGAATTGGGTGACCAATCCAAATGGAACAATATTCACATTATAGTGGTACCAGAAAAAGAAGACAGAGAAAAAAGGGACAGAAAGTGTCTCTGAAGAAGTAATTGCTGAAAACTTCCCCATTCTGGGGAATGAGATAGTCTCTGAGGCCATAGAGGTACACTGATCTCCCAACACAAGGGACCCAAGGAAGACAACACCAAGACATATAGTAATTAAAGTGGCAAAGATCAAGGATGAGGACAGACTACAAAAATCAGCCAGAGGCAGAAATAAGATCACATACAAAGGAAAGCCCATCAAGCTAACATCAGACTTCTCAGCAGAAACCTAACAGGCCAGAAGGCAGTGTCATGATGTATTTAATGCAATGAAGCAGAAGGGCCTCGAACAAAGATTACTTTATCCAGCAAGATTATCATTTAAATTTGAAGGAGGGATTAAACAATTTGCAGATAAGCAAAAGCTGAGAGAATTTACCTCCCACAAACCATCTCTACAGTGTATTTTGGAGGGACTGGTATAGACAGAAGTGTTCCTAAGGTTAAATAGCTGTCATCAGAAGTAATAAAAACACATTAAAGAAAGTAGAACAGTTAATTATTAGGCAAATGCAAAATTAAATCAACTATTCCCAAAGTCAATCAAGGGATAGACAAAGAGTACAGAATATGATACCTAATATATAAAGAATGGAGGAGGAAGAAAAAGGAAGAGAAAAAAAGAACCTTTAGATTGTGTTTGTAATAGCATATTAAGTGAGTTAAGTTAGACTCTTAGACAGCAAGGAAGTTAACCTTGAACCTTTGATAACCACGAATCTAAAGCCTGCAATGACAATAAGTGCATACCTATCGATAATCACCCTAAATGTAAATGGAATGAATGCACCAATCAAAGACACAGAGTCACTGAATGGACAAAAAAATAAGACCCATCTATATGCTGCCTAGAAGAGACTCACTTCAAACCTAAAGACATACACAGACTAAAAGTGAAGAGATGGAAAAAGATATTTCATGCAACTATTAGGGAGAAAATAGCAGGAGTTGCAGTACTTGTATCAGACAAAATAGACTTCAAAACAAAGAAAGTAAGTCACAAGAGACAAAGAAGGACATTACATAATGATAAAGGGGTCAATCCAACAAGATATAACCATTATAAATATCTATGTGCCCACCATAGGAGCACCTACATATGTGAAAAAAATACTAACAGAATTAAAAGGGGAAACAGAAAGCAATGCATTCATTCTAGGAGACTTCAACACTCCACTCACTCTGAAGACTCTGAAGGACAGATCAACCAGACAGATAATAAGTAAGGAGACAGAGGCATTGAACAACACATTAGAACAGATGGACCTAACAGACATCTACAGAACTCTACACCCAAAAGCAGCAGGATACATATTCTTCTCAAGAGCACATGGAACATTTTCAAGAATAGATCAAATGCTAGGCCACAAAAAGAGCCTTGGTAAATTCAAAAAGACTGAAATTGTACCAACCAGTTTCTCAGATCACAAAGCTATGAAGATAGAAATAAAATATGCAAAGAAAATGAAAAATCCCACAAAAACATGTAGGCTTCACAACATGCTCCTAAATAACCAATGGATCAATGACCAAAAAGAAACAGAGATCAAGCAATATATGGAGATAAATGACAACAATAATTCAACACTGCAAAATCTCTGGGATGCAGCCAAGGTTGTGCTAAGAGGAAAGTATATTACAATACAGGCCTACCTCAAGAAAGAAGAACAATCCCATATAAGCAGTCTAAACTCACAATCAATGAAACTAGAAAAAGAACAACAAATGAGGCCCAAAGTCAGTAGAAGGAGGGACATAATAAAGATTAGAGCAGAAATAAATAAAATAGAGAAGAATAAAACAATAGAAAGAATCAATGAAAGCAGGAGCTGGTTCTTTGAGAAAATAAACAAAATAGATAAACCCCTAGCTAGACTTAACAAGAAAAAAAAAGAGTCTATACACATAAACAGAATCAGAAATGAGAAAGTAGAAATCAATACAAACACCACAGAAATACAAAGAATTATTAGAGAATACTATGAAAAATTATATGCTAACAAACTGAATAACCTAGAAGAAATGGACAACTTTCTACAAAAATACAACCTTCCAAGACTGACCCAGGAAGAAATAGAAAATCTGAAAATACCAATTACCAGCAACGAAATCGAATTTATAATAAAAATACTACCTAAGAACAAAACTCCTGGACCAGATGACTTCACTGCTGAATTTTATCAAACATTTACTGAAGACCTAAAACTCATCCTCCCTAAAGTTTTCCAAAGAGTAGAAGAGAGAATACTTCCAAACTTATTCTATGAGGCCAGCATCACTCTAATACCAAAACCAGGCAAAGACACCACAAAAAATTAAATTATAGAGCAATATCCCTGATGAACATAGCTACAAACATACTCAACAAAATATTAGCAAATCAAATTCAAAAATATATCAAAATGGTCATCCATCATGATCAAGTAGGATTTATTCAAGGGATGCAAGAATGGTACTATATTAGAAAATCCATCAACATCATCTACCACATCAACAAAAAGAAGAACAAAAACCACATGATCATCTCCATAGATGCTGAAAAAGCATTCAACAAAATTCAACATCCATTCATGACAAAAGCTCTCAACAAAATAGGTATAGAGGGCAAGTACCTCAACATAATAAAGGCCATATATGAGAAACACATAGCCAACATTATACTTAACAGTGAGAAACTGAAAGCTTTTCCTTTAAGATCGGGAACAAGACAAGGATGCCCACTCTCCCCACTTTCATTCAACATAGTACTGGAGGTACTAACCATGACAATCAGACAATACAAAGAAATAAAAGGCATCCAGATTGGCAAGGAAGAAGTTAAAGCATCCCTGTTTGCAGATAACATGATATTGTACATAAAAATCCCTAAAGAGTCTACTCCAAAACTACTAGATCTAATATCTGAATTCAGCAAAGTTCCAGGATACAAAATTAATACACAGAAATCTGTTGCATTCCTATACACTAATTATGAACTAGCAGAAAGAGAAATCGGGAAAACAATTCCATTCACAGTTGAATCAAAAAGAATAAAATACCTAGGAATAAACCTAACTAAGGAATTGAAAGACCTATACTCTGAAAACTACAAGACACTCATGAGAGAAATTAAAGAAGATACCAATAAATGGAAACACATCCCGTGCTCATGGGTAGGACGAATTAATATTGTCAAAATGGCCATCCTGCCTAAAGCAGCCTACAGATTCAATGCAATTCCTATCAAAATACCAACAGCATTCTTCAATGAACTAGAGCAAACTGTTCTAAAATTCATATGGAGCCACAAAAGACCTCAAATAGCCAAAGCAATCCTGAGAAGGAAAAGTAAAGCTGGGGGGATTATGCTTCCCAAGTTCAAGCTCTACTGCAAAGCCACAGTAATCAAGACAATATGGTACTGGCACAAGAACAGAACCATAGACCAATGGAACAGACTAGAGAGCCCTGATATAAACCCAACCATATATGGTCAATTGATATACAATAAAGGAGCTATGGACATAAAATGGGGAAATGACAGCCTCTTAAACAACTGGTGTTGGCAAAACTGGACAGCTACATGCAAGAGAATGAAACTGGATTATTGTTTAACCCCATACACAAAAGTAATCTCAAAATGGATCAAAGACCTCAATGTAAGTCATGAAACCATAAAACTCTTAAAAGACAACATAGGCAAAAATCTCCTGAATATAAGCATGCAACTTCCTCCTGAACGTATCTCCTTGAGTAAAGGAAACAAAAGCAAAAATGAACACATGGGACTACATCAAACTAAAAAGTTTCTGTATGACAAAGTACACCATCAACAGAACAAAAAGGCATCCTACAGTATGGGAGAATATATTTGTAAATGACATATCTGGCAAGGGGTTAACATCCAAAGTATATAAAGAACTCATATGCCTCAACACCCAAATAACCCGATTAAAAAATGGGCAGAGGATATGAACAGATAATTCTCCAAAGAAGAAATAAGATGGCCAATAGACACATGAAAAGATTCTCCACATCACTAATCATCAGGGAAATGCAAATTAAAACTACAATGAGATATCATCTCACACCAGTAAGGATGACCAGCATCTAAAAGACTAAGAACAAATGCTGGCAAGGATGTGGAGAAAAGGGAACCCTCCTACATTGCTGGTGGGAATGTAAGCTAGTTCAACCATTGTGGAAAGCATTACAGAGGTTCCTCAAAAACTAAAAATAGAAATACCATTTGACCTGGGAGTCCCTCTCCTTGGAATTTACCCAAAGAATACAACTTCTCAGACTCAAAAAGACATATGCACCCCTATGTTTATTGCAGCACTATTTACAATAGCCAAGATATGGAAGCAACCTAAGTGTCCTTCAGTAGATGAATGGATAAAGAAGATGTACATATACACAATGAAATACTATTCAGCTTTAAGAAAGAAACAAAGCCTACCATTTGCAACAACATAGATGGAGCTGGACATATTATGCTCAGTGAAATAAGCCAGGTGGAGAAAGACAAGTACCAAATGACTTCCCTTATTTGTGGAGTGTAACAACGAAGCAAAACTGAAGGAACAAAATAGCAGCAGACTCACAGACTCCAAGAAGGAACTAGTGGTTACCAAATGGGAGGGGAGTGGGAGGGCAGGTCGGGAGCGAGGGTGTATGGGGATTGAGAGGTATTATACTTAGTACTCATGGTGTGCGGGGTCACGGAGAAAACAATGTAGCACAGAGAAGGCAAACAGTGAATCTGTGGCATCTTACTACACTGATGGACAGTGCCTACATTGGGGTATGGATAGAGACTTTATAATATGGGTAAATGCAGTAACCACACTGTTTTTTCATGTGAAACCTTTGTAAGAGTGTATATCAATAATACCTTAATAAAAAATTTAAAAAGAATATACAATACATGAAATCTGTGACAATGTCCATGATTTATAACTGTTGTGTTTTCCAAATGTTGTGAACCTGGGGGTGTTTCTTAATTAAATATTCTGATTAATTGTTATTCCTGCTGTGCTACAGACTGGGAGGATTATGATTGAGTACCCCAGCTCTACAGTGAGAACAGTGGCCTAGAAAAAAACAGCTAGGTAGTTACCTGCACTAGCACTGACAGGTGTATAGTTTCTCCTTCAGGAATAGATCCTTGGGCTTTTCAACTATTCTCCAAAATTCTAAGATCTCAAATAATTTCCACAGTAGTTTATATTAGCTATGACAGGGTGCCTGATTATTAGAATAAACTGTGTTTGGAATACCTATGTCTAAATGGTTCTGGTTCATTAAAAACCAAAGAACCAAATCTAATGTAATACTTTCTTCTTAGCTGAGTATCTACATGTCAGTAAAGACAGGAGCTATCAAATTTACAAGTAATGTTATATTCTAAAACTACATTAATCAAATTACTTTAAAAATATAAAGACAGACATATAGACCAACATAACAGCATGGAGAGCCCAGAAATAAACCCTCACATATATAACCAAATGATTTCTGACAAGAGTGCCAAGACCACTCAATGGAGAAAGGACAGTCTCTTCAACATAAGGTGTTGGGACAACTGGATATTCACATGCCAAAGAATGAAGTTTGACCTTTATCTTGCACCATATACAAAAAACAACTCAAATAGATCAAAGAACTACATGTAAGACCTTATTTTTATAAAACTCTTAGAAGGAAACATGGAGAAAAGCTTAATTAACATGGGATATTGCAATGATTTCTTTGATAAGACATCAAAAGTACAAGGAACAAAAGTAAAAACAGTTAAATTGGATTATATCAAATTTTTGAAAGTTTTGTGTATCAATGGATACTATCAACACAGTGAAAAAATAACCAGTGGAATGGGAGAAAATATTTGCAAATCATATAACTGATAAGAAATCCAACACGCACACACACACACACACACACAACAACCTAATTCAAAAGTGGGCAAATGACTTGAATAGACTTTTCTCCAATGTGATATACAAATGGCCACTAATCACATGAAAAGATCTTCAACATCACTAATCATTAGGGAAATAGAAGTCAAAACCACAATGAGATACCACTTCACCACCTTAGAATGGCTATTAAGAAAAAAAAGAAAGTGTGGAAAGCAATATGAAGGTCCCTCAGAAGACTAAAAATATAAATACCATATGACCCAGTAATTCCACTTCTAGGAATTTACCCAAAGAAAACAAAATCCCTGGCTCAAAAAGATATATTCACCCCTATGTTTATCACTGCATTATTTACAATAGCCAAGCTATGGAAGCAACCAAAATGTCCATCAATAGATGAATGGATAAACAAGATGTGGTATGTATACACAATGGAATATTATTTGGGAATAAAAAAGAAAGAAGTGCTGCCATTTGCAACAACATGGATAGACCTAGAAGGTATTATGCTAAATGAAATAAGTCAGGCAGAGAAAAACAAATACCATACAGTTCCACTTATTTGTGGAATATAAAAGCAAAACAAAACAAAATATCAGTAGATTTATAGACACTGAGAACTGACTGGTAATTACCATGGGAGAGGCTTGGGATGGGTGGGTGGTAAGGGTGAGAGGGGTAAAGGGGCACAAAAATTCTCATTCATAATATAAGTGGTCACAGCGATAGTAGGGCAGTATGGAGAATATAGTCAATGACTCTGTAATATCTTCCTATGTTGACAGACAGTTGCCCTAGTTGGGGTGAGGATTTAATAATGCGGGTAACTATTGAACCACTGTGTTGCACACTTGAAACTAATATAAGATTGTGCATCAACTATACTTCAATATTTTAAAAAGTAAGTGACAGCAAGGATGTGAAAAACTGGAAGCCATGGGAATGTCAAATAGTGGAGCCACTATTTGAAAACAGTAAAGTGGTTCCTCAAAAATCTAAAAATGGAATTGCTAGATGACCCAGCAATTCCACTTTTGGTATATACACAAAGAATGGAAAGTCGGAACTCAAACAGATATTTGTACACCCACATTCATAGCCCATTATTCACAATAGCCAAAAGGTGGAAGCAGCCCAAGTGTCCAACAAAGGATTAATAGATAAACAAAATGCAGTATATACACACAGTGGAATAGTCAATCTTAAAAAGGAAGAAAATTCTGACACATGCTATGGAATTGATGAGCTTTAGAACCTTATGTTAAGTAAAATAAGCCAGTCACAAAAACACAAGTGCTGTGTGATTTCACTTACGTGAGGTATCTAGAGTTAAAATCATAGAAGCAGCCTAGAGTGGTAGTTGCCAGGGGTTGAGAAGAGGGGAAAATTAGGAGCTGTTTAGTGGATATAGATTTTCAGTTTTGCAAGTTGAAAAGGTTCTGGAGATTGATTGCACAACAATGTGAATGTATTTAAACTACTGAATTGTGCACTTAAAAATGGTAAAGTGATAAGTTTTATGTTATGTCTATTTTACCACAATTTAAAAATATACATATGTATAAGCTCATTGACACTGAGAAGTGACTAGTGGTTACCATAGGGAGGGGTTGGGGGGTGCATGGGGAAGGAAAGTGAGGGGGATAAAGTGGCACAAAAATTCTCAATCATAATATAAGTTGGTCATGGGGATACTAATATAGCATGGAGAATATAGTCAATGATTCTGTGACATCTTCCTATGTTGCCAGATAGTAGCTGCACTAGTGGGGGTGAGGATTTAATAATATGGGTAACTGTTCAACCACTGTACTTTACTTTGAAACCAATATAATAAAACTGTATATCAATGATACTTCAATAAAAAATAATTTTAATGTATATAGCATATAGTTTTACATTATATGACCTTGATGACTAAAAGGAGTTTCTCTGAAAGATCTCTTAAAAACCATCTGCAATCTCTTTAAAATGGCTCCTAAGTTAAATTTCAGAAGTAGCAAGATTTCCCTTTCCATATTCTTAATCATCTAGAACTATAATCCTAGTTAAATAACCACAAATTTCCTTTTTCTAAAAATCATGGAGCTTAAAATACAGTTCTTAAAAACTCCAGATTTTAATTTGCTCTGCTAAAAATCTACTTCAATTTTCTACCTCCAATCTGTTTTTTCAAAGAGCAGTATTCCTTTATTCTCTCATAATTATTCTAACATAAACTACACACAAATATTTTTTAAGTTACATGAAATTTTATTGTAACTTTTGTTAACATTTTAATTAAAACAATTTTATTTAAAGAATATTTCTGCTCTGTAGCTCAACTACTTACATAAAATGATAGTTTGAAATTGCAATGTTACAAAAAAGTATTATTTAATTTTTCTTTAAATATTTCTTAAGTATACAATAATTTCAAACCATAATCCCCACATTGTAACAGCTATCTTCACTTTTCATGCTCCATTTTAACTTTCGCTTATATGCAAGTAATTTTTACCTATTTCATTCAAAAAACATTCATAAGAAAGTGGAGCAATGTTCTCATATGGCTATTTTGTTTAAATGCAAGGAAGTTAATTTGTACTGATATGAAGAAATGTAAGTCTGAAATAATGTAAAAACTTTTATATGAAAAATTTTTAAATCCTTATCTAGTGAATTACCTCAGTAAAGGAGGAAGAAGTTTAATATTAATGGCGCAATTTCACACATAAATCATCAGTTACATCTTTTCCATGAATCTCTATGAAAAGTCCTAGAAAAATGTATGTTTATGAGGTTTATTTATATTTAATTTGAAGAATTACACAACCAGTTAAGCATCTTACATAAAATGACTTATCCACTGATTTCTTTTTCCTGAATTACAGCCATATTTCTGTCAGTTTAAGTGATGATCTATATATAGAAGGGATTAATCTGACACAACCCAGTGATGCTTAATCCTTCAGTGTATCATAATCTATTTATTCTGCATGCTAAGAGGATTTCACATGTTAAAATAATATAGGAAGTGATATTAGAATTATATGTAGAAGAGTGATTTTCCTAAAATATTAGGTTTTAATGTCTAATAACATGAGTAGATTTCTTTATTTAAAAATGTCAAATACTTAGTTTTTAAGAAGTAGAATTGAAACCTTCATTTATGACATTTTATGTAAAATTTAAAAATAAATCTTAGAGATTCATTTAAAGGGATTCTATCTAGAAGTTAGCATATTCTTTGTGATCACTTAATGAAGTTCCCACTATCAAGAGGAAAGAAGTGCTCACATAATTCACAAGTAGAGTGAAAGACACTGTCAGACTAAAAACAAGAATCTTGTCTTATTTATTCTGTAATTATTCATATTATATATAAAAAATAAAATTATTCATGACATATGCAAGAGATGCCAATGATTTCTTCTTTGAAAACATGCCCTGCGCATAACCCTGGAAGGGACAGGTTCCTTGTGCCATCTGACCCTGTCATTTTATTCCCAACTCTACCTCCAGAACACAATTGATTGAAGGTGTTTATTAGTATCACCTGGGGATTTGGAATTAGAACATGGACACTTAATGGTGGAAAGAAGAGCCAGAAGTCATGTAGACTCTAGGTCATAGACTATCATTTTGAGATGGTCATGGTAAAGCCATATGCAAGTGCATGTGTGACAAGAAAGTCAGTTTATAATGAATGAGAAAAGAGAAGCAAACGTGCAGAGAAATGTCAACAAGCCAGCTGGTTCCAGAGAGCTGTTTTCTAGAGGCTGCCAGCAATTAGATGAAATAAAATGCCCTTTTAAGATATCAACTCTTCCCACCCTTTCACTTGAACCTGGCTTTCTGCTTTTACAACCAAACATTCCTTGGTTATAACAGTGATTTTCAAAACCTTTCATACACAGAATTTTACAAAATAATTAAGGACTTCTAAAAAATGATAGAATGAAGAAACAAACTCTTTCAAATTTCCTTTAAAATATGAGAACTGCTGCTTTTTCAAATGTGAGAAACATGAAAGAGATGGCACCATTAAATATTGTCCTCTATCTCTCAGCAACCTGCAGTAAAGACCTCAAACTGTAAAATTTCCTTAGCCCAGAAGACACTTTCTATTCTTAATCTTACAAGATGTTAATGTCAAGATTTGAGTATCTACCTACCCCCTCCATGTGATTTTATTTTTTAAACCTATTAACCTAATTTAATTCTTTGGATCACTTAAATATATTTTATTATTTTATTATTTAATCTTTTACTTTCTGGTTTTAATTGATATGCTTTCTATTGATTATTCTTGGCTTATTGTCTTAATATGTTTGCTACCTTTTCACTTTGAACTCTTATTTTTATCCTCTTAAATATTTAATAGTCCTTAAATTCTTATTCAAGTGTTTCTTTATACTTGATCCAAAGTAGATAACTTTTAACCTTGTTTTTATTTTTCTCTGAATTTAAACTATGTATTCATTATAGTTAATACAAGAAAGTTATAAAGAATAAAATTTAAAACTTTTTTCTTTCACTCTCTTTTTCTGTGAATATATCTTTCTTGTAAAACTGGGATCACATAGCATACGTAATTTAGTATCCTGCTTTTTTCAGTGAGTAATTAAAACATTCACCTGTTTATCAACCTGTGGATAAGTTTCCAGTTTAGGGTTAGTTAATAACATTCACTAACATCTCTATGTTATTTTTATATACATATTTCTGACTATTTCCTTAGAACAAATTCCTAGAGTTGGAATGCTCTGTGAAAGGAAATAAACATTTTTAAGAATTGTGAAATATTACATCATTTTCCACAAAGTCTAACACAAGTTCTCAGGAAACATGTTTTAATATGATCTTTTTAAACTGAATTCCCAATAAATTGTTTTTGTCTTTGTGAATTTGACAGGTTGTTTAATTGCATTTTATCTTGAACAATTTAAAAAATATGTATGGCCATTTTATTTTTTAAATGGCTTCATCTATTTTGCACCCTCTAAAATGGAGATATCTTTATTAATTCTTATGATTATAAAATATTACAGATTCTAAAGACAGGGTAAAATTGTATCACATTCTCTTTGTCAAAACCTAACATAAGCAATTGAAAAATACTTTAAAGGGCCAAGATACCAAACAAGAAAGTACAACCAACCACATGAAGGTATCCAAAATAAGCCACTGGGCATAAAAAATATTCTGAGCTGAAGGCATCTGAGTTCCTAACATCCTTATCTGCCAGAGCCTCCCAAAAGAATTCAGTTGTTGTAAGTCCCCTGCCAGGGAGCAACTCTAATGCTCTTTCCTAAGAGAGAAGTCAGCACCACACCCAAACAGACTTTATCATCAAACTATCTGCCATCTTTCTCCTAAGGGCCCATTTATCTTTTCAAAAGTCATTGTTTTTTCATAAGAGCTCTTTCTTTCCTCTTGTAAGACGTCATTTCTTCTCCCAGAAGTGGCCCTCTGCCCCTCCTCATCTGCTATCAAAATAGTATATAAGTCCCAAATTCCAAACTCTTATAGTACTAAATTTATAGCATTAAAACAGAGGGAAATCTATAGCACCAAATGCTTGTATTTGTAAAGAAGAAAGATCTCAATTCAATATTATCTAAACTTCTATTTTTTGGTTTTCTGCATAGGAAACTCCTGTCTTTCAATTGGCTGTTAATGATTTTTTTAAATTTATTTGCTATTTCCTTTATTATGCCCATTCTTAAGGTATGAATCCCTATCCTGACTTTGGTTTAATTTGCTGGCACCCCAAATAACGAACCTGAAAGGGATGAAGGAAAGTTTTTCCTCCCTGACACTATGCCACAAATCTTCAAAAAAAAAATGGTAACTAAAGAAATGTGTGGGGTGGTTTTAACTCTAGCCCACAGAAGAAACTCTGAGGAAAAAAATGTGTCAGAACAATCATGAGATTTCTCACAAGTAGTGGCCCAGTTTGGAAAAAAGCAGATTGAGGAAGTGAGTAGTGGCTCAGGAAAAAGGAACTTCAACGGTCTTAAGAGATGACAGACTCTAAAATGCATGTATCCCAGTGAGGAAAGGAGGAATAAACCACTTAAAATACAAGCAAAGCTCAGAGAAGACAAACTGGTCACAGATTAGAAGTCAAGGAGAATTCACCTATATTGAATTATAGCAAATAGAAAGTCAGGATAGGGATTCAAACCTTAAGAACGGGCATAATGACGGAAATAGCAAATAAATTTAAAAATCAGAAACAGCCAATTGAAAGACAGGAATTTCCTAGGCAGAAAACCAAAAAATAGAAGTTTAGATAATATTGAATTGAGATCTTTCTTCTTTACAAGTATAAGCATTTGGTGCTATTGATTTCCCTCTGTTTTAATGCTATAAATTTAGTGTTATAAATTCCCTTCTTTTTCTGTATTACACAAATTTTATTTCTTGTATGATCTTTTTTCATTCCTTTCAAATTATGTCATAATCTCTTTTGAGACTTCTTTGATTTACAGGTTATTTAGAACTATGTTGTTTCATTTTCAAGTAATGCTGCATTTTTCCAGGCACCTTCTTAACATGGTTAATATAATTTCTTTATTGTTAGAGAATAGATTTTGTATGAACAGACTTTCTATGAATTTTAAATTTTTCTTAAGTTGGTTTTATGACCTAGAAAATAGTTTATCTTGGTCAGGGGAGGGCAAACTATGGCCTGTACACCAAATCCAAGCCCCTGACAGCTTTTGTATATGGTGCATAAAACAGGAATTATTTTTTACATGTTTACTGTCTGAAAATATCAAAAGAACATTAAATGGTATATGAAAATTACATAAAATTCAAATTTCAATGTCCATAAATAAAGTATTACTGGAACGTAACCAAACTTTTTATCAATTGTCTAAGGCTGCTTTTGCACTACAAAGGCAGACTGGAATAGTTGTGACGGAGGTCATATAACTCACAATGTTTAAAATACTTACTACCTTGCCCTTCATACAAATTACTTGCTGCTCCCTGATCTTGGTGTATGTTTAATGAGCACTTGAAAAGAATATGTATTTTGCTCTACTGGATGCTGTATTCTCTAAACTCAATTAAATCCATTTGGTGATGGTGTTACTCAGTTATTCTATATCTTTGTTGGTTTTCTAATTGTTTTGTCACTTACTGAAACGAATGTTGAAATTTTTACCTTGAAGTGGTTTTACTCATCTCTCCTCTTAGTTTCACAAATTTTTGCATCATATATTTTTCAAAGCTTTGTTGTTAGGTACACAGATATTCAGAATTGGTAAGTCTTGGTTCTTTATCATTATGTATTATATCTAGTAATTTTCCTTGCTCTGAACTCTACTTTGATAGTAATATAGCCACTCCAAATATATGTTATTAGTATTTGCACAGTTTATCTTTTTTCCATCCTTTTTTAAAAACTGCTTATATCATTACACTTAAAGTGGGTTTCTTGTAGACACAGTAGCTTTTCTTAATTATTATTGGATCTGACAATCACTGTCTTTTGTTATATTTAGACCATTTATATTAATATAACTATTGCTATGTTTGGATTTAAGACTACCATTTTATTGTTTTCTGTTTCTGTTTATCCTTTTGTTTTCATTCCTGTGTTTCCCTTTTCTTGCCTTCCTCTGGATTATTTGAATATTTTTAGTACTGTATTTTAACTGATTTATTGTACCTTTAATTATATCTCTTTGTATAGTTTTTAGTAGTTGCTGTAGGAATTACAATAAAATTACTTTTCACAGTCTTCTTAGAATGACTATTTTAATAATTCAAGTGGAATATAGAAAATTACCATCATAGAGATCCCTTCCCCCTTTATGTTGCAATTATATTAACAAACATTGAAAACCCAATTTGATAGCTTTATTTCAGCTGTCAAAGATATACTAGAAAACATGAAAAAATAAGAGTTGTCTATTACATTACCCAACAATTTACCATTCCACTAGTTCACATAAATGAACAGATGATGCATTTCAGCAGGACCAATCTATTTGGTCCTCTGCTCTACCCAATAACACTTCTTCACTTCTCTAGTCTACTCTCCCATTCTTCACTGATTTCCTCAAATCTCCCATCCTGCTGTTTCTTCCCTTAGTCTGAGCAAATAAACTTGCCTCCTAAATTCAATGATAAGGACATCAACCAAGAACTTCTCAAATTCTTGCTATCATACTTAAACTGATTTGTACCACATCTATCCATTTCCTAGGGTTATATTAAAGACTTGACTGGCCAAATAGTTGCCTGAGTGCCAGTCTACAAGAAACACTACAACACCACTGAATAAAGTGATAATAAAGGACTTTTTAAAGCAACAGCTTCATAACCAGGCAAATGTGTAGTACTGGTCTCTAGACGACCAAAGTTGACATCATTTGGGACAAAATTTTTAAAAATGTCTTGCCAGCACCAACCTATTTCCGTCAAATATGTTTGTAGATTCTATCTATTTCTTACATTGTGCAGTACTACTGAAGGTTACACTACTATCCTGATCTAGATGGCTAACAGGTACTTGAAATTTGCAGTTACAATCTGCAGAAAATTTGAAATTTGCTATTGAATGGTGCTATTTACCAGGAACAGGTAATTTATTTTTTAACCTAAACTTGAAACCTTTAATATGCCTCTACAAGGTAGCTGTCTGGTTCAGGAAACAGTATAAAAAAAAACAGAAAAAATATATTTTAAACAAGACTTTCCACTTTAATCATTTATTCAACAATAATATGTCAGGTACTGCTCTGGGAAAAAAGTCCCTGTTTTTAGGGACTTAAATTCTAGGAAAAGCAGAATAATAAATAAAGGAAGATAACATATGGTAATAAATACTATTAACAGAAACAGACGATATGCTAGAGAAGACCGGGGTGGAGAGTCCACTAATAAAGATCAAAAGTAAGGGAAGGCCACACTCAGGTGCAAAAGATTTAAAGAATGAAAAGAACTAGGGATTCTGAAAAGATGACAGAACAGGAGGCCTCTGTGATCACCTCTTCCCACATACATACCCAGTCAGCAACGACATTTAAGACAAATCCACTCTGAAAACAACCTGAAGACTGACATAACAGAAGTTCCACAACTAATGACAAAAAGAAGTCCACATCAACAAGGGTACAAGGGGCAGAGCTACGACTGGGATCCAAACCCTTCCCTGCACAAGCCCACAAGGAGGAAGGAGTGAGGCACAGAGGGTGAGGGAATAGAAGCCCTGCCCCCAACAACCCTGGCCCTGACACCTGCACGGCTGAGATGAGCTCCCATAATGTCTGGCTTTGCAAAATCAGTGGGGCCAGAGGGAGACCTCTAGGAGAACCAGAGGGCTATAAGAAGCCAAGCATCAGCTCGTGAGGTCTGGCATGCTTTGTCAGTTGGGTCTGTGACCCAGCACAAAAGCAGCAGCTTGAAAAGCACCTGGATTATACATGGAGATTTACTGATTAACTGGGACATGTGCTGGAGCAGCAGGGATATGCAGAAGCTTCTCCAGGGAAGAACAGGTTGTCAGGCACCATCTTTCTTGCCCTCCCTCTGCCTGGCTGATGGGACACTTGCAGGAGCCAATTCTAACACTCCTTCTACTGTGGCCAGCACCACTTCCTCTACCCCACCATTCCCTGCAGAGTTTCCCAGTCCAACCTGCCCACATGGCAGGCACCCCTCCAAAGTGATTTCCATATAACCATACCAAGTGACCAGCACCAGCTAGGCCACACCCCTGAGTGTCCCCTACCTGGGGTTTGGGAATAGTTAACCCCACCCACAAACACGCCCACAGTAGATACAATCAGATCTCTCAGGCATCCCTACCAGAAATAATCCCTCCCCACGACCACATTCACAATAGTGCATCCATCCAGTGCTGAGAGCCAGGCTGGGGGCTGGACCCACCCACCAGCTCACCTGCAGGGGCTGTAACCAAGCCTTTCAGCCAGCTGCACCAGAGAGAAGTCTGGCAAACCAGGGTACTCTCCATAGTTGAGCCTGTCATTGCCGACAGCTGAACAGAGAACCAGGCTCACTGACCAGCCCAGTCCAGCAGTCAACCACTCAGCCACAACAGGAAGGTGCATGCACAAATGAAATACCCATAGAGTGTCTATCTCTGGTGACCATAGGGTATTTCACTTCTGGGTACTACAGGACACCTACTACATAGACCACTGCTTTCAAGACCAGGAGGCATGACTAACCTTCCTACAACACAGAAACAAACACAGAAAGCCAGACAAAATAAGGAAGCATGGGAACATGATCCATGTGAAAGAACAAATGAAACATCAGAAAAAATTGCTAAATGAAACAGAGATAAGCAAATGACGTGATAAAGAGTTTAATATGGTCATAAAGAAACTCAGCCAACTGGAGAGAGGAGTGAATGAACTCAGAACTTCAACAAGAGGTAGAAAACATATTTTATAAGAAACACCTGAAAAATGAAAAATACACTACAAAGAATCAACAGTACATTTAATGAGATCTAATACCTATCTTCCTTAAAGTTTTCTAAAAAGTAGAAGAGGAGGGAATACTCCCAAACTCATTCTACAAGGCCAACATCACTCAAATACCAAAACCAGGCAAAGTTACCACAAAAAAATTAAATTACAGACCAATATCCCTGATGAACAGAGATGCAAAAATACTGAACAAAATTTAGCAAACCAAATTCAAAAATACATCAAAGTGATCATCCATCGTGATCAAGAGGGATTCATCCCAGGGATGCAAGGATGGTAAAATATTAAAAAATCCATCAACATCATCCATGACATCAACAAAAAGGAAGACAAAAACCATATGATCATCTCCACAGATGCTGAAAAAGCATTCAACAAAATTCAACATCCGTTCATGACAAAAACTCTCAACAAAATGGGTATAGAGGGCAAGTGTCTCAACATAATAAAGGCCATATATGACAAACCCACAGCCAACATTATACTTAACAGCAAGAAGCTGAAAGCTTTTCCTTTAAGATCGGGAGCAAGACAAGGATGCCCACACTCCCCACTTTTGTTCAACATAGTTCTAGAGGTCCTAGCCACAGCAATCACACAACACAATGAAACAAAAGGCATCCAGACTGGCAAGGAAGAAGTTAAAGTGTCCCACTTTGCAGATGACATGATATTGCACATAAAAAACCCTAAAGAATCCACTCTAAAACTACTAGATCTAATATCTGAATTCAGCATAGTTGAGGGATACAAAATTAATACACAGAAATCAGTTACATTCCTATACACTAATGATGAACTAGCAGAAAGAGAAATCAGGAAAACAATTCCATTCACAGTTGCATCAAAAAGAATAAAATACCTAGGAATAAATCTAATCAAGGAAGTGAAAGACGTACACTCTGAAAACTACAGGACACTCATGAGAGAAATTAAAGAAGATACCAATAAATGGAAATACATCCTGTGCTCATGGGTAGGAAGAATAAATATTTTCAAAATGACCATCCTGCCTAAAGCAATCTACAGAACCAATGCAATCCCTATCAAAATACCAACAGCATTCTTCAATGAACTAGAGAAAATAGTTCTAAAATTCATATGGAACCACAAAAGACCCCAAATAGCCAAAGCAATCCCGAGAAGGAAGAATAAAGTGGGGAGAAGGGGGTGATTATTCTCCTCAACTTCAAGCTCTACTACAAAGCCACAGTAATCAAGACAAATTGGTACTGGCATAAGAACAGACCCATCGACCAATGGAACCAACTAGAGAGCCCAGATATAAACCCAAGCATATATGGTCAATTAATATATGATAAAAGAGCCATGGATATATGATGGGGAAATGACAGCCTCTTCAACAGCTGATGTTGGCAAAACTGGACAGCTACATGTAAGAAAATAAAACTGGATTATTGCATAACCCCATACACAAAAGTAAATTTGAAATGGATCAAAGACCTTAATGTAAGTCATGAAACCATAAAACTCTTAGGAGAAAACATAGGAAAAAATTTCCTGAATATAATTATGAGCAACTTTTTCTTGAGTCCATCTCCTTGGGCAAAGGAAACAAAATAAAAAATGAACAAATAGGACTACATGAAGCTAAAAAGCTTCTGTACAGCAAAGGACACTATCAGCAGAACAAACAGGCATCCTACAGTATGGGAGAATATATTTGTAAATGACATATCTGACAAGGGGTTAACATCCAAAATATATAAAGAACTCACATGCCTCAACACCCAAAAAGCATATAAGCATATAGCCCGAATAAAAAATGGGCATAGGATATGAACAGACAATTTTCCAAAGAAGAAATTCAGATGCCCAACAGGCACATGAAAAGATGCTCCACATCACTAATTATCTGGGAAATGCAAATTAAACCACAATGAGATATCACCTCACACCAGTTAGGATGGCCAGCATCAAAAAAACTAAGAACAACAAATGCTGGCAAGGATGCGGAGAAAGAAGAACCCTCCTACATTGCTGGTGGGAATGTAAGCTAGTTCAACCATTGTGGAAAGCAATACGGAGGTTCCCCAAAAAACTAAAAATAGAAATACCATTTGACCCAGGAATCCTACTTCTTGGAATTTACCCTAAGAATACAACTTCTCAGGTTCAAAAAGACATATACACCCCTATGTTGATCGCAGCACTGTTTACAATAGTCAAGAAATGGAAGCAACCTGTGTCCATTAGTAGATGAATGGATAAAGAAGATGTGGTACATATACACAAAGGAATATTATTCAGCCATAAGAAGAAAACAAATCCTACCATTTGCAACAACATGGATGTAGCTAAAGGGTATTATGCTCAGTGAAATAAGCCAGGCAGAGAAAGACAAGTACCAAATGATTTCACTCATCTGTGGAACATACGAACAAAGCAAAAACCGAAGGAACAAAACACCAGCAGACTCACAGAACCCAAGAATGGACTAACAGTTGCCAAAGGGCAAGGGACTGTGAGTATGGAGGGTGAGAAAGGAGGGAAAAGGGAAATAAGGGGCATTACGATTAGTACACAAAATGTAGGGGATACACAGGGAAGGCAGTATATCATAGTAAAACAAGTAGTGACTCTATAGCATCTTTCTATACTGGTGGACAGTGACTGTAATGGGATATGTGATGGGGACTTGATAATGGGGGGAATCTAGAAACCATGAGGTTGCTCATGTAATTGTATATTAATGATACCAAAATTAAAGTAAATTAAAAAAAGATATCAGAATACTCAGAAGGTATTGGAAGTGGAGAAAAAACTAGCCTCAGATTAAAATCTAATCTAGTCTCAACAAAGTTTGAAATGAATGATAAAAGTAAGTAACTGTTTCCAACTGCACTGCATTGCCAAACAAAATTAAAAAATATTTAGAGAAAAATATCTGCCCTACAATAAGATAGCATCCCACAAAAAATTAGCAGGTCTACAAAGAAGCAGGGAAATAAATAGGAAAACCAATCAATAGAAGCAAATAAAAAAGGACACAGGTTATATATTTATAGATAAGAACATTAAAACAATTATTATAACCATACACTGTATGTTCAAGAAGGCAGAGAAAATGTACACATGTTAAGTAGAGATGCAGAAATACTGAAGACCTAAAAAGAACTTCTAGACTAAAAAATTACAATATCTGAGATGAAAAGTACACTTGGTAAGTAACAATAAATCAGACACATTAGGAAAAATAATTAGTGACCTTAATAGCATAACAATACTACCCAAAATGAGACATGGGGAGAGAAAAAAACAACAATAAAAGAATCAACAGTAGACTAAAGGATGCAAAAGAACAAATCAGTGATCTGAAAACAGGGTAAAGTAAAGCAACCAAGATAAACAGCAAAAAAAAATTTTTTTTAATAAGAGGTTAAGAGACCTCTTGGACAACCTCAAGTGAAACCACACTCCCCATAATAGGGGTCCCAGAAGTAGGGGAGAGAGAAAGGGGCAGAAAACTTACCTGAAGAAACAATAACTGAAAACTTCCCTAACCTGGGGAAGGAAATTGACATCCAGGTCCAGAAAGCAAAGAGAGCCCCTAAATAAGATGAATCTATAGAGGTCTACACTAAGACACATAAAATTAAAATGTTAAAGATAAAAGAGAGAGAATCTTAAAGGAGCAAAAGAAAAGCAACAACTTATGTACACGGAAGACCCCATAAGGATATCAGCTGATTTTTCAGAAAAAAACTCTATGGGCCAGAATGGAGTGACATTATATACTAAAAGTGCTGAAAGGAAAAAAACCTACAACTGAAAATAATCTACCCAGCAAGGTTATTCAGAATTGAAGGAGAGATAAAGAAGAGCTTCTCAGATAAATACAAGTTAATGGAGTTCACCACCACTAAACCTGCCTTACAAGAAATGCTAAAGGGACTTCTTTAATGCCATAACTAGAAGAAGAAAATTATGAAAAGAAGAAAATTTCACTGGTAAAGGAAACATATAGCAAAGGTAGTAGATGACTTAAAAGTTAGTATGATGAAAAGATGGTGGCATGAGAGAAGAGACAGAGGCTTCCTCCTAAAACTGGATACAATTAGAAAACTTAATTGGTGCAATGAATCCTGAGAGAGCAACAGAAAAGAGGAGGGCGTCAGACTGCACGCACCTGGAGAAAAGAGCAGACCTCACCGTACAGGGTAATGTATAGGTGCTGTGGCTCCCAGGATCTGAGCCCTTCCCCCACCCCAGCTCACCCGTGGGAGGAAGAGAAATGGAGCAGGGAGGGAGTGGAAGGCTTGGGACTGCTGAATACCTAGCTCTGGAGATCTGAGAGCACAAACCGACATTTCATGGTGCTTTCATGAGACTAGCATGACTACCGGGTTGGAAAGTTAATACAGGCAGAGTTCCTGGGGAGACTGCAATTCCAGCCGCTTGTGGAAAGCAGGGATCCATATCCAGTGGCTCTGGGACAAAAACTTATACCTGTGTGACCGGCCCAGTGGCTCAAACAGTGGAGACAGGCACAGCAGCCGGGAGGCAGGGAACAGCTCTTACAAACCCCCAGGCACCAGTACCACTCCCCTGTGACCCCCGACATTGCTTCAGGGGCTAAGCAGCTCCAGAATAGAGCTTCTGGACACTAGAGGGCACCATACACAAACATGAAACGCCGAAGGAACCTTGTCCAGAGTAAAATTGTTAATACAACTCCCGAGAAAGATTTAAATGATATGGACCTCGAGACTCTTCCTGAAAGGGAGTTCAAAATAAAAATCATCAACATTCTAATGGAGGTATGGAAAGACATCCAAGAACTCAGGAATGAATTCAGGTCGGAGATCCAATCATTGAAGAGCACGATGGAGGGTATTAAAAGCAGGTTGGATACGGTGGATGAGACAATAAATGAAACAGAAACTAGAGAAGAGGAATACAAAGAAGCTGAGGCACAGACAGAAAAAAGCATCTGTAAAAATGAAAGAATATTGAGAGAACTGTGTGACCAATCCAAGCAGAACAATATTCACATTATAGGGATACCAGAAGAAGAAGAAGAGAGAGAAAGGGATAGAAAGTGTGTTTGAGGAGGTAGTTGCTAAAAACTTCCCCAATCTGGGGAAGGAGATAGTCTCTCAGGCCATGGAGATCCATAGATCTCCCAACACAAGGGACCCAAGGAAGACAACACCAAGACACATAGTAATTAAAATGCGAAAGATCAAGGATAAGGACAGACTGTTAAAAGCAGCCAGAGGCAGAAATGAGATCACATACAAAGGAAAGCCCATCAGGCTAACCTCAGACTTCTCAGCAGAAACATTACTGGCCAGAAGGGAGTGGCATGATGTATTTAATGCCATGAAGCAGAAGGGCCTGGAACCAAAATTACTTTATCCAGCAAGATTATCATTTCAATTTGAGGGAGCGATTAAACAATTTGCAGATAAGCAAAAGCTGAGAGAGTTTACCTCCCACAAACCATCTCTGCAGTCTATTTTGGAGGGACTACTATAGATGGAAGTGTTCCTAGGGTTGGATAGCTGTCACCAGAGGTAGTAAAAACATGGTAGGGAGGGTAGAGTAGCTGATTGCGAGGCAAATGCAAAATTAAATCGACTATCCCCAAAGTCAATCAAGGGATAGACAAAAAGTACAGAATCTGATACCTAATATATAAAGAATGAAGGAGGAAGAAAAAGGAGGAGAAATAGAACAGAACCTTTAGATTGTGTTTTTAACAACATACTAAGTGAGTTAAGTTAAACTCTTAGATAGTAAGGAAAGTAACCTGGAACCCTTGGTAACCACAAATCTAAAGCCTGAAATGGCAATAAGTATATACCTATCGATAATCACCCTAAATGTAAATTGACTGAATGCACCAATCAAAAGACACAGAGTCACTGAATGGATAAAAAACAAGACCCATCTATATGCTGCTTACAAGAGTCTCACCTCAAACCCAAAGACATGCACAGACTAAAAGTCAAGGGATGGAAAAAGATATTTCATGCAAACAATAGGGAGAAAAAAAGCAGGTGTTGCAGTACTAGTATCAGACAAAATAGACTTCAAAACAAAAAAAGTAACAAGAGATAAAGAAGGATATTACATAATGATAAAGGGCTCAGTCCAACAAGAGGATATAACCATTATAAATATATATGCACCCAACACAGGAGCACAAGCATATGTGAAATAAATACGAACAGAACTAAAGGAGGAAATAGAATGCAATGCATTCATTTTAGGAGACTTCAACACACCATTCACTCCAAAGGACAGATCCACCACACAAAAAATAAGTAAAGACACAGAGGCACTGAACAACACACTAGAACAGATGGACCTAATAGACATCTATAGAACTCTACAACCAAAAGCAACAGGATACACATTCTTCTCAAGTGCACATGGAACATTCTCCAGAATAGACCACATACTAGACCACAAAAAGAGCCTCAGTAAATTCAAAAAGATTGAAATTCTACCAACCAACTTCTCAGACCACAGAGGTATAAAACTAGGACTAAATTGTACAAAGAAAGCAAAAAGGCCCACAAACATATGGAGGCTTAACAACATGCTCCTAAATAATCAATGGATCAATGACCAAATTAAAATAGAGATCAAGCAATATATGGAAAAAAATGACAACAATATCACAAAGCCCCAGCTTCTGTGTGATGCAGAGGAAGCAGTCTTAAGAGGAAAGTATATAGCAATCCAGGCATATTTAGAGAAGGAAGAACAATCCCAAATGAATAGTCTAATGTCATATTTATCAAAATTGGAAAAAGAAGCACAAATGAGGCCTACAGTCAGCAGAAGGAGGGACATAATAAAGATCAGAGAAGAAATGAACAAAATTGAGAAGAATAAAATAATAGAAAAAAAATCAATGAAAACAAGAGCTGGTTCTTTGAGAAAATAAACAAAATAGATAAGCCTCTAGCCAAACTTTTAAGAGAAAAAGAGAATCAACACACATCAACAGAATCAGAAACGATAAAGGAAAAATCACAACAGACCTGACAGAAATACAAAGAATTATTAGAAAATAGTATGAAAACTTACACGCTAGCAAGCTGGAAAACCTAGAAGAAGTGGACAACTTCTTAGAAAAATACAACCTTACAAGACTGACCAAGGAAGAAACACAAAATCTAAACAAACCAATTACCAGCAAAGAAATTGAAGCACTAATCAAAAAACTACCCAGGAACAAAACACCGAGGTCAGATGGATTTACCTTGGAATTTTATCAGACATGCAGAGAAGACATAATACCCATTCTCCTTAAAGTTTTCCAAAAAAAAAGAAGAGGAGGGAATACTCCCAAACTCATTCTGTGAAGCCAACATCACCCTTATACCAAAACCAGGCAAAGACCCCACCAAAACAGAAAATTACAGACCAATATCCCTGATGAACGTAGATGCAAAAATACTCAACAAAATATTATCAAACTGAATTCAAAAATACGTCAAAAGGATCATACACCATGACCAAGTGGGACTCATCCCAGGAATGCAATGATGGTACAACATTTGAAAATCCATCAACATCATTTACCACATCAACAAAAAGAGGGACAAAAACCACATGATCATCTCCATAGATGCTGAAAGAGAATCCAACAAAATTCAACATCCATTCATGATAAAAACTCTCAACAAAATGGGTATAGAGGGCAAGTACCTCAACATAATGAAGGCCACATATGATAAACCCACAGCTAACATCATACTGAACAGTGAGAGGCTGAAAGCTTTTCCTCTGAAATCAAGAACAAGACAGGGAATTCCCACTCTCCCCACTGTTATTTAACATAGTACTGGAGGTCCTAGGCATGGCAGTTAGGCAAAACAAAGAAATACAAGGAATCCTGATTGGTAAAGAAGAAGTTAAACAGTCACTATTTGCAGATGACATGATAGTGTACATAAAAAAACCCTGAAGACTCCACTCCAAAACTACTAGAACTGATATCAGAATACAGCAAAGTTGCAGTATACAAAATTAACACACAGAAATCTGTGGCTTGCCTATACACTAACAATTAACCAGTAGAAAGAGAAATCAGGAAAACAATTCCATTCACAATTGCATCAAAAAGAATAAAATACCTAGGAATAAACCTAACCAAGGAAGTGAAAGACCTATACCATGAAAACAATGTCCCTCTTAAGAGAAATCAAAGAGGACACTAACAAATGGAAATCCATCAATGCTCTTGGCTAGGAAGAATTAATATCATCAAAATGGCCATCCTGCCCAAAGCAATATACAGATTTGATGCAATCCCTATCAAATTACCAACAACATTCTTCAACGAACTGGAACAAATAGTTCAAAAATTCATATGGAAACACCAAAGACCCAGAATAGCCAAAGCAATCCTGAGAAGGTAGAATAAAGTGGGGGGGGGATCTCGCTCACCAACTTCAAGCTCTACTACAAAGCCATAGTAATCAAGACAATTTGGTACTGGCACAAGAACAGAGCCACAGACCAGTGGAACAGATTAGAGACTCCAGACATTAACCCAAACATATGTAGTCAATTAATATACGATAAAGGAGCCATGGACATACAATGGGGAAACGACAGTCTCTTCAACAGATAGTGCTGGCAAAACTGGACAGCTACATGTAAGAGAATAAAACTGGATCACTGTCTAACCCCATACACAAAAGTAAATTCAAAATGGATCAAAGATCTGACTGTAAGTCATGAAACCATAAAACTCTTGGAAAAAAACATAGGCAAAAATCTCTTGTACATAACCATTAGTGACTTCTTCATGAACATATCTCCCCAGGCAAGGAAAACAAAAGCAAAAATGAGCAAGTAGGATTACATCAAGCTGAAAAGCTTCTGTACAGCAAAGGACACTATCAATAGAATAAAAAGGTACCCTACAGTATGGGAGAATATATTCATAAATGACAGATCTGACAAAGGCTTGACATCCAAAATATATAAAGAGCTCATGCACCTCAACAAATAAAAAGCAAATAATCCAATTAAAAATGGGCAGAGGAGCTAAACAGACAGTTCTCCAAAGAAGAAATTCAGATGGCCAACAGACACATGAAAAGATGCTCCACATTGCTAGTTATCAGAGAAATGCAAATTAAAACCACAATGAGATATCACCTCACACCAGTAAGGATGGCTAGCATCCAAAAGACAAACAACAACAAATGTTGGCGAGGTTGTAGAGAAAGGGCAACCCTCCTACACTGATGGTGGGAATGTAAATTAGTTCAACCATTGTGGAAAGCAGTATGGAGGTTCCTCAAAAAGCTCAAAATAGAAATACCATTTGACCCAGGAATTCCACTTTTAGGAATTTACCCTAAGAATGCAGCAGCCCAGTTTGAAAAAGAGAGATGCACCCCTATGTTTATCACTGCACTATTTACAATAGCCAAGAAATGGAAGCAACCTAAGTGTCCATCAGTAGATGAATGGATAAAGAATATATGGTACATATACACAATGGAATATTATTCAGCCTTAAGAAGAAAACAAATCCTACCATTTGCAACAACATGGATGGAGCTAGAGGGTATTATCCTCAGTGAAATAAGCCAGGGGGAGAAAGACAAATACCGAATGATTTCACTCATATGTGGAGTATAAGAACAAAGAAAAAACTGAGGGAAAAAACAACAGCAGAATCACTGAACCCAAGAATGGACTAACTGTTACCAAAGGGAAAGGGCCTGGGAAGGATGGGTGGGAAGGGAGGAATAAGCCCGGTGTGGGGAGGTGGGTAAAGAAAGGAGACATTACGATTATCATGTATAATGTGGGGGGGTGTCATGGGGAGGGCTGTGCAACACAAAGACAAGTAGTGATTCTACAACATCTTACTATGCTGATGGACAGTGACTGTATTGGGGTTTGAGGGGGTGACTTGGTGAAGTGGAGACCCTAGTAAACATAATGTTCTTCATGTAATTGTAGTTTAATGATAACAAAAAAAATTAGGCAGAGGATACGAACAGATACTTCTCCAAAGAAGAAATTCAGATGGCCAACAGGCACATGAAAAGATGCTCCACACTGCTAATTCTCAGGGAAATACTCATTAAAACCACAATGAGATATCACCTCACATCATTTAGGATGGCCAAAATCCAAAAGACAAGGAATGACAAATGCTGGCGATGATGCAGAGAAAGAGGAACCCTCCTACACTGCTGGTGGGAACGTAAATTAGTTCAACCATTGGGGAAAGTGATATGGAGCTTCCTCAAAAAAACTAAACATACAAATACCACTTTACCTGGGAATTCCACTCCTAGGAGTTTGCCCAAAGGAAACATGATCCCTGATTCAAAAAGACATATGCACACCTATGTGTATCACAGCACTATTTACAATAGCCAAGATATAGAAGCAACCTAAGTGTCCATCAGTAGATGAATAGATAAAGAAGAGGTGGTACATATACACAATGGAATGTTATTCAGCCATAAGAAGAAAACAAAACCTATCATTTGCAGCAACATGGATGGAACTACAGGGTATTTTGCTCAGTGAAATAAGCCTGGCAGAGAAAGACAAGTACCAAATGATTTCCCTCATTTGTGGAGTATAACAACAAAGCAAAATTGAAGGTACAAAACAGCAGCAGGCAGAGCCAAGATGGTGGCATGAGTAGAGCAGTGGAAATCTCCTCCCAAAAACACATAGAGCTATGAAAATATAACAAAGAAAAATCTTCCTAAAATAGAGACCACAGGACACAGGACAACATCCAGTCCACATCCACACATGAAAGAACCCAGCGCCTTGCAAAGGGGGTAAGATATAAGCCCCAGCCCGGCGGGAGCCGAGCACCCCTCCCCCTGGCTCCCGGCGGGTGGAAAGAAACCGGAGCAGTTTTTTTTTTTTTTTTTTTTGGCAAGTGCTTTTTGGAAGCCTTAAAGGGACACTGACCCCGTTGCTAGGGAGGCAGGGTGGCGGGACCGGTGAGCAGGTGCCTGGGACCAGCACTTGAGGACGGAGGAAATCGCACGTTTTTCCCCTTTTTTTTTCTCTTTTTGGCGAGTGCTTTGTGGAAGCCTCAAAGGGACAGGGACCCCGGTGCTAGGGAGGCAGGGCGGCGGGACTGGTGAGCAGGTGCCTGGGACCGGCGCCTGAGGACAAAGAATATCCCGCATTTTTCCCTGCGGGACCGGTGGGCGGGTGCCTCAGACCTGCACTTGAGGACGGAGGAAATCACGTGTTTTTCCCCTTTTTTTTCCTATTTTTGGCAAGTGCTTTTTGGAAGCCTTAAAGGGACAGGGACCCCGGTGCTAGGGAGGCAGGGCGGTGGGACTGGTGAGAGGGTGCCTGGGACTGGCGCCTGAGGACAAAGAATATCCCGCGATTTTCCCTGCGGGACCGGTGGGTGGGTGCCTGACACCGGCACCTGAGGACGGAGGAAATCGCGCGTTTTTCCCCTTTTTTTTTTCTCTTTTTGGTGAGTGCTTTTTGGAAGCCTTAAAGGAACAGGGACCCTGGTGCTAGGGAGGCAGGGCAGCAGGACCAGTGAGCAGGTGCCTGGGACTGGCGCTGGAGGACAAAAAAAAAAATCAAGTGTTTTTTCCTTTTTTTTTTTTTTTTTTTCTGTTCCCTCTCTCACTGTTCCTGTTGTTGTTTTGGATTGGAGAGTGCTTTTTGGAAGTCTTAAAGGGGCAGGACAGGTCACTTAGACCAGAGGCAGGGAATCTGGGGATCTCTGGGCACTCTAACCCACTGGGCAGCAGGGAACACAGAGGCCCCATACGGAGATAAGTAGCCTCCCAGCCGCTCCCCCTCCAACGGGGCTCCACCATTTTGGAGGAGCAGCCCCAGCCAGGCCACGCCCACTGCAACAGCAGAGATAAACCCCATAGCAACCGGGCAGGAAGCAGAAGCCCTGTCTGCACACAGCTGCCCAGCACAAGCCACTAGAGGTCGCTATTCTCCCAGGTGAGGAAGGCCACAAACCAACAAGAAGGGAAGCTCTTCCAGCGGTCACTTGTACCAGCTCTGCACACTATCTCTATCACCATGAAAAGACAAAACTACAGGCAGACAAAGATCACAGAGACAACACCTGAGAAGGAGACAGACCTAACCAGTCCTCCTGAAAAAGAATTCAAAATAAAAATCATGAACATGCTGACAGAGATGCAGAGAAAAATGCAAGAGCAATGGGATGAGATGCAGAGAAAAATGCAAGAGCAGTGGGATGAAGTCCGGAGGGAGATCACAGATGTCAAAAAGGAGATCACAGAAGTGAAACAATCCCTGGAAGGATTTATAAGCAGAATGGGTAAGATGCAAGAGGCCATTGAAGGAATAGAAGCCAGAGAACAGGAATGGATAGAAGCTAACATAGAGAGAGATAAAAGGATCTCCAGGAATGAAACAACACTAAGAGAACTATGTGACCAAGCCAAAAGGAATAATATTCGTATTATAGGGATACCAGAAGAAGAAGAAAGAGGAAAAGGGATAGAAAGTCTCTTTGAAGAAATAATTGCTGAAAACTTCCCCAAACTGGGGGAGGAAATAACCGAACAGACCATGGAATTACACAGAACCCCCAACAGAAAGGATCCAAGGAGAACAACACCGAGACACATAGTAATTAAAATGGCAAGGATCAAGGACAAGGAAAGAGTTTTAAAGGCAGCTAGAGAGAAAAAGGTCACCTATAAAGGAAAACCCACCAGGCTAACATCAGACTTCTTGACAGAAACCCTACAGGCCAGAAGAGAATGGCATGATATACTTAATGCAATGAAACAGAAGGGCCTTGAGCCAAGGATACTGTATCCAGCACGACTATCATTTAAATATGATGGTGGGATTAAACAATTACCAGACAAGCAAAAGCTGAGGGAATTTGCTTCCCACAAACCACCTCTACAGGGCATCCTACAGGGACTGCTCTAAATGGGAGCACCCCTAAAAAGAGCACAGAACAAAACACACAACATATGAAGAATGGAGGAGGAGGAAGAAGAAGGGAGAGAAGAAAAGAATCTCCAGACAGTTTATATAACAGCTCAATAAGCGAGCTAAGTTAGGCAGTAAGATACTAAAGAAGCTAACCTTGAACCTTTGGTAACCACGAATCTAAAGCCTGCAATGGCAATAAGTACATATCTCTCAATAGTCACCCTAAATATAAATGGACTTAATGCACCAATCAAAAGACACAGAGTAATAGAATGGATAAAAAAGCAAGACCCATCTATATGCTGCTTAGAAGAAACTCACCTTAAACCCAAAGATAAGCATAGACTAAAAGTCAAGGGATGGAAAAACATATTTCAGGCAAACAACAGTGAGAAGAAAGCAGGGGTTGCAGTACTAATATCAGACAAAATAGACTTCAAAACAAAGAAAGTAAAAAGAGATAAAGAAGGACACTACATAATGATAAAGGGCTCAGTCCAACAAGAGGATATAAGCATTCTAAATATATATGCACCCAATACAGGAGCACCAGCATATGTGAAGCAAATACTAACAGAACTAAAGAGGGAAATAGACTGCAATGCATTCATTTTAGGAGACTTCAACACACCACTCACCCCGAAGGATACATCCACCGGGCAGAAAATAAGTAAGGACACAGAGGCACTGAACAACACCCTAGAACAGATGGACCTAATAGACATCTATAGAACTCTACATCCAAAAGCAACAGGATATACATTCTTCTCAAGTGCACATGGAACATTCTCCAGAATAGACCACATACTAGCTCACAAAAAGAGCCTCAGTAAACTCCAAAATATTGAAATTCTACCAACCAATTTTTCAGACCACAAAGGTATAAAAGTAGAAATAAATTCTGCAAAGAAAACAAAAAGGCTCACAAACACATGGAGGCTTAACAACATGTTACTAAATAATCAATGGATCAATGAACAAATCAAAATAGAGATCAAGGAATATATAGAAACAAATGACAACAACAACACTAAGCCCCAACTTCTGTGGGACGCAGCGAAAGCAGTCTTAAGAGGAAAGTATATAGCAATCCAGGCACACTTGAAGAAGGAAGAACAATCCCAAATGAATAGTCTAACATCACAATTATCAAAACTGGAAAAAGAAGAACAAATGAGGCCTAAAGTCAGCAGAAGGAGGGACATAATAAAGATCAGAGAAGAAATACACAAAATTGAGAAGAATAAAACAATAGCAAAAATCAAGGAAACCAAGAGCTGGTTCTTTGAGAAAATAAACAAAATAGATAAGCCTCTAGCCCAACTTATTAAGAGAAAAAGAGAATCAACACAAATCAACATAATCAGAAATGAGAATGGAAAAATCATGACAGACTCCACAGAAATAAAAAGAATTATTAAAGACTACTATGAAAACCTATATGCCAACAAGCTGGAAAACGTAGAAGAAATGGACAACTTCCTAGAAAAATACAACCTCCCAAGACTGACCAAGGAAGAAACACAAAAGTTAAACAAACCAATTACAAGCAAAGAAATTGAAATGGTAATCAAAAAACTACCCAAGAACAAAACCCCGGGGCCGGACGGATTTACCTCGGAATTTTATCAGACACACAGAGAAGACATAATACCCACTCTCCTTAAAGTGTTCCAAAAAATAGAAGAAGAGGGAATACTGCCAAACTCATTCTATGAAGCCAACATCACCCTAATACCAAAACCAGGCAAAGACCCCACAAAAAAAGAAAATTACAGACCAATATCCCTGATGAATGTAGATGCAAAAATACTCAATAAAATATTAGCAAACAGAATTCAACAGTATATCAAAAGGATCATACACCATGACCAATTGGGATTCATCCCAGGGATGCAAGGATGGTACAACATTCGAAAATCCATCAACATCATCCACCACATCAACAAAAAGAAAGACAAAAACCACATGATCATCTCCATAGATGCTGAGAAAGCATTTGACAAAATTCAACATCCATTCATGATAAAAACTCTCAGCAAAATGGGAATAGAGGGCAAGTACCTCAACATAATAAAGGCCATGTATGATAAACCCACAGCCAGCATTATACTGAACAGAGAGAAGCTGAAAGCATTTCCTCTGAGATCGGGAACCAGACAGGGATGTCCACTCTCCCCACTGTTATTTAACATAGTACTGGAGGTCCTAGCCATGGCAACCAGACAAAATAAAGAAATACAAGGAATCCAGATTGGTAAAGAAGAAGTTAAACTATCACTATTTGCAGATGATATGATACTGTACATAAAAAACCCTAAAGACTCCACTCCAAAACTACTAGAACTGAAATCGGAATACAGCAAAGTTGCAGGATACAAAATTAACACACAGAAATCTGTAGCTTTCCTATACACTAACAATGAATCAATAGAAAGAGAAATCAGGAAAACAATTCCATTCACCATTGCATCAAAAAGAATAAAATACCTAGGAATAAACCTAACCAAAGAAGTGAAAGAATTATACTCTGAAAACTACAAGTCACTCTTAAGAGAAATTAAAGGGGACACTAACAAATGGAATCTCATCCCATGCTCATGGCTAGGAAGAATTAATATCGTCAAAATGGCCATCCTGCCCAAAGCAATATACAGATTTGATGCAATCCCTATCAAATTACCAGCAACATTCTTCAATGAATTGGAACAAATAATTCAAAAATTCATATGGAAACACCAAAGACCCAGAATAGCCAAAGCAATCCTGAAAAAGAAGAATAAAGTAGGGGGGATCTCACTCCCCAACTTCAAGCTATACTACAAAGCCATAGTAATCAAGACAATTTGGTACTGGCACAAGAACAGAGCCACAGACCAGTGGAACAGACTAGAGAATCCAGAAATTAACCCAAACATATATGGTCAATTAATATTTGATAAAGGAGCCATGGACATACAATGGCAAAATGACAGTCTCTTCAACAGATGGTGCTGGCAAAACTGGACAGCTACATATAGGAGAATGAAACTGGACCATTGTCTCACCCCATATACAAAGGTAAACTCAAAATGGATCAAAGACCTAAATGTAAGTCATGAAACCATTAAACTCTTGGAAAAAAATATAGGCAAAAACCTCTTAGACATAAACATGAGTGACCTCTTCTTGAACATATCTCCCCGGACAAGGAAAACAACAGCAAAAATGAGCAAGTGGGACTACATTAAGCTGAAAAGCTTCTGTACAGCG
The DNA here is from genome assembly GCF_040802235.1 of Manis javanica. NCBI lineage: Eukaryota > Metazoa > Chordata > Mammalia > Pholidota > Manidae > Manis > Manis javanica. The sequence continues at coordinate 189,891,472 of NC_133156.1, forward strand.
AAAGACAGCATCAATAGAACAAAAAGGAACCCTACAGTATGGGAGGATATATTTGAAAATGACACATCCGATAAAGGCTTGACGTCCAGAATATATAAAGAGCTCACACGCCTCAACAAACAAAAAACAAATAACCCAATTAAAAAATGGGCAGAGGAACTGAACAGACAGTTCTCTAAAAAAGAAAAACAGATGGCCAACAGGCACATGAAAAGATGCTCCACATCGCTAACTATCAGAGAAATGCAAATTTAAACTACAATGAGGTATCACCTCACACCAGTAAGGATAGCTGCCATCCAAAAGACAAACAACAACAAATGTTGGCGAGGCTGTGGAGAAAGGGGAACCCTCCTACACTGCTGGTGGGAATGTAAATTAGTTCAACCATTGTGGAAAGCAGTATGGAGGTTCATCAAAATGCTCAAAACAGACCTACCATTTGACCCAGGAATTCCACTCCTAGGAATTTACCCTAAGAACGCAGCAATCAAGTTTGAGAAAGACAGATGCACCCCTATGTTTATCGCAGCACTATTTACAATAGCCAAGAATTGGAAGCAACCTAAATGTCCATCGGTAGATGAATGGATAAAGAAAATGTGGTACATATACACAGTGGAATACTACTCAGCCATAACAAGTGGAAAAATCCAACCATTTGCAGCAACATGGATGGAGCTGGAGAGTATTATGCTCAGTGAAATAAGCCAAGCGGAGAAAGAGAAATACCAAATGATTTCACTCATCTGAGGAGTATAGGAACAAAGGAAAAACTGAAGGAACAAAACAGCAGTGGAATTACAGAACCCAAAAATGGACTAACAGGTACCAAAGGGAAAGGAACTGGGAAGGGTGGGTGGGCAGGGAGGGATAAGGGGGGGGAAGAAGAAGAGGGGTATTAAGATTAGCATGCATGGGGGGGAGGGAGAAAGGGGAGGGTGGGCTGCACAACACAGAGAGGACAAGTAATGACTCTACAACATTTTGCTAAGCTGATGGACAGTAACCGTAATGTGGTTGTTAGGGGGGACCTGATATAGGGGAGAGCATAGTAAACATAGTATTCTTCATGTAAGTATAGATTAAAAATTAAAAAAAAAAAAAAGAAAGAAAGAAAGAAAGAAAGAAAGAAAAGGGGGATTACTCCTTGATAGGATAAAACTATTGGTAAATCAAAGATCAACGCATGCTTTAAATATCCTTAATGTTGATCACTTAAAGGGTGTCAGATGATCAGCTATGGAGGTACTCTTTTCTGATAATATTCCTTTCTCTTAATAAAAATAAAAAAGCAGTTACTGTGTGCTGACCTCCAATGAGTTCTGCACAGTGGTATAGAGGGCATGTCAAAGTGTGGGCAAAGGGTCTGTTTGTTTCTATGCAGAAGATCAAGGCCTAGCTTGGATACCCAGAAAATGAACTAAGATATGATATGAGGAGGAGCTTCCGGCATCAGCACTCTCTGGAGGACTTGTGCCGGGGGATAATCATCAAAAAGCCTCCACAGGGATCCGGACGATGCTGCGGTTGTGGCTGCATCCAGCCCACCATCTCCTGGACTTGCCATAGGAATGAGGAGGGAGATGTCTAGGCTGGCATGTGCATACAGTGAGACAATGAATTTGACCGGATCTGTACTGTTGGAACTCAACCAGGAGTTGGGAGGGGTGCAAGGTGTAGCACTCCAAAATCTTATGACTATAGACTATCTACAGTTAAAAGAACATATGGGATGTGAACAGATCCCAGAAATGGGCTGCTTTAATTTGTCTGATTTCTCTCAGACTGTTCAAGTACAGTTGGACAATATCCATCATATCATAGACAAATTTTCACAAATGCCTAGGGTGCCTAAATGGTTTTCTTGGCTTCACTGGAGATGGATGGTAATTATAGATTTGCTTTGTTTATGTCACTGTATTCCTATTATGTTAATATGTGTGTGCAAATTAGTTAGTAGTTTAAAACCTATACATACTTAAGGTACTCTACAAGAAGATATGTTAAAGAAATAATCAATCCTCCCATGTTTCCTTCCATATGCTACATCTGTAGCTTTTCTTCTTCCTTCCTAATTACAATCCTTAAATAGAATTTGTGCCTCATATCGAATTTACCGAGTATCATAATTCCTCCAGGTGGTAAAGATACCTCGAGACAAGTGCTGGGCATAGAAGCCACAGGGCATAAATCTGCAAAGAAGTAAAAAGCTAACCTTTGCAAACAATATGGCTTCTCTCTCAGTTACCAACTTTACATTTCCCTGTATGGCCCTGGAAGATGACTGGTTAGCCAGAGACGGGTAAGATTCCTCAAGGGAGGAACAACCTAAGATAGGCAGAGTTGCAGGGGGGCCATCAGGTGAGAATTTGGGGATCAACAGAAGTGAGGCTCAGAACCTCACCCCCCCCCCTGCTTTGAGAGAAATCTTCTGCATCCGTGGATGTTTTGCTGCCCTTGTCTAGCCTGGATTAATACTTAGTCCATAGGCACACACCTGATCATCTACATTTGCCCTCTTACAGCACTAAACTATGTTTTCTACCTTTATCTACCTACCACTTCAGCATTTTATTAAAAATAAAAATAATAATAATAATAAAGGGAGAAATGTGGGATCCACATATAAATCAAGTATAAAAATCAGACGAGTATTCATATTTGACCTGATTGTTTATAGTTCATAATGCGTGATCAAAATCGAAAGTTTCTGTGATGAATGCCCTTGTACTGTTCACCATGTAAGAATTTATTCACTATGTAAGAATTCGTTCACCATGTAAGAACTTGTTCGTTATGCTTCAGAAGATTGGAGACTGACGAGAATTAGGCTTGAGATGGATTAATGATTGTACATTGAGCATTGACCCCCCCTATACTGAATTTTATTGTTGTTAACAACCATTTGATCAATAAATATGAGAGATGCCCTCTCAAAAAAAAAAAAAAAAAAACAGCAGCAGACTCAGAGACTCCAAAAAGTGACTAGTGGTTACTAAAGGGGAAGGGTGGGGAAGGTACGTGGGGAGGGAGGGAGAAGGGAATTAAAGGGCATTATGATTGGCATAGGAAGTCAGTGTAGCACAGAGAAGACATGTAGTGATTAAGGCATCTTACAACACTGATGGACAGTGACTGCTATGGGGAATGTGGGGGTTTTCATAATATGGGTGAATGTAGTAATCACAATGTTGATCATGTGAAACCTTCATAAGAGTGTATATCAATGATACCTTAATTAAAAAACAGAGGACCGAGATTAGTAAAATCAGAAATGAAAGAGAAGATGCATCAGATACCACATAAACACAAAAAATTATAAGAGATTACTATGAAAAATTACATGCCAACAAATTAGACCTACTAGAAAAAATGTATAAATTCCCAGAAGCTGCAATCTCCTAACACTAAACTAGGAAGATACAGAAAATCTGAACAGACTGATTTCTGGTAATGAAATTGAATTGATAATCAAAAACTCCTAACAAACAAAACTCCAGGACCAGATAGCTTCATAGAATTCTACTAAAAATCTGAAGAAGAGTTATTACCTATCCTTTTCTAACTATTCCAAAAAAAATTGAAGAGGAAGGAAAGCTTCAGAATTCATTCTGTGAGGTCACTATTGCCTAGATCAAAACCAAAGATGCTACAAAAAAGAAAGTTACAGACCAATATCCCTGATGAGCACTGATGCAAAATCCTCTACAAAATATTAGCAAACTGGATTAAAAAATATATCAAAAAGATCAGTCACCACAATCAAGTAGGATTTATCCCAGGCATTCAAGGATGGGTTAATATCTACAAATAAATTGATGTGATGCACCACATTAACAAAAGGAAAGATAAAAACCATATGATCATCTCAATAGATGCTGGAAAAGCATTTGAGAAAATTAAGCATCCACTCATGATAAAAACTCTCAACAAAATGGGTATAACAGGTTATGTACTGCAATATAATAAAGGCTATATGTGACAAACCCACAACTATCATACTCAATGGTGAAAAGCTGAGAGTTTTTCCTCTAAGATCAGGAACAAGACACGGATGCTCGGTTCACCATTTTTATTCAACACAGTCTGGAAGTCTTAACCATAACAATCAGACAAGATAAATAAAAGCCATCCAATTTTGTAAGGAAGAAGTAAAAGTTTCACTATTTGTAGATGACACGATACCATATATAGAAAACCTGAAAGATGTCACCAAAAATTCTTAGAGCTATTCAATGGATTCAGGGAAGTTGAGGACACAAAATCAAAATACAGAAACCTGTTGCATTTCTATATACCAAAAGCAAACTAGCAGAAAAAGAAATTAAGAAAATAATCCCATTTACAATTGCAATTACAATAATCCCCAAAACAATAAAATACCTAAGAATAAATCTAACCAAAGAGGTGAAAGATCTGTACTTTGAAAACTATAAGACACTGATGAGAGAAATTGAAGATGACACAAATAAATGGAAAGATATACCATGCTCATTACTAGAAAAATTAATATTGTTAAAGTGGCCATACAACCCAAAGCAATCTACAAATTCAATGCAATCCCTATCAAAATACCAATAATAATTTTCACAGAACTAGAACAATAATCCTAAAATTTGTATGAAACCACAGAAGATACCAAATAGCTAAAGCAATCTTGAGAAAGAACAAACCTAGAGGTGGGATTCACTTCAAACTATACTATAAAGCTATACTAATCAAAAGTGTATGAAATTGGCACAAAAATAGATGCATAGATCAATGGAACAGAATAAAGAGCCCAGAAATAAACCCACACTTTCATCATCAATTAATCTACAACAAAGGATACAAGAACTACAATGGGAAAGGAAAGTCTCTTCAACGAATGGTGTTGGGAAAATGACAGCTAAATACGAAAGAATGAAACTAGACCACAGTCTTAACACCATACCCAAAAATAAACTCAGAGTGGATTGAAGACCTAAATGTAAGACCTGCAACCATAAAAGTCCGCAGAGAAAACATAAGCAGTAGATTCTTAGACTTTGACCTTAACAATCTTTTTCTAGATAGCCCCAGGCAAGGGGGGGGGGGAAGGAAAAATAAGCAAGTGAGACTACATCACTATAAAGCTTACGCACAGAAAAAGAGACTATCAACAAAATGTAAAGGCAACCTATTGGATGGGAGAATATATTTTCAAACAATATATACAATAAGGGATTAACATCAAAAAACATATAAAGAACTCTTACAACGCAACATCAAAAAAAAACCACAAAAAAACAGATAACCCAATAAAAAATGGGAAGACAACCTGAATAGACATTTTCCCAAAGACATACAGATGGCCAACAGACATGCAGAAAGATGCTCCACATCATTAACCATCAGGGAGATGTAAATCAAAACCACAATGGGGTATCACCTTCCACTTATCAGAATGGTCACCATCCCAAAGACAAGAAATAACAAGTATTGGTAAAGATGTGGAGAAAAGGGAACCCTTGTACACTGTTGATGGGAATGTAAACAGCCATCATAGAAAACAGTATGCAGGTTCCTCAATAATTACAAGTAGAAATACCATACAATCCAGTAATTCCACTTCTGGGTATTTACCCAAATAAAAATGAATAATCATATCTGACTTGATTGTTTATAGTTCATGATGCATGATCAAAACCGAAAGTTTCTGTGATATGACTGCCCCTGCACTGTTCACCATATAGGAACTTAGTCACTATGTAAGACCTTGTTCACCATGTAAGAACTTGTTTGTTATGCTTCAGAAGATTGGAGACTGTTGAGATACAGGCTTGGGGTTGATTAATGACTGTGCATTGAGTCCCCTATACAGAATTTTATTGTTGTTAACAACCATTTGATCAAGAAATATGAGAGATGCCCTCTCAAAAAAAAATTATAAGTGAAACGGAGAAAAAAAGATATATGCACACCTATGTTTATCACAGCATTATTTACATTAGCCAAGATGTGGAAACAATGTAAGTGTCCATCAATAGATGAATGGATAAAAATGTGGAATATATACACGATGGAAAATTAGTCATAAAAAAAGGAAATCTTGTCATTTTCAACAACATGAATGGAACTGAATGGAACTAGAGGGTATTTTCCTAAGTGAAGTAAGTCTGAGAAAGACAAATACCACATAATTTCACTTATATGTGGGATCCAAAAGTCAAAACAAATGAGCAAACAAAAAACCCAGAAACAGACTCATTGATAAATACAGAGAACAAAGTGCTGGCTGCCTGATGGGAAGGAGCTGGGGGGATTAGTGAAATAGGTGAAGGGATCAAGAGGTACAAACTTCCAGTTATAAAATAAGTAAGTGATGAACAGTAAATAAGGGATGAAAAACCCTATAATTGACAGCATAGGAAATATAGTCAATAATATTGTAATAACTTTGTATGGCAACACATGGTAATGACACCATGGAGAGCATTTTGTAATGTATATAAATGTCAAATCATTTTGTTGCACCCCTGAAACCAATATAATATTGTATATCAACCACACTTCAATAAATACTTTTTTTAAAGGATAAAGTGAAAACAACTTTGCAAGGATAGGGCAAAGGAGGGAACAGAACATTTTAAAGCAGAGGGAATAGCAACTCCTAAAACAGAAACAAGCTTGGCCTTTGAAGAACAGAAAAAAGACTTATCTTTGGCTGGAATATAATGAGCAAGGAAATAAATTAGGAGATGATGGCAGAAAGGTAGGGAGATGTTAGATCAAGCACAGTTTTATGGGCCACTCAGTCTTTAATGAATGTGAATAAAAAATGCCATTTAGTTGTGATAGGAAAAGAAAAAAATAAGTTAAAATGTTAAGATATGTTCTGTGCATCTGGTAAATGTTTTATGTGAACTTAATGAGGTGTGTAATTTTTTTACCAGAAAGTCAGTATCTTCCTCCCCTCACTAAAATAGTGAACAAATATTTGAAGGAATGTCTGTTTAGATTTTGCTGTCTACTTTCCTACTGTCATTATGGAATAAAAATCACTTCTCCTGAGCTCTGGAGGTCATCTCTACCCACCACAGCCTCTGATAGCTCATGCGTACACTGTGTAAAAGTGCCTTCTCTAAGTACACAATCCCTGCACAAGGGCATAAATTTAGCAAGATTTCAATCCCTCCTCACTTGACCCAGCATCTGTATACATAACCATTTAAGATAGTCTTACCAACCACTTCCTCAGAAATCATACTCTATAAATAACCCCCTCTCCTGTAACTTTAACTGCTCCACCATAAACAAAGGACACATATGTCAGAAATTGTTTAAAGTTATGCCTTTCCCCTCAGGAAATGCTGAGCATTATTGTATATTTACCATTGAGTACTGCCATTGCCTGACAAGAGTGCTAAGGCTTTGAATGTTTTGTTAACTTAAAATACATAAAGTTACAGCAGCTCAAAAGTTGTCATCCCCTTATTAGAAACCACTTATCTTTACTGGGTAGCTTTAAAACCATGTATACACCTAGTTATTTGTAATCCACACCCTGCTTTCTATGGGTGTGAGATATATCACAGTTTGAGAATGAATTTTTGGATCATCTATAATTCCTACAACCATATATCTGAATTCTGGCATTACAGCTTATTATCCTGCCAAAAATAATGATGTAAAAATTGGCAGAGATGCTGATTTGTCTGTCAAGAAAGTCTTTTTAAGATAATATAACATTTAAAAATTTCCTAGTCAGCACTTAAAACTTTCAAATGTTTCTAAGCAGAATGTGTTCCTTAAGGTGAACTGTAACTAAGCAACAGCAAATGGTTAACTGTTTATCACACCTTCACAACTGGTAAGCTAAATTATTAAATCTCCATTAATAGTCTAGTAAGATGTTAAAATTTACATATGAGATGAAGGATATTTCAATTTTAAATATCTGTCTTAATAATTCACACATTGTGATAACATACAAATTGTTTGCTTTCACTTCTGCTCCCCAGTCTAAAAAAATATCCACAGATTCTAACAGCCTGTAACAATTTTCAGCAAATTAAGCACTTTGACTTTGGTCATGCTTTGAGATTGTCTGAAGTAACCCCATAGCACAGAGAGAATTTATTCTTCAAAAAAATAAGCTTTCAGATAAAAATCACAGCTCATTTGCTCTGAACAGCTCATCTTCAGCCATTTGTACAACAAAATTGACCTTGTCATGCATCACTGATTTGGTCATCTCATATTCCACAGATAAGTAGGGAACCCTCAGTTACAAATGCTTTTTTCTTTTAATAGTAAAGATAGTCCAATTTTGGAAAATTAAATATTACCCATAATTCTACTACCCTAAAAACAAGTACTTTTCTGTTACAAGTATCCAATCACTTCATATAAAAAGGCCACTTTCATGAAAAGCAGGTACCTTACTTGGAAAAAAAATTTAAATACATTAAGCTACACAGCCAAAAGGGAACAAGTCACATTTAAATCAAATGTAAGTTAGAAAATCGGTACAGCAGATCTTAGATGGAAAGACACAAATATAGTAAAACTCCAGAATATGAATGAATTGCTTTAGCAGTAATTTAATTACATTTTAAAACAAATTATGAGCTGCAATGTTAGGAATTTTAGCAATACTCAACTTCATCAAAACCTTTCATATGATTTACAAATGAAATGTGTTGTCTTTGTATCAGCACCTATTTCTTCAAAAATAATCTTGGGGAAAGGGCAGTGAGGGGGAAGAGTATTGCTGAATTGCAGCTAGCTGTGTTTTAACTATTGGAGCTGTGTGATAGGTACCTAAGAGTACACTATATTTCTCCACTTCAATTTTATCTAAAAATTTTCCAAAATGAAAAGAAAAAGAAATTCACCAAAAAAAAAATCTGTGAATACACAAGCTGGAACAGAAGAAAATTAAGGCTTGTCTTTCATATATATTAATTCAAAAAACACCACAGTGAAGTCACTCTACCTGAAATGGACTGCTGTACTGTCACTCAGATAAATCAGCATCTATCCACTGTTTACCAGGGCCACTGTCTGATGATAATACACTGAGGGAATCTTCAAACTACTTGCTGCAGATGTCAGAAAATCTCTGAAGAGATGAAGAGTCCATTTATTCACTCAACAAATATTTATGAAGCATTTAGTCTGTGCCAGGCACTGTTTCTAGGCAGTGGGGTTGCAAGAGATTTTAAAAATGGAGTTTACATTCTAATGGGGCAGATAATATGTAAAACTAGTTATATAGTATATTGGGGGTAATCAGTAATACAGAAAACATAGAGCAAGATAAGAGAGCACTGAGGTAGGGGATGTGGCAATTTTAAGTAGGGTGATTAGGTGGGCCTCTTTGGGAAGGTGACACTTGAGCAAAGACTTGAAGGAGAAAAGAAAGTGAGGTCTGTGGATATCTACATAATGTTCTAGGATACAGAAAAGCCGATGCAATGTGCCTGAGGCTGAGGTGGGCCTGATGTATTAAAAAAAATACCATGAATACCAGAGTGGCTGGAACATTATGATCAAGAAGAAAAAGGAGGTTAGAGAGACAACAGGCAAAAGGGGCAGGGGTGGGATAAGTAGAGCTTTGTAGGACATTGTAAAAACTGGCTTTACAACACAATGAATGAAACAAAATGGCAAAATGGATATTGAGAAAAGGAGTTACATGATGAGCTCTTTTCTGATCCACTTTGATGCTCTGGGGTTCTAGCCCAGCAGTGACCCAAATGGTTGCATTCTTGTTATCACCTGTGGTCTAACAGTCAACTCCCTCTCAAATGGTGACTTGCAGACAGTCTCCAACTCCTGTGCATTATTCTTAGAAAAGCTCTTCACCCTTAGTCATCAACAATCCCCTACTTAGAATAGGATGTAGCATCATCTCCAAAGGATGACCTGCCCAGTTACTAAAATTTGTTTCTTCTTTTTGATGAGTAGAAATAATCTGCATTAACACAGCTTTTTAGATTATGCAAACTGGCAAAATAACTACTTTGGTATCAGACTAACCATGAAAATCTAAGTTCAAGTACTGAATAGCTAAATGATCTTGGACAAGTTATTTAACTTCTTTTGATCTCAATTTTTTTAATTTGTAAAAGAATAAAAATATCTAAACTCATGTGATGATTAAGGAAATTAAATTTAAAGACTCTATCCCAGTGCCTCAATCATAGTGGGCATTTAGTAAACGTTAGGTCCACTACCTTGCAGCCATAAGAGTATATCCCATGTTTCGCTGCATCCTTGAGAACTCAATCCTAGTAGCCCAAGAGTCTAAGACACCCAAGAGAAAGAAGTCACATTGCTAAATAAGACTGATTGACTGTTTATAGTTCAACAGTTGAGGCTGCTGTGCAGCAGCATTTTAGTAAGATATTTATGCTCCAAGATGCTGCCTTCTACCAAGAACCCTTCCTAGAATTAGTGAAGCTGTTCCCAAGGAAAAGCATTGTCTCTCCTGTCCCTCCCGGAAGCCTCATGGTGTGATGCTGTCTGTATATTCTACTGTAAGGTGCTTGTCCTTTCCCTCTGTAGACTACACTTGACATGGATTAAACCAATACAAACAGAAAAAAAAATCTATATTAGCAACACATTAAAAGGGCTACATATATATGTTTTTTAACTTAATGCTTTCATTTTGAAGAGGAAGCTTTGAGATTAAGTTTCTCAAACAGGTAGATTTCTAGACATAGTATGAACTTTGCTGATAAAAACACACATGTCTTTCACTAAAATTCTCAAAAAATAAATGAGCAAGCAAACAAAAACACCTCAAATCTTAAGTTTATCACTTCATTAGAGCTTTCACATAGGAGGAAAAAATTTTTTTTTAACTTTTCTCTTATATGTAAAATAAATACTTATACTTAGGTATCAATATTGAAAGAAAAATCCTAAAATCATTTGACTATGTCTTAGTTTCAAGCCATTGGATTTTATAAATATGGAGTAATTTTTACAGTAACTAGCATTTGCTTCTTGTTCTTCCTCCTTCAGTACCTTAGTTAACGTGGGAGAAAATATGAGGCAGATTGCATGACAACTGAATATTCATGTACTTGCCTTTATAAGTGATAAATGAGACCTTTGATCTCTTTTTTCTTGGAAATGTTTTCTTCAATTTTATATGTAGCAACTAAGTATCAGTAGCTTGCCATTCACTTTGTGAGGAGTTTTGTTGCTGAGGGAGGGGCAAAGTCTGCTTTCTCAGGCAATGGTTCACTATAATAGCCAGGTGCGTCTATAAACGTAAACTGTCTACTCTGGCTGACCACTTGTCTCCTTGTGTCCAAAGAAGGGTAAGGAAATTACTGCCTTAGCATGAGAGAGAGGGCTCCGGTTCATCTGGCCTGATGGGACATCATGCCGGGTTTCCATCCCCAGTGCTCATCCTAAACAGCAGAATCGGGGTTTACAAGATTCTTTCAACTACCTGGGCATCTTCCTGTTAATCATCTTGTTTCCCTTTGGACTCCTCTGCTATTCTGCCTAAAGAAAGCAAAGATGATCCACTTCTTACAGGAAGAGAAGCAGTGAGCCATTTACTTTAACTTGCTTGCATAGTCGTTCCTGGTTGGAGCATCTCCCCTCACAAGAGGTGGTGTACCCTGACATAGGCATTTAGGATAACTCTGCAAATCCTGTGTTATCAATATTTGGTAGAGTTGCTTACTTTGCCATCCTAAGAAAGACAAGCTATGACCTTCCGGAACCCAGCAGGAAGGAACTTGGGACCAACAGTCTGAAGTGTTCACACCCTGGTTTACCTGAATTTGATCTTGATGAATTTCAAGGATTTGTTTCATCCTATTATTGGTACTGTGGATCATTTGTCACTGATGGTCAGAGTTTCACAGTAGCAAAGGTGTTTTCTCCACTTAGAAAAGGCACTTTTACTACACTTACATTATTGGGAAATATGATTTCTAGTTTGGACACTGATACTTTTAAAGTAAAAGCACTCTTGGAAATATCTGCTATCTTACCTGCAACCACTCTTATTAACAATTCCAAATAATTCAATGAGGTAGATGACAACACCACTTTTCTCAGATAAATTCATCAGGCTGATGTTTCTTCCTCTCTATTTTCTTCCAGAAATTTGCATATGGCCATGGTAATAACCAACCTCTTGCTTTAGTGTCAAAGTTCTCCATAAAGTCAGCTACATTTCCCCAGGGATTAACAATGTGATAACATCTCCCTGCTCCCTGCACTTAAATAAGGTCTTATCGGTAGCATATGGAAATAGTTTTTAATTTTTATACTTTTTCATTATGTTCAGTCCAGTTAGAAAAGAAACCAATTGCTGTTAACTGGGATTATCTGAAGTATTTGCTGATTATTTATCCTTTCTCAACCCTCTGGAACTATTGAACTGCTGCTAAACATATCACTCAAGGGCTGGTATATGTTCTGGCTAAAGGAGCCCCTGGGGTATTTTAGAAGGAGAGATAGAGTGGACCCAAGCATGCAGTCTACTTTTTGACCCAATTATGTTGTTTCTATCTATTCTTCTCTCTAAAGGCTGAGGTGTTCCAGATAATCTTATTTCTTCTCTCATATTATTTTCTCTGGTACTTTAGTATTATCACCACAGATTTTCTGCCAGCTGGCAGTTTGAAATTAGTAATTCTGCATACTAAGTGTGATAATAATGTATGTGATTTACAAAACTACAATCTTTGTCAACCAAAAAACAGAATCACCTCTTCAAATAGAGGTCCTTGGCAAACACCTGCAATAAATTTCTGGACTTCTCTCTGGCAAGAAGCAACAGTTTCTCTACACTCTATTTGCGTTCTTTCTGTTCTTTAGTGCACTTAATTCTCTTTGACTTCCCTATCTGATCTTCAAATTTGCTTGAGATTTCTCCAAAGAGTCTGATTTCTCAATTCAATTTGGTATCTTTTCAGAGATGTAGTCATATATTTTACACTGAGCTCTGTCTTCTCCAATTTGCATATAATCTCTTTATGATTTTTTTGAACTATTAACAGAACGAAATTTTCAACAATCCAGACCAGATTTGAGACTATTTTGGTCAACACAGGAGAGCTGGTATTAACCTGTTTCACCAACTATGGCCACTACCATCTTCCTGCCACTTTTAGGTTGATATCAAATTCAGTTGTGCAGTAACAGTTTTTCAAAAGTTTTTCATAACTTTTCCTAATATTAAATTTCATAATCCAGTTTACATTTTCTGTAATATGCTGGTGGAATAGTAGTGCTTACATGTGGCAAGACATATGCAATTCAAAGTTCTCTAGATGATCAAGGGCTGACTACATCTCACTACAAATAGAGCACATTACAAAACTGATGTTTTATTTTCAAAGTGCAACCTAGAGAGCCTAATATACATACAGGGGCTATATTTTTAAACAATGTAATTCAGAAATTTTGAAAGCATGCCACAATGGAACCATTTGGGGCAACACTGCATCATCCCCTGGTATACTGATAGTACCTACTAACACATTAAAATCCAGCAGTTCAGAGAAAAAAAAATCTACTTAGCTTGACCTTAAATATATTCTCCCTCATAGATGTTCTATTGACATATCAAAAACTAGTTTATCACAAAGCAATTTGAGGAATGCTGATTTCTTTTGAAAATCAAAATCATTTTCAACATTATTCTTAAAGGGACAGCATCACCTAAGAAAAGGGATTTTTTTAAATTATGGGGGACTTTTTCAATTGTAAAAATTTTAAATATTCTTAAATATTTTTGGACATTTGCAGTGGTATTTTGGCTACTGTAATCATTGGAATGGGTGAAGTGCTACTGATATTTAGTGGGCAAGAAGCAAATGGACAGGAAGCAGGATGGTTCTGTAGAACAAAACTGTCCCATGACTTCCAAACTCCTGGTAGTTATATAAAGGAAAAATTTATTTATAGTTATGTAAACCTAGAATCTAACTGCATACTACATATAAACACTACCTATTCTTGCCTGCCATTGTATGTGAATTTTTCCAGAATACAAAGTTTGGAACTTTCTCAAGAGTAGTTCACCATTCAGAAAATCACAGTACTAAAAGAAACACCAGTCAGTCATGATATTTTCAACATCAGTACAATACACTTCTATCAGTTTGTTCATGTAGCTGTCTGCTTATACAGCTGTGATTTTATTAGAATCTGACTACTTCCTCAGAACTTCTGGTGTCCTGCCTGAGCATTAATATATTGAAATATTTAATATTTTATTATAAATCAGCTTCCTTTATTGCTTAATATGGTTTCAAATATCATATTATCTTTTAAAATATTATTTATAAATTTTATTTCAGGATAATAAAGTATTACAAAATACTTTAGTTTTAAAAGGAGGGTGTTCGGCCTGAGATTAGTTGAGAACCACTGTTTTATAAGCTTTGGTTCCCTAAAACTGAGGATTTGAATTAGGACAACCTATGACTAACCAAACACATGATTAAATTAAACTAAGCCACACATGTGGTGTGATTAAGAGAAATATTAGAAAATATGGTATGTTTATGATATAATTATTTATCAGCAAGCCTTTTCTACACACCTAGCACTCGATCACACTGAAGGACCAGGAGGTATGGCCCAAGTCCATCCGCATTCACGCATCTTACAAGGCAATGAAGGAGACATGGCAACAGGGAAAACAGTTAAAGACCTAAATGCCAATTGCCTTCTCAACATTTGCAAAACAAATGCTCATAATTAGATGATAGTCTTAGGAGCCAGAGGTGGTCAGGAAAAGGTTAGGATAAGGCAGACCTTCTGTTGTGCATTCCAGGATCAAGTGGAAAGGATTAGCAAGGTGTATTTACCATGACACAGAGGTGACCAGCCTAGCTGCCGAGGGCAGAGTGAGGAGGCAAAGTCAGGTCCTGGGAGGGCTGCTGAAAGAGAAATGATGGAACTAGCTGACGAAAAGTCTTGAAAGGCTCAGGAACCTGCACTTAAAGCCGCAGATAGAAATGAAGCCCCTACAGACTTCTAGAAAGAGTAGTAAAGATTACTTAGGATTAAAAGACTGATAATAGTATATAGGACAGAAAGTCCAAAGAGAGAAAGATATAAACAAACGATCAGGTAGTTGGGAAGGTGAGTGTGACATGCAAAGACAGGTTGAGTTTTAGATTTGATGAAAATGAAATGGTCAGTTTGGATAAATACAGCTTTAAAAGCCAGCATATAGGTTAACAGCTGACTCTTTCACCACCAGAATGAATGAGCTCACAAAGAAAATGAATATACAGAATGGTAAAAGTGGAAGAGAGGGCCTTGGGCAATACCCAAGATTAGAGGATCAGAAGGTGGACCCACAAAGCAACCAAGACAGATGAGTATTACTCCACATCCAAATGACGAAACTGTGGAAAGCTTTACTTTGCCAGGTAGATGGTAGAAACTAAAATATAAACTAATTATTTTTTAAGACTTAAGAAAGGTTATAAACCACAGAGTCAAAACAGTTTACAAAAAAAATTATGACATAAATTCCTTAACTTTTAGGTTGATATCAAAAATTACCGTCCTGTGTGTAAGTAATATATGCATCCTTCCATGGAGGCTTTTCTAAAAAAATGCATACTACTTACAAAAAATAAATTCTGTCATATGTAGGTGAGCCAGTTGACTCATACATGCTCTTATAAACTTTCAGAAAATAACAGTAAGCAGAAATGAGCTATAAACTCACCATCCATCATCGGAGAAAATTGCATCACCATAAAGATTACTCTGACTCAGTGTAACAGACAGAAAAGTTGCCTAAAGGGCAGTCCAGCTTAGATCACAGATTTAGTTATACCCAATAACAGAAGTAACAACAGCAGAGATCTCTACATGCTTTATAAATTATCCTGTATTATCTATATTCATTTTTAATCTGAAACTATTTAAATTTCTCAACCTTAGGAACCCACCTCTAGATTATTTTAGCAGTCAATTCTTTACAGAAATTAATCAATATGTCATCATGACTAAACATTCCCAAAATTAAATGTTAACTATAATTGCAATCTATCAATAGGAAGCTCTCTATAAATAGAATAACCTATGTCCATGTACTTTTCAGGGAGGATCATTAGTAGCACCCTCTTTCACTCTTAAAGTATAGGTAGTAAATTACATAGACCCTCTATCAATAAAACCAAACACACGGGAAACTTTTATGAACTATACTTATTTTTCACTTCATGTTTATTTCTAAAAATACCTGAACGTCCATTAAAAATGCTAATAACTTAAACAGTCCTGCTCATTTGGTCAGAATCTACCCCCTGAAACAGCTAAGGACTGCCTCCTAGTGGTGAGGTGATTCTTGGATGCACCCAACCCCACCTTTGTTTCAATATCTTGTGTAGCCTGTTGATATTCTCCCATACCTACCTATCGGCTTTCTGTTTTCTTCTTGTTCTTAATAAGCTCTGTGTTTCCTCACTTAAATCAAACTAATGGGAGATGTATCCCAAATATGATAAATCACTGTCCATATGTAGGAGATTTTACTTCATAGAAAAAACAGGTTTGATTTCCTCTAAGATCAGGAACAAGACAAGGATGCCCACTTTTGCCACTTCTATTTAATATAGTACTAGAAACACTAGCCAGGGCAGTTAGATAAGAAAAATTAAAGGCATTATAGTGGAAAGGAAGAAATAAAACTGTATTTGCAGATGACACGATCATCTATGTAGAAAACACTGAAGAATCCACAGAAAACTGTTGGGGCTAAGAAATAAATTCAGCAAAATTACAAGGTACTAAATCAAAAGGCAAAAATCAGCTGTATTTCTATACACTAGCAATGAATGATCTGAATTAAGAAAACAATTTCACTCACAAGAGTGTTGAAAAGAATAAAATATTCTTTACACACATTAGGTTGGTTACTTTTAAAAAAATGAAAAATGTTGGTGAGGATGTAAATAAATTGGAACTTTTATGCATTGCTGGTGGGAATGTAAAATGGTACAGCCACTACAGAAACAGTATAGCAGTTCCTCAAAAAATGTAAAATAATATTACAATAAGGTCCAGCAATCCCACTTCTGTGGAATATACCTGAAAAAAACTGAGATCAGGGTCTCAAACAGACAGTTGTTGTTATGGAATGAATTGTATGCCCTAAAAGTTACCAGTACACTTCAGTATACCTAACCCCTCAGTACACCTCAGAATTTTACTGTATTTGGAGATAAGGCACTTAAAGAGATAATAAGGTTAAATGAGGTCATGTGTGGGTCCTACTCCAATATGACTGGGTGTACTTTTAAGAGGGGGAAGAGATACCAAGGACATGCACACAGAGAAGACCATGTGAGAAAATAATGAGGAGGTGGCTAGCTGTAAGCCTAGGAGAGAGGATTCAGGAGAAATCAACCCTAATAACATACTGATCTCAGATTTCTAGTCTCTATAATGGTGAGAAAATAAATCACTATTGTTTAAGCCATCCACAATATGGTATTTTGTTACGGTAACTCTTCTAAACTAATAAACATGTACACCTGTGTTCAAGCAGCATTACCCATAAGAGCCAAAAGGGGGAAGCAACTCAAGTGTCCAACAGATCAAAGGATAAACAAAATGTGCTGTAACATACAATGGAATGTGAATCACCTTTTAAAAGGAAGAAAATTCTGATATGCTTTACATAACATAGATGAATATTGAAGACATTTTGGTAAGTGAATAAGCTAGTCACAAAAGACAAATATTGTATGGCTCTACTTCTATCAGATGCCGAGTAGTCAAATTCATAAAGACAAAGTACAATGGGGAAATGACAGCTAGTGTTGGTAAAACTGGACAGTTACATGCAAGATAATAAAACTGGATTACTTTCTAACCCCATACACAAAAGTAAACTCAAAATGGATCAAAGACCTGAATGTAAGTCATGAAACCATAAAACTCTTAGAAGAAAACATAGGCAAAAATCTCTTGAATATAAACATGAGCAACTTTTTCCTGAACACATCTCCTTGGCAAGGGAAACAAAATAAAAAATGAACAAATGGGATTACATTACGCTAAAAGGCTTCTATACAACAAAGGATACTATCAGCAGAACAAAAAGGCATCCTACAGTATGGGAGAATATATTTGTGAATGACATATCCAACAAGGGGTTAACATCCAAAATATATAAAGAAGTCACAGGCCTCAACACCCAAAAAGCAAATGACCCTATTAAAAAATGGGCAGAGGATCTGAACAGACACTTCTCCAAAGAAGAAATTCAGATGGCCAAAGGTCACATGAAAAGATGCTCCACATCAATAATCATCAAAGAAATGCAAATTAAAACCACAGTGAGATATCACCTCACACCAACATAGAAAAGAATAGGAACAACAAATGCTGGTGAGGATGCAGAGAAAGGGGAACCCTCTTACACTGCTGGTGGGAATGTAAACTAGTTCAACCATTGTGGAAAGCAGTCTGGAGGTTCCTCAAAAAACTCAAAATAGAAATACCATTTGACCCAGGAATTCCACTCCTAGGAATTTACCCAAAGAATATAATTTATCATATTCAAAAAAACAGATGCACCCCTATGTTTATCACAGCACTATTTACAATAGCCAAGAAATGGAAGTAACCTAAGTGTCCATCAGTAGATGAATGGATAAAGAAGATTTGGTACATATACACAATGGAATATTATTTAGCCATAAGAAGAAAACAAATCTTACCATTTGCAACAATGTGGATGGAACTAGAGGGTATTATGCTCAGTGAAATAAGCCAGGCAGAGAAAGACAAGTACCAAATGATTTCCCTCATCTATGCAGTATAAGAACGAAGCAAAAACTGAAGGAACAAAAAATAGCAGCAGAATCACAGAACCCAAGATTGGACTAACAGTTGCCAAAGGGAAAGGGACTGGGTCAGGGTGGTAGGGTGGGAAGGGAGGGAGAATGGGAGAAAGGGGCATTGCGATTAGCACACATAATGTAGAGGGGGGCACAGGGAGGGCTGTACAGCACAAAGAAGACAAGTAGTGACTCTGTAGCTTCTTACTACACTGATGGAAAGTGACTGTAATGGGGTATGTGGTGGGGACTTGATAATGGGGGGAATCTAGTAACCACAATGTTGCTCATGTAATTATATATTACTGATACCGAAAGAAAAAAAAAAGACAAAGTAGAAGGATGGCTGTTATGTACTGGGGGAAAGGGAGAATGAGGAGTTGTTTAAGGATATAAAGTTTTAGTTTTGCCAGATGAAAAGAGCTGTGGAGACTGGTTGTACAACAATGTAAATGTGCTTAGCACTACTTAAAAATGGTTGATATAGTTAATTTATATTATATGTACTTTTCTAAAATTAAAAAATTTAAATAATAAAATACTTAGGAATAAACTTAACTAAGGAGGTAAAAGTCTTATACACTCCAAAACACTGCTGAAAAAAAACTGAAGAAAATGAAAACAAATAGAAAGACATCTGTGTTCATGGACTGAATAAATATTGTTAAGATGACAATACTTCCTGACTCAGGGCACAATCCCAACATCATTTTGGCAGAAATGAAGAAACCCATCTTAAAACCCATCATGTGAAATTTCAAGGGACCCAGAAAAGCCTAAACAATCTTTAAAAAGAACTAAGTTGGAAGACTCACACATATGATCCCAAAACTTTCCTAAAAGCTACAGTTATCAAAAGAGCATGGTACTGGCATAAAGACAGACAAATAGAGACCCCACAAATAAACCCTTGCATATATGGTTAAATCATTTTCAACAAGGGTGCCAAGACCATAAAATGGGGAAAGGACAGTCTTTTCAACAGATAGCATAGGGAAAACTGGTTATCTACATGCAAAAGATGAAGTTGGACACTAACCTTGCCCCATATATATAAAAGAACTTAAAATGGATCAGAGACCTAAGTGATTTGAATTTGGTGAATATTTCTTAGATATGACACAAAAAGTACAGGCAACAAAAGTAAAAATAGATAAACTGGACTACATTAAAATTTAAAATTTGTTTACCAAGGAACACTATCAACAGAATGAAAGGTGACCCATGGAATGGGAGAAAATATTTTCAAATCGTGTATCTGATAAGGGCTTAATAGAATATATGAAGAACTCTTACAACTGTACAAAACACAAACAACCTGATTTTTTAAATGAACAAAGGAATTGAATGGACATTTCTCCAAAGAAGTATACAACAGCTAATCAGCACATGAAAAGATGCTCAAAATCACTAATGATTAGGGAAATACAAATTAAAACTATGAGATACTACTTTATACACATCAGGATGACCATTATAAAAACTTGAAAGTTGAGTAGGAATTTGGTAAGTGGAGGACATAAGTTAAAAAAGAAAATGTTTCTAGGAGCAAGGACAAAAAGTCCATAAAGAAAGCAGAGCCCACTCAGGAAACTTTAAGCCACTTAGTGAAGGTAGAGTTTAAAGCATCAAAGGTAAATTGCCAGAGATGAGAGTAGAGTAGTAAAGAAAACAGAGAGGTTTTGCTTTGGTTTTATCTATTGTGAAATAAATCACCACAAAGTTTAGTGGTTTAAAACCACCACCACTTTGTCATCTCTCATTATTCTGTGGATTGACTGGGATCAGTTAGGCAAGTTCTAAAGCTCATGTGATGTCACCTGGGGCTGAAATCGTCTGGGAGTTCTCCAGGTACGCAACATATAAGATGGTTCTCTCACAGGTCTGGCATTTTGGTGAGGACATCAAGAAGTCTGGATTCACCTGGGATGCTGTAATGTTCAGGCCTCTCTCTCTCACTCCATATAATCCTCCAGCAGAGTTATTATCATATTAAGTGCCTTTTTATGAGAAACTTTGGGTGCAAATATTGAAGCTATTAGGCATTTTTAAGGCTGAGGCCTGGAACTGGCACAATGTCACTTCTACCATGCTCTATTACTTAAAATGAGTAACAAGACCAGCTCAGATTCAGTGTAAGAGGGGACTGAACAAGGGCACAAATCATGGGAGAGGTGGTTATCAGGGGCCATCTTTGGAAACTATCACTGGTTTTAAGCATAGGTACAAGATTTATGCAAAGAGCAACCAGTTCAAAGGTTATTGGAATAGACTAGGTGAGAGATTATAAAGGCTTTATGTATTTGTATTTGGGATATAGACAGATAAATGGAATTAAGAGCTATTAACTGATAAAATGGATTAAACTTGGTGAGTTGAGGAAGGACCAAAGTGGTTGGAATATAAATGACTCTCTGGTTTCCTTCTTATGCTCAAGTGTCGACTGAGTTGTTATTCACAGACAAAGAATAGAGGCAGAGGAATAGACTGGGTAGTAAATGTACTGAGGGAGGTATAACAGATAGAAATTGGGTCTAGAGATTAGGGTAAAAGATACAGATTTAGAATAACTGAAAACATGGGAGTAGATGAATCACCCAGGGAGCATGTTAAGTAAGAAGACAGCTCTGAGGTGGGGGTCTTGAGAAACACCAATATTTAATAAAGCAGAAAAAAGGGAGTCAAAAGGAGACTAAGAAGAAGAGACAACAGAATAAAAACCAGATGAGTAGAGTATCACAAAATCCAAGGGAAAAATATTTCATAGAAGAGAAAGTGACTATTAGCATAAAATGCTGTAGAGAGATTAACTATGATTAAGACTGAAAATTGGCCCCTTGGATCACAAACATATAAGTTGCTAGTAGCTTTGGTAAAAGCAGTGTCAGGAGTGAAAGCTTTACTGCAGTGAATTAGAAAGTGAATAGAAGGTGAGAATGTGGAAACAATGAATAGACAGTGATTTCAGGAAGCTCAACTATTAAACAGAAAAAGACCTAGGAGTACATAGGCGGACAAGAGGTCAGAGAGCATTTTCTTAAGACAGCAGAGGACAGAGCATGTTCAAGTGCTATTGGGATGAAACCAACAAGGAAAGAAGGAGACTGAAGATGCTAAAAGAGAGGACTCTCCCGAAGCAGAAGGGGATAAGATGCAGAACACAGAAATGGAATTATCCTCCCAGGAGAGATGAGAGCCACCATGCCTAGAAGGCGGACAGGAGCAGAAGAATGGGTGTGACAGCAGGTTAGACTTCAGAGGTAGCATATATACACATATACATGTTAAAAGTGTTATGTAATTATATTTATATAAATATGTCATTATAAATATGTTATATAAGACATATATATATATGTATGTATGTTATAAATACAGATTTTTTTCCTGACTTAATGATGGTTCAACTTAAGATTTTTTTACTTTACTCTGGTGTAAAAGCAATACACATTCAGTAGAAACTGAAGTATGAATTTTGAATTTTGATCTTTTCCTGGTCTAATACAATATTATCTCATGATTCTGGGCAATGGCAGTGAACCCTTGCCCCAGTCAACCACCTATCACCAGGCTAAACAACCATTTCTTTATTTACAACCATTCTTTACCCACACAACCATTCTGTTTCTCACTTTCAGTATATTATTCAATAAACTGCATTAGATATTCAATACTTTATTATAAAATAGACTTCATATTTGATGATTTTGCCCAACTGTAGGCAAATATAAGTGTTCTGAACACATTTAAGGTAGGCTAGGGGGAGCTGTTATGTTCAATAGGTTAGGTGAATCAAATGCATTTTGGACTGACAACATTTTCAACTTATGATGGTTTATTAGGACATAACCCCATCATATGTTGAGAAAGGTCATCTCTAGTTGAATGTCAATGGAATTCTTCTCTAACACCTTCTAGAGTTATTTTCCCAGGGAAGTAGGAAGTAAGGTCATCTGCTGAGAACAAGGTTTAAGAAGAGTAAAAGGGGTTTTAAAAGGCCACTATGAAGACTAGGTTAAAGAGACAATTAGGAAAACACAGAAATATTGCTAGAAAGCTTGAGAACCCAAGTCCAGGTGAGTAACCAAGACTTTATGGCGTTCTCACTTGGTTCAACTGTGTGGTTTTCTCTTACAGCGTTTGGTACTCAGGTGCAGACAAGGTTATATGGATTCAGGGGAGGAGCTGTGCTAAAGAGGCATGGTAGATAGATAACAAGAAAAATCTAAATTTTAGCAGGATGTCTACTGATAATTTTAGACTCCTCCCTTTTATTTGATAGGCAAATTCACAATGCCATTAATTTTGTAGTGTGCTAAAGGAAAAAACAGTACTTCAGGTGCTACTGAGATGTACTGTACAACATGGAGGAGGTCTCCATGTGGAGTACCTTCTTTTATTTATTACTTTTTTTATTGACACATAACTGACATACTAGAGTACCTTCATTTTAAACAACCACTGTAAGAGACAGAACAGGGTACCATACCAGCCACCCCTAAGCATCAGTAACTCTATTCAAAGCTGTGTAAAAGTAAAATAATAAAAGCCACATACATAATTTAAAATTGTCTAGTATCCACATAAGAAAAGTAAAAAAGAAACAACATATTTTTAAATAATACATTTGGCTTAACACAATATATACAAAATATTTCAACAACTGACATAACAAGTTAATGATATATTTAACATTTTTTATATTGAGTCTTTGAAATTCAGTATGAATTTTATACTTACATTGCATCTCCAAGTTAGACAAGTCCTATTTGAAGAGCTCAAAAACCACATGTGTTAGTGGCTACCATACCAGACAGTGTAGCTCTGGATATCATGCTTGCATAATATCTAGAATTTTGATACTCTTGTTGCATTAACAGAGCCACTGAGGTTCTTCCTTAGACACCACCATCCTACTCTTGTAATCATTCATAATATATGCTTATAGAGCATACTACAACCGTGAATTTCCAGGCTCAGAGTCTAGACACATGTATTGCTATTAGATCATCTAAAGTAGAGCTTTAGTTTCCTACCAAGTTCATGCTGGCCACTTAACCTGGAAACAGTCAGAATCTGCACAGCCATTGGCCGATACTTGCTGTCTCAGGTAGCCTGATATGGTAGGTGGAAGGCAGCTGCACATACTGAGGGTTCATCTTTGCCTTGCCAATGGGTTTCAGCCCTGGGCAAGTTCACTATGGATTCAATGTGATCAAAGAAATGACAGGAGAATGTTCTTGGAGTGAAAGGGTTATACCCGACTTTATTTCACAGTGGCAGGTCAATCACTAGAATCCCGTCCACTCAGAGAGAGTCTGCATGCAGCAAGCCGGTCTCTGCCTCTGGGCCGCTCTGCCCACCCAGCTGTCCCAATCTCTGTCTTCAACACTGCCACCACTCCAGCCTCTGCTCTGCTCTGTGGCAGCCTTGCAGCCTTCCCACCAGGTCGCCCAGAGCACTGGCCGGGCTCTTTATATAGAGTCAATATCTACATATTGCCCACACGTGTGTAGTGAGCTAGCCAACTAGGTGAGAATCCTGGCCACAGGAACCTTCACTTTATCCACAGCTTTCTTTACTAAAGTAGTTACCATTTTTCTACCAATGTCCCAGCTTCCAAAATACTGCTGACATCTCCTCTCATGTTCTCTTTGTCCTTATGGAGTTTATGCCTTTCTTTATTCCTTGACATTCATTTTATTATGTTTTCGAAAGAGAGTGAAAATAAACACATGTATTCAATTGACCATGTTTACTAAGCAGCTAATTTATTTCAAGACCTGTAAGTTCATCATCAGAAGATAACTTACCTGCAGACATAGACAAACTTTTTCAAGCTTCTTTGAAGATTTATTCCAGTCAGTATTTCAGATATAATATTTTAATGAAAAAGCAATTTGCTCTTAAAATTTCTCTACTAAGAATATTTCATATTTAGAATCCTCTTGTGCATACAATGAATCAGTTAACAGGAAAAGAGAGAAAGATAATGTTACTGAACACTACCCCTGCTTCCTCCAGATGAACTGTAGAAATTCATTTTTCACAATTCGGTTTTGTTGTGAACATTAAGTAAATATTTGGACACTAGCCCAAATTGAAACTAAATAAAAATTATTTTTTATGGGAGTCTTTGAATAAGCACATACAAGAACTGTTAATCTCTCACTGTTCTGACTAAACCTAAGGGGTACCTGATTTACCAGCACCTTTCAGAGTAAAAGTTAGCAAACATTGTTAAAACAGATATATTTCACAGTATTATAAAACTTGTAATAGGATAGACTATGCTCGTGGTGTTCCCTGAAAAATTTCTCCAGGAATATTGTGAATTTAATACTTTTTTAAAAACTAATTTTAGTTAACTTTGTATTCTAAGTCTGTTTGAAATGTTAGTCACCCTTTCAAAATTAAAGAGAACTCAAGTCAATTTTACTTGTTCTTTTAAGATTATTTCTGTCTCTTCAGTTAGCATTGGGTCAGAGCCACACATTCTAATCTTTTCAGCTAGAACCCATTCACATAAAACAACTCATTATACTCTTTCATCAACATTTTTTCCTGTTCACAATTTTTAAGCTGTTCATGTCTATTTTCAAGGTAAGCACAATTCTTTAACTCAGTATTTATTGAGTACTGTTTTGCACCAAACACTGCTAGATTCTAAGAATAAAAAAATTAATAAAATATATTCTCTATCTTCAAAAACCTCATAGTCTACCATGGGAGACTGATACAAGGCAATATGATAATAAGCACTGTAATAAAGGTCTGAACAAAGTACTGTGGGCAGGAAGTACAAAGTACCCAGAGAAAGGAAGGATTAATTCTTTCCTGGGATGATGGTGGAAGGAACAGGATTTTCCCAGTGGGAAGAGTTGGAAGGAAGACTATTCCAAGCAGAGGGGACAACATGAAACAAGGCACAACAAAAGTACACAACTTCCCTGGGAAACAGTAAGTAGCCTGGTGTGGCTAAAACATGAGATTCCTGCAGAGTAATGGTGGAAGCCATGTGAAAGAATTTAAACTTTTTGTTAGAATGAAGGTAATGAAAAACCATAAAAGCAGAAAAGAGATGTGATTTGTGTCTAGAAAGAAAACTATGGCAGTGTGAGAAGTGGCACAGAAGGAAGGCAGGAAAACCAATTAGAAGGCTATTGAACCAGAGTAGGTGGAACTCTGAGCATTAATTGTGGAACAGGAGAGAAGGGAATGAATGGATTTGACATACATTTCAGGAGGAGAATTTCTTGGACCTGATGGCTATTTGGAGGAAGAAAGAAAAGCCAAAGTTTCCACCATGTATTTTGATAATTTAATCTAATCAAATCAGAAAATATGGATTTTTAAAAAATGAGCTCTAAACTGAGATATTTGCAAATAGTTGCATGACATTCAAGTGGAGAGATTCAGGAGGCAGTTGGAAACAAAAATCTTAGCTAAGGAGTATAGTCTGTACTGAAAATATAGATTGTGGAATTAGCAACATAACGATGACATTGTGGTCACATGAAGTTTCAAAAAGGAAAAAGAGGAACTATTGTAAAGTATTGCATACTACAAAAAAGTCAGATGATATTTAAAGCAAAACTTTTAAAAGAATATAAGAAAATAAAAGGAAATATTTTCATGATCATGAGGTAAGAAAAATTTCCTAATTAAGACACATAAAAGCACCAATCATAACTGAAAGGATTAACAAATCTGGCTACTTAAAAACACCAAAAGAATGAAAGGACAGTCTGCAAAGTGGGAAAAATATCTGCTACACATGTAATTGACAAAGGACTAGCAGAATATGTAAAGAGCTCTTACAAATAAAAAAGAAAAAGGTAGACAACCTAACAGAAAAAGAAGGAAATATAAGAACAGGCACATGACAATTGAAGATATCCAAATAGACAACAAATATAAGAAGAGGGGTTCAGTCTCACCAGTAATCAAGAAATACAAATTGAAACCACAATGAGATATTACTACACAAAACTTGCTGACAAAATTTTAAGTCTAACAATATTAAGCTTTGGTAAAGATATGGAGCAACTGGAATTCTCATATACAATTTGGGAATATAAATTAACACAACCAATTTGGAAAACTATGACAGTATCTAGTCAAGTTGAAAATAACCATCCCCTATGGCTCAGAAATTTCACTCCAAGGATATACTTTAGAGATTTGCTTCTTTATGTGCACCAGGATACACATACAAGAATGTTCAGAGCAGTACCATTACAACTATCCCAAAATTGAAACAACCAAATGCCTTCCCATAGTAGAAGAGATTGATACAATTGCAGTGTATTCATACAGTGAAATACTATAAACAAACAGCAATGAAAATGAAAAATCTACAGAAACACAAAACATGAATAAATTGTATAATGTGAATGAAAAAAGCAAGTTACAAAAATAAAACATTCTATAATTCTACTCATGTAAGATTCAAAATAGGCAAAACACATCTACATTGTTTAGGAATGCACATACAAGGTGGTTAAAAGATAAATACAAGAAAACAGCTATTACAAATGACAGGATAGTGGTTACCTCTGGGGAAACAAAAGTGAAGGCAATAGGCAAGGGATACCCAGGGAATTCTGCAGTCCCGATAATGTTCTGTTCCCTCACCTTGGCAGTGGTGATTACATGGTGTAAGTTGATAACCATTTGATAAAATGCACATGTGTTCTATGGGCTTTTAAATATATTTAATAACTTAAAATTTTAATGAGCTAAATTTTGAAACTCTTACATCTAACAGGAGGTATAGTATAGTGAGAAGTAATGGAAAAGATCTAAGGACGATTAAAAGAGATTAAAACATGCTATGGAAGCATTCAAAACTAACTTTGAATACTATGAAGAAAAAAGACAATGCTATATCTGAGATGAATTACATTTAAATCTGTTTCAGGGCTGGTGACTAGATTTCATTCTTTCATTTTTACCTACCTTGTGTCTGGCATTGTGCCAAGGACTGCGACTACAGGAAAACAGTCCTATTTCTTAGGTGTCTCTCAGCACTAGGACCCTCATTGACTTCTAATCTCTTGTGGGATAAAAGATTTTTCTATTTTATTGATTGGAATACTGGTTTGGGGTGGGGGTAGAATCTCAGTTCCAAAATGTACAAATAAAAAGGCATGGAGGAATTATCAAACCGAGTATATAATAAAGTTTATGCCTCAATCAAGGATATACAGGGAGAAAATACATGCGAGGTGTTTTCTTCTCCAAACATGAATAAACATAGACAACCTTTATTTTTTACATCAGGTAAGAAAAAGTTTGAAGAGGTCAGTAGCAGGAACTGAAACAGGATGAAGGGTTTTAAAAAACAAGAAATAAAGATACAATTTAAACAAGACTTCTGCTGTGTTGCTTTTCTATAAAGGAAACATTATCTATAAAGTGATGTGATCTTTATTACCCAACATTTTAAACTTTTTTTATTTCCAGATTTAGCTCTGAAAAATGAAATTTACCGAGAAGACAAATATTTGCTACTAATGAGATTTTAAAATTAAGCTACAAACTTCAAAACTCAAAAAACAAAAGTTCCCAAGTTAGTGTAGTTGGAAAATAAGATTCCGAATATGTGTTTACAGAGAAATTAAGCCTAATATAAAGAGCCATTATGTTAATCTCAATTCTGTATCTGGTTTACACAACTTCCCTTGGATTAGAACTTCTATCATATTGCAAAGCAATATGCTTAAAAACAAAAAAAAAGTCAAGAACAGAAAACCTCACTCATAAACATGAACCAGCTAGCAAGGAATTTTTTTTTTAATAATAGAAATTTTAAAAAAAAATTTTCTTCAGGGCTAGTTGATTTGGCAGGTGAGTTGCTACACACTCCTTAGCGGATTCTGCCTTACATGGCCACCATCCTGGCAAGGAATTAGTAAGAAATTTAAGTTAAAAGGGGAGACAGAAAGATTTAGTGTGAGACTAGTCTTCTCATTCAGTACTCTATTACTATCTTTCTGACACTCATAAAAATGAGATTGAAGTGATGCCCAGAAATTAAATGCCATACTGTCCCAAGAAATAATTTTCACTTACCAAAACTCACATTTTAAAACTTGGACTCAGATAAAATATGTTTCGTTGATGTCAATCTGGTTACCTGATTCTCCAGTGATACGGTGGTATTTTTAAAATTAATGGTTGCTAATATATTGAAAATTTTATGTAGCTCTTATGGTCAAAAGAAAATGGAATCTGAAGACCAAGTACCAACTATGTAACCCTGAGTAAATCACCCAAACCACTCTGAGCCTCACACCAACCAACCTCACAATATATGAGAGCAGATAAAGGATATATATAAATAATGTATGAGCTCCAAAGTATGGGAAGCTCAGTTTCCTCACCTGCAAAAACAACTTTCTGCAAGCTAATATTTTGTATTCAATTTTCATTATGGAAGAAATCCAAATATACAGAAGTGTAGTATAATGAAGTCATATGTATTCTCACTCTAGTTTCAACAATTATCAACTCATGGCTAATTTTGTTTCTTCTATACTGTGCACATTGCCTGTCTTCCTCTATTTCTTGAAGCAAGTGCCAAACATCACATCATAAACTAAGAGCTAAAATCCTATGTTCTTTTTTCGTGACTGTACAGGTAAATGAAGTCCAACAGGGAGGTCTAAGTTAGAAATAGGAATTTGAAGGTCACCAGTAATGAAATCAAGGGTTGAACCTATAAACTTTGGATGAGATCACACATCCATTTTTGGGGAACAAGAAGATTCTTCTGGTGCTCCTTCATTAAGAGTATAAATGGACATAAAGCACAATTCTCCCATCAAAGAAGAAACTGTGGATTTTCAAAGGCCTATAGAACTTCCATATCCTGATCTTAATTGTTTTTATGCCTTAAAAAGGTATGCCTGTATATTGTCACTACTCTAAAAGGATTTAACAAAATCCCTAAAACATAAATAGACTTAATTTATGTAACAAATGTAAACACTACTGGTATTGTAGCCAATTTCAAATCTACTTTTTGATGTATTTAAGAACTTGTTACTCCACATACTTTCCTTTCTCTTTAATAAAGTGTGTATGTCTGTTTTATACTTTCTTTTGTATGTATATTTCACAATAAGCATTTTAAACTTTAAATAGAAAACATGATTTCTACATCTAAATAGCTATGCCAGATGATGGTATATCTTACAAACATTTACAGCTTTGAACATAAATAACAATATTTGTCTAGAAAAAATATTTTATAAACTCTTTAGACATCAAGTTGAGTCAAAAACCATTTAGTCCTACATTTTAATCAATTTTACCCCAAATGTTAAAAATAGTTGTGATTTATTTACACTCCACTTCAATCTTGAAAAAAATTGTGACTTAGTTTCCTTAAATACAAATTTTACAATCCATTTTAAAAGAAATTTAAATTTTCTAAAATAGTCTTCATAAACTGTTCAGTAAAGATTAACCTTTGAAAATGAAGTATTTATGACCTTTGGAATGGAATGGAACTTTGTGTCTTTGATTATATTAACCACCAAGTAAATTATCCCAAAGGAGTAGGAGGGGTACAATTTTTAGAAACATAATAGATTTTCAGTGTTTAAATTTTGATGGGTCCTCGTGATTAAACTGAGACTAGTCCTATTTGATTAGAACTCTAAAATATTTTAAGCATATCCTTATCTTTGAAGTAATAGTCCCAGAAACATGAATGAACAATTCTATGATTGAAAGGATGTTAGTAATCATACCATATAGAAGTTGGTTATTTTTTTTCTAAGAAAAAATTGGATATACTTAAAAGCAGTTTCAACTTTGGCTACATTATGTAACTGCCATTTCACCTAAAATACTGAAGGATTTGAGGGAAATACTTTTGATTTTTAAAAACTTTTGTAAGACTGTACCTAGTGTGTTTTAAGTAAAATCCAACTCATTTTTAAAGCATGATTAAAGAATCATTAGGTCAAAATGGCATGTCCCCCTCTCCCACAAAAAAACCAATGCTTTTTTCAGATATCAGTAAATATCAACAGGATGGTTAAGTGGCATAATTGCTTTTTCAGGAACCATCTATTAAAACATAGCCAAAAACAAAAAACAAAGAAAAAGCTCTTTTCCAAAAAAGTATATTCCTGACACCTACATAACTAAACATTCTTGAAGATTACAAAGATATTTTCTTGTTCAATAAACAGTGCATTATTATTTAGTATTTATTTTTTGGTTGGTGATTTTTACTTTATTGCATTGTTGAATACAAATATTCTTTAATTAAACTAAGTGAGCTTTTTTCATTATAATTTTACATATCAAGATGTATGGGAGAAGGCAGAGTAAGTATGAAAAATACAGAAAACTTGTTGAGAACTTGTTCAGTTTTCAATTAAATAACTTTATAAGATATCTTGTTGCTGTTCCTAAATTAATTCTGCATCAGAAGTCAAATGATTTTTGGGGGGTCTTGAATAGTAGTGATAAAAACTTTCTGTACCACTAATGTATATATTAACTAAATTTAATGTGTCATATACATTCTATTTCTGTATCTTTAAGGAAAACCTTAGTGCCTGTCAGTGTTTAATGACATCAAGAACACTAATTCTGCCAGAGTAAATTTATCATGTTTTCACAATCTAAAAATTCGTGACTTATCTGTGAGATTTCTATTTTCAACAAAATACATGAAAAAATAGTAATTTTCTTTAGACACAAGAAATGAAGCCACTCAGCATTTTGGTCTCTGTAATGTAACAGGCATGAATTTGCTCATGTTCAGTGTCTTTTCACCTGTTTTTCTCTCACGTTTCTCTTTAATACCCTATAGCTTTAAGGAGTTTTTTTCTCAGGAAAAAAAAAAACCTCCCAATTCAGGGAAATTGTCCCCATATACCCTCAGTAGGTACTGCGAAAGAATACTGCAAAGCTCTACAGCAAACGAAGTTACTTCACTGAGTCTTTTCTGAGCTTCAGCAAATCATGCAGTGCTCTTGAGATACTTGAAGATTTTCAAAGAATTATTTAAAAATCACAAATACGACTTATTCCTCACACTCACACATGTTCCTTTCAGGGTAAACTGTATGCCCTTAGAGTATGAGCAGCGATTACAAGTTATGAGTAGAAAACGTGAAGATTTCGTTGAGCACTCAAAGAAAAGAAAACTGTTGCGGTCTTAACGTTGCTAGATATTCTCAAATCGCTAAATCTCCTTAAGTAGCCTCAAATCTAGTTGCTTCAGTTGTGTCAGGAACACCGAAACACAGACGCAACAAGTCTCCCTCAGGACAAGGGTGAGCTGAGGACGGTTCACAGAGAACCGGCATGTAACAGGTGGGCGGCCCCGAGAGGGCTCGGCTTGCCCGGCCGCGGCCCGCTCGCCCGACCTCCCGCCGCCCGGCGGACCGAGGTGCTCCGCGCCCTCCCGCTCCTGCTTTCGACTTGGCGCCGCGGGGCCTCGGCGCAGGCTGGGAGGCCCTGGGAGAAGCACGTGCCACCTCTCGAAGCCTCGATCCAGGGCGGCAACTCCCGCCGGACCGCGGGGCGCCCGGCCGCCGGCCTCCGTCTGGCAAAGTACGCAGGCACCGAATCTTCTAGACGCCGCCAAGTGGCTGGGCCGCGGGGATGCTTTTTATCTACGCACCCGCAGCCTCAACCCAAGTGTGAAGTTCTGGAACATCCCAGGCCAAGCGTAGCCAAATAACAAATGCCACTAAACTGAGGCCCAGAGGCTTGGGTACCTGGCTCCCGAGGCCACACAGACGTGCGAGCAGGTGCGAAGCCTGGTCTCCTGGTTTCACTCCTCCGAGCAGCCAAGAGGACCGCTGGGTCGCACAGGACCCGCCGCGGAGAGCTGCGGGTGGGGGCAGCTTAGCACCTGGGCCTCGAGCGGCCCTGGCAGCTGCTGCGTAACCCGGAGCGGCCCCAGCTGTGTGTGCGGAGGACAGCGCCCGGGAGGCCCGCCAGCCCGGGTGCCCAGGCCCGTGCTGGGCGGGCTGAGGACGCTGCTCCAGTCGCCGCCGGCCCAGCCTCTGCAGCACGTGAGCGCCCCGCACCCGAGGGGCCACGGCGCACGCCGGCTGGGCGGCTCTGCCTCGCATTTAACTGGAGACTCGGCGCAAAGAGCAGCTGCGCGGGCGCGGCCGGGCCCTACACTAGGGTCTCCCTCCGGGGCGGCGCCTGCGGGCCAGGCTCGGCAAGGCCTCGGCTGCGCCCCCCGGCGGGCCTTGGCGGAGGCGGGGACGAGGGGCTTGCTGGACTGGGAAGGCACCTCGCGCCAGAGCCGGGCCTGCGGGTCGGGAGCGAGGACGCGGCTAGGAAGCCTTCTCTACAAGCGGGGTTGGCAGCCCTAAGACCTTGCTCAGCGCGGGACCCTAGGGGGAGAGGTCGTTCTCCAGACCCGGCCTCAGGGTGTGTTCTCATGTTTCACGCGGAATAAAGAAAAATAGGATGCGTTCGTCACTTCACAGGAAACTTTTCGTTGTTTCCTTATTCTCGCCCGTGGACAAGTTGAGCAGCTTCTCGGCCTTACACCCAGGTGGTTTCAAACCAGAGTCTGGACTTTGAACTTCGAGCTCTGGGTTTCCCGGGGGCTCGTCCCACCCCATCGCACCCCATTCCCCCCCCCATCCCCGTCTTCCTCAGGGGTGGTGGTCCCGTCCTTCCCGACCCCACTGCAAGCCGAGAGTCTTCTTCCCCCACCAAAGTGGGACGCGTCCTTGTTGACTTTCCTAGATTTTGTGCGTGTATTTTTAAAAAACTCAGTACGAACAAAGATAATTTGGCTACTTCTGGAGGGGGACTGAGGTTTGGAGGGGCATCTCAGTACGTGGAAGGAATGACTCGGAGCCCCCAGCCACCATGAAGCCACCCAGTTCCGCGGAAAAGAAGGTTGTCTGCTGCCAATATTCAAGACATGGATCGTTTTTTTGTCGTTTTGTTTTCTTTTCCTTTTTGGCTCAGCACTGAGAGTATTACAGAGCCATCCTTTCCCGCCTCCCGACCCTCTTCCCCTCCCCCTAATCTTTCTAGTGCAGGCAATTAGGGTGAAGAAATCAGTGCCAGGCTCCTGCCTCTGAAGAGAAAGGAATTGCTTTGGGAATTGAGTGCTGACACCAGTCTCTGTCCTGGATGGCAAGAGGGGATGTGGGGTCAAAGCGCCTGGGGGAAGAGGCCGGGCTGACTAGGAGGGGAGGACACTCCCTAAGAGAATGTTTCTGACGACTCCTTTTGCTGCATCCTCCCGCCCTATCCTTTGACCTCCAGTTTCACACAGGTCATTAACACGCGGGTTATTAACACGGGAATTTCCCTCTTTTGGGTCCCCTGAGACCAGGACTTGGGGCTGGAATCAGGAGAGCAACACTGACAAGCCGTTCAGTAATTTGCATTTATTTTAGGGAAATAATGTAGATAAAGGGGGAGGAAGGGAACTGCCTTACATTTCAACAAGTAATTTGTGATCTTCACATCGGACAAAGCAAATTTACAAATTACTTTCCCACCTACTGGACAAAACGGCCAAAGCCAAAATTGATACACAGGCGAGGGCTTTCCGCAGATTTCGGAGAATGAAGGTGCACTAAAAACTCACTAGACAAAACGGGATTGTTTAAAGCGAGAGAAACCGACAGAAGATTTGTAACCAGGGTTTAGGGCCTGGGTTTGTCCGTTTGTTTTTCCATAATGACGTTTTTTTTTTGTTTGTTTGTTTTTGGTCTCTAAACCTGAACGGCAACCCTGTGCTTAGACCTGGTGAAGGGCTCAGTCCTGCGCCCCCGCCTAGCCTAGCCCCTCCCCTGTACCCTAACCTGGTTGTTTCCTGCACACTCGCGGGCCCTCCCACTCCTCCGAGCCCAGCTTCCAGTAATCAAAAGGTCCTCTTTAATAAATACACAAGAGAGAGAAGGTGTGAGAGGGTAGGCTTTGCAACAACAGAAAAAGTAAAAGCGCCATCGATGGAGAAAGCGAGAAAGGGGGACTGAGGGAAAATATTTTTTGCTTTTGTTTTATATATATATGTATGTTTGTGTGTGTGTTTGTGTGTACGTATATATATGTATATATATATGCTGTATGTATCTTAAAGTTCTATTTCCTGGGCTCTAAGATGACATATGCTCAGTTCAACCAACAGCAACTTAAAAGTTTAAGTGGTCCCTGGAACGGGCCTGGCTATGTACAACATTCCCGCCGCCGAGGCGGAAGCTAGAGCCAGTTCTACGCAGGGCGGGGCTGTGCGCGAGAGCGTAGGGGCGCTCTGCTCCCTGGGGCATTGCCCCAGCTCGTCCGGCTCGGGAGGAGGGAACGCCGGGAAGCTCTGGCCTGCAGGCGGGGATCTGGGCCAAGGGCAGCTGAAGGGGCAGCAATGTGCACGCGAGAAATACTTAGTGGCTATTTTGATTTGGAGTAGAGTGTGGTGCACGCCAATGGGCAGACACATGCCAGTTAGTGACTCCAGTCTCCAGAAAGAATAAATAAAAGTGTAGTGCCCAAACAACAAGTCAGAGCGAAAAGCCTCCGAAGACTCCAAGTGTATAACTGTCCAGAAAGACTGGAAGAGGCTGACTTAGGAGTTTGTTAGGGCTTGAGGAGGGGAGCACACAGCTCGCCTACCGAACTTGTGCGCCAAGCCAAAGCACCGATCCCCCTCATCCAAGGGGTGGGCGGGTGTGCACATCTCCCAAGCAAATGGCACGAAGATGAGGGTGGCAGTGCAGGCAAAGGGCATCTTTTGGGGGCATGAGAATTCAAGTCTGGAGAAGCCGAGGCAAAGGCGGGTGGTGCAGCAGCAGGACGGGACTGCGGAGGACGCAGGTAGTGCGTTTCTCCTCTTCCACTCCTGGGCTCATAAGACCTGGAACCGCCATGAAGCTTGGTCCTTATAGTCCAGACAGTCGGGCGAATTGAAGTTGAGTTTCCAAGCGGAGGAAGCTGCGGCGGCACCAGGCTCCTTGTAATCCAAACAGTCGGCAGAGTTGAAGGCAAGCCCGGAGCCGCCGTAGCCCTGGTGGTGGTGGTGGTGATGGTGATGGTGGTGTCCTGAGGACTGGCTCAATGGATGGTGCGCGTGAGGATGGTGGTGGTGGTGGCCCGCCATGGAGGAGGGTGCCATGGGGCTGAGCTGGTGCGGGTGATGGTGCGAATGCATGGGCGCTAGGTAGGAGCTGCAGTCCACGCCGCCGAAGTAGGAGGAGGAGGGCGCGGGGTAGCCCTGGCCGTAGCTGCTGCCCTGGCCGTAGGACATGGGGTACGAGGCTGCCGCTGACGCAGCGCCCGCGGCTACCGAGCGCTGCATACACGATGCGCTACTAGGGGCGGCCAGCGGCTCAGGCACCGATACCGACGCGGGTGCTGAGCCTGGCGAGATAGAGGCCGGACTCCAGATGGACGAGGTGGCCGGCGTACTCAGCGACGACGGGACCGCCGC
This sequence comes from Manis javanica, assembly GCF_040802235.1. Taxonomy (NCBI): domain Eukaryota; kingdom Metazoa; phylum Chordata; class Mammalia; order Pholidota; family Manidae; genus Manis; species Manis javanica. The sequence goes on from NC_133156.1 coordinate 189,927,733, forward strand.
GGCCGAGTTCCCTCCCAGGCCCGCAGCCGCCGGGTTGGCGGAGGCGCCGGACGCCGAACTGGAGGACGAGGCGGAGCTGGACACAGCGGGCGGCGTGAACTGGCCGCTGCTTTCCGAGCCCGAGCTCTCCCGCACCGGGGACGGCTTCTTCTTGGCTGGGCGGCTCTTGGTGCCGCTCCCGCTCTGCTGCTGCTGGCGGCACTTGGCACGGCGGTTCTTGAACCAGACCTGCAGCGGGCCGGGTGGGGGACAGCGTGTCAGAGGCACAAGGGGGAGTTGCTCGTCTTCCGCCCTCTAGACCCACCACCGGGCCTGGATTTCCATCCCTCTCCTACACAGGCCTTCGCCCCTCCCCATCTCCAGCGGCGCCAGACCCTACCCCAGCGCCCCCAGCTCCTCCACCCTCCCCCGTCCTTCTGCTCAAAGATCCTCCTCTGGCAAAGTCGGGATGTGCACCTCCCCACCCCAGCGCGACTCTGCCCTGGGACTGCACAGTTGCGTTTGTCCAGTAGAAGTTCAGCCGTCTCTAAAATGCTGCTCTTGGCCGCTTCCCAACAGCCCCGCGTATGTTTGGAGGCCCTGTCTTCTGTGAACACATCTCAGGAAACAGCGGAGAGGCACAGCGCTGGCCGCGGGGGGTGGATAGTGACCAATCTAAGGCCGGAGCCGGTCTTCCCTGAAGGCCCAGTGCTGGCCAGGGTGATAATTTGGGTGGGAACAGAGGCAGTACTCTGGGGGACTAAGGAAGGAAGCCCAGACAGAATTTCGTTCGGCTTCTTGGTTTCTAACTGGGAATCCAGTCTTAAGGTTCTCACTTTTGGAGGGCCCCGATACATGGCATGGCATTCCTGGTTTTTTTCCTCCAGCCTCCGGGGAAAAGAGGCAAGATAAAAGGCCTTTGGGGAGAGTTCTGAGTTATAATACCAACAGTATTTTCGGGACCCCTTCATCGCAAAAATAGAAACAGCAAAATCAGTAGCCGGATTTTGCGTTCGGCATCCTCTCCCTGCAAAGAAAACGTCTGATCAAACTGGCGCCACCCGTGGAGCGCACGCCCAGGCAGGGCCCTGGGGTCAGACACGCTCCACTCTTCCATTTCCAGAATGCCGGGGATGCAGGGCACGAGCGGAGGAAGAATTCAGCACCCGGAAGGAAACTGCGAAGTCCTGGGGCAGCCGAAAAACCAGGGGCAAGTGTCAGGCCCTCAGGGGACTTGACTTAACAGGAGCCTCGCTTGTCCTCCCACAATCCTATAAAGGGCTCTCATTACCTAAAGCGCCTCGGGGCCAAGGGCCCCAGAATACAGGGCTTTAAGGTAGTTCCTTTAACTTTGCCCCTCTTCCAGGTCCCCGCCCAGCGCTAGGGGGAGTCTGAGAGAAGCTGCCCAGTCTGTACGCCCGCCCCCACTCCAGACCATCCTCCGGAGGCTCTCTCGGACAAGCCCCGGAACCCCTACCCTGACTCTTGAGCCCCAGGCGCGCGCACCTGGACTCTGGACTCTGGCAGATTGATCTTGAGCGCCACCTCCTCGCGCATGAAGATGTCAGGGTAGCGAGTCTTGGCGAAGAGCGCCTCCAGCACGTCCAGCTGCGAGCGCGTGAAGGTGGTGCGCTCCCGCCGCTGCTTCCGCGGGGTAGCTGAGGGGACACGCGGGGGCACCTCGGGTCAGCGGTGGCCACTCGAACCCGCTCTAGAGGACGCAGACAGGCCACTGGCAGGCCCTGAGCCAGGCCTTTACACAAGAAAGCCAAGCTCGGAGCAGAAGAAACTCCCCCGGGAAGGCAAGCATGAGTGGCCACAGGTGGGAGAAAGAGCATGCGTGCGATTGGGAGCTAGTGTCTCCTAGGCTCCAGGGCTGCCCCCTTCCTTGCCTCTCAAAGGTTGAGAAAGGAAGAGAAAATATACAATCTCCCTTCTTTAACCACCCCCCACTGCACCTCCCTGATCCTCCACAATACACTCTCTTGCTGGAGGGTGGGGAAAGGATGCATAGAAAACACTTTCGGAAGAAATAAATGGGGGTTAAAGAGTGGGAGCTAGAAAAGCCAGAGTTCGGCTCAAGCCCTCCACTCCACATCAGCAGTTCAAAAGTTGGTGCAGGCTACTAGTCTAGAGGACATTTTAATTAGGGAAGGAGAATCCCCCTTCCTCAGTTCAATGAATCTCTTTGCATAAGGGTCGGCTCTTCCTATCAGGGCCTAGCGAATATCCAGATTTCTCGTTCAGTGTTGGGGAAAAAGGAATAGATTCATACACAGCCCATAAAAGCCACCCGTGGTAAATTAATCCGTGGGCAAATGTGTCCTGTGCTGGCGGTGGCGCAGGTTGCCGGTGGGGAGCGGCCACGTTGCACGTTTCTGCTGCCCTGGCTCACCTTACCTGCCCAGGACTCACGCAGCGTGCTCTGCACTGCAAGCACACTAAGCAACCTGTTCCAGAGGCCTGCTCATCTACAATTCCTGGGCTCAAACCCGAGGAGATGGAAGTTCCCAAGATTTGTCGAGGCTGGGGCAGGACTGGTGCTCACCCGGATATCCCACGGAGGGGTGCAGAAGGTCCATGGCGGGTCCGGCCAGGCCCAGCCCGTTCATGCCGTAAGGGGGTTGTTTGAGGTAAGACATCATGCTAACAGCCGGGTGGAGGCGTCCCGAAGGATCCAGGGGGCCGGGGCCAGGCGCAGTGCGGGGCTCCCACCGCGCAGTCCTTCAAGCTCTATTGCGTCTGGGGGCTTGGCCTACAGAAAGAGTAGACATACGGAGATGATCATTCAGAGCCATCCCGGCTTCCTGGTCTCGGAGGTTAGGACCCACGGAATGGAGGGAGGATGGGGTGGAGGGGGACAGGGAACACACGCCATTGAACTGCTCAGGGCGGTCAACTCAGCTCTACAAAGACCTTACCCCAAAGACCTCAGCTTCTTTGAAAAGGTTGTCATCGCCTCTTTTTGGGCTTGGAATGGGTCAAAGACACTCGTAGGGCATCGCTAGGAATGGAGAGAGGTTAAAAGCAGAGCCAACCCGGGGAGGTCAGAGCCTGAAGCAAGGAGTGTGCAAGGTCTCACGTCTAGGCAAAATTCTGGTCTGGTGGAAAGCAGCCTCATACTACACAAGCAAACGTTTACTAGGCTCCCTGGCGTCAGGCTGCCCATCGCATGAGAGGTTCTTTCGTTTTGTTTCAAATGTTTTAAAAGGCGGACGTGAGGGAGAAACTTCAGAGAACCCACTGGGGCACTGCAGAGGGCTAGCAGAACCTGGGCCTCTCCTGGACGCATTGCCCACTTAGGGTACTTTCCTTCAAAGGTCCCCGCGACTGGATCCAGGCTCCAAAGTCCACAGCCACCCCTCCAGGTGACCTCTCTGTGCCCAGCCGCTGAAGGATTGGTCACTCGGAATCCCAGCAACCACAGTTCCTGGCCCAGCTCCCCCAGAGGCGGCCTGGAGGCACAGAAGGAGCCACTGTGGATGTGGCTGTTCTAAGACATGGTCTGTGATCATAGGCACCTCTCTACAGACCTCTCTACAGCCGCAGGCCCTTCTTTGCCAGCGCAAGTCTGTCCTTTTCTCCGCCGGGTCCTGGCCGCGGACAATATGGTCCCAGTGGGAGCTGAAAGGTGACCGGCCTGTAGCCCCAGAAAGTCTCGCGGATTTGGGAAGCCTGAGTACGGTAGGTCCCGCGCGCTCTGCTAATCGTACTGGCTGAACCCGCGGCCGCAGAACCCCATCCAAACTAGAGAACTAGGCCTCGGCGGCACAGCTTGCACTGACCCGGGCCAGAAGATCGAGAAGCCTTGCTTTCCCAGTTGCCCCGAATCTGAGGCGCTGTTCTCAGGATCAGGAAGTGGCGCTGGAGGAGTGGGACTGGGCCCCAGAGGACCTGTCGCTTCACCCGCCTTCGCGGGAACTCAAAAACAGGCCTGGGAGCGGGCTACGGAGTTCAGGGAGAGAAGTGTAGCTAAGGAAGCTCCAAGATTCTATTCTCCGGGACCCCAGGCCTGGGCTGGAGGAACCGAGTTTGCAGGGAAGAAGACGAAAGGGAAACAGCCAGAGCTCTTGGGCGAAGGGGGAATGAGACTCAACCCTCGGCGACATTGCTTAGGCTGCAGTGCGAGTTTTCAAAGACTTTTCTTCGAACTTAGCACTTAAGCACGATTGCTTCGGAGGAGGCGGGGGAGGGGGAGAGAGGCCGGAGCAGAGCTCTTGGGTCCTCCGCGCACCAAGAGCGGAGTCAGGCCTCTCCCTAGTCCGGCCTATCTGCCGGGGACCTGGAAATCGGGGACCCGTTTGAGGAGGGGAAGACAAGAGCCACTGACGCTCCCAGTCCCGGGCGGCCCCGCGGCTTTCTCCTTACCTGCCCTCAGCTGCCGGGGCCGCTCACCATCTACCTCGCGCCCTCACACAGACCTGCCGAGCAGCCAACCTGTAAAACAAGCGGCACAGGATTACCCGCCAGGCTGAGCGGTTGGTCTGGGACCCTCGGATTTCTTTCTTTCCCCAACTTCCCTCTTACCCTTCTCTTTCTTTTCAGTGGCTTTGTGAGTGTCCCTCCAGGTTTCACTTTATTGCACAGACACTTTGTTTGCAAAGCTCTACACGTTCCTCGGACACAATCTCGCCCAGGACCGCGCCGAGGGGCCGCAAGGGGGAGGTTGGGAGGTGAGGGGGCAGAGTTGGGAGGCGGCTCGCGGCTGCCGGTGCCCTCTAGGTACAAAGTGGAGGCGGTGGGGCCTGGGGAAGCCCTGCAGAAGAACTTCGCAAACTAAATAAATCAAGCGATTTACCTTGTCGGAGTGGCTTGTCTTGCCGAGTTGTTTAGGTGATTGGAAATGTAGCCTGATGAAGATTGATCACCTTTCTACTGCCCTCCCCGGGTATGTGAACGCGAGGTGAGTGCGTAACGGAGCTAGGCTGCCAATCCCGGGCCCGGCGCGGGCTGAGTGACAGGGAGCCGGGCAATGGCAGCACGAGCCGGGGGTTACCTCCGCGCGCCCCCGCCCTCCCCCGCCCCCTGCACCCCGCCCTCCCGCCCGCCTGCCCCGCCCCGGTCGCGCGCTAACTCTGGGGCTTGCCAGGCAAACGCGGTGCAGAGCGAGGTGAGGAAGGCGAGCGCTGCGCCGGAGCCCGGGCCGCGGATGGGGACGCCGGTCCCGAGGCCGTCCCGGGGTCCCCGCCCCGTCCTCGCCTTTTGGCGCCCGGGAGGGAGTGGCAGAGAGAGAGGCGAGGCGCTGGAGAACCGGTTCCCTAGTTCTCCCCTGGGCCACCCGGCTCGGAGGCCTGGCTGTGGGCGCGAGGACGCCGGAGCCGCCGGCTGGAGGAGAACGGGCCCCCGGTCCCTCTCCCGGCGCCGCGAGCCCCAGCGTTCTTCCAACACCGCGCCACCACCTGCAGACTGACGCCGCCGGCAGCTCGTGCTGGCACAGGCTACTCGGCCGAGCCGAGCAGCTCCGGGGGCGTCGATCCCGCCTCGGCGCCTCAGGACTCTTCGCGCCCGGGAACATCACCGCAGGGAGGCACCGCCACTTACCTGCTCCTCGACGTCTTCTGGGGTTCCCAGTACCCACGGAGAGTGTTTGCAAATCTTAAATGCTTCTTCTGAAATGCTGGAGCCCAGTGTTCCCTCCCCCTTACACACACTACTTCTGAATGGAAAGATTTTGATGAGAAACTCTTTCACACTGTGTCTGTCTCTTACCTGGTCTCCTTCTACAGGGACGGTCTGAGGGGAAACAAGGCCACAGACCTCAACCCTCAGTTTCTTGCCCACTTGCCGCAGGAGCCTCCGTAAGGTGATTTCCCCGGATTGTTAGGACTGGCGAAACCCATTTCCCAGCCGAACAAATTTCGCAAACCTGTCTACCTGGGTGGACTTTTCAAAGTGCAAAAAAAGTTTTTGCCGCATCCCTGAGCACGGCGATTCTTTTAAATGGCACCTCCTCCTATTAGGCAGGACTTCACTCCCTTTCGAGGAATTCCTACCCCTCTCTTTAATCCCCCCTCCCCTCCCCTCTACTCCTAACAGGAAGAGTGAAAAGTTTGAACAGGGATAAGTGTGAGGGTGATTCCCGGAGCCGACAGGCGCATTGCGGTGGGGAGCACCGGCGCAGCCCGGGCTGCGAGGTCGGGCCCGGAGAGCCAACCCGGCTCTGGGCGAGGAGGAGGAGCAGAAAGAAGGGGGAGTCCGTTGAGTGAAAAGGGGCCGCAGCCGCCGCTCATCAAAGTGCTCCCCTCCCCCAAGCGACACTTTCCTTTGCAGTCCGAATAAAATACGGTAACAGAATATGATGGAGGGCACACTGTTTCCTTAACTGCTTGTCAAAGGACCCGGGAGATCTTCTTAGGACCTTTAATAAGGCTTTGGTCGGTTCTTTTGTTGATCTCTCAAAATCAACTCCTTCTAATTGAAGTTGGAGCTGAAAGCGAGCTAATGTTCAAAGAAAGTGGCCGCCAGACCAACGAAATTACATTTTTTTTTTTTTGACGATGAGGGAACATCTAATCAAAGAGGTAAAGGAGGAGGGTGGGGTGGGGAGTCTGAAGGAGAAAAGGAGGTTTTACAAGATCCTTCTCTAGTTCACAAAAGTCAGCGACACGGGCGCTTCTCTCCAGAACAAAGACACTGCGGCCCATTCACAAAAGGGAGAAAGAGAGAGACAGAGAGAGAGGGAGAGAGACAGAGAGAAACAATAACTGGAAGAGAGAAAAGGAAAAACAGAAAGGAAAAGCTTTAACAGGAAAAGAAACTGCGCACCGCGCAGCGCCGACCCGGGCGGAGACACACCTCAGGCTCGCACAAGCCCCCGCAGGGAGTAGCAAGCGAGGCCCGCGGCTCGGAGCCCCAGAGACGGGTGTAGACGTTTAAAGAAAGAAATTAAATACACCCCGCCTTCATTTCTGGCAAAAAGGCGCAGGCCGGAGCACACTAGTTTGTGCATGAGACTTTGCGGGAGTCGGGCTGTGGGGGCGCTTCTGCAGAGTCGGCCTCCCTAGCCAGGCGCTGCCCTAGCGGGGCCTGCGCACTCTGTGCCTGGGCCAGCCCTCTGGTGCCAGGGTGCGTGCCCTTGTAGTAGTTCCTCAACCACTCGCACTCCTGCTTCCTCCCGGCCCTGTTTGGCCCGCAGCTGCATCGCCCGGTCCAGGTCCGGCGCGGTGCGGTGGTGCGGCTGTGCGCGCTGGAATGTACTCAGGCGGTCCCCAGGGCCAGCCTCTCGGGAGTCCGGAGCTCTCAGTTCCAGATGCTGCCACCGTCTCGGGGAAGTTGGGAGGTATCAAGTAGCACTATTCCCCCCACCCTTCCGCCCCCAATGAGAGTATTTATCTAATCCCAAATTGCAGGAGAATTTCCTTAATGCTCAACCCATAAATCCCGGGATTAAGAGTAGAAAAAGACAGGGGAGAGGGAGGAGAAGAGAGAGAGATGAAAGTTTCTTCTGCGCGGTGTAAAGGATTCAGGCGGCCGTCGTTAGGCAGACGTCCAGGTGGGAGACTCTGGGCCAGACGCCGCTACTGTTCCAGCAACGGCCGCAGCGCGGGGAGGGCAAGAGGGGGCATCGCCGGGGGAGGGCTTGTCCACTCTGCTTGAGGCCCGGGGGCCGGGAAGGGGGCATGGGAGTTGGGCCCCGGGACCCAGATCCAGCATCCAGGTGACCTCGAGGCCAGGCCAGACTCTGAAGGACACTTGGGACAGAGGGAGGGGTTTGGCTGAGGGGCCGTAGGATCCTGGCCAGGGGCGGAAGTTCTGCACCGGCCCAAGGGCTGTGCCCAAGCTAGTCCGCTGCCAACACTCCTTCCCCGCGGCCAACTCCGGGCCCACAGCTTCTTTTCCCGCAGCGCGGGCTTTCGGGTTCCGGACCTCTCGGTACTCTGGGCTCGCGCCTGCGCTCAGGAGGCAGCCTCTGGGAACCATGAGACAAAATCGGGATGCGGCGTCCTCGCAGCGGGCCTGACCCCGCTAGTTCCGGGAGTCCGCGCTCCGCCGCCGCTGCGGGGCGTGCGGGCGCCGCAGCGCAGCCCAAATGGAAAGCCCTCGGGGCTCCGGACTGGGGCAAGACGGACAGCAAATCCTCTAGAGATGGCTTGTCGGTCAGCAGGCCAGGAGCAGCTTTGGGGAGCCGACTCTGCGAGGCTCCTCGGGAGTAAGGGTTTCCCGAATCCAGCGTAAAATGGGGTGGGTGACGCTGGCCACTTAGGCGTCAGGCGGTTTCGGGCTGGCGATTTCTGTCCGCCGGCTTCCCTGGGGTTAGAGCAGCCTCTGAGAGCTTTCCCTAGAGAGCGGCAGCGAGCTCTGCTCTCCTGCTCAATAAAGAGGGCAAATACCCGATTTCATTTAGTTCCGATAACTTTTCAGTAACTTAAAAACCTCATGAAGAAATTGTACCGTATCAAGTTATTTGAAGGCAGCTGCATACTTTTCAAACGTCATTTATGCTTGTGTATGTATGTGTAAATATTTGTGTGTATATATATGTATGTGCGATTTAGGCTAAGTATAAATGATAGTGGACTTTGCTGTCTCCAGACTTGTTGAACTAGCTTTCTTTGTTTTGGACACCTCTGTAGACGAGCAATGGAAACTACCATAAAATCGCGGTTTTTTCTATAGCCGAAAACTTGTTCAAAGTTCCCTTTCCCTCATCGTATACCCAGACACCTGCACACACTTATGCAACTCCACCCCAAACCCTCCTCCATTCTCTTCAGCATCTACAGACTTGCCGGTTATCAGAAGACAAAATTCTTCTTCATAAGAGTGCAAAATTATAATAGAAAATAACGTGCAAAACTCATTGAGACATTAGCATTTTTTTCAGTGCTGTGGAATCACAAATTTCCCTAAAATTTTAATAGGATGGCCCTTTACAAAATATAATATAGTTGACATTGCTTAAGGAAATATAACTAATTGCTTTTCAATTCACATTTGGACGTCAGCAGGGCCCTTTTGAGATGGTGTAAAGTTTTTCAACTCCAAATACAGCCCAGTATCGTGCCCTGAATTCAAGAGGACCACATCTTCCTCATGAAAAGTCTGGTGGATACACAAACTTCTGAAACCAGTGTCAAGTTTTCATTGCAAGGAAGTAGCAGCAGTGTTTAAGGTAAGAAAGTTTCTGCTTTTATTGAAAATTTATATATGATTCAGTATTGTAATAAATAAACATAACCATTTTCACACACAAAAATGACAGTTCTATGCTGTAGAAGAAAATATTAATTGATGGAAGTACTCATAGTGGCAAGACCGACTTTTATCAATACAGAATAAATATTAAAAGCATTCATGAGCCAACGTGGAGACCTAACAAAATGTAGGAACCAAGCTAGATGTAACAAATAATTATCCAGAGAAAAAGATGGCGCATCCTCAGATGATAAGACTGTCTTTGTAAACTGATGCATGTCAATTAGCCCCATCCTCACAGCTCACCTTCAAATCACAGGACTTGTCTCAGGCTATGTTAAAGGGCTATCCTCTGAGGAAAGCAGAGGAGAGGAACTCTATTATCCTTACAGTGAAATGCAAAACAACTGCAGAAAATCCCACTGGTAAATAGAACACAGTTTAATAAGTAGATGGAATATGCTCTAACTATAAAATTTAGGTAACAGAGTCAGTGTTACATATGGCAGGACTGGATGAAAATCATTCATGACATTTTTCTCACCCTCTCTCACCCCCCTCCCACCATTATGCTATTAACAAAAATGTTTTCGGATTTTCTTCCCATCGAAAAATGGGTGAAAATAATAAGGGAAGTTTTTCTTTTCCTTCTTCTTTTAAGTATCTTGAATACTCCCAACACCAATCACTCACAAGGTGTCTGTGCAAATTTAATTCGCATGATTTCAAGGAAATGATTAACACACACACACACACACACACAAATCCTTAAAGCTACTTCGGAATTCTGGAAATGAGGGAGGAAGAGGGGTGGTGGTGGTGGTGGTAAATAAGTACAATCCAGGCAAACAAAATGTCAAAAGTTTTAAATCAGTGAGTCTGACTTTTTCCAGCCTAGGGACCCAACATTAAAATGTTGGGAAAGATCTGGTCCAGCTGCTACTGAAGAACACATTTTTCTTCTTTCTTAGCCATCTTGCCTTTGTTTTGCTCCAGAGTTCGCTCCAAATGCTCATCTTCTTCTTCGGCCCTGGAAGTCACACAGGAAAAACAATTATTTTCCTTCGTGGAGGGCAGAGCAGCACTCCCGTCTCACCCCGCGTTCGGAGGCCAGCGGGGCCAGTGGGAGGCTGCCCGCCCAGGACCTCTGCTCTGAACTTTCCACAAACTTCTCCGCCCCTCAGCACACAGTAGAGCCTCGACCCCGACCCCACCGCCCACTCACTGCTTCTCCTGCGCGTCCAGGTCTCTGACGAGCGCGTCGCGCTTGTTCACTAGGGCCACAAGCTCATCCAGCAGGAGTTGCTCACGTCGTTTCTGGGCCTCGGTCTTCTGCCAGTCTGCGGAGGACGGGAGGCTCGTTACCCACCCGCAGAGCCAACGCACACAGGCTCCCGCCCTCCTTGGCCCTCCTTTTCTAGTTTCCTTGTATTCCTCTGCACACCGTATTATAGAGCCACTAGCTAGTGTTTTATGGGGAGTTTGGACGTCGTGGTGAAGATTTCACCCGCCAAACCCAACTCCCTAAATATTTCCTACAGAGGGAGACAGCTACGGCTGGGCTGGAACCTGAAAAACAGACCAGGTGTGAGCCGCGGCCAGCCGGAGGTGCGCACCTGATTTCAGCCAAAAAGGGGAGGGAGAGGTGGAGGCCCAGAGGCCGTCGGCCTCAGGGTTGGGGTTGGGGTTGGGGGTAAATGAGGGGGTGGGAAGAAAAGATGGGAGAAAAAAATCCTTCTGAAAAGGCTAGAGAATCTGCCTGGGAACCTACCCTCCTCCCCCACCCTCGTGCTCACCCCATACAGCCCATTCTTCGCTAATTTCCTCTTCGCTCTATTTTAGCAGTTGGATGTATCTCACACTGGGCGCCATATGCTTCACAATAACTTTAAAAGTAGTGAATCGGCTAATTAGCATTTTTCTTTGAAGTAAAAAATAAATTTGCTCTGCAATATTACACTGCAGCTCTCGATCTCATCACAGCCAGTTTTCTTTTGGAGAGGTTTGCTGGGTGGTTTCAAATCAAAGCACTTTTGCAGAGGAAAAACTACACACTTCTTTTTGAAACCCCATGTTAAAGGTTGGAAAATCCGATGGGCAGTTCTCTTTCCATGGGTAGGGGCAGCTTTTTGAAGGTTTAGGTCTCAATAATATATTTCTTAATCTTTGCTGGTCTGATACTTTCCTTAAGATGAACAGCAGTTTCGTTTAATAAAAACAGGACCATATCGAACATTTAAAGCACTTTTGAAACCAAAGCCAACTGCTCTCTGGCCAGACTGTAAGGGCTTGTAACTGTCAATCAAACTCCAGTCTACCCCGCCTCCCTCATTAGGAAGGTAAACAATGAAAAGAAGAAGTAGATGAGGCAGATAGCAGAACAAATGAGGGCCTAGAGGGAAACAGGACACCAGCTTTAAAAACAAAACAAAACAAAACAAAACAAAAAAACCCATGGCCACTAACTCATGCAGCCCCCTCCCCCAGCAAATGCACTTTCCAAAAAACAGAGGAGTGCAATCCTTTCGGGTTTCTCTCTTCTCTCTCCATTGCCCTGGGCAATCATGTTAAAACTCACATGGCTGGTGCTTATTCAGATAAACCTAACAATGCACACCGCTGGTTACCATGTGAATCTTCACAAACCACACAAGAATGCGCTGGTTCAAATCCCCCCCGACCCCCTCCAAAGCAAAATTTATTCAAGACAGCAAACTGCTCAGCAGCTTTATGAAAGCAAATGGTGCTAGAGGGAATTCTATCTTGTATTTACAAATTAAAAATTAGATGCATCATCATGCAATAAAGGTTAGAATAGCAGCAAAAAGCTAAAATAGCTTATTCAATTTTTATCATTATTCCTTTCATTATAAGCTCAAATACATACATATGCATATATGAAACATACCATAAGCATCTGCATTTGATATAAAACACCAGACAAATACATTAAATAGCTGTTCACATTACATTTGTATAAAAAAAGGAATTTATTCCATAGCATTAGCATGGAGCAGAGTACATAAAATATTACGATGTAAAGTTTTTTTTCTGAATGTTAGATTTTTAAAAATAATAATGAAACAGCAAAATTGAAGAAAAGCCATATCTATCACAATTTTATTCTCTGGATTTAAATGCAACTGAGGTCGAGAATGCTGAGCAATTTTCTTATCTGCTTCTTCTTCTCAATCAGTCTTATTCTACACAGCAGATAAATTAATACACATTCCAGGTTGGAAAGATCTTTAAGGTCATCCAGTTTAATTTCAGGTAACTGTAGTTGTAGAAATACTAACTTTGAGAAAAACCTGCTAAATCAGTAAAAGATTTGTAACTAAATTTCATAATAATTAAGATTACCAGTTTTGATGAATATTAATTTTTGTGTTTCCAACATCAAGAAATCATTCTGATTATAAGCTTTAATTTATAACTCCTTACTTCTAAAACATTTTGATAAGAGCTTTAGGACTGGGAGATAAATTTTCTCCACCATACACTTAAAAAATATAATTAAATTGAAAACTACAAATTTTTTTAAAACCAAGAAAAAATAAATTTTAATAAGTGTTTTAAATTATTACTTTCCTGCACATGACCAACTTTTAAGGCTTTAATTATAATAATCAGAAATATCAAGATTTCTTTAATTTTTAAAAAATAAGGCTTTAAAAATATGGATGAGAGAAAACCTTTTTTAACCCGTGAAGTATTAAGTAATTTTTAAAGTCTTAACTTTTTCTTAGATCAATAGTGACAGTTCTTGTAAGTGCAAAAAAAACATTTTTAAGCTATGAATATTTAGCTAATTTTCATAATTTCACAGTCAAATCTAACTGACATTAGAATTTAAAATGTTCCAGCATAAATTTATAGGATTTTTCATATTAAATTTGTCATTCCTACATTAAAATCTATCTATAAAATATTAGTCAATTGTACAGAAAATAGCTATGTGCAGTGAGATTTTACACTAGCAAAACTACCTTTACTTTGTATTTATTTGCTTTCTCATGGGGGTAAATCCATACACATATACACATATAACTGAATGCTAATTTGGATGCAAACTATTTTGATGACCTTTTAAAATAAACTTTAATAATACCTTTAAAATTGATCAAGATTCACATCTGCATGTTAAAACCTAAATTGCAAAATTTTTAAATCCCTTTCAAATAACTTCACCTAGACAAATTGTCATGTTTAAGAAACCTTAGTGCAAGTTACATGTTACCTGTTATGCATTTTAAGAAAGGATTACTTACCTATAACACCAGTCACAACTAACTAGATGCACTGACTTCGACTACAATGTGGGATTTCATTAATTTAAAGATTCCCGTGGTATTTTGCTACAAAAGCCATATCCTCTCCTAACAAATAGGATTAAGTTTTGATGCTGCATTTGAGCCAAAGTGTTGAAATAAAGAGATTCTGTTTATGTCCACCTGCCCTGATCTGTTTTGTTAATTTAAAAACTCTTTTTTACATATAGGACCAATTATTCCTTCCCCGATTCAGTTTATTTGCTGAAGTTGATAATTGCCTTGAAAAAAAGGCAAAAGAAATACCTATAAACACTTTAATAGAAAGGACCTAAAGTTCCTGTAGTAAACCTTCAACTTCAGGTTTACACTACAAATAAGCCTGGCACTTTGATGAAAATTAACACTACTTTTATAAAGAGCACATTGGGGGATTGCAGTCAAGTCTTATCTTTAGTTCCAGTCAACTAGCAATCCTGAAAGAGTCTGCATCATCATCAGAGCAGGCCATTTGATAGGATTCTACCGCTGTACCTGATCAATCTGTGGAAGGCTGTGGCTGTGCTGTGTAACAAAGCTAAAATAGATTTACAAATAGGGTTTTAAGGGATAAGCTCCTCCACAGGATTACATATTGATTTTAAATATAAAAAGCTTATCATATAAACCATAACTACAAAAATAGTGAACCTATGCATAAATCCCTTTAGAAGAGCACCCACTTCAAACTCTAAGCCAAGAATAAATCAAGATGTACAAAATCCCAGAGAAGATCCATTTCTTGTGCATAAAATGAACTCACCACTTTCCAAAAGCCGACCCCAATGTGTGCAGAAATGAATTTATCTTTCCTGAGGGGCACTAAATAATCTGGAACAAAAAACTATAGGAAAAGTATCTAAAAGATGTTTGTTAGCTTAAGGGATCCTACAACTTAGCTCAGTAGAGTGAAATTCGTGCTATGAAAAACACCTTAGGGAAAAAAGTAGAGAACAGGCCAAAGTGATTATGGATTCTCAGAAGAATGGATATACTGGATTTTTTTCCTCTCAAACTAAGCTGTTAATATTTCTTTCAATGTGCTATGGTATTAGTATTCTATGCTTTTCTCCTGGTGAATGGTCTCAGCAGATTTATTTGAAAAGATTATAGCTTATTTATTATGGAAACCATCTTATGGCTACTAAGTAGAAGACATGGGAAAGAAAAGAGGAATGAACTTTAAAACAATGGAAAGCAAAACAAATACCAACCAATACTGCCTATTCATGTGTTTTTCTGTGGTGTTTTAACACTTCAAAAGGCTATTAAACTGCATGTGTACATTTTAAGTGTGGGCTCAGAGCACACTGTCTTCATAGAACTGATCATCATGATGGTCAGCACCTTTCTGGGCCAGTCCAGTCCACATACTGCCCAGGCTAATGGGGCAGGCGTCTTTCTAAGAAAGTGTTTATTTGTAATCAGCAGGCTGCTTCTTTCCTCAAGCCTCTTTTTTCCTCAACCAGCAAGACAAACTGGCCGAGAGATTTAAGGCACAATCACATGTACAACACTGACATTAATTAAAAGAAAACAAAAACAAAAACAAAAACAGAACAGAATGTCAAGAAACTAACAATTGTATTAAAGGTGTTTGGAAAAAACACATTATTTTCTTCCCTCTTCTTCAAAAATATGACTTTCTACTAGAATGTAGAAGAACAGACTGATAAAACATTATATTATTTAAGATTGTAGGTCTGGTATATAGGGATAGGACAGCCGATGAAACTGGGCTCTTCTGTCTGTATCATGGCCCTCCTTTTAAGATGGTATTTGGTAATAATACTCATTTGGGGATAGCAGCAGTATCTACCGTAAAAGTCAAGTGTATTGTACTAAGCTGTATTTTAGGGATGATTTAACTCTCACATATGTGAAAGAGTGGGTAAAAAAAAACCAATACTCTGTATTGAATATAATGTATAATGAATCTACAAAGAATTAACTATATAATGAGTTAAACATTATACATACTATCAATACCTACATTTCATATTACACATACATGTATACGCCATATAAATACCATTTGCTATACCTACTTTTCAACTATTTTGCTTTCCAGTCTCTTTTAAAGACTATATACTGTAACTACAAAAAATTCTATCAAGAGGGAAAATATCATTTAGTGTACCTGCGCATTTCGTTTCAATGGCAAATTTCACAGAACGTCTTAAATAACTTTGACAAATTTTATAGTCATTATTAATGGTATAATTTGATACATTTGAATAGTCTCTTGAAGTTAGCTATCCAAAGCCTTTTAAATAAAGTAAATCTGATTTCTAAATAAGGATATATACAAATGCTGTCAGTCACATTTATCAAATGAGATTATGAATATACAAATAATTACAAATAAAGCTTTTATAAATGGGTAAGATAATATTTAGATAAATAGCAAGTATTTTATTTAATAACAGCATTAATTAAAACATTTTTAAAATACGTGGTTTCATTTGACTTTACCTTACAAACTTAAATGTCCAGTTTTTGAACTAATTAGAATTGACTTATTATGGATCAGGTATTCTCAGGTGAAGAAGGAAATTACCATGGACAGTCAATGGGTTAAGAGGTCAATACAGAATAGGAAAATCAATTTGCATTGATTAGACAAAAGGTCCATTTTACAGAGCC
The DNA here is from genome assembly GCF_040802235.1 of Manis javanica. NCBI lineage: Eukaryota > Metazoa > Chordata > Mammalia > Pholidota > Manidae > Manis > Manis javanica. The sequence goes on from NC_133156.1 coordinate 189,943,803, forward strand.
CAAATAATTAGCTTTTAAGCAGACATCTTTAAACTACAAGACATTCTCAACTAAGTATAAGGAGAACAGCATTCTAAAATGCCTTAGAATTAAAAAACAAAATTATATATAGCAAATGCCATAGTTAAGATAGCTGATGTTTACTGATATTATAAACACTGCTCAGAATTACTATACAATTCATTTAAAAGCTTTATGAGAAGTGTGAAAGTATTTCACATCTTCCTTTGCCAATCTTTGTCTGAACAGTCACTTAATAGGAGTTGATATCTTAAGAACTCCAGTAAACTGGAGACATTTCAGGGTTGACACCAATTAAATATTAAAGAAAATTTAGAATTTGAATGTGAAAAATCAAAATGATGAATCTTTTCCAAACTTCCCCAGTGGAAACAACTTTAAATTGCACATAATAAAATATAATTAAGTAATTTAACTCCTTATATTTCCCATTTTATGGACATTTAAGTTTACCAACAAATGTTAACTTAATTTTGTGTTTAATAGCCAGTATAATTATTATCTATCTGAATTAGGGTTTATATGACTTAGATTTTATATGACTATTGCCTTCTGACTCTAAGATATTTATTTGCAATTCCTGTAGGTCCCTAGTCAGACCACACCTAATGAGACCATAAGAGTATTATACCGTTCAAGTCTCTTTGACAATTGATACCTTACACACCTCACTTCCACCACAGCATTTCTTACCTTCAATGGCTAGCATTGCCCGCAATTCCCGATTCAGTAGCTCATACCGCCGTTCTAAATCATGTTCTTTTTCCCTAGGCAAGTTGCAAAAGTTCATCAATATGCTAATTACTAAATCATTAAACACTTAAAAGAACCTTTAGGTTACATTGATTTTAGGACTCATAACTGACTTTTCTCTTAAACTTAAAGCTACTCCAAACAAATGATATACAAAACTAAAACCTTCCTCAGGTTGAATATTTACTAGTACTATTGTTTCTCTCCTTCAGTTTGATTGCACAGAGGAATATTTGAATCTGCAGATAAGTAGTCTCATTCCTCAATGCTTCTTGTATTAAGTGCCAGGTGTAAGGCTATTTTGTAAAATATTTTTCATAGTTCATAATACATCCTCTTTTGTCTAGAACTCCATGTAAAGGGAATACAAGAAACATGAAAATACTACCAGTGCAAATTTAGTATAGAGACAATTAAAACCTCAGGAATAGTTAAGTTTTGTGTTCTTCATAACTTTTTTTAACAAAAATTTTTAGGTATGGCAGAAATGACAAAAATAGAGGTTTTCACTAAAATAAAACATGTAAGCTTCCCCCTTATACTTGGCATACTGTAAGAATATTGCTAGTGAGCAAAAAGGAACAAACATTAAGTACTATCGTGAACTAAGTGCTGAAGTCTAAGAATGGCTTCATTTGGTCTAGTCTCCACTTTATTGTAATTCTTGCAAGTATTAAATGGTCACTTCTTTTTAAATCATTAATCTTTTTTCTCCAAATTTAGGGTACATCATCTATAGAATACAAAGATACTTTTGTCCTTATTAAGAATTATTTTAATTTTTAACTTAAAATTTGATGTTAAATAAACTTCAATTTTATTTTTTCTTCAATATAATCCAAACACCCTTTTTGTGCACCCTTTATTTCTTAAATACAATAATTGTTTATGTTCCATGACTTTCTGTATAATAAACATTTTTTCCAGTATCTATCACTCTATTTAAAAATTCTTACTACTCATATGAAAATTCCTTATATCCTATGTTTTATTTTTATATAAAATATACTGTAATCTCTAATAAAAAAATTAAGTCTAATGAATATGAAACCCTAAGAAACAAATTTTAAAATGCCTAAGATTCATCAATGTTGTAGGAAAAGCAAGCATAGTCAGGAGTACTTACAGGAGAGAGAGCTGGTTCATTCTCCTTATTAAGGCATTTTTCTTGTTAACTAACATAAACCATTCCTGCATCATAGCTTCTTCCTCTTCTGTGTTCCTTCCTATAATTCAGAAAGATTTTCTTCTCATTATATGACATTTTACCAGCCAAATAATAGTTTAGCAGAAGTGTTTTTTTAAAAACATGAAACTTACTTTAGTTACCCCAATAGCACAAATTAGATTTTGTTTAAAGTAATATAAGATTAAAATCCAAAGCCTGAAAAAAGAAATCAATATTTAAAAATTCATAAGCCAATTTTCTAAAGCTGGCATTATTCTGTATGTATATTTCAGTCCCCCTAAACATATCTATGGATCTTGCTAAGTACAATAAAAAAAAAAGTGTTCTAAGTTTTAAATCCTCCCCAGAGGCTGACTTATTATTATGAGTAGCTCATAGCGCTGACAGACATGGTCATGATAAAAAAACCCCAAAACATTAAAAAAATCATTATGAGAATTAAAGACTAGCAGGAAGATCAGAAAGTCCAGAGATTTTGTGAAAGCTTCTACTTGTAACAACTTGCTTTTTCTCTTATTCTTCTCCCCAAAAGCAAACTAAAGATAAATGTGTATATCCATTCCGGAACTCATCATCCCTAATGGGGTAAACACTTGAAAATTATTTTAAACACATTGTAAATAAACAAGCTACAAAAAATACCTACAGCTCTCGCTGAAAAAGCACATTATAATGAATATATAATAATGCTTGGTAAGTCAGAAAACATTTGAGCAGAGAGGTCTAAAATTTTAGATTACACATTTTATGAGCACATTTACAATTCACTTTCCCTAATATCCATTCTATCATCTATCTATACCACTATATTGTTCATGTAGCAGCAGGCTACAATATACTCAAGAAAAATATTAATTCCCCACCTTCTTCCTTCCCCTCTCTTCAACTTGAACCTAGTCAAATTTACAATTCTTTGTTTTTTTTTTTTCATTCTTGTTTTTGGTATTTCACCCATGATTAATTTATTGTTTTGCTAGACCATTACTTAATACTTCAGTCTAACTTTTGTATAGATTCATACAGTTAACTTAAATATCTAATAAAAAATTAAATATCCCAGTTAATTCCCTGTTTTATTTTCTTTTTAAGTGAGATATTTTCTTAACTTTCAAACACACTACCGGTCCATTTAAAAAATTCAAACAATTCAGAGGTATAATTGAGTAAAAAGTCAAGTCCTCTTTCATCAACCCCATGTCCTCAATTCTCCACTCCACTTCCCTTTCTCCAAAAATAAGTACTATTACTGTATAGCATTATCTCCTTCCAGACCACATAGCTATGTCTGTCACACATTTATATACTGTATCTATAGACACAGACATATACAGCCTTCTTTTGTTTATTTTAACGTAAGTTAGATGGCATTATAATATATTGCCCTGTGATTTTCTTCTTTTGTTATGCTGTTCAAAGATTTTCCTCATTCTTTTTTAATACTTGCATAAATTATGGATGTACCATAATTTAACTATTTCCATATTAATAGAAATTTGAAGACATTTTCAGAATGAAAATAGAATATAAAGAGCTGATCTGTGTGCAAAAAATTAAACGTACTTTAGAGCATTCCTGTAAAATAGTATCTGTTATTCATTATTAGGAAAAACAGTGAAGATATGTGCTTTCATTAAATGCTGTAAAACTTTATGGCATGAAGCAGATTTAGGATAGATTCTTGTAGAGTATGAACAAAAGTCTTTATTGTTTTACAGTATTTTTAATCTCTTTTAAGGATAGCTGGTTTTGTATTCACTTTGGACCATGTGATGGCTTGACACTGGTCATGTGATATAGGCTGCGATAGGCACAAATCCCTGGGTAACAACAAAAGAAGAAAGAGTAAAAAGAAAAAGCTGAGAAAAAGCTTGCAATTTGGAAAAGGGCCAATTGTACCCTGGTGAAGGCCTTTTTGATCAGTGAAATGACACATGTGTGCAATATTAATAGGTGCAGTTTTTATGATATTTAATTTTTTGAATAAGACTTAATTCTTGTGTTTATAACCTAAGTGGCTTCTAAAAATATAGACATATTAAAACTTTGAGTTTAACTTAACCTTTAATTGAAGCTTTCAGGCAATACTAGAAACAACTAGCCTACTCTTAAATTGGCATCATTTTCTTCAATGGAAGACTGCTTCCTTGAGAATAACAATATTGATATGGTACTGTGTTATTTTCAGTTTAACTCATGGCTATGATTTCTAGCTAAGGATAAAAGATCTCCGTCCTGTAATTCTTAGGAAATGAATAATAATACAATAGTCTGATGTTTCAAAAGGAAACGAGCCTAACAATAAGAAATATTTAAAGACATAGTATACATTGCTACACAGATTATATAAATTAACTGAAAACCATATTAGAGGTTAAATCAATTCTGTATTACTAATTCCTTATGTGAGATAGTGTACAATGATGGAAATCTATACTTAGCCTAGTAATAAAAAAATTAAATTTTCTTCTAATACATCATCACACTATTGTTTTCAGAGATTTAAAATTTTTTAAATTTAAAAAGCTTTTGAAAGCCAGTAAATTGAACCATTACAAATTAATCCTGACTTTAATAACTGGTTAAAGACCCCTTTTGCTTTATAAGTAACAAAAAATATTAAAGCCTGTGATCACAGTAAGCTTTTCTCATTTCTCCTCTAACCATTTGTTATTTAATCCAATACTAGTAATCCAATTTGTCCATCAGACTTTTAAAGGGCAGAATGCAACTTCCTCAGCTTAGACACTTTTCAAAGTACAATATATTTTTCAAATGAATGCTGGATGTTTCATTTTTCCCGACTGTTCCTAGCTCTAATGCAGTAGGGAAAAAGAACAAGATGAACATTGTTCATACTGATTAAGTAAGAGCTCATTAAAGAGCTGTCAGTGCAGTACTTTGAATATGCATGAAGCATATAATCAGATCTAGTACCGTCACTAGAGGAGAATACGGTAAGTACAAAGGATTGATTTAATTACTTAGAGTGGGTTGTGGTGGTAAAGCAGTCTTGTTAGTGCAAAAAGAAAAAGAGGCTGTATTCTGGCACTGTTAGAAAAAAGGCAGTTTTAGTTTCTGCCACAATACATAATCTCAGAATAAAGCACTTTACATTGTAGCTTAAAATGAAGACTGTCATTATTTTATAAAATGGTCATAAATCATTTTATGTTGTTTAACCTCACCTAGTTAACTACCTCTCTTTCAAAATTACCTTTAATTTCTAATTACAACTGCATTTTTGCTACCTGAGAAACAATACTTATATGTTTTTAAGTCTTAAATTTTTTTCTGTTTCATGAACTGAAAAGTTCAAGACATACACTATTGAACACTATTTTGAAATAAAACATGACAAAATACTACAGGTCAGTATACAGTTACTAAAATATGAAAGCATAGTAAATTTTTAAACATAGTGCTTCATGCTTATTATAAATATACTGCCAATAAAAACACCACCATAATATTTAAAAATATTTGACTAATTAATACAATCTCTGCTAATATATTTTTTCTGCTTTGTTTCCTCAAAGATTTCTGTTTTTTTATTTTGCCTCCAGGAAAGTAATGTCTTTTCTGAGTTCACAATGTCAGTTTCCCTCAATGTCAACTTTTTCTTTTAACCAATTACTGTAGTTGGAATGTGATTTATAAAAATTACTAAATAAGCAAGAATAATGGCAGGAAAAGTTTAACTTTGTAAATATGACTTTAGTTCATTCTTCCCACACAGTTAACAAGAGCCACGTAACAGAAAGCTACATAATACACAGTACTACATGTGATATACTTAATAAATGGTATTTGACTACAGTAACCACTTTTATATTCCATATCCCCTCTCCAAAAGGACTTAAACTTAAGATTTAATTCCATTCAATAATTAATTTATTCATCCAGGAATTTGTATATGGTTTTCAATCTTTTTTCAGGAGCAGTGTTTTCAATGTAAATTTTAAATGAATAAAAGTGATATCAAAAAGCTAACATTAAATGAATCTTATTTTTAAAAACTCTCTAATTAACCCTTCCTAATTAATCTTTCACCATACACGTATAATCTAGTTACAAAGGTATATTTTTAGACCATCAATTCTTATATAATATATGCAAAATAAGGAACAATACAATACAATCTGAGCTGAACACAAGATGGATTTAGTGGGAAAGCATGAAAACACAGATGTAGGCTGTTGTTGTACATATAAACAAATTCAAGATATTCCACCATGAAAACATTAAAGAATGTTGAACTCCTGCTACAGCTCCATAGCAGAGATAGCTGATTAGTGATCCATATGGCTCTTAAAGAATACAATTTAGCAAAGTCACACCAAACATAAATATGGAAAAGTTGTCATTACAAATTGTCCTGATAGTATAACATGAATATCATGACCTTTGAAAGATATATATTGCAATATATATGAGAGACACATGAAGGAGCCCAACTAACTGGAGAAACATGATTTAATAACAAAGGAAGTGAAATCTGGCAGATTAATTTAATGGATGAAAAAGATGAACTTACTGCAGCTATGTAGGGTCATGGACACAAACTCCAAAGCCAACATTTGTTGTATGACTCTAGTGCCCCAGTTTTAGAAAATAATTCAAACTTATGAAGTAGAGCTTTATTTTAAAAACAAATTTTACTATATAGGCAAATAGCTCATAAATTTCCAAGAATATCCTTAAAGAGCAATCAATATAAATGGAGAATCTCATCATCTTTACTGATGTTTTCAGCAGCAACTGTCTTAAAATTATTTGCTTGGCATGATAAATTTGTTATAATATTAGGAATATAAACTTTGGGGAAAATCCTGTCTCCTTTTTATTGAAGTAAAATAAAAACTACCATGCTCTCTCAAAATAAATGCACATTTTATTTACCCATGTGGTAAAACAGAATGTAGTAATAAATTTGGGGTAACATCACTCTATAGACAGGTTTTGACATACTTCTACCATGTATGTAACTTCTTACAGGAGGAGGTATAGACAGCTTTGCTGAAGTTCTTCCTCCATAAATTTATACTAAGAAACTATTTCTAAAGGTTAGAAAATAACAGCAGTCTTCTTGTCACAACTCCTTAACAGAATCTGAACAGCACTTTTTATTTTTTAATTTATTTATTTTCTAACCTTTTTTTTTGGTATCATTAATGTACAATTACATGAGCAACATTATGGTTATAGATTTCCCCCATTATCAAGTCCCCAGCACATATCCCATTACAGTCACCGTTCATCAGCGTAGTAAGATGCTATAGAATCACTACTTGTCTTCCCTGTGTTGTACTGCCTTCCCTGTGCCTCCCCCCTACATTATGTGTGCTAATCATAATGCCCCTTCTTCCCCCTTATCCCTCCCTTCCCACCCATCCTCCCCAGTCCCTTTCCCTTTGGTAACTGTTAGTCCATTCTTGGGTTCTGTGAGTCTGCTGCTGAACAACACTTTTTATACCAAAGATCAGTGCTAGATTTAACAAAAGGCAAACTAAGCACAAACTTAAGTTAGCACATAAATATATTCAAATAAAAAGTATGGAAGTAGTCACGGGAAAAATTACAAATGCTGAAATTTTTAGTATTTACTTATAGTTTAGTATTTTTAAAAAGTTACATACTTCTAACTTCTCACTGCTAAGAGTTTTCAAAGGTATTAACATGACCCACATTTCAGGTAATACATGCCTATCTTGACTGACTCTCTACAAATAGCTCAAGTTAAAACACTCAGAACAAAACTCTGAAACTGTATTTAATTTCTTTTAATTCTTCTAACAAACCAGTACATTTAACATATTTTGTAAAGTGGGATGAAATACAGTGAGTCACTTTTATAGGCATTATTCAATCACACAGACTATTGTCTACTTGGAGAATCAATTAGGCATCCTTCAATATGGGGATAACTTGAATTGTGAGCCATGATTACAGATGAACAGCTTCTCCTGACATTTCCCCCCTATTTTGAAGCCCCCTTTGTTTGTAATGCACCTAGCAGACTCCTTTCTACCCCTCTCCCTGTCCTGGAGCCTTCTCATAGTCATGCCATGGAAATGACTTAAAGGATGGCTCTAGAAGTGACAGAGATATTAATGTTAAGGTGAACATGAAGAGTTGAATAAAATTATTTTTTCAAAAGCAGGAGTGGAGAGAGGCAATATCGTTAGATTAATGTATTTTAAGATGTGACTTTAAAAATGTGTGTATATATAGGGAAATTAAGTATTATAAAAGATATTTCTAAACTTCTATATTTTAAGTAGGTCAAGATTTCTTTCAGGGGGAATCTTTTTATTAGGAGACTAGGGGTTCATCTATTTTTTAGGTCATTTGGCACATAGCTTTTATTATAGGGTGGTCTGGGAATCCAATCCATAATTTAAGTATTTTATGGAAAATATCTGACTTATAAATCAACTTCAGAAAAAAAAAACTCTTGTAAATTAAGGATTACCTTTATGAATGTTTACTTACATTAATTCTGAGAAACTCCTGTAGATAAGACTATAAATTCTGGTATGGCCGAGCATAATGTAAAATTGTATGCTGTCTACAGTTTCTGTGGCTGGTTACATCTGTAGTTTTCAATATGATGCAAATAAGATAAACATTGTTATCTGCATCTGAAATGGCTTTTTTCCAGTTTGGTTTTAAAAAAGTAACTGACCTCTGTAAGCCTCAGTTTCTCCTTATCTATAAGAATAATCCTATTACTTCTAAAAATTCATCTGGTTTGTTAGAAGAATTAGATGAAAAACCCATGTAAAGTCCTTAGCCCAGTGCCCAAGACAGAATGCTAGCTGAGATGGTGATAAGGAGCAGAGTGAGGATGGCATGGGCCACACTGGAACCCAGAACTGGAGACACAAAGATGACCAAAATGTGGTTCTTGCCCCAGAATCTAGTGTGGAGACAAACCCATAATCAGGGAGAGCTGGAGTGAGGGAAAACGTTTAATGATTCCATGGACATAATTTTATTTTAAATCTTTGTTAGTCATAACAAAATCTATAGTTAGTACAATGAGTACTTCATTGGTCATAACTAGGACAGGTGAAAAATGTGGGTGAATCAGTACAAATTCATCTCTGCAGATGGAAAAGCAAAGCAAATGCTCTCCTGAGTCATCAGTCACTGCTGCACACAGAAGACAGCTATAGCTATGGTGACATTACAATGTGGCTGAGCTACAGGTAATGACAGTCTAGTTTTTTTCAGTGGGTTTTTTAGATTTTAGAACAAAGTAGATCATAGAATACTGCTTAATATAAAAAAATGGAAAAGGTAGATGAGATCAGATTCTATTGAAAATGTGGAAAATTAAATACATATCATTTTTTAAATATAGAAGGATAAAACAGGTATATATGCTCCAAATGTCCTCCAAATAGGCTTCTTTCTAATGTAACTTCTCTGAAGATGTTTTATGCAGTTAGTCAGCTACTTTTTTAGGTAATCCCCTCTAATGTTGCTTAATGTCTTTAAATGTCCTTAAAAAGTCATACCCAGGGTGTCTTCAGAGCCTCCAGTTTCTAATAAGGGTGAGTTGAATTCCTAGCCCCCAATACATCACCTGGACAGTAACTTTCTCTTTTACTCGATACCTTCATTGATCATGCTTGAGTTCAGATAATCACATAACACTGGGATATACCCTTCCTTATGTGCCTTCTTAAATATCTTTAATTTGGTGAGAGAGAGAGCTGAAGGGTATTATGTCTCATCCCTTTCTAGCCTATGACCACACACATTCTCAAAACACAGAAGCCTATGGAAGTAGGACTCTACAGAATCATCTCTAGTAGCCTTCTAACCTTCAAGGGCTTCAACAATTATACAACACTTAAGAATCAAATGCAGTGAAAGCTATATTTCAAGACCAGGCTGGGTGACTAGTGTGAATTTCAACAGTGTACTACCTCATCCAAAGCTCCTCATCCTTCTCAGTGGAGCCATTCTCTTTACCAGGGTACACAAGATACATGCATGATAGGCTTGTGTCCACAGTGCTGTTTCCTGAAGCCTTGGGAACAACAGTATCTTAGAGAGGCTGCTCTATGTCATATAGCTCCTTTATAAGATTACTGATAACCAGTGACTTTCTCATAGGCTGGGAATAATAATGATGACATAATGATAATAATAATATCAAATATTTAATGAAGTTATGTAACTTTCCTAAAGTAATAAAGCTAGTTAGTGGTGGTACTAGGCCTCAAATCCAGGTAGTCTGGCCCTACTTGACACTCATAGGTAACTAGGCTTACCAGGACAGGCCTTTTATTTAGAATTTGGGCCAACCTTGACAAAGCCTTCAGAGTGGTCCTGGTAAGCAAAACAGAAAAAAAAAAAAATACCAACACCAAAAAGCAGGCCTCCAAACTTCTGACAAACAATCAAACAAACCAAAAAAAACCATTCAGTTCTCTTGGCTTATCCATTAGTAGAGATCTTGTTTACTTTTCCCCTGTTGGCCACTGGGATGTAAAGATCTCAGAGTGGTAAATCAAAGATATCAAGGGCAGTCAGCCTTTGTTACTATGCAAATATATCCACATGATCCTTGAATTATAGGTTGGTGTACAATCTCTCCCAGAAACAGGGGATTCCAAGGGACAGACCTGCCTGCTTCTTGAACAATAAGCTACTCTGATTCTCTTTGAACATTTGAGGCATCCTTCAGTGAAAATGGCCAAACAAGAATACTCTGCCTAATACTGGATTGTCAGGGTGCATTCAAGTTCTAATTCTGCCTTTTAAGAGTTATGGGAACTTGGGCAAATGCTTTAATCTCCCCATGCCTCAATTTCCTCATTTGTGAAATGGAAGAGAATAGTACTACTTCATAGGGTTTAGTGAAGATTGAGTTAATATATGTAAAGTACTCAGAATACTGCCTGGCCTATAATAAGTGTTATATAAGTAATATAGTGGTGGTCGCTAATTGTTATGTTCATTCCTCTCTCTTTCTCTCTCCCTCATCCCCCATCACACAAACACATGCACTCTCCCCCAATCCAAGGGAGCCACATTCTTAATTTAAGCTTCAGGATCCTCCCTGGCTGTCTGATTCCTAGGATCATTGATGAACAAGGCATGGTGACTCCTTTTGGCAAACTCTCTCAGGTTTTCTGACTGCCTATGCAAGCACCAGAAAAGCCTACACAGAAAAGTAAACATGTTGGGCACCTTGGTGCAACTTTGAGATGTTAGTTGCATCGGGCATGACATTGCATGACATTTCGAGTGTGTTTACATATCTTATTTTACTGGACCAGTTGACCAATATGAGTGCTACCATCATTTCAACTTTTTCATTCCCCTCAATTATGGAAGCCCATCAACAACCCAATACCCATTTTTCTTTCTTAAAGGAGCTACTCAATTGCAAACCCTCAATGAGTCATTTCCCTTCCTGAGGTTATAGATGTTCTGTTAAGTCTGTGTAAAAGGTTATCTTGCTAACAGCAGTTTCGTCAGTCAGAAATTCGGAGAAAGGAAGTCAAATGTGTGAATCCCACATTCTCTAGAATTCCCAAAGATAAAGTTATTTTTAGATTTCTCCTCTATTTAATCCATAGGATATGGTCAATTCCCCCTTTTATCAGGATATAAATTTCAGATACCCCTTGGACTGAAGAATGTCATGATACTTCTCTCAGATTCTGGCATAAGTCTTATGGGCCAAATTCCATCAGTTAGCTGTATGCCTTTTTGCTGTATGTCCTCTCCCAAGCTATAGCTCATTGAAAAAAAGGTCAGAGCAATCACATCTAAATCACTTAACATACATTTCCACCCAGAGCCACAGGCAACTCCAAGTCTGTTTGGCCCTTACAATGTTCCATTTAATATTGTACATTTTGAAATTTAGCAAAATAGACACCTAGTTTACACTGACAATTTTGCAATGTTCAGTATAATTTTATTTAACCTTCTACTTAGATTCAAAATAAGCACTTGAGTCAAAACAAATGCTATTAAAAATTTAAAATTTTGATTCCCTTGAATTTTAGTCTTATGAGAAATTAAAGTATATATAAAGTATACATGATTATCTTAATAATTTTTATCCAGGGAAGGTTATTTTTACCCATAATACAAAACTACTTATACTTTTTTAAAGCACTGAGATTCATAATAAACTCAAAACATTGTATCAGCCTAAGTATTTTCCTTGACTTACATTTTTAACTTTCCTTATAGAGACAGATCCTTCAAAAGGACAACAAATAACAGCTATCACCACATACATTAGATTCCAGCTCAGAAGTGCCTAGTCAGGGAAAACATTCTGGTAGGATAGAAATATTGGTGCTTTACACAATTTCTAGCTTTGGCCACCAAGTGGTGCTATTAATTCAGAGTGAACTGGCATTGGAGGAGTGGGATTGGGTGACCTTGGGGTGGGTGAAGTACATAACCAGTCAGTAAATGCAGAGGACATCCACAAGTTGGATGTTCATAACTCTGGGTACTCTGAATTTACATATCATCTCCCACTCAATATCACATATATAAAAACAGAGGAGAAAATGAATTCATATACTCTTATTTTGATGGTAGAGTTCACTATTATCCCTCAGGAAAAATAACTTTAAATATACAGAGCTGTACCAAACTTAATCCTTTCAGGCTTTGTAGCTGTAGAAATAACAATTTTGATTAATCGTCCTCTCTCTAAAGAGATGAATTGATTAAACACATCCAAATCCCCCAATTAAAAAACAAGAAACCTTTAAGAAAAAAATTATTCAGCAATCACTATTACAAATTAATCAGTATTAAGCATTTAAAAATATCTAATTTAAAAAAGTAGATACCAGCTCAACGGTTTTTCCTTAACTTATAAACATTTCCTGAGGAAAGAGCCACTCTGAGTGAATGAATACCTTTCACATTCCAGCTTAGAAGTGACATGTGGGGACAGGGAACAGAAGTAATGACTATTTAAGTTTAGTTTTCTTATGCAATATACCTAGAGGCCTATGAAAATGTTAAAAACATAACTAGTAGCTAAAAGAAAGTCACACTAATTTACAATTCACTAGAATAAAAGCTGGAGATGTCTTTACAACAGAATGAATAATGATTTGAAAGCAGAACTTGGTAAGCCTCTGCAACAATAAAAGGTTGGCTCATGGCTATTCAATTGGACAGTTCTATCCTAAAGATGAAGGGGCCTAGTAAGAGTCAGTACATATCCAGTCATCTCTGTTCAACAACATAAGAATTTTTTAAGAAGAATGTTTCTATTTGGGGAAACTGGGAGAAAGCTGTTAGAGCAGAGCATGCATCTTTCCATAAACTACCTCAATTTTGACTCTGGACAGAGGAGGCAATTCACATAGCCATCTCTCATGTCACTGTCAGATCAAATTTAGAAATCTTGGGAAAGCTTCTTAGGATAGTGTCAGGATGAAACCAAAGAGGAGAAAATGTATTTGCAAAGTTGTTCCTACATGGTTTCCTAAAATAAATTCCTAAAATATAATACTTATGGTTGTTAATTTCTGTATGTGTTTCATCAAACTCATATAATTGCTGTATCAGGTCAATGAAACTTCCATGGACTGAAGGGCTAGTAAGTTCCTAAGGCTTTCTCCTAGAATTTATTGAGTTGTGAAAATGTTCATACAAACGTTTATCAATTACTTTTTATACATAAGGGTTAAAAAAAATATCAAAAACTTTCCAGCCTTATGCCAAATTGCCAAACCAGTTCTTCTGGCATTTCTTAGGAAAGAAACGAGTGTGTGTGTGTGTGTGTGTGTGTGTGTGTGTGCACTGAAGGAAGAAAAGAGATGACAGAATGGGGGATGTGCATATTATGTAGAAGCTAAGGAAATTTTTAAAGTAAAGATAGAAACAGTAATAAGTAATGAAACTACTACTATGACTGATGGCAGCAGTTACTTTTATATTGAGTGCTAACCTTTTTACAGGCTTTGTGCTAAGTATTCTTATATAAATTGTATCTTATATGAACATATTTTAGGCTTTCAATAACCTTCTGAAATAGGTTTTATAAGCCTTTTTTTAAAATTAACAGTTGAGGAAATAGAGGCTTGGAGGGGTTAATTTGTCCAAGACCACCCAGATTCTACCTAGCATTTTGCTGATTTTCAAGTCTATGTTCTTATTAAATCTCTATGCTGTGCTACAGTATCCTTTTGTACTTATAATACTGTGACTTTAGCATATCTTAGCTCTTTGTTTTTCAAAATGTGGTCTGTGTATCACCTGTGTTAGAACTGCCTAGAATATGGGCTCTACCCCAGATTCACCAAATCAGGATCTTTCAGACAGGACCTGGGAATATGTAGTTTTAACAAACTCCTCAGGTGTTTTTTTATGAAGATAAAAATTTGGGAAACACTGTCTTAGCCCTTTCACAATAAGTCACTGAGTTTTTTTTTTTTTAAGAAAGGGTGATATTCCATGTATAAGATGTTATTTTAGCATTGGCATGATATTACACAAATTTAATTTCACATTTGGAAGAAAAACATGTTGCTGCCAAATCAGTTCAAATGCCTAAATTTTGTTTCATAGATAGTTGCTGAGAAAAACACATTTTCCTGGAATTTCTACTTTTTTAAGTGTTAAAAAATTTTACTGCAGTCTAGAATAAGGATGTACCTTACTTTAGACAACAGACATGTGCCAAACTGAAAATTATGGTGATGTGATAATTCTTCAGGTTCAAAAATTATACTTTTCATTTCCAATTCAAAACTTCTAGCAGTGGAAAATACTTTCTAAGTATCACTGGTAGAAATTATATACATCTGTTCTTCTGGATAAATGAACAAACATGAGTCAGCAGATGAAAAAGTCACCTTAAGACTGAATATTAAAAAGTGGGGACATATAGTGAGTGCCAAGAAGAGAAGAAAATGTTAGAAATGAGAACCTTAGGACATTCTTTATATTCTGAATTAGAGAGATTCTATTGCATGAATTAGAATAATTCAACCAAAGTTGAGTGCTACTAGTTCTAGGTATAATTTATATACTTTCCTTCTATAAGTATTTCAAATAATGAAATGCAGGTAGAAACAGATATTAAAGATGTTTGAATTAGCTGAATTGTGAGAGTACAGAAATAAGAATGACAACAGTTTTAATTCTTCTTGTAACTACAAAAGGAAAAACCTAGAGAAAACAAAGTGTTTAGGGATATTACCAATTTTTAAAATTGAAGGTGCAAAAAATAAAAAGCAAAACTGAAGGAACAAAACAGCAGCAGACTCACAGACTCCAAGAAGGGACTAGAAATTACCAAAGGGGAGGGATGAAAGAGGGTGGGTGGGGAGGGAGGGAGAAGGGGATTGTGGGTTATCATGATTGGTGCACATGGTGTATGTGGGGTTACAGGGAAGACACTGTAGCTCAGAGAAGACAAATAGGGACTCTGGGGCATCTTACTACACTGATGGACAGTGACTGTAATGGAGGATGAGGGGGGACTCAATAATATGGGTGAATGTAATAACCACATTGTTTTTCTTGTGAAACCTTCATAAGAGTGTATATCAATGATACCTTAATAAAAAAAATGGAAAAATAAACAAAACAAACAAAAAAACTTTACCATTTTCTTCACATTATACTTCTGTTCACCATTATTTTCAATAATCAAAATCCTATTCATATACATATGTAATGTATAACATTAAATAAAATATAAATGTGCAAAAAGAACAAAATTTATTATAAATATTTTATTTAATGCCTGATGGTAATAGGTAATATTCCTAACATATTAGTGTTTTTCATCTTTGGTATTT
This sequence comes from Manis javanica, assembly GCF_040802235.1. Classification (NCBI taxonomy): domain Eukaryota; kingdom Metazoa; phylum Chordata; class Mammalia; order Pholidota; family Manidae; genus Manis; species Manis javanica. Next base: position 189,959,577 of record NC_133156.1, read on the forward strand.
TTTTATTTCAAAGAGACCATGACACATAAAATGATAATAGATGACAATTATTGACCTCTGCATATATATCAAGTACTATGCAAATGTTTGATATAAATTATCTACTTTAATTCTCACAATTCTCATAGCTGCCATACCATATGAACTTTGACTCATGTGACCAAATTTGAACTAACTGTTGTATTCATTAAGCAAGGTTTTATTTCTACAGTCAGTGTCTTAGTCATAACAAAGCTCAAAAAATAATTGCTGAATGAATGAAATCACAACACATAAAACAATAAATGAATTTCATCCTTTATGTGAATTAATATTAGGTTCTTTCCCTCAATTTTTATTTTGAAAGCCATAGTGTCCTCATTCTATTAGAGTGAAAACTGAGGCTCACCTTTCTAAAGCTGAGCTAGTAAACACATTAGAATGGAATTCTGGCTATCATTCTCCCAGCCAGGGTCCCAACACACCGCTGGAAGGGCTGAGCCCATGTTTTCAGATGAAGGTATACTGAGGATTAAGTGTGGAAGAAAAGCCTCTCCTGTAATTACTCTAACAGCAATGGAAGACAGATGGGCTTCTGTATGTAAAGGACAGAAGCACTGAAGAGATGGTTCACATGGAGACCTTGGAGAGCTGGGTCTTGGCTCACTGTTCTTCCACCTGGCTGTGATTCTGCTAATCAAGGATGTGAAAGAATTGTTTGACATGTTCTTTTATGCTTTTGATTTTTCTGAATATTGGATTAGAATGTAATTGCATGAACTTGTATCACTTCTTGCAATTAGAAAATGGTTTTATATTACTTTGCATTCTTAGAGTTAGGTGACATAAAATAACTACCATCTTGACACAGCTAAAAACACAGACACATAAAACACACTTTAGCTCCACATTTACCAAAAGTATGTTAACATTTTACTTCCAGAAAGGAGTAAATTCTATCAGCTCTTAGAGTCTATCAAAGGATGTGGCTTATTGCCTTTGGAAATTCTGCTAAACACTTCAGAAAAATTTCAGACATAATATGCTATTTTTTTTTTGCTGGCATTTTTATTATGACACAGATTTAATGTCCTATGAATTGTTAATAATAATTATTTTAGTGGAGAACAATAGGCTGAGTCTATACTATTTCAGAACTTCAGAGGTCATTTTATTTACTTTATAGCACCAAATTCCCTTATTTATTTTGTTACTGCTTATGAAAAGTTACTTTGCAGAGACAACATTATAATCTTGTCTGTCCATTTCAATTTTATGTCTGAAACATCAAATAGAAACATTATACTTTATTAAGCTAAAAACTTCATTTTCTATTTTACCAACATATGTCATACATGATGTTAGAAAAAAATATCCACTGATGAGAAGTCTACAGTTATTTTTGTTTTGTAACTAAAATGCCAAAATAGATATCTCACTTAGTTTAATGCATGTTTTTCAGTTACATGGCCTTTTTTCCCACTGTAATGTATATGAAAGCAGACATATTATGTCTATTAAAAAAGAACCTCTACAAGATGGAGACATTTTATTACATGAATACTAATTCCCATACATACTTGTAGGAAGCAAAGAAACATCATAGTAAATGATAGAGAATATAGAAAAATCAGATGTTAAAGAAAACCCTCTGTGTTTTATTTATAAAATAGTTTCTATTTTTCCCCAACTTTATTAGCTATGGTTGTCCAAGTTGTTCTTACTACTATAGGGTTTTTCCCCTTTATTTTGTTAGAAGTGTGAATAAATTGCAGTATCTTAAGAGGCAGTAACTTAAGTCATGTGAACAAAGTTCAATGTACAAAAATTTAATTTTTTAGGGTAAGAGAAAATTTAAAGAATAGTGTATAGAAATATCAGAAATATATATGTTAAATGTGAAAAAATTGCCCCAAATTTTCTTTACAGAAAATCTGAAAAATATTATTATAGCAAATTTCCTTTCCTGGGTATTTTATTAGTTGTACAAAATAAATTTTAACTCTAAATTTAGATATCTTTGTATACAAAAATGTACCAGGTTTTAGTTTTCATTTTCCCCTTCTAGATATGGGTATGGGGAAAGATGGAGTTGACTACTACTAATCTTCTATTAAGTGTACAGTGATTGCTAGAGAACAGAGACCTAGTGAAAAATATGTTCCTTAAAAAATATATAATTTCAATCTCAAAAAAGTGTTTTGTTTTGCTTTAAATCAAAGAACATATCTTTACAGTACACCATAAGCCAGAAAATCTATACAATCTGCCATTTTGTAAATTATTGAATCAAATATTTTATGCAGACCCAGTTTTAATATTAATGAATTTTTAGTTTATAGATTAGCATCAAGGCTACAGTGAAAAGCAGAACACTTCAAGCACTTAATACAGCTAAAGGGGCAGATTAGAGATCAATAACAAAATCACCTGGCAAAAAAGGAAAAAGGTGTTGCATTAAAAGGCTTTTTGCTTTACATGTGAAACAATACTGAGAAACCTGTATTTTAGCACTTGTACTCAACAGGCACTCCAACTATGCAATGATGAGAACAGAAACCCATCCTTTCTAATAATCTTGTGACAAAAGCTAAAAGACATCATCCTATTAACTAGTGATCTCAACTGCTAATGCGGAGTACTTCCTGGTGCCTTTTATGTAGAATGCGGCTATTAAAAAACCACTAAACATTCACTGTGAACAACACAGAATCATTCATCTTTTATCAGCATCTCTTGTTAGAAGAGTATGAGTGGGGCTGAAGGTGTCATTGATATTATGGAGTGGAAATTAATCAGAAATTTTTCTCATATTTTCCTCATCTCACTAATTTACTTTTGTACAAATTTCCTCCTGTTAAAAAGTTCATACCCAACCCCCTGTTGTACTCTTTTAAGTTGAGAATATTCAACGAGTGCGTCCACTGAAAAGCACCAGGTCCTAACACAAAAAGCATTCGAAATTCTCATTTAGTTGTCTTTATTTTGCTAGCACCATGTGGTCCTTGAAGATGTAGAAAACACGGGAAGCCGAGTAAAGATCAGAGCAAGCTCATTAGCATTCTGACAAAATTGGAGTGGTGGAGATGTATAGTTTGCCTAGTTTGTCGTTTTGAAAGCTACCGGTGGTAAGCTTTCCATTTCATTGTGCTTTTGTCTTCTGGGGGGGTTTCAAAGCAGCAGGCTATTTGTTAGCCCTAGGTTTGCACAATGCATTGTGGGAACCTTTCCTGCACATTCAGCCCTATATAGTATCATTCCAGTTTGAGTCACAAAGTTTTTTTTCACCATTTATAAGAAAGGACATGTATGTGAATCTTAGTGCATACCCTCAATGCTTTGCCTTTATCTTTTGCCCAAATCATAAAGTCCAAAGAGAATCAGAAAACAGAACCTAAATTACATAATTTTCAATCTTTTGAAGATATTGCCATTCATTTCAGAATACAACATTAAAACATTTATTTCCTGCCCTTTCTCATAAACAACTAACAAGTAACATTCAGTTAGTTAAAATTTAAAAGCTTACTGCTCATATAATAGACTCAATTCTCTTTGTGGAAACAGTAAAGAGGGGGAGAAAGTTTGTGGCTTTAGAATTATGTAAATAAAGAATACCTCTTAGAAGACTTAAATAAGCTATTCCCTAGTCATTTGATTTTCTTCATAGTCATCTTCTTTTTCTTTTCTTTTTTTTTTAAACATAAGGCTTACTTTGAAGAGCTAAATGGGCTACATTAATGCTACTATTCACCACGAATGTTTCCAAGTTGCAATGAAATGGATAAAGGTCTTTGGGGATGAATTTATCTGCTAAATCCTGTGGTTACCCTCCTATCTTGGATGATGACCCAAAAGAATGTCAACAGCTCATTTTCCCAGAGAACTGGAAGGACTCCCTATGTGAGCCATAATCTGTACATTCTCAAAGAACTATTTCAAATATTATATTTACAAGTGGTTTTAAGTGATTTTCCTCTCTTCTCTAGTATCCTAACAGTACATTGGATATCAGTGACTCTAAAATGAGGGCTAAAGAAAGTTTACACATGAATTCTATAGATGGCATATAAATTTTCAGATATTCAATATGCATTTAGGAGCACAGTCATTTTGTTACAGTAATATATTTATGGCATTAAGTGAGACAAAAGTCTAAAGATTAGTATTTTTCTCTATTGGGAAAAGTATTTTATTATCATTTTGCTTAGAACAAAGCCTTATCTATGAGAAGCATTTGTAGCTTTTCTTAATTTGTAATTATTAAAAACCCAGGGGAAGCTAAAGAGCAGTGGTGATTCAAATATAGGATATGAGTAATCTGGTAAAAAGGTAGTTTTACAGTAAGAGAATGGATCATTTCCATATAAAGCCTCTGACACAGTAGCATTGGATTTTATCACATTTTATTTCCTTTGTACAGTAAGAAACCACTAGTCTAAGTAAGTATGTCATTATGGAGCAGTAGTTTGTATATATTAACTATTTATATTATAGTAGAGCATGTAATTAAAACAACACAAATTTTCTTTATTTCTAATAGAAGCTTTAATTTTTACCCCTTAAGGCTTTCTTTAGGCCTTCCTCTACAACCTAAAAGTTCATTCTTAGAACAAACAAAACAACACAAATTCTAAGTAAAATTTTGTGGTTATGGTGTGAGCCTATTTATATAATGTTAGAACATCAAACTTGACTTAGAGCTTAATATTTAAATGAATCCCAACATTGAGCTGTTCTACTGCTCATTTTAAAGTGTTTAAAAAATGGATGTTACTGCAGTAATAATGACTGAATTAGTTCTACACTTTGCAATATGAGTATAGCTGCAAAGTTATTTATCTACTTCACTGCCTTCTCCTACCAAAGTTTCTTGAATAAAATCATTTGGACTAGCCATATCAAATTAGAAAGCAGTCAGGAGTGTCTAAGTCCTGCTTTAAAACAAATATCTTAACAATTACTTAGCCATATGGAAAATAGGGCATGTCTCTCCTGAAATCATTTAAAAAATATATTTTCTATCTAGAACTTAGACTTCATTAGAAATCATTTCTGACTTGTAATGGCCAAGATTGCTGAAATACAATTCTGTTAAACCACCATGAAAAGAGATGTAAAAAAGCAGGATTTTTAATGCTGCCAATTAACAATTTCCTGATTTTTAAAGCACATTACATTTGCATTTATAACATCGTCAATCTCCAAAAAAATGAAGTGGAGTTAAAGCATTACAAATAAACAAAGGCAGGTGTAGTTAGATACAGCTACATACATGCTAACATAGATTTTTTTACATTATACCAAACTTGAAGCTTCTCACAAGTGTTCATATTGTACTTGTGTTAGGGTTCCTTGTCTTAGAGGCCAGATGCTTTTCACAAATGACCAACAATTGTAGTTAGAATAAATTAATGATTGATTTTTTTAAAGCTTTGATGGAATTAAGCGTACTTCTTTTCTCAATGTCCCTATGTGAATGTTTGCCTGTTAAAGTTTTTTTTTTTTTTTTGACAAGTGAGGCCACCCGGCAGAAAACAACTGATGCAAAACCCAGGAATAATCCCTCTGTTTAGTTCAACACTATGGTTAGCCTTAACACTGCCTCTATTATCCAATGGATTTAGGGAAACTTTCATTTATTTGTTGGCCTCAGTTTTCGGTTCTGTTGCCCTCTTTAAGGAAACCTAGGCTTATTCCTATGTAAATACATTTGCATACTGGTACACTGATACGTTCTAGAATTTCTATTACCCCAATAAGTTAAGTAGGGGCTGCACACATATGTAGTTTGAAAAATACATGAAAAAAGTCAAGCAGTAGTCAAAAGTCAAGGTTAATAATCTTACAAAGGATTTTAAAGCACATTCTAACAAACCTATAATGTTAGTGGTACAAGGCTAATAATGTAATTATTTCCAACAATATTTTAACAATTATACAGCCATCTATTTAAAAAAACTTGAAACCACTGAAATCTAAGAAACGGCTTCTATTTTCACAGAATCAGTGTCAGTTTACTAAGTTATGTGTTATTTTTCCCATAGGAATATTTTAAAATATATTTTTTATTATAGATAATATTTTAGATTTGCTAATGTTTGGAGTCTAAACTACAAAAGGTCTACACTACATGAGATAAGTAAAGTAGATAAAGAATTGTTTATACAGGAGATTCAAACTAGGTATTCATTTAAGTGTATAGATACACTTGCAAATAAACCAATAAAATTTCAAAATACATTTAAAAATGTACACTGTTTTTCTTGAAACATTTAGTTACCTAATTATTTTTTTAAACAAATGAACTGTGTAACAGAATGGCTTAGGAGAAGGAAAACATGAGGGACTAGGCAGAATATAACAGCTCTGCAGCAGTCTCTTTACTCTGCCCTCTATATTTTAATCAGTAAAATAAAGGGTTAAACTAGGTGCTCTTTAAGACTCTTCATATTTTCAAGCATTTATAAATTATGTGGTACTAATTTATATAAACAAACTGCTATAATATTATGAGTTAGAATTAGGAATTTGTTAAAAAGTTGATTCTACAGCCTTCCTAACTTCACAAATAGTGCACTATGTATGCATACACTGCATAAGACGAACATTCAGGAAGAGAACTTCATAATAAAGTCTCCACTTACAAAAAATGAATCAAATAAGGCTTAATAAGGAAATCTTAAATTCTTTGGAATAGTCTTTCTGTTTTTCCTAGTTAATGCAATCAGCATTGACAACTAGCAAAACACATGAACCAGAATGATGTGTTATTTACACCTTAAAGAGGAAATACTCAGTTAATGAAAGTTTCACATAGACTCAGACATTTCAGATGTTCATTTAGAACTTTTTAACTTTATCAAAGAAGTAAAATGAAAAAACGTTGATGCCATCCTATTATCCAGAAGAAAAGCAGAGGTCTCCAACTCAAAATGCAGCTGGAATTTACTGTGTGTACTATTCGCTAGGGAATTAAAGTAGACATGCTTTTTAGGGTTCTACCTAGCTACGTAAATTTATTTTATAAAATTGATTTCCCTATTGGACTAAGCACATCAATACATAAACAAATGAATTATCAAAGTGTTCTGATTAACAATTTTGCAGTGAATACAGACATTAGTGCTACACTGCTGCCATTAAAATCCATTCCATGGCATATCTGTTTCTGTTAACATTTCAATAGACCAATTAAATGACCTTTCCCCCTTCAAACTCAATTAAGCTATTTGAACTTCAAATGTCACCTTACTATGTATTTATACAAAATTCACACAGAGGATATTAATCTTTTAGTTTTAATGGGTTTAATAAGTCAATATTATTTTAAAATAAGCTCTCATAGAATTTCATACAATGTAAATATAGGATATATCTGAATATTCAATTGGATAAACCAATCTTTCCAATCTAACTTTACATATTCTTATTTTGGATTTATCATTTTAACAATTTTCAATCAGCTATATTTTTAAAACTTTAAATATGTAAATAACATTCATTATTTTTAGGTAAACCAAAAACTAAAAGGCAGAAAGCAACTAAGAAAAAATAATATTCCCCTAGGTATAAAAGAAGAAATATTTTCCTTTTTACAAGTTAAGAAAAAAAAAAGAAAGCAGTGATTTATATAACACTAGAACTGCAAATTCCTAAGATCCCCAGCATTTTGTAATTGTAACAATAAAACAAAAAGCCCCCGACAAAACCTTCTTTATGCGAGAGTAGACAAGTAAGTAGAAAGAAATCAGGAAAAAGAAAAAAACAAGACTTAAGTCTAACAATTCTATTTCGACTTTCTGAATTTATTTTTCAAAAATTTAGTGTCATGATGGGAGAGTACAACAAAAGCATGCTCTCTGGGAAAAAGCACTGACCCCTTGAGAATGTTAATCTGCCATATCACTTGCTAGTCCACCCAGCATGTACTTTTGCTCCTATCTACAATTAAAAGAATACATTTATTAAGTAGTCTTATCATTGGATGTTTTAGCTTATAATTCATGCTAACTAGATAGTCAAAGTAAAATTTATTTAAATTTTCATTTTTTTGTAAAAAACTTTGTAGATGCTGCATATCTCATGACTAGGAACAACATATAAAGCATCCCCTCTTCTAATCTTCCTAAAATCCCCTTTCATCCAATTGTTTAAGAATGCTTGAAAGGCTCACACCAAGTCTAAAAGACCACAGCACATAATGGGGGAGGGGAACCTCTGAGGTTAGCTAATTAAACTGTTTGTCTTCTGAAACATTTAACTGGCTTTGGAGATTATTCTAATTAGGAATGTTAGATGTATTTTTTAATGTAGCTATTAACATTACTCATAATCCACCAATCTCATGCACTGAGCTATGTCAATAGAGATGTGTTAAAAACCCTGCTGAATTTATTTATTTTAGAAAGGACAATTCTGAAAAATAATATCAAAATGCTTTTAAATTAAGTACACTTGGAGAAACTGTAATATATACTTTCTATTTATTTGGGTAAATTACTATATTTGCTATTCTCAGGCATAACGCAATACATGGGAGGGGAGGAGAGGAAGCGTGTCAGTTGGTATTCATACTGCACATGGTGCAAAGGATTATAACTTGGAAATAAGAAACTTCATTAAAAAGAAACTACATAAATAGGAATGCCCAAACTCATACTATGTCTTTGCATAGATATGTTCAGAGCTCTTAAAATTGTGGCAAATATTTCACATACATGCACATTTGGTATGTATATATGTATTTACACATGTATAGCACAAAAAGAAGTTGGCATGCACAGATAAAGAATGACTAGGACAAAAAAGCCAGTAAACAAACTGGATAAATTTTTTTTTTTATGAAAGTACTTTTTCCTTTAACTTATTAAAACAAAAACAAAAGAATCAAGTGAACTATGATTGCGGTACACACAACAGGCAGCCTCTATTAAAATCAGAAGGGTATTATACTCTAAACACTTTTTCTTCCCTTACTGCTGAAAGATTATACTGGTTATCCCATTAAAGTTGGTAAAATGCCATTCTTGTGTCTTAGAGCTCTAGCATTGGAGGTCAAGAAGTGTATGCTGCTTCTTACAAGGCTAGTGTGGATGTAATCTTCCCAAAGTTACAATAATTAATGTTAAGCTTCTTTAGCAATACGTTTCTGAAAGAACTTGCCTGATAATATACTTAGAGCCTGGCTAGCTGTTTGTGTTTCTGAGTAAGAAATGTATTCTATGCTACTCACGTACTTCAGCTTAAATCTTTAGTCAAACTAGGATGATGAGTAATTTGACTTATAAACAGACACACTATTTAAATATATAAAAAATTAAGTGTGTAGGGGCTCCTGACACATATAGAGATATAATTTTCCTAATGTTTATTAATTCTAACTTTAAAAATGTACTGAATTCCTTCAGAAGTCTTCTGCTGGTATGTCTAAAAAATTTCTCAGGAAAAATGGCATATATTCAATTACGATGTTTGGCACTTTTTTCAAAGTCACCTTTTTACACTGTAAATAATACCTCTTAAAGAAGACTATTATGAATGAATATGAGAAATTTTTGCTTAATAAAACGCATATAACTTACAGCTGCTTTTGTTAAAATACAAAATTTATCAGGTTTAAGCACCGTTTTTAGGATGCGAAAATAGCAAGTTAACTTAAAAAATCCTGAGTATTATTTTGTTGGTAAAAATGTTTTTCATCTATTAGTTTGATGAAGCAGAAGTGAAAAAACAGGCAAGAACAGAAAAACAAAACCCATAAGAAACTACTTACATAACTAAGAGTAATTGCAA